>NC_090646.1:598736658-599456658 GCF_040937935.1 Hyperolius riggenbachi | reverse complement strand
TACCCCCTTCCTGCCCGCTCGGGTGGCCCCTCACACCCACGGACGGGCGGGTGCCGCCCCCCCAGAAGTGCCGCCTGAGGCAAAAGTTTCACCCCACCTCATGGGCAGGCTGGCCCTGTTTGGGAGCAGAAATGTAAAGCCTTTGAAGACAGTTAAAAAAAATCTTGTTTGCTTCCTGGTCCCTGCATGGGTGGTTCAGCAGCCAAATTAAATTAAAAAAAGGCATGGAAGGAGCATTTTATGTGGCTTTGAGGCCCCACAAAAATGAGGTCACATGATCCACCCTTTATTAATTTTATTATTACTATTTATTGTATTTATAAAGTGCCAACATATTATGCAGCACTGGACAATAAATGATACAAAGGATGGCAGATGTAACAAGGTTATACAACATTGGACAAAGCTATATAAGGCAAAAAGGGTACAAAATGCATGATTTTGGGGCTGGTTAGGTAGGGTCAGTAATACAAGTACAAGGCAGTCATAGGAAAGGAGCACAATGAATAGGGCACATAATCATGTACAATACACTAAGGAAGGGAGGACCCTGCCTAAGGCTTACAATCTAAGGGGTGGGGAGGTGGGCGCACCAGGTAGGGCTGTAGAATAAGAAATCAGTAGAAAGGTGTTGTGTAGTAGGGGATGGGTAGGCCATCTTAAAGAGAACCAGAGATGAAGCACCCTCATGTATTTTATTACATTTATCAGTGGGAACATGACAGTAAACACCTACCCTGCTTTTAGTTTCATTGTTATCTGCTTAATTAGTCTATTAGCAACTGTGATAAGAATGCACCGACTATTCAGTCGAGGTTTGACCTGGAATCATTATAGCTGAGTCACTCTTCTGTGTAGTCTTTTCAAGCCCAAGCCTTCCCCTCTCCTGGCTTAGATTTCCTGCTTTGCATACTGAGAGCTGTGATGACATGGCAGGGGCGACATGGCAGGGGCTGCTGCTCCTGAGAGAGAAGCTCTGTGGCTGTAATATGATCCCTGTGTGCTCTGTGTGCACTAGATACTGATAATAATGGCAGTTTCATTCCTATGAGAGAGACTTCCTACAGGCAGCTGTTGTACACCATACCAAAATGAAAGCACATAGATGAAAGGCTGCATTTAGCCTAGATAGCAGCATAGTCTCATATAGCCTAGACAGCACATCCAGAACAACTGATAACCCGGAAGGAGAAGGGATATGAGCCGGCGGCCATATTTGATTTTTCCTGGAGCAATAATGGATAAAAAACACTAAAAAAGGCACACCAGAGCGGCGAAATTATCAGGTAGAGCATTTATTCTTTACAAGCTATCAACTGATATGTTTATTTTGTGTGAAACGTTCATCTCTGGTTCCCTTTAAAGAGTTGGGTTTTGAGGGCTTTCTTGAATGTGTTGAAGGAGGGGTCAAGTCTGATTGGTGGTAGAAGGGAGTTCCAGACGGTGGGGGTGGCTCTTGAGAAAGCCTGCAGACTCAGGCCTTTAGATTGTAAGCCTGTCTCCTGTATCCAGAAATATTTGGGGGCAGGCATCAACAAGATGTAGGTCCATAGCCACTAAAACTTAAAAAGGCTCCAATAGTGTAAAACCATATATTTATTGTAAAAATGAATTAAAATCACACTCAGAATCAGAATCACTCACAGATCAGAAGTATAAAGTATTTGTCCCAAAATAGAAGGGGATTGGGTCCCCAGGTGGCCACTCAGAAACCTCCAGTTTCAGATCCCCACATCCACAGAAAACTCTCAGCCAGTCACGTAGGACATAGCTCCACTCTTCGAGTTTCGTCACAGCAATGACTCCTTTGCACATATTGGTTAAAAACAAGAAAAGGCCCTTTTTCGACTTCCTCCTAATAAAAAATAGTCTGTTCCCAAAGCAGAGGCTGAAGGTAGGTTTAAATTTTTTATATGATACAAGCAGAAGTCCCAACTAGAGTTCTTAAAATAATTAGCCTGATCTACAGGGCCACAAGGTATTTGATTTTTTTTTTCCATTAAAACAAAAATTTACAGGCCTCTAAGGGAAGAAGAAAGCTGCTGGACTAAATCTCATTCCCCCCCCCCCCCCAAAAAAAAAGCCTGGTCTCACAGCATAGACAGAAGGCTTTTGAAGTGGTCTACACTGTTTTGAATTATTAATATACACCATTCCGACTCCGATAATGTTGGTACGACAATTTCAACATCATCTGATAAACCCTGTGAAAGGGTTTTCTGTTGTTCAAAACTGAAGGAAGAGCATACATCTGATGGAAGACCTGAGGAAACACAAACTTGTAGGCTGCTTACACACAGGGACGTTACAGGCGCACGTTAGTGCAGGGGCGTAGCTTGGGGTGGGCGGGGTAGGACATGTGCCCCCGGGCGCTGGGTCCCTAGGGGCGCCCTGCCGTGACCTGTGTTTTCTTTTTTATTATTATTTATTTATCCCCCCCTCAGCGGGAGCGCAGAGAAGAGGGAAAGCTGTGGACACAGCGATGGGGAAGGGGGGAAGTCTCCCCCCCCTTCCCTTACCTTAGGGCTGACCTTCTCTCTCGCTCCCCCTGCAGATATGAGCGGCGGGCGGGTGGCAGAACACTTACTCCATTCATGCGGAGAAGACAGATCTGTGCTCCGCTGTGAATATTTGGCCCCACCCATTACCATGCCCACATTCTGTTGCATGGCCACGCCCCTTTTTGGCACGGTGCGCAGGTCCCTCCTTACAGGGCGCATTAATAGTCTTTGTCCCCGGGTGCTTAAAGCCTTAGCTACGCCTCTGCGTTAGTGCGCCTGTAACGCTCCCCCAACGCACAGCAATGTAACACAAGTGGGCTGTTCACATAGCCCACGTTGCGTTACATGTAACGCTGCACGTTCTCCCGAAAGTGCAGCATGCTACGGCGTTAGAGCGGCTTAAGCCACGTTAGACTCTCTGCACATGCGTAGTCATGTTGGGGAGGAGCGGAGAGCGGCCAGGCACATGGCTAATTAATATTCACTGCACGTCGTGACGTGCAGTGTTTACTTCTTGGAGTGGTGATTGGCCGGCGGGACCACGTGATGCCGCATGCGCACAAGAGTACGCATCACGGCATCACGGACGCCAGAGTGAGCTGCACAACGCGGCTCACTCTGACGTCCACATAGAAGAGCACCAGGCGTCGTGTTAGGTGCACGTTATGCGACCTTAACGTGGCACCTAACGCAACGTCTTAGTGTGCAAGTAGCTGTAAAGTACAATATCCTTTTTTTACAGGGGGAAAATACTTTTGAAGAAAAGAACACCATCCTTACAGTCAAACATGGATGAGGGTCTCTGGTGTTATGAGTAGAGATGGGGTTATTTGCAATCAGTACACTGGCATGTTACTTAAAGGAATACTGTAGGGGGGTCGGGGGAAAATGAGTTGAAGTTACCCGGGGCTTCTAATGGTCCCCCACAGACATCCTGTGCCCGCGCAGCCACTCACCGATGCTCTGGCTCCGCCTCCGGTTCACTTCTGGAATTTCAGACTTTAAAGTCAGAAAACCACTGCGCCTGCGTTGCCGTGTCCTTGCTCCCGCTGATGTCACCAGGAGCGTACATTGTAGGCCCAGTATGGTCTGTGATTGCGCCGTGCGCTCTTGGTGACATCAGGGGAAGCGAGGACACAGCAACGCAGGCACAGTGGTTTACAGACTTTAAAGTCTGAAATTCCAGAAGTGAACCAGAGGTGGGGCCGGAGCATTGGGGAGTGGCTGCGCGGGCACAGGATGTCTGTGGGGGACCATTAGAAGCCCCGGGTAAGTTCAACTCATTTTCCCCCGACCCCCCTACAGTATCCCTTTAAGATAACATTTTATTTAGATGTGCAATTGTGGCCCCCCAAAAATAGGCCATTTCAAGGTGTTTGGTTTTTTTGAACTATTTGTGAACAGTTGAGGAGTCTGCAATAACCTCTACACTTAGGGCCTATTTCCACTACTGGATGCAGAAAACTGCCTCCAATGAATACCTATGGGAAATCTGCATCAGAAAAATAGCGTTTAGTGGAAACAAAACCATAGGCATTTATTGGAATCAGTTTTTCTGCACCCAGAATCCCTAAGGGCCTGTTTCCACTGCACGCAGATTGGATGCAGAATGGATGCAGAAAAACTGACTGCAATGAATGCCTATGGGAAAATCTGCATCAGAAAAACTGCATTTACCGGAAACAGGCCCATAGGCGTTGGAGTCAGTTTCTCTGCATCCATTCTGCATTCAATCTGTGTGCAGTGGAAACAGGCCCTAAGGGCTTAGCCACACTATAAGCATTTTTTCTGAGCGCTTTGTGATTGATTAGCGCTTTCTGAGCACTTTTTAAAAATCTCTCCCATTCACTTTCATTAAAATTGCGGTAAAAATCATTGCAATCGCATACGCGAAAAATAGTGGCAATTTTATGTGATTTTTAACCCAATTGTAATGAATGTGAATGGGAGCAATTTATAAAAAGTGTTCACAAAAGCGCATATAGTGCGGCTGAGCCCGAAGGCCTTTTTCACATGGAAGGCTGAACGGTCCGCTTGTCAGGCAGCTCAGCCTCCCGACTGCTTACCATAAGTGCCATTCAGGGTGTCATTTAAATGCAGCTGCATGGCAGTGTTTGTAACACCACTTGGGCCAGCAGTTGACATGTGGTGGTGTTACCAAGTGGCAGAGAACTGCAACATGCCATGTCGGAGCACGGCTGCGCACAGATGGGCACCGATGGTGCTATAAAATTTGTCTTTCAAGCACAAATTCCATTGAGAGTCATTCTGTGATATGTTCTTGATTCTTTGCCTTTTTTTTGTGAATTTCGCAGTATATATTAAAGATTTTTCACATTTCTCGTGAATTTTCGCATCGGGAAAATTTTTTTTTTTCTTTGACCATATTGCAAAAATACAATGTATTTTCGCTAATATTTTCTTGAAATTGAAAATAGCATTTAATGACTGATTTCTGTTAATTAGCTCTTCTCCGTGTGGCTCCGCCGGCCCCCTGTTACCGGCGACACCCGGGCCGGGTGTCGGGCCAGCTCTTCCTGGTTCCTGACGCTTGTCATCATCACGCTGACCGCTTTGCGTCATAACGACGGCCAGCGTAACAGGTCTGCGCATGCGTGGGAAAAAAGCCCCAGGTAAGGACAATCTTTTAATTTTTGGCACTGCTCAAGGTCCCTTTAAACTCGTCAAAAAATAGTTTTCATTCCTGATAACTGTGAATATTTTTGTTCTAAAAGTTATTTAAATGCTTGCCTATAACTGGCCTTTAAAATCTGATCATGCCAGAATGTGTAGTTATCAGCAGTGTTCTGCTAAGTGTCAGTGAGTGCCAGTGTTAGACACAGAGTCACAATCTGAGCCTGAAAGATAGGTGCCCGTCTTCTGGCAGTGCTAGTTTGTGACACAGAGATACACTGGACTTTGTATTGCTTTAGGCACCCATAGAGATAGCCCTGTTGTCTGCTGAAGATACAGGACAAATGCACAGGGCAGAGCATATGATTGAATAAAAGGCTTTTCTATGGGCTGTTGCTGATGGTGTTTGAACTGTGTCTGGTACAGCGGTATTCACAACCCATCAGAGTAATCACTGTAAGTGAAATAGATGATCATTTCTGAGAAGCCTCACAGAAAAATACAGATAGATACATGGCCTGCTGGAGGACATATAAAATGACAACCAATTTTATCAATTTTGTTTTGCTTGCAGTATTTCTTTGCTTGGCTACAGGCCTCTCGCAACCTAGTAAAAACATAGATATGTGGATGGAGTGCAAAAAAAAATACAAATAAAAAAATAAAAAATACAACTGCTAATGTATAAAACATTAAAGAGCTAAAGAGAAAATCCTTAAGCATCTATAATGACCCCTGATTATAACATTTCTTACATTTTATTCCTGGTATATACAGTATAGTTATTCAATGGCACTGAATAAATAGATGAGATGATACAGTTTTATTATTATTTATATAGTACTGACATCTTCCACAGCGCTGTACAGAGTATCTTGTCGCTTAAAGGGGCACTACAGCGAAAAACTGTAAAATTTAAAATATGTGCAAACATATACAAATAAGAAGTTTGTTTCTTCCAGAGTAAAATGAGCCATAAATTACTTTTCTCCTATGTTGCTGTCACTTATAGTAGGCAGTAGAAATCTGACAGAAGTGACAGGTTTTGGACTAGTCCATCTCTTCATAGGGGATTCTCAGCAAGGCTTTTATTCTTTATAAAGATATTCCCTAAAAAGGATTTAAACAATGATGCTGGCCAGCTTCCCTGCTCGCTACACAGTTTTTTTTTGGCAGTTGGACAGAGCAACTGCCATTCACTAAGTGCTTTTGAAAATAAATATATCCCTGAGAATCCCCTATGAAGAGATGGACTAGTCCAAAACCTGTCACTTCTGTCAGATTTATACTACCTACTGTAAGTGACAGCAACATAGGAGAAAACTAATTTATGGCTCATTTTACTCTGGAAAAAATGTACTTCTTATTTGTATATGTTTGCACATATTTTACATTTTACAGCTTTTCGCTGTAGTGCCCCTTTAACTGTCCCTCAGAGGGGTTCAAACTCGAATCCCTACCATAGTCATATGTCTATGACTGTATAGTGTAGTGTATGTATCGTAGTCTAGGACCAATTTAAGGGGAAGCCAATTAACTTATCTGTATGTTTTTGGGATGTGGGAGGAAACCTGAGTGCACAGAGGAAACCCACACGAACACAGGGAGAACATAACTATGGCCTCAATTCACTAAGCTTTATCAAACACTTTATCAAACGTTTGATAATTTACCTCATGGGTAAACTCTAATTTTTAATTCACTAAGATGTTATAGATTTATTGAATGTTTTATCGATAAAACAATTGATAAATCTATAACACCTTAGTGAATTCAAAATTAGTTTTTACCCATGAGGTAAATTATCAAACGTTTGATAAAGTGTTTGATAAAGCTTAGTGAATTGAGGCCATAAACTCTGTACAGATAGTGCCCCAGCTAGATTTCTAACCGGGGACGTAGCACTACAAGGCAAACGTGCTAGCCACTACACCGTGCTGCCCAGTGAATGCATAGATTTGTATCTATTTACAACACAGAAAATGCAGTTAAATTAGAGCTGAATAGTAGACCATATAAAATTATACATCATCAAACACTTGTAAATAGAGCCTAGCCATGCCAATATATACAGTCTAAACAATATGATCATCATCATTTATATTATTATAAGCATCATTTATTTGTATTCACTATTCATCGACTCCACAGAACTTTTAAAATGTTCTTAAGATTTTATTCTGTATTCCCCATCTCTTAAATTGTATTGCGCAGCACTGCATAATGTCATTGTGCATTATTTAATGATGATAAAAAACAAAAATATAGGGTAAGAAATACGATTTCAGGGTAGGAAATAAGAAACGTCCATCTCTTTGGTTCAACTGCATTGACGTTATTTTTCTCTGACCAAAAACCACATAACTGATTTGTGGGTTGAATGTGACTATTTCTAAACACTTTTGAAATACTGTATATATATATATATATATATATATATATATATATATATATATATATATATTAAAAAATATTGTTATTATAATTATGTATCATATAAAAGCTGGATCTTCCATTCTTTGTGTGGAGAGCATTGTGGAATAGCAGATAAAACTCTTGCCTCGCAGTGCTGGGTCCCTGGATCAAATCTTGGCCAGGAGACTACCTACATGGAGTTGATATGGCCTCCTATGTTCTTCTGGTGTTTGTGTGGGTTTTCTCCAGGCACTTTAGAAACATACAAATAAATTAATAAGCTTCTAGCAAAAAAACAACAACAACAACAACAACAACAAAAAAATGACCTTAAAGTATGATGGACAAAAGACTATGGAAAGATTGGATTGTGAGAAAATGACCAGTCTTGAACACATGCGCGGCACTGACGATTGGAAGATGGCTGCCTGATTTGACAGCAACGGCTAGGCTATTTAAAGGACACCCGAAGCGGAAATAAACTAATGAAATAAACAATTGTATTTATCTTCCTTCTCCTAAAAATGACTTTTTAAGATATTCCACAGTTTTACTGTGTTTAAATCGACTTTTTTAAGTTTTAACTGTTTATTGTTTTTGCTCAATGCCACATTAATTGAAGTATGTCAGAGCTAAAATCTATGAACTATTGACCCTTTTTTATCTTTTTCCTGCTCTCAGAAGCAATTTTTTTGCATGGAAAGTGTTATATAGTTGGAATTTCTTATCAGTGAGGGTCACACTGTAGTCACTTCCTGTCTGAGTCAGGACTGAGTCAGCCTCTTACATACCTGATGTTTAACTCTTTCAGGCAGAGAAAGAAAAAAGGAACACAGCATAGTTATTAGTGCGTTTGGCACTGTACATACCTATGTCTATTTCATCATGTCACAAGTCACTTCGGGTATCCTTTTAGCTCTCCTCCAATACTCTGCTCCAACTCAGTGTGCAAGCGGGTGAAAATGCAGCTAGAACACTTGGGGATCTTGCATGTGGGTCTGAAGCGGAGGGAGAAGTCTCTGCAAAGCCACAACCTGGACATATTTACTGAGGCCTACTCCACCTCCCGCACAGCCTAAGATGGCGGCTAGACAACAGCATGGGGAAGCCTTTTCAGATTACATAACGAAGAAGGTGCTGGAGACCTGCCTCACAAACCTACACAGGAGAATATCACAGAAAGTGAAAGAGGTAGTCAATATCCCCTCTATTAGTGAAAGATCTGTTAAGGCCCAGCTTAAAGAGGAACTGTAACTAAAGATTGAACGTCATCCCAATCAGTAGCTGATACCCCTTTTCCCATCAGAAATGTTTACCCTTTTTCAAATAGGCCATTAGGGAGTTCTGTATGGCTGATATTGTGGTGAAACCCCTCCCACAATGTGATGTCAGGACCATGGTCCTGACAGTTTCCAGTCTGTGAGCCTTGTTGCATTGTGGCAAATAACAGCTGTTTCCAACTGCCAAGCAGCCAGTAACTCTCTTTGTACATATATATATATATCTATAAAAAAACAACCTTTTAGCCTATTGCATTGTTAGGGGGTGTGGTTATAGACAATGGTAGTTGGTGCTGTCTGTTTTTTCCATGTCTGCCAGTCAGGGCCGGGACAAGGTCCACCACCAACAGAGGCTGGGCTGCCCTAGTGCGCCCCCCCCCAAGTGCCCCCCTCCCCCCCCCCCCCGTTTAATGTCCTTCTCTGCCCACGACACATCGGTCCAAGTCTCTTTGGCCAGCAGTGGCGACCACCACAAAGCTGGCTGGTTGCCGCCAGACGGTGGCTCCTGCACATGTGCGGCCCCAAGCCATGCGCACACTGCGCATGTGCATTAGCAATTTTCATAAATGGCAGATGCGGCAAACGCCCCCGGGAGTGCGTTGAGGAGGCCCGCTGCTGGCCAGAGAGTCTTGGACCGGCACCGTGGGCACAGCACAAGAGGACTCCAGGGGGCTAAAAGAAGCCCCAGGTAAGTTCAACTCCAATTTCCTTTAAAGTAGTTATCAGGCAAATATTAAATGAAAAGCTTTACTCACCTGGGGCTTTCTCCAACCCCTAGCAGCCGACTGTCCCAAGCTGTCATCTCCACTCCCCGCCGCTGTCCCGGTCTCCATGCTCGGTGCAAACTGCCAAAGTCAATGAAGCCCACGTTGTACACGGCTTACTGCGCAGGCGCCGAACTACTGTGAGGGGCGTCCTGCGAGGGACGTTACTGACGCCATGTGACCGTCGTGACGTGATGCCTGCGGAAGGGGGGCAGACTCAGCAAGCACAAGCAGGCACTGTGACCATATCAAGTGAAGCATACCTCCCAACTTTTGAAGTCTGGAAAGAGGGACACTAAGACACGCCCCTGCATCACCTTTAACTACACTCTAATTTTACATATGCTGCGCCCCCTACCACCTCTATACTGTTCCCTGGTATCTAGTGGCCTCCCTCCCCTTATACAAGTTCCTGGTGTTTAGAGATTCCCCTCTCCTATACAGAGTTTCCTCCTTCCCTCCCACCCTCTCAAAAGGTCACAGGAGCAGGGACGCCACTACAATAAACCATGTGTGGTGCACTAAGGAAGGAATGAAGAAGCATACTGGCCTAGAGGATTTACCTTTCTGGCAAGCTTGTCCCCTGGGTGACACCTGGTGAGGTGACAATGCAGTAGACCATGCTGCTTACCAATCTGGCCCAGGTGTGCCCCAGTGACAAATGGCAAGATGACGATGCAGCATAGACCACAATGCCACTGACTAACCAGTTTCTGGCCAGTGTGCTCCTTCCCTGCGTGACCTCTGGTGAGGTGACAATGCTGCAGACCATGCCACTTACCTTTCTGGCCAGTGCACTTCTCCCCTCCCTGGGTGACACCTGCTGAAGTGACAATGAAGCAGACATGCCACTTACAGTAAGTGGCATAGTCTGCAGCATTGTCACCTCACCAGAAGTCATGCAGGGAAGGAGCACACTGGCCAGAAAGGTAGGTGGCATGGTCTGCTGGATCGTCACCTGCAGTGCAATGACCCCTCTTTCTGATCCCCCTACTCTCAGAAACTCACAATAGCCTGAGTTTCAACTAAACACACTATTTTTTACCTTTGAGGAGGATAAATTAAAATATAACTTTAAAGCTATTTATATTAAAAGTTATATTTTAATTTGTCCTCCTCAAATGTCAAAAATAGTGTGTTACTTAGCCCCTCACAGCAAGAACACTGGCAGAGATTCCCAGTAAGCAGGCTGTACGTCACACATCACGGAGCAGCCAGGGCCAGTGAAGCGTGTCCATGACAGCACAGCCAGCCTGCTCTTGTCTGTCTGAGCAACTGTGCTATCCCTCGGAGGGGGGAGGGAGAGGGATGCTCTCAGCCAATACCTTTATCTTGGGGAGAAGACCTGCTGGAATTCACATCTGTCTCCCACGTGTGCGTTCTTTCTTGAAGTCAGTAGCTGCTTGCCGCTCTCCCATTCAAACTGCGGCTGGTCGCACAGTAAGGGGGCGGGACGGAGTGGGATCGAGGTGCAGTCTGTGCCTGTGTAATACACAGTTATGTTCCTAGGGGACTGAGGGGCGGGCCGCGGGCGCGACTCATGCGAGAGCCAGTGTCAGCAGCCACAGTAAGCATGAGCTTACGAGTGAGCTGCACTCTAGGTTGATATAAAGTAACAACATGCCTGGCATCGGCTCTTGAGAGGGGGCGGTGCAGGCAGCGTTATTGTAGCCATGGCAATTGTACACTCTCTCAGAGAGAGAGTGTACAGAGACAAATTATTGCAGGGCGGGCAGGCACGGATCCGAAGTGCGCTCATAAGTTAATTGATTGACAGGCGCCCAGAGGCCGTAGCCTCGCCAGCCTATGTGTCGGCCCGGCTCTGATGTTGAAATCCAAAATCCAAAAATACAAAATACAAAAATAAGGTGTGCTTGTTCCCCCAGTACACCATCCATAGCTCTGATCTTAAAATGTTTAATATTATATTCAGCTCTGACTGCTTGATGCTACATAAAGCCAACACTCCCACACTTACAAATTAAATCTTTAACTATGCCTGATTGAAGTTTTGTCTTTGATTTTGTCTTTGTAATGAACTGAATATTATTGTTTTCACTAAAATCAATACATCTCAAATTCAATATAAATATCCAATGTATCTGAATTTGATCACCCCAGTTGTTCTGTGTCAGGCAGTTTTTATGGTCCAGGGATGATAGTTAAATAAGAGGAACTGTAATGCTGGGCATAGACGAGTCGACCGGATCGACTCCCGACGCGTCCCCACTCGTCCACACGGGCGGCCGGATCAATTCTCGCTCATCCCCATGGGCGGGGAATCTATCCGGCGGGTCATCAGACCTGTCGGATATTATCATTCGAGCCATCAGCTGCTCGATTGATCAGGAAGAGTCCTACCATGTATGCCCAGCATTACAACGTATAGTAGAATGAAGGATACCCACTTTTACGTTAAATATCCTGGTTTCATCATCAAAAACACTTCCTTTATTTATATATTGCTGTAAATTGGTATGTAGCACCGCCCTCCCACCGTGGCTTATCTTAGGCTGTTTGTTATAAAGAATCCCCCCTCCTAGGCATTCTGGTAGACCAAGTATACAGTGGGTTGCAAAAGTATTCGGCCCCCTTGAAGTTTTCCACATTTTGTCATATTACTGCCACAAACATGAATCAATTTATTAGGAATTCCACATGAAAGACCAACACAAAGTGGTGTACACATGAGAAGTGGAACTAAAATCATACAGGATTCCAAACATTTTTTACAAATCAATAACTGCAAAGTGGTGTGTGCATAATTATTCAGCCTCCTTTGATCTGAGTGCAGTCAGTTGCCTATAGACTTTGCCTGATGAGTGCTAATGACTAAATAGAGTGCACCTGTGTGTAATCTAATGTCAGTACAAATACAGCTGCTCTGTGAGGGCCTCAGAGGTTGTCTAAGAGAATATTGGGAGCAACAACACCGTGAAGTCCAAAGAACACACAAGACAGGTCAGGGATCAAGTTATTGAGAAATTTAAAGCAGGCTTAGGCTACAAAAAGATTTAGAAAAACCTTGAACATCCCAAGGAGCACTGTTCAAGCGATCATTCAGAAATGGAAGGAGTATGGCACAACTGTAAACCTACCAAGACAAGACCGTCCACCTAAACTCACAGGCTGAGCAAGGAGAGTGCTGATCAGAAATGCAGTCAAGTGGCCCATGGTGACTCTGGACGAGCTGCAGAGATCTACAGCTCAGGTGGGAGACTCTGTCCATAGGACAACTATTAGTCATGCACTGTACAAAGTTGGCCTTTATGGAAGAGTGACAAGAAGAAAGGCATTGTTAACAGAAAGCATAAGAAGTCCCGTTTGCAGTTTGCCACAAGCCATGTGGGGGACACAGCGACCATGTGGAAGAAGGTGCTCTGGTCAGATGAGACCAAAATGGAACTTTTTGGCCAAAATGCAAAATGCTATGTGTGGCAGAAAACTAACACTGCCCATCACTCTGAACACACCATCCCCACTGTCAAATATGGTGGTGGCAGCATCATGCTCGGGGGGTGCATCTCTTCAGCAGGGACAGGGAAGCTGGTCAGAGTTGATGGGAAGATGGATGGAGCCAAATGCAGGGCAAACTTGGAAGAACTTAGAGACTGCAAAAGACTTGAGACTAGGGGCGGAGGTTCACCTTCCAGCAGGACATCTACCCTAAAGATAAAGCCAGAGCAACAATGGAATGGTTTAAAACAAAACATATCTATGTGTTAGAATGGCCCAGTCAAAGTCCAGATCTAAATCCAATCGAGAATTGGTGGCAAGATCTGAAAACTGCTGTTCACAAACGCTGTCCATCTAATCTGACTGAGCTGGAGCTGTTTTGCAAAGAAGAATGGGCAAGGATTTCAGTCTCTAGATGTGCAAAGCTGGTAGAGACATACCCTAAAAGACTGTCAGCTGTAATTGCAGCAAAAGGTGGTTCTACCAAGTATTGACTCAGGGAGCTGAATAATTACGCACACCCCACTTTGCAGTTATTTATTTGTAAAAAATGTTTGGAATGATGTATGATTTTCAATCCACTTCTCACATGTACACCACTCTGTATTGGTCTTTCATGTGGAATTCCAATAAAATTGATGTATGTTTGTGGCAGTAATGTGACAAAATGTGGAAAACTTCAAGGGGGCCGAATACTTTTGCAACCCACTGTATTTTCTACTGACTTCATAACTCTCAGTAAACAAACATTCCATAGAGGTCATCTGCCACTACTAAAGATTGTTGTTGCCTGAGGTATATTTAAGAAAATAAATAAGGGAGTGGAAAGATTTTACAATGGGCAAACAAGTGACTAAATAAACTATAAAGAGAAAAAATAAGCAATTTTATTTATAACAGTTTAACTAGATAAGCCAAGTATCATTTTTATAAGTATTTACAAGTATTTAATATAATTTGTGCAAGAAGTTACTGTCATAATGCATCACTTCACAATACTAAGCAGGTATGGAAACAATTTCATTATCTTCTTATTTATAATATAGTAATATTGTTATCCAGTGATATTATTATAATATTGTTATTCTGGAGTCATTGTGGCTGGCTTTTGGAGTTGGGAAATAAAATAATATCCTCTTTCAACTATTCTGGTATAAAGCTGGCATTGGTTGCTCAGCATATTTGTCTTAATTTTTCCCTTCATTGAAGAGTGAGGAGTTCAGGAGACGTTACATTTGTTACGCATGTCTTTGTTCAGCCTTATTCATTAGGTCAGTGTATTTTCCCAATTGAAAGACACCTCTAGAAGTTAAACATTTCATATCAACAAAACAGCAGAACTGTTACATTTCACTTTGCATTTCACCTAAAATAACAAGTTTTCTACAAAATCTTGTATTTTGTAAACAAAAACAAACAAACAAAATTCTAGCAGTGCTGCTTCTTGATGTGACAAAAATTCCCCAAATAAAGATCATATTTGTAAATTAGACAATTCTGTCTTGTCACCAACTGTCAGGGCTCGCTTAAATGTGACATCTTTTGAATAATTTTATAAAATTGAGGTATTGCACTTAACACTGTATCACCTGTTTTCACATTGACAGCATACAGTTGCTCCAGCATGACTTACCGCAAAGTTATTAATACATTTAACCACTTGAGGACCGCGGTGTTAAACCCCCCTAGTAACCAGGCCATTTTTTACTAAATGGGCTACTGCAGCTGTAAGGCCTAGCTGCAGAGCTGCACAACTCAACACATAAGTGATCCCCCCCCCCCCGCCTTTTCTCCCCACCAACAGAGCTCTGATCACTCCCCAGTTGTTGTTTTTTTATATAAATATTTATTTTATTAATTTTTAAATAAATGTAAGCATTTTTTTAATTTATTTTATATCCCACCCTCCCTCCCTCCCCCCGCCAGCCAATCAGCATGATTGGCTGTCATAAGTATCAGCCTATGACAGCCGATCACCTCCCTGCCTACAGAGGGGACAGCCGTGTCACACGGCTGTCCCCAGTACAGCGCTGCCTTAGGTCTCAGCGCTCTACAGGGTTATTAGACGGCGGTTTTGCCATCAAACAGCTTCCGAGCAGCGATCACCGCTGGGAGACACTCCGCCTTCAAAGTGGAAATGCGCGCGCATAGGCTTGCGCAATCTCCTGCTAGCCCCATTGAAAGCCATTTACGCCAATAGGCGTACAGTGGTCCTGGCCTGGGGCTGTCGCCATGTTCACGCCAATTGGCGTGGAGCAGTCGGCAGGTAACTAAAGAGCACCTCAAATAAAAATAGAACATTACATGATATTGTAACTTACTTAAATTACTTAAATTGTAGCAGAGTTTGCAAGATTTACATCAAAATTCTCATTTGTATTGCGTGGATCCTTATAAAACTGTGTATCCACCACTCCCTTTGAAAAAGTGTCCCTACACTTTTTTAGCCAAGCTAACAGGTGGTAGTGGGAGAAGTTACCTTCCCCTCCTCCTACTGCTTACTTGCACCAATCAGATCTTGCAGCTAATATAGATTTTTTTTCATCTTGCCGCTTATTTAGGTTTTTTTCATGACGTAACTCAGGCCATTTGAAGATACCTACAAACCATCCAAAATGGAATAGTAAGAATGCGGCATGGGTACATAAGTTTCTTTCAAACATCTATTAAAATTTAAAAAGCTTATTACTGTTTAGAGATATGTTTAATTGGCTTGAGGTACTCTTTTAGTTCAGTTTAGTTTTTACAAATTTGCAAAACACCTATAGGAGAAAGCCATTGGTGTTTTTTTCACATGCACACATCCAAAAGATTTACCTATGTGTTTGTGAAACTAAATACTTTGTGATTTGGACATGTTCAGATAGGCGTCTGAACCAAGTCTTGCTCAATTGCTTTTCTGCTAGCAAGCAAGCTGAAAAGCATTTGGCAATCTTCTGTGGCATTTCTGTTCGCTTGGCAATGCGTCACGATTTGACCCCCTCAGGGGGAGATGGAAGCGCTGCGCTTAGCCGATTCTGGATGCTACATGTAACATCCGGCATGAACCAAGATGATGGTAAAAGCCGGTGACCATCTGTTCACCAGTGCCCATCTGAACTGGCTCTTAGTTTTAAAAAACATAGTGATCTGTGCAAGCGGGGTGAGGCTAAGTCAAAAGTTTGAATTCAAGCCTGAATATATTGTCATCCATAAACCTCAGTGGTTTAAAGGGACCCTGAGTGGTAATTAAAAATGGAATTTGGACTTACCTGGAGCTTCCTCCAGCCCTCCGTAGTCCACAAAGTCCTCTGGCATCCTCTTCTTCCTTCTCCTGGCCCTGCTAGTGGCTCCGGTAATCGGCGACTTCAGGTGAAGTTGCATGTGCGCGCCCGCGCCTCACGCCCATTGCGTCATCACAGCAGTCACTGTAAGCCTTGTGCACATGCACGGTTTAGTCTTTATAGAACTTCCCATGCACAGCTGGCTTACAGCGACGTGATGACACAATGGGCACATGGCAGGGGTCGGCACGTACGACTTCACGCAAACTTACTGATTACCACAGTTGCCAGCAGGACCAGGAGAAGAAAGAAGATGCTGGAAGACCTCGCAGGCTATGGAGGGCTAAAGGAAGCCCCAGGTAAGTCCAAATTCCATTTTTAATTACCGTTCAGGGTCCCTTTAAAGAGTAACTGTCAGGTTGCAAAAGCTAATTTAAACCTCTATTCTCCTGTGTTAAACAGTTTAGAAGAAAGTCAAAAAGGCAATACTGAAGTTAAAAATCTCTCTTACTTTGATTTTTGCTGAATAGCAAGGCTGTTATTCCCAAGCTCCTAAGGAGGCTGGCAGGCCGCATAACAGATACTGCAAAGCATGCTGGGGCTGCTTCTTCTCCCCACTGCACTCCCTTGGTCCTCCCCTTCATTTCTCTATCCCGCCCTAAGGCTGCTTTCACAGTGAGACGTTACAGGCTCATGTTACAACAGCTTGTATCTTGCAGCCCAGCTCACAGCACTGAAAAATCAATGTGCTGTTCACAGTGCACATGTTCCGTTATATATACTGCACGAGTCCGCTACTTGTTCCTAGCCACATGGCTAATTAATATTCACTGCACAGTAGTGTTGTCCGGATCATGAACCAGTAGGATATTTTTTGTGAGTCGAATCATTAGGAAGCAGGGTAAGGGAGGATATTACATCACAATTGGCTTCATACAAGACAGACAAACATGGAACCTTCCATGAGCTGTCAGGAGCATCAATCTCTGCAAATACTATATAAAAATTCTGTGAAATCCAAACGTGGACAGTGAAATGCATATGTAATGTAAGTACAGCTAATATTTAGCTACTGATATATGTGTTTTTTTTCTCTGAGACCTTATACCTAACACCTCCTCTTTAAGGATTTCGGCCCCCCAAAAAACAGTCATCACAATATGGCTGCAGTCTGGCAGTATGAGTAATTCATTCACACTTTGTGACATTTTAGGCTCACGTTAATAAATAAATAAAGCATATATGCGTAAAAAAAACCTTTATAAATTCCCTTTAAAAAGTAGACTAATGCAAGAGAATAAAATGTGAAACACATTTCAGATGAAGCAGATTACCTTATGGGAAAATACGTTCCCTCCAGAGCAAATAAAAGATACATCTGGTATTTTTACACAGCTATTGGTAAGAGGACACGCTGACAGTCTCTGTGTGGCCTATTCTTTGAGATATTTAAACTGCGCTTGGTTGTTGTGTGTTGTTAGAAGAAGCCTCTCTGCTGCCCAGTACCCAGCAGGCGTGCTTTCTCAAATGACAATAGCAAACAAAAATGTACAAAAGGCCACCAGAGAATGACTGTACTGCCAGGTAACTTTCCTTCTACAAATAGGCACATACTTCCTCTATGTCGCTTCACGAAAGGTCAAAAGAAATAGCTGCGTGAAAAAAATATGTTATGGAAAGAAAAGCGAGCATGGCTGACTTAGGAAAAAAATAAAGTCTAACTTTACTTACAGGATTTATTTCACTTTTAGTTAGCATTAGGCATTGCACACAGGTGCATCAAAAAGTTTGATTAGTTTGGCTTTTTTGTGTTTTTTTTTAATGTTAAAAAATAACTTTACTCAAACATAGTAGTAGAGGGAAAAAATAAATCAATTCCTTGCAAAGTGAGACGTTAAAAAAAATGGAAGATAGATCAAGAAATAATTGATTTAATTTGTTCATGTTGTTTGAACTCCCATGAACCTGCAGGTCATCATCTTTACTATTAGCAGATATGAAAAAAAGCAGACAACACCAACTGCCATTATTTATAAACACACCCACTAACATTGTAATAGGTTAAAAGGTTGTTTTGGGATACTCTGCTTGCTTGGCAGTTGGAAACAGAATTTATTTCCCACAATGCAATGATGTTCACAAATGGGAAACAGTCAGGGCCATGACCCTGACATCACACTATGGGAGGGGTTTCACCACAACATCAGCCACACAGACTCCCCCGATGATCTGCTTGAGAAAAGGTAAAGATTTCTTGTGGGCAAGGGAGTATTGGCTACTGATTGGGATGAAGTTCTGCTGTAAGTTTTGAAGACACTGGAAAAATGTTTTCAGTCTAAGATTCCAAATTACTTTGTAGTAGTGGTTGAAGGGATGGTAGTGGTCTACAGCAGTGCTGTCCAACTCCAGTCCTCGAAGGCCGAGGTCCTCACACATTTTTGGCAGAGCTCAAATTATTGAGGAGACTGAATCAGGAAAGGTGTGCTTCATCAAGTAGAACACACATTTTTCTGTCCATCCTAAGCACTGTGTGGATATGGAAAGAGAGTCCTGGCCAAAAGGCCTTACAGTCTAAACGTTTAAGGTATAGGACAGTTGGTAAAGGGAAGCTGTGTATGAGGCGGTAGAAATGGTGGTTAGTGGGCAGTGTCCTAGATAGGAGAGTATGCTTGCCTGAAGAGGTGAGTTTTCAGATTGCGCCTAAAAATAGTAAGTGTGGATGCGTGGCAGATGTGATGAGGGAGAGTGTTCAAGAGGAGGGGAGAGGATCGGGAGAAGTCTTGTAGGCAGGAGTGGGAAGAGGTGATCAGGGAAGAAGACAGAAGGATATCGTTAGCAGAGCGGAGATTGCGTTGCGACTGCTAAATGCAGGATCGTGTTTTATCCATTTTCCCTGATGTTTTTGTCAGGGAAAATGTAAACAAAGCATTCCCACAATATTCATTATTTTTAAAAAAATTATTAAAATAAATGTTAAAAATAAAATGGTACTCTCTCCCCAAGACCTATTAACTTGTCCCGTGCACTTGTATTTTCCAGGGAATTTAGATCCCCCAGCATCAGGCAAGGCAAGCACCCATGGTCCATAACATTGAGGATAAGTTCGAGGCTCGAGGTAATGCTTACGTTCAGTTTAGTTTTGCATGTACAGATTTACGCACATCCTGTAGGGAAAATCTTTTTTTTTTTTGTGTGCATACACCCAAAAGATTCACCTATGTTTTTGTGAAACTTAACAAAAAGCAATGAAAAAAAATGGGATTTAGGCAAATCCATTCAACCCTAATCTCGAGACTTGAGATTCACAATCTTCTTGCAGGTGAAAATCTTTTGTGAGAGTTCCTCATCTTTAGGGCTAGTTCAGATGTGTCTTTCTGAACCAGCAGCGTGGCGTGGTGTGGCGTCTTGCTCAAATGCTTTTCTGATAACTAGCTAGCGAACTGAAAAGTATTTGGCAACCTTGGGTGGCATTTTTTGGTAAATGCGTCGCGATTTGACCCCTTCAGGGGGACACATAAGTGCTGCGCTTAGCTTATTCTGGAGGCTACATGTAGCATTCAGGTTTCCAACATGCACAACCTATAATGACTGTACAGTAATTCACTAACTAAATTTCGATCTTCAACAATGGGGACCTATCTTCTGCTAAATGCAGGATTGTGCTTTATCCATTATTCCTGATGTTTTTGTCAGGGAAAAAGTAAATAAAACATCAATGGTAATTATTTCAAAAAAGGATTAAAATAAATGTTACTTAAAAATAATATGGTACCCGCTCTACAAGACCTATTAACTTGTCCCGTAAACTGGTATTCCCCAGGGAATTTAGAACCCCCATCATAGTGCAAGGCAAGCTCACATGGTCCATAACGAGGGTACTCTGAAAAAAAAGAAAACAGATTTAGAAAGAAGTATATAAATTGAATATAAGAAAAGATAGAAGAAGCATACAGAAGACAAAAGCAGGGGCGTAGTGCATAGGTAGCGACCGCATCTGGGCCCTTGGGCTAGTGGGGCCCGGAGGGGCTCACCCTCAGCCACTGAATTATCTCTTTATTTGTCCTGTGCTGATAATATTCACTTCTGTAGTTGCTTTGAATTGTAGTAATCATTAACAAACTGTTCACCATCCCCTTCTTGCACCTCTGACACTGTGGTTGTCCTTGATTGGTTTTGGTTTGCCATTTCAATTGTTCTGTATAGAGTGTAGTGTTGGGCGAACAGTGTTCGCCACTGTTCGGGTTCTGCAGAACATCACCCTGTTCGGGTGATGTTCGAGTTCGGCCGAACACCTGATGGTGTTCGGCCTTTTAAGTTCGGGTTCGCCCCGAACTACTAATTGGCCGCCGAACAGGGCCGAACAGGGTTGAGGGTGGCCGGGCAGCGGGCGGTTCAGCAGTAGTACCGTACTACTGCTGAACCGCCCGCTGCCCGGCCTCCCTCAACGCGTCACTCTCCGGACTCCTCCTCCTCAGTCACTCACTTCACAGTGCCGCCCACTGCCAGCCACCCACTACCACCGGACCGGTACTTCCTGAAACTTTTGTATGGGGAAGCGGGCAGAGGGGGGAGCGCTAGCGGAGGGGGTGGGGGGAATTTCCGACCCCCCCCCCCCGCGATCGGGGCATGCTCCCCCCTTATGCCTGCGACCCCATAGGGCCCCCAAAAGCGGGATGTTCGGGGAGTTCAGGGTTCGGCCCGAACATGCCGAACATTGCGGCCATGTTTGGCAAACTTTCCCGAACCCGAACATCCAGGTGTTTGCCCAACACTAATAGATTGCTTGGGGGGCCCCATGTAAAACTTGCACTGGGGCCCACAGGTTCTTAGCTACACCACTGGACAAAAGTGTACAGAAGAAAGAAGGATATAGATTAAGGCAGTACAAATGAAAAATAACAATCCGCCTGTCAATACCTGCTGGCCACTGCAAGACACCTATTAACCAGCCGGGCGGTATGGACGAGCTCAGCTCGTCCATCACCGCCGGAGGCTGCCGCTCAGGCCCTGCTGGGCCGATTTTCATGAAATAAAAAGCAGCACACGCAGCCGGCACTTTGCGAAAGAGGGTCCCCCCAGCCAACAAATAGTTCCGGCCAGCGCTAAGGGCTGGATCGGAGGCGGCTGACGTCAGGACGTCGGCTGACGTCCATGACGTCACTCCGCTCGTCGCCATGGCGACGAAGTAAACAAAACACGGAAGGCCGCTCATTGCGGCCTTCCGTGTCACTTTTGGCCGCCGGAGGCGTTCAGAAGAACGCCTCCGGAGCGCCCTCTAGTGGGCTTTCATGCAGCCAACTTTCAGTTGGCTGCATGAAATATTTTTTTTTTAATTTAAAAAAAACCCTCCCGCAGCCACCCTGGCGATCTTAATAGAACGCTAGGGTGGTGAATACCTGCCACCGGCAACTATAGTCTGCATCATGTGATGGGTTGGAACTACTGGAGGAGAAACTCCTGCAGCTGCAGGAAGGCCCAGGGCTGTGGATGGACCCAACTTATCTTCTCTCTCTTAGCCTTCAGTGCCATTATGGGGCAAGGGTTGTTAATGTGGGAAGGGGGACATCAAAGTTTTGCTGAGGGTCTCACCAATTGTAATTATGGTAATGTAAATGGGTCTTTTGCTGTCATTTAAAGGGATCCTAAGCTGTCATTAAAATTGGAATTTAGCTTTTAGAGAACCTTGCATGTGTAGGAGGCCTACGGTGACCGGCGTGATGATGTGACGGGCGTGTGGCAGTGGGCGGGCACATTCGACTTCACCCGAAGTCACCGCTTACCAGAGCCACCATCGGGACCAGGAGAAGAAAGAAGAGGATGCCGGAGGACCTCACAGGCTATAGGGGGGCTGGAGGAAGCCCCAGATAAGTCCAAATTCCATTTTTGATGACAGCTCAGGGTTCCTTTAAATTATACAGGTCGATCTCAGTACTCCATGCCATAGACTGCTTGAAGAACAACTGCAGGAGGCACGGAAGAAATGAAGACCTATCCTCATGACTCTTTATGACTAATCTCTGTAGATCTTGAGTAATCTTCATCTGTAAAATATCTTCAATTGTACTGATACTTTTAGGCAGCAAAAACAGTGTAGAAACAGATAACATACCTGCTTGGAAAACCATTGAACAATAAATTTAAAAGAAACCTTAAAGTGAACCTCCGGACTAAAAATCTACTCAGCAGCACTGAAAAGGCTTGGTGTTTCTTTAACAGTTTCACAGCATCAGAACTTTGTTTTTCTTACCAAACCATCATTTTTAGCTGCATTTTTAACTAAGCTCCACCCATCAAAGAAAAAAAGCCCGGGCTTTTTTTCCCTGATGCTGTGCAGAGCATGATGGGATTACCTATGTTGTTATTCACGTTGCCTAGCAACTGGAAGGGGTGATCAGCACTAGAGTTGAGCTGAAATTTTCGTAATTTCGCATTACTATAATTACGCATGCGAAATTTGCGATTACGATGCGAAATTAGCGTAGCGAAATTGCCATTAAAATCGTAATTGAAAATACCGTAAGCGTAATTTTCAACGCGAAATTTCGCGTTTCGTTCATGCCGTAATTTCGCATTAAACGCTACCGTAATTTCGCGTTAAACCGTAACGCTCCGTATAATATAAAAAAGCCGCCGACTTTAAGGGTTAATAGCAAAGCCCCCTTAAATGCTAAGAGCCTCAAATTTGGAGAATATATTAAGGAGATCAGGAGGAATAAGAGGAAAAATTTTTTTTTCAAAAAGACCTTATAGTTTTTGAGAAAATCGATGTTAAAGTTTCAAAGTAAAAATGTATACATTTAAAAACCCGCCGACTTTAACGGTTAATAGCAAAGCCTGCTTAAAGTTTAGGAACACCAAATTCCTAGGGTATATTAAGGGGATCAGTGGGAATAAGAGGAAAAAATTTTTTTTCAAAAAGACCTTATAGTTTTTGAGAAAATCGATTTTTAAGTTTCAAGGGCAAAAATGTCTTTTAAATGCGGAAAATGTCAGTTTTTTTTGCACAGGTAACAATAGTGTATTATTTTCATAGATTCCCCCAAGTGGGAAGAGTTTTACTTACTTCGTTCTGAGTGTGGGAAATATAAAAAAAAACGACGTGGGGTCCCCCCTCCCAGACCTCTTTAACCCCTTGTCCCCCATGCAGGCTGGGATAGCCAGAATGCGGAGCACCGGCCGCGTGGGGCTCCGCACCCTGACTATACCAGCCCGCATGGTCCATGGATTGGGGGGTCTCGGAAGGGGAGGGGCAGCCAAGCTTTCCCCTCCCCCTCCGAGCCCTTGTCCAATCCAAGGACAAGGGGCTCTTCTCCACCTCCGATGGGCGGTGGAGGTGGAGGCCGCGATTTCCTGGGTGGGGGGTTCATGGTGGAATCTGGGAGTCCCCTTTAAAAAGGGGTCCCCCAGATGCCCACCCCCCCTCCCAGGAGAAATGAGTATAGAGGTACTTGTACCCCTTACCCATTTCCTTTAAGAGTTAAAAGTAAATAAACACACAAACACATAGAAAAAGTATTTTAATTGAACAAAAAACATAACCACGAAAAAAGTCCTTTAATATTCTTAATTAACCATTAATACTTACCTGTCCCTTTAAATAAATGATCCCACGCAATATCCTCGGAAATGTTTTATCAGTTACAATGTAACAAAGTTATTGCAATGTAACAACTTTGTTACATTGTAACTACGCCGCACCCGACGTCACTCACCGCCGCCGCCGCCACCACGTCTGCGCTGCAGGACCCGACAGAGCTCTGAGCTATATAGCTCAGGGCTCTCTAAGCATCTTTGTATTTGGGCTCCAAGGAGCCCCATTGGTCCTTAGCAGACCAATGGGGTTCCTTCTGATTTGAAGGAACCCCATTGGTCTGCTAAGGACCAATGGGGCTCCTTGGAGCCCAAATACAAAGATGCTTCTCAGAGCTCTGAGCTATATAGCTCAGAGCTCTGTCGGGTCCGTGCAGGACGCAAAGTCCCCGCCGGCTCCGCTGCCCTCCCCGCCTCTCCCACATGTCACCCACATGTCACCCACATGTCACCCACATGTGGGTGACATGTGGGTGACAGATGTGGGCGGGGTGGACAGCGGGAGCTGCGGGGACTTAGCGTCCTGCACGGACGCGTATGCGGCGGCTGAGCGGTGAGTGGCGTCGGGTGCGGCGTAGTTACAATGTAACAAAGTTGTTACATTATAATAACTTTGTTACATTGTAACTGATAGAACATTTCCGAGGATATTGCGAGGGATCATTTATTTAAAGGGACAGGTAAGTATTAATGGTTAATTAAGAATATTAAAGGACTTTTTTCGTGGTTATGTTTTTTGTTCAATTAAAATACTTTTTCTAAGTGTCTGTGTGTTTATTTACTTTAACTCTTAAAGGAAATGGGTATGGGGTACAAGTACCTCTATACTCATTTCTCCTGGGAGGGGGGGTGGGCATCTGGGGGACCCCTTTTTAAAGGGGACTCCCAGATTCCACCATGAACCTCCCCCCCAGGAAATCGCGGCCTCCACCTCCACCGCCCATCGGAGGTGGAGAAGAGCCCCTTGTCCTTGGATTGGACAAGGGCTCGGAGGGGAAGGGGAAAGCTTGGCTGCCCCTCCCCTTCCGAGACCCCCCAATCCATGGACCATGCGGGCTGGTATAGTCAGGGTGCGGAGCCCCACGCGGCCGGTGCTCCGCATTCTGGCTATCCCAGCCTGCATGGGGGACAAGGGGTTAAAGAGGTCTGGGAGGGGGGACCCCACGTCGTTTTTTTTTTATATTTCCCACACTCAGAACGAAGTAAGTAAAACTCTTCCCACTTGGGGGAATCTATGAAAATAATACACTATTGTTACCTGTGCAAAAAAACTGACATTTTCTGCATTTAAAAGACATTTTCGCCCTTGAAACTTAAAAATCGATTTTCTCAAAAACTATAAGGTCTTTTTGAAAAAAATTTTTTTCCTCTTATTCCCACTGATCCCCTTAATATACCCTGGGAATTTGGTGTTCCTAAACTTTAAGCAGGCTTTGCTATTAACCGTTAAAGTCGGCGGGTTTTTAAATGTTTACATTTTTCCTTTGAAACTTTAACATCGATTTTCTCAAAAACTATAAGGTCTTTTTGAAAAAAAATTTTTTCCTCTTATTCCTCCTGATCTCCTTAATATATTCTCCAAATTTGAGGCTCTTAGCATTTAAGGGGGCTTTGATATTAACCCTTAAAGTCGGCGGCTTTTTTATATTATAGGGAGCGTTACGGTTTAAGTTTAACGCAAAATTACGGTAGCGTTTAATGCGAAATTACGGCATGATACGACTGTAATGCGAAAATTACGCGAAAATTACGCTTACGCGAAATTTCGCGAAATCCTTCTTCATTACGATGATGTACTTACGGCCATAATCGTAATTACACTAATTACGCGAAATTTCGCAAAATCGTAATTAGGTCATTACGCTCATCTCTAATCAGCACACAGGACAGTTGGAACTGTGTCTCATGCTCCCTGTCACCTCCTTTCAACCAAAAAGATGGCTGCCATCATGAAATCAAACATTTGCCTGTTTTTTTTAAAACAGAGTGGGTAAAAGATTATATTACCTATCTATTTTAATTAACATAACTACTGTATGTTTGTTTAGGCTGGAGTTCCTCTTTAAGTGACACATGGCATGATGAGATAGACATGTGTACAGTATGTAGAGTGCCAAGCACACAAGAAAATCTGCTGTGATGCTTTTCTTCTTTCTCTGCCTGGAAGAGTTAATGTTCTACTAGGGATGGTCGGAAATGCTGATTTCAAATTCTGCAGAAATGCAGATTTCTGCCAATGCCAATTACCGATTTCACTGGTTTCCGATTTCCGAGTTCGGATTTCCGATTTCCTAGTAGTGTTTTTTTGGGTCATTGTTTGCATTCTCTGATTGGCCAAATATTTCCGAGTTGACTCTGCATTCTCTGATTGGTCCAATGCTTCTAGTTCTGTGATTGCGCTAAAATTACAGAGTTGTGGTAATGCAGCATTTCTACAGAAATCTGATTTCTGATCGGTTTCCGATTTCCGAGTAGAGTTTTTTTGTCATTATTTACATTCTCTGATTGGCCAAATACTTTTGAGTCGTTTCTGTATTCTTTGATTGGTCCATTGATTTTGAATTCTGAGATTGGGCTAAAATTACAGAATTGCAGTAATGCAGAAATCCGATTTCCAAGTTCCGTTTTCGATCGGAAATTCAGATTTCCAATCGGAAATTTGGAAATTTCAATTCGGTGAAATCGGAATGAGCATCCCTATGTTCTGCCATGCAACTGACAGTTTTTCTCTTGCTGGGACTACTGATAAAGAATTACAGCCATACAATACTTTGCTGTAGGAAGCCCAGTTCTCTGCCAGGAGAGGAGAGATACAAATAGTCAATAGTTCATATATTTGAGCAAGACAGAAAGACAGACTGTTACATTCAGCTCAGACAAAACAATAAATCTGCTTTTTTAAGTTTGTAAACAGAACATAAAACTGTGGGCTATCTAAAAGTCATTTTAGGAGTAGGAGGATAGATACAATTGTATATCTTTCATATCTGTATATCCCCTTTACTGTTCACCATATACATGCTGCCACTTGGAGAAATCATACAAAAACATGGCCTGACATATCATTGCTATGCTGATGACACCCAGCTATATTTGTCATTCAAACCTGATGTCACAGACCCTACTCCACAAATAAACGCATGCTTAGCTGAGCTTCAGGAGTGGATGAATAATAATTGGCTAAAACTTAATGCTGACAAAACTGAGGTTCTTGTTATCGAGGGCAAGGGCTCAACAGCAAAGCAGCTCCAGTCTCAACCAACACCGCTAAGGATAGGGAGCTCAGACCTGAACAACTCAGACTGTGTGCGCAGCCTGGGAGTACTGATTGATGGGAAATTAAGCTTCAGGAATCAAATCTCAGCAGTTGTGAAACATTCCTTCTTTCACCTAAGGAATATTCGACACACACAAGCAATAGAACACAGCAATACATGCATGCAGCTACATTTAAGTCGTCAGCAGGTGCTCGTCAGCCAATCAGGATGCACTGTCATACACCCTTTACCTGCCATACCACATTTAGCAGCCATTAGCATTCAGGTGGGAGGCTTCAGTTGGACGCAAATCGCAAGATTGCGTCGCTAGCAGGACCGCCCCGTGCAGGCATTCCTCCCACAGGGGTCCCTCCCTAACCGCTCACCTGTCTGCCATGTCCTAGAGCTGAAAAGAGGTTTAGAGGTCCAGGCCCACCTGCACTCCCCTCCAGGTATCGCGCATTGGCCTTGGGGCCCCGGCCAGTGAGAGAGGTCCGGGGCCCCTGGCCATCGTGCGAACCAATCGTGTGTTTTTAAACCTAAGGAATATTGCAAGGATTAAACACCTAATTCCTTCAGAGGATCTTCCAACCCTAGTTCATGCCTTCGTCACATCAAGGTTAGACTACTGCAACGTCCTCTACACAGGCCTGCATAAGAAAGACTTACGCCGCCTGCAATTAGTACAGAATGCCGCCGCAAGGCTGTTAACGAGCCAACCCCGCCATTGCCACATAACACCAACCCTGAGCTCACTCCACTGGCTACCGATAAAATGGAGAATTCTGTTTAAGATTGGCTTACTGACATTCAAATCCTTGCACAATCTGGGCCCTGGATACCTGAAGGACTTGTTGCAACTACATCACACCCCCCACAATCTTAGATCAAAAGGACGTAACACCTTGGTCACCCCCAGAGTCCACCTCAAAACCTTTAGAGACAGAGCCTTTTGTCATGCTGCCCCTACACTTTGGAACTCCCTGCCATACACAATCAGGACAGCCCCATCCCTGGAAGCATTTAAGTCTAAACTGAAAACCTACCTTTTCAGTCTGGCATTCATGAACATCTGACTATCTCCTCTGTAACACAACCCAGCCTGAAACCCTGTATTAATCTGAGACACAGCTATGCGCTTTGAGTCCTATGGGAGAAAAGCACTTTACAAATGTTATTGTATTGTATTGTATTGTATTGTATATCTTTCACTTTGTTTTCACTTAAAGGACAACAAAAGTGTGAAGAAGGTTGCCATATTTATTTCCTCTTGAACAATACTAGTTGCCCAGCAGCCCTGCTGGTCTATTTGGCTGCAGATAACACCAGAAACAAGCATGCAGCTAATCTAGTCAGATCTGACAATAATGTCAGAAACCCCTGACCTGCTGCATGCTTGTTCGGGGTCTATGGCTAAAAGCATTAGAGGCAGAGGATCGGCAGAATAGCCAGGCAACTGGTATAGCTTAAAAGGAAATAAATATAACAGCCTCCATATCCCTCTTGCTTCAGTTGTCCTTTAAAGGACCACTATAGCAGAAAAAAATATAAAATTTAAAATGCATGTAAACACACTCAAATAAGAAGTACATTTCTTCCAGAGATAAAGCAAGGGTGACAGAGGCGCCAACAAGTATAAAATGATTAAAACCCGCTTAAAAGGAGGGGTGCAGGTGGATACACCACTCAGGTAAAAATAGACCAGCCAATAAGCCGTTAATAAATAACAGTAAAATTTATTGGGGATTCTCCAAAAATGCATGTTGACATACTACACCATATTTGGCTCTCGGTCTCTGTGTTCTTTCTTTTAAAGCTATTTCTTCCAGAGTATGATGAGCCATAAATTAAGTTTCTCCTATGTTGCTGTCACTTACAGAAGTAGTAGAAATCTGACAGAACCAACAAGTTTTGGAGTAGACTATCTCCACATGAGGGATTCTCACGGGATTCTTTATGTTCAAAAGCATTTAGCCAAAGGCAATTGCTCCATCCAACTGCCAAAAAAAGTGTAATGTGAGTAGGGAGGCTGGCCAGCATTTTTGTATAAATCCTTTTTCAAGTAGAGTCTTTATAAAGAATAAAGGCCATGCTGAGAAACCCCCATGAGGAGATGGGCTAGTCCAAAACCTGTCGGTTATGTTAGATTTCTAATGACAGCAACACAGGAGAAAAGTTATGTATGGCTCATTTTACTCTGGAAGAAATGCACTTCTTATTTGAATGCGTTTACATGCATGTTAAAGAGACACTGAAGCGAAAAAAAAATTATGATATTATGATTTGAATGTGTAGTACAGCTAAGAAATAAAACATTAAGATCAGATACATCAGTCTAATTGTTTCCAGTACAGGAAGAGTTAAGAAACTCCAGTTGTTATCTCTATGCAAACAAGCCATTAACTCTCCGACTAAGTCTTAAGGGACCCATACACTCAGCCGATTTTCTGGCCGACCGATCAATCCCGATCGGTTGATCGATTGATCGTTTGCAAATCGGTTGGCCAATCGACCGATCGATGGCCGATTTCGATCGATTTCGATAGATTTCCATCGAACTGGCTGGATGGAAAATTTAGGTCGATCTGATGAGATTGCTTATCAGTTTGCATTGGCCTTAATGGAAATCTGATGGCAAAAAAATGCCATCAGATCGAATTTCAATAGATTTCAAACTGAAATCTAATGGAATTCTATCCTGGTAAAAAATGTTCTAAAAACGCATCAGATAGATCATCAGATGCATTTCTTATCTATCTGCTGCCAATCTGACGAGTGTATGGGCACCTTAAGTCGTGGAGAGAGCTGTTATCTGACTTTTATTATCTCAACTGTAAGTGAACTGTTTACTTTTTCTCTGCTAGAGGAGAGGTCATTACTTCACAGACTGCTCTGAAAGAATAATTTTGAATGCTGAGTGTTGTGTAATCTGCACATATTATAGAATGATGTAATGTTAGAAAAAACACTATATACCTGAAAATAAAAATATGAGAATATTTTCTTTGCTGCTAATCTTCTAGTAATTATTCATAGTACACAACCAATTCACTATATCATATTTTTTTTTTCGCTTCAGTGTCTCTTTAAATTTTACGATTTTTGCGATAATGGTCCTTTATGTATCACTTTAATCTCATAGTATGTATATCATAATTGAGTCTTAGAACAGACACAAAGTGCAGGTTTTGTTGATTACAAAAAATCACCAATGTAGGGCTGCCACCAGTGTCTTCTGAAAATGATCCATACAGAGCCTCTCTGACGTAGAGAAAGTACAGGAATCCATGATAAATGTCTGATAATTGTTACACGGGGAAAATAGATATTGAATAAATAGCTCTGTCTCTCATGAGTCTCAGGCAGATCATGAAATGTCTCACTGTGTAGGCAACGAAGACAAGCAATTATCTCCAGAGGAAACTTGATGAGCATTTATGTCTCTCTGCTTATCTTGTCTTCACATTGTTCCCAAGCCCAACCATCTGCTCTATTTATGTCTTCTCATCTCTGTCACTTCTTCAAAAAATAGCCAATCTGCTCTTCAGCACAATCTAATTTTTAGCCCAATTAATATGAGAATTTGCCGTGGTGAAGGTTGCAGAGGTTTTCTGATAAACTGCCTAGTCGTTTTCTTCCATTTCATAAAATACAAAAAATATAAACTATTTTGTAGGTGGTCAGTGTTGTTTTGTTCGTCAGAATATTTCCAGATGTGGAAAAATAACGGAAATTGGTGAACTGCTTTTTGGTTGAAAGAAGCATCCTTTGCTACGCCAACACTGTAGTAAAAGAGGAACTGTAACCAAGGATTGAACTTCATCCCAATCAGTAGCTGATACCCCCTTCCCATGAGACATTTTTACCTTTTCTCAAACAGATCATCAGGGGGCTCTGTATGGCTGATATTGTGGTGAAACCCCTCCCACAGTGTGATGTTAGCACCTAGGTACTGAGATTACACTGTGGGAGCCTTGTTGCATTGTGGGAAATAAACAGCTTCCCCTTCCACAGAGATCACCTGCCAACAGTAAAAATGTTGCCATGTATACATTTCAGAATGTAAATTTGAGGAGGAAAGATGTTATAATGGCCAATCACTGACTAAATCATTTATAAATAAATATTGTAAAAATTAAAGGAATACTGTCGATGTATGCATTTATTTTGAAATGCTGTATGGTGTAGCACACATTAGGACAAGTACTAGGAGCAATTTGATTCCTCACACAGCTGTTCCTCTCAGCTGTAAAATCCTCTGTCAGTTTTGGCGTCAGTTTTGGATACAAAATGTATCTAATACTGAGCTCCCAGAGGGCTAGACCATGTCTCTGCACAGGGGAGTTGCTATCAACTCTTCAGTTTATAGTTTAATTATCACCTTGCTGAAATAATCTTGTTGATATGGTGGTAAGGGGTTAAAGATTCTAGCAATGTGTGTTTATTATCCTTGCTTCTCTTGACTGATAAAGATACTAATAATGCTAATTGTAGACAGTGGTCTGCCCCTCTCAGCAGCTTATAAAGTGGATGCAGCCTGGAGTGAATCACCTCAAGTAGGCAGCCAGTCTGAGTGTAAACACAAACTACTGTTATAGCTAGTTATATTCCAGCAATATTCCAGCCTCAGATCAGCCTGTTTCTCCTCATGTCTCCTGCATGCTGTGAGTGACACAGTGAAATATATTTGTCAGCTGTGTGACAGAGTAACCAGCAGCTCAGGGTGACCCAAACTACTATGAGCTGTGTGAGAAATGGATTTTTAAGCAGGGATAGCAAGAGAGAGACCTGGGTGAATAAATAAAGTGCCCCTAGCACTAGTGGTAATGTGTACACTAATATAGAGTATTAAAAAAAAAAGTCGTTTCAATCGAAAGTATTCCTTTAAGCACTTTTTTTCATTACACTATTTTCACTGCAGTTTCTCTTTAAAGAACAAGCAACAATCATGCTAACCTAGAAATAAAAAATACATATATAAGTAGATAAATACTACTTCTACTTACATAACAGATGTATTGTGCTATCCACGTAATGATTCCTGTGAATTTTATAAAGGAAAAGCAGAAAATCCTATTCGAGGCAGTGGCCATCTTGCCAAGCTAATGCTGACATCATATCCTCCCTGACTCTTGTTTTCCCCCCTCTCTTCTCTTGCTCATTGTTTATTCATTAGCTGCCTTCTTGCCAGAGTCTTCAGACACTCCCACTGAGGTGTATACTAGGAACTGCACTGTCTATTTTTTATTTACACATCCAATTACTGAGTCACCTCAGCCTTGCTTGTAAACACAAGTAATCAGAGGGTGTTTCTGATAAGCAACTAGTCAGGGAAATGAATGGAAAAGGAGGAATATATTATAGATAAAAAAAACTCCCAGCATTCAACTCTTTGGCACTGTTTGGCACTAGGGCCAGTGCTCCTAAAGTATGTGATAACTACAAACCATAAAGTTTTGCAAGTTTTAAATGCAGGATTAGCATCTTTATCACTTAATACACTCAGACCAGTTGCTGTTGAAATTTGATTTTTATGGTGACAATACCGCTTTAAGTAATGATCTCTGGAAAAGATGATGGTCCTCAAAGTACATATAGATGCCACTAAAATAGATTCCCATCCTTTACTTGCAATTGGAAGATGATCCAAGTGGGTGGAGACTGGATCATTCATTTTTAGGTCAAACATCTGTCACCATAATTTTTTTTGAGTTATTAGGTACTTTGTATTTCGCCACACCAGGATTTTACCATTATGGCATCTTGGCCTAGGTAGTCTGGATGCCTGTGGTGCTAAAAAGGTATACACAGCATCTGAAGAGAGCAAGTAGCTCAGTTAAGATGCTCTGATTTATGCTAGATTTGTGTGAGGTTTGGTGCTAAGTAGGTGTAGCAGTTAAAGAGGAACTTTTACCCAGGATTAAAAGTCATCCCAATCAGTAGCTGATACCCCCTTTACCATAAGAAATCTGCACCTTTTTCTTGAATAGATCATCAAGGGAGTCTGTATTGCTGATATTGTGGTGAAACCCCTCCCACAGTGTGATGTCATGACCATGGTCCTGACATTTTTTCTTCTGTGAACCTCATTGCATTGTGGGAAATTACGGCTTTTTCAAACTGCAAGCAAGCAGTATCTTCCTCTGCATAGACAGAATTCTCAGAAACGAATATTCCAGACAGATCACCTGAAAGAAATAAAGATGGCACCACCTGTGATACATTTCAGAATGTAAGTGAGGGAGAGGAAAGATTTTACAATGGGCAAACACTAACTATATAATCTATACATGAATATTGTAAAAAATGAGCAATTTTAATCATTATGTTATTTTCACTACAGTTCCTCTTTAAAGAAAGATAGTGTAAGGCACTTATCTGTAAAAATGATCATTGGTTAATGTTAACCTTATGTTTACAGGTTTAAGGTTAGTGGTAGCTCTCATTAAAGTGAATGTCAAGTTCAAATAAAAAAAATAGTCAGATACTTACCTATGGAGAGAGAAGGAACTGTGTCCTATAGAGCCTTCCCATTCTTCTCACGGTCTCCTTGTTCCAGCGCTGTCTCTTCCATTAGCAGTATTCTACCTTCGATAGCAGTATTCTACCGATCGGTCAAATACTGCTCTGCGCTGGTGCAGGATGCTTCAGAAGGCTCCATACTGTATGAGCGCATTTTCTTTTGCACTCAGACATGCCGAGTACGGTGCCGCCTGCCTTAGGGAGGGCTCGGGTTCCTGGCTGCGGAATTCAACCTGGTAAGGGGGGAATATCGCTGGAACGAGGGGACCGTGAGAGGAAAGGGAAAGCTCTATAGGACCCAGAGCCTTCCCTCATCCCTCTCTGTAGGTAAGTATCTTTTTTGACATTGGTTTTATAGAATTGAAGCACAGTAACAGTCATTAAGTTGACAGCATCCGAGATACAACCTTCCAGTCCACAGCAAAACATGCTCCTCCTCCCACTGAGATAGCTCACTGAAATTAAAGTCACTTGAGAACCAAACCCATATTTTCAGAACAGATAATTTAAGGAATAGCATATGCCAAAAATCTGAGAAGATTAGCAGCATGCTTGTTTCGGGTGACACTCCTGATCAGGAAGATCAGCAGGATGCCATGCAACTGGTATTGTTTAATCATCTCTGGTTCCTTTTAAAGAGTAACTTCACTGAATATAACTTAATGAATACAATTGCTTATTTGTTTACAATCGTCATTTATAAATTATTTAGTCATTGTTTGCCGTTTTTAAAATCTTGCCTCATTCTGATTTAAATCCTTACATTTATGAAGATGTCAGCATTTTACTGCTGGCAAGATAAATCACTGTGGGATGTCCCTCCCTCTTTCATCGTCTGTGTTGAGGACAGCAGTGTCTGTTGATCTCCCAGAGTGCTCTAGGGTAGAAGCTTGTGTGACATCATAGCATAGGCTAAATATCCCTGCTAGGGTGGGGTTACAGATACTAATAAGAAGGGGTGTTGCTAGGATCCTAAGAGATCAGGGGTACTTTTGGGCACTCAAGATGGAAAATGGGTGTGGCCACACACCAGAGTGTGGGTGTGGTCATGGGTGGATCCACATTTACATTAACTTAACAGCAGTGTAAGTAGGCTTGCCCAGAAAAATGTTGTATGAAGCCCCCCTCTCCATTAATAAAAAAACAAAAATGCAGCATATCACATAAATAGGCAGTGCCACTTAACATAACGAGTCCTTACCTGGCTTCTGTGTTGGCTAGTCTTGTTTTCTGCTGGGTGGGCTGGCCTGCCACCACCAGGTTATCTGGCAGTTCCCCCATAGCATTCCCTGACCTTTTAGTGGACCCTCTCCCATGCTCCCATGTGCCTCCCATTGAGGCACCACACCTCCCAGCATGCCCTTATAGAAGAACCACAGCTCCCTGCATGCCCCCATAAAGACATCACAGAGCTCAGCACAGCACTACAGCACCCAATATGCCCACATAGAGGCACCACAGTACCAAGCATAACCTCGATTGATGCACCACAGCTCCCAGCATTCCTGCCATTGAGGCAGCTGACTCTGCCTGGTGGACATCTGGGGCACTCCAGAATACATCTGGGGCACATTCCACTGATCTTAGGGGCTAGCAACACCTCTGCCAATAAGCAATATATATATATATATAGTTATAAGAAGCGATTCTGATGGGGAAACCAGTAAACTTTCCATAACAATAAATGACCTGATTTTTTTTATCTTTTGCTATAAGTTCATATTCTTTAAGCATACATAAAGTCCTCATAAAACCTATGGGTCTGTGCATGCAGGAGTACTTTTCCAATTCAGTGCATATTAGCAAACTACATTAGAAATGCCTTCACAAAATGTAATCATTTTGTTTCAGCGTTTCTGAAAGTTCCTAAACACCAGTTTGGAGTTAGTGCAGTTTTCTCTTGCTGTGCAGTTCAGGTTTCAGTGCTGTGGTCTTTTCCGAGTCTTGGCATGTAAGCGATGTGATGAAATGTTTTGCTGTTTCACCCTCAGGTATCTCTTCTTCTGTCGTGTTTTTTGTGGTCTTGTCCTTTGTACTTACACTCTATCCTCTTTTGTGTCAGACATAATAAAGATTACATATTTATGTTGGGGGAGGGGAAGGGGGTGACTGAAGGGTCTTCAAAGAAGAAAAATGGGTTGTTGATATTTAGTTATCAAATAGGGCTCCCGAGACTATAGTATCGATGATGATGGTGAACGTACACATTTCTCAGTAAGTTCAATCTATATTTTATTTGTCTTGATGATGAGCTAATATTTACAAAGATTAGCAAAGATAAAAGTATAAAAAGAAAAGGAAATGGTAAGGGATTAGAGGAGATAATAAATTATATCTTTGTTTTCATCTTGTCAAGGTGCTTTTGACCAGGACCAGAAGCACTTTTTCTTATCAATCTTCAAAATCACCTTGACCGAGAAGGTCCATGTTTGAAGTTAGTAGGGTTAGGATAATGATAAGAGCTTTGATTTTTTTTCTCTGTAGCACACTGAAGAAAACCTGTCACAAAAAAATCTCTATGTTGAAAAATGCAGGGAAAACAACATATAGCAAAGTCAAATTAGGGATTGATTTGGAAATTTTGTCTATAAATTTAATGGCAGTGTAACGATTGGGGAATTATTTCAGTGGTCAGCGCACAAGATGCGCGCTGACACTGCGGAAATCCTCCACAAGCGTATAAAATAACAGAACCCAGCTATGGTGCAATGCACCTGTAGAGGGAAATTCCCACCGGCAGATGGTGCTGTGGAGTGCAGAGGAATAAACCCTCTGCACTGCCACAGATGCCAGAGGGAATTGTACGAGGTGAAGAAATATAGGGCAAGATAGCTCTTGGAGAGAGAGAGTGAGCACAGAGACAGAATGTATGTGTGTCCACCAATCTAGTCGCCATCCGGCGACGGTGAACACACAACAGCGAAGACCAAGTGGGAACGCAATCGCAAGAATGGCGATTGCTATAAGCGACACAAGACTGAGTAAGACAGAGCAAAGGAAGAATACAGACAGAACTGATAACAAACTGTAATCCAACACACAGGAGCAGACAGGACTAACTACATGCGGTCACCATACGTTAAGCGCATTAGTGACAAAGCGCGTGCTTTAGGGATGCTCATTCGGATTCCGCGGAAATGCAATTTCCGAAATTCCGATCAGAAATTGCATTTCCGCATCGGAATGCGGAAGTCGGTAATGCAATGCTAATGCGTTAGGCGGATTTCCGCCGGAAATCGCGGAAATTTCCGCCGGAAATCGCGGAAATTCCGCCCGACTTTAACATTGATTTTCTCAAAAACTATAAGGTCTTTATGAAAACTTTTTAATAAACCCTGAAAATTTGGTGTTTTTAGGACTTACGGAGGCTTTGCTATTAACCGCTAAAGTCGGCGGATTTTTACTGTAATGTAAAATGCAGAAAATCTTCTGCCTATTTTCTGCATTTACATTACAGGAAAAATCCGCCGACTTTAACGGTTAATAGCAAAGCCCCCGTACGTCCTAGAAACAACAAATTTTCAGGGTTTATTAAACAGAATCTTCTGAACAAGATGCAAAAAAGTTTTCAAAAAGACCTTATAGTTTTTGAGAAAATCGATGTTAAAGTCAGGCGTAATTTCCGCGATTTCCGGCAGAAATTACGCATTGGAATGCGGAAATTGGTAGCGGAAAGCAGAATCGGTATTTGGCAATGGCGGAATGCGGAATTACTGCGGAATCGAAAATTGAAATTTCCGACCATCCCTAGCGTGCACGGCACGGTCGCCACACGAGAAGCGCAATAGCGACAAAGCGTACCAACCCTTAATAACCAAAGAAACACAAAAACAAAAGAGAACGTTCCAGACAGACAGACAGACAGATGGAGCAACCAGTAGCAACCGCTGCTCTGGCTACACTCCTAAGGCAGAATACAGAAGGAACCACCGCCTCTACCGCTAGGGCGAATGCGATCCAAACAGACAGACAGATGGAGCAACCAGTAGCAACAGCTGCTCTGGCTACACTCCCAGACAGAGTACAGAAGGAACCACCGCCTCTACCGCTAGGGCGAATGCGATCCCAACAGAAAGAACGATTTCCTGTCGACCGCTGCCGGCGACAAGACAATCACAACAGATAGACAGTACAAAGCAATACAGGTAACAAACAACCTGACTATGCTAACAGGAATGCTAGGGCACTCCCAAGGAACTACTCTAAGATAGCAATATTAGCAAACAGTAAGCAAAGGGCTGAGACTCCAGGTAAGTTAGCAGGAACAAACCATCATGACCAGCAGGGAATTCTGGGAGGAAATGGTATTTATACTGCAAGCCATCAAAGGAAGCAGCTAAGCAATTTGCATGACAAGTGGATGCAAATTCCTCACCAGAACAGTAACTCTGCAACTTGCAGAGCGAAGACAGGTCTCTTTTCCAGGGACCTGCAGCACTCAGACCTACAAAATGGTCAAAAAGCTGTCTGCCTGTGCAGACAGCAGAGCAGATCATTACAGGCAGCATCTGAATTACATTTTTTTTAAAGCAGAAGTAGGTATAGGAGCAGCGCAGAGAACAGAAGAACAATGTAGGGTGGGTTGGTATAATAGTGATGATTTAGCAGCCAAGGGCCCATATGCAATTTACTTTTTCTCGAGTTTTCTCCTAGGAGATAATTTTTCAACTTCTTTTTAAAATAACTTTCCAGCATTTTACAATTGAAAAAGTGCCAATAAGTACTATCAAAATTATTTTGAGTGTTTTCCTGCTTATTGGTGCATTACTTACTTACTTACTTACTGGTGCTTACTTACTTGTAAATAAAGGCATTTTATTTACAAGTTGAGAAAATATCACCTAGGAGAACACTCAGGAGAAAAAGTTAATTGCTAATGGGCCAAGGAGTGTTGTTTTTGACTCGATCCATTTCTGTTGCTTATAAGGAATGATTGAAATTGCGGAATTCCAGATTTGCCAGAATTCTGAAATGTAGCATGAAACTGTGAACAAAATCAGAAACTTTGCGGATTCTTTGATTGCATCATAATTTATTACTAATTTTCACTTTAATCTTCCTCGACATTAAAGTGAAAATTACTACACACAAGCTGTGTTTTTTTTTCTTTTGGGGGGGGGGGGGGGGGGGGATTGAGGTTCCTCTGCCTTTGTTGAGGGGAGGGGGGGAAGTGGACACAGGCCACCTGTGGTTTTGTTTGGCGGTCAGTGCATACAGGCATGGGTGGCAGGGTTTAAGGGGGTCCCACTTGGAGGGTATTTCTGGGGGGGGGGGGGGGGGATGTTTAGGTTATTGACCTATATTAATTTATCTCATTTATGGTTCATTATAACTCTCCACATTCAAGTTTTGTCTTGTATTAGCCCATACACTGAGTGGAATTTTTTCCTTGCATATACTTGAAGCTTTAGGAATCTATTAACCATTGTAAACAGTACATCTACTGTACTTTCTATAAACTACAAAATCTCACCTCCTCATGTAGACACATCATTTCTATTGTATTGCTTACATTCTGAGAAATGTAATCTTGAATTTATTTTTGCTTTTGCTTTGGGGGTCACATGGTCACTTCTGACTAACCGACCAGCAGCTGAATCCAAAGAGGAGAGAAAGTAAGGTGTACTGCAGTTCCAAACATGTTTGGCTAATGGTAAACCTACCATTTTGCCTCTATGTACTGTTTATGGATCATCCTGGTGATTTCTATTGGAATTTACCTTATGTGGTTTTAGATTTATTTATTATTTATTCTTATTAATATTCTTCTTCTTATTCTTCTTCTTATTATTATTATTACTACACAAAATGGTGAGAGATCCCTGCCCTAGTGAGCTTACAATATGTATACCTACAAACAGTGTGTTTTTAGTTTATATAGTAAAGAGTACAACATGGCCAGAGGTTGAAGGAGGTAGGCCTAAATTAGAGTGTATGCTTGTCAGAAAAAGTACGGTTTTGAGGGATTACAGATTTCAAAGGTTGGAGAGTGACAAATATGTTTTGGAATGGGACTCCAGGGGGGGGAGTACTGGTCGGTCCACACTAGACCCGGTTGCAGAACACAATCCGTGGTCTAGGCTCCCGTTTTCAAAAAGCAGAATGCAAACGGATCTGTGCTGCTCTTTTGCAGCAAACATTTTTTGATCCATTTGTGTTCTTTTTTTTTTCTCCCTCAAAATACAGATGGCTGTGGCTGAGGGGGTAGCATCCAGGACAGAGGGTAGCGGGCACAACAGCGGGGTGGGGGGGTTGCCCCCTCGCCCCATTACCAGGCTCCCCCGTCCCCGCTCCCCCTCCAGCCATGTGTGGCAAAAGTATAGCGAGCAGGCAGGGAAGCACCTTACTTCCTCTGCTCGCCGTGACTTCCTGCAATGCTGACCTCTAGTAGGCGGCACTGCCGAAAGTCACGCGGCGAGCAGAAGAAGAAAGGTTAACTTCCCCTCTCACTCTCTATACTTTTGCCCCACATAGCTGGAGGGGCAGCGGGGATGGGGGGACCCAGGTGAGGGAGGGGGGGCAACCCCGCTACCCTCCGTCCTGGATGCTACCTCCTCAGGCTACCTGGGGGACACTTATTGGGGTGACGTTAAGGGGAGGAGCAGGTAGAAGGCAATGCGGATCTCCCTCCGTTTTGTGTGCAAGGACAGCCTGCGTAGAGGCGTAGATCCATTTTTGCACTGCCCTTTACTACTCCTCCGTGTATTCAGGAGCTATCAGGGTCTGTGAAAATCTTGCAAATCCGGACCCTTCTAGTTTTTCAGCACGGATCCCCCAGGTTGCCCACGGATTGGTTTTTTTAACAGGGTGAAGACAGCCTCTATTTTTAAACATTGTATCCGTGGCTCCGGTTTTGATCCTGGCCACAAAATGGAGCCACGGATATGTTTTTAAAACAAGTGGGGGTGGTATCTGGAAACTAATGAGTAGATACAGAGGGGAGAGAAATTGCGAAGGTTAGGGTTAAGAGTCTGAAATGCTTCATCTTGCTATTAGGCAGCAAATAAAGAGCTTGAAAGAGAGAAGCAGCAGAAGAAGAGAAAAAAAGATGTTGAGCAGCCGAGTTCAGTATAGATTAGGGATGTGACAAACTGTTGATAGGCCACAAAGTAGTATGCTACAATTAGTGTTGGGCGAACAGTGTTCGCCACTGTTCGGGTTCTGCAGAACATCACCCTGTTCGGGTGATGTTCGAGTTCGGCCGAACACCTGGTGGTGTTCAGCCAAACTGTTCGGGTTCGCCCGAACTGCTGAATGCCCGGCCGAACAGGGCCCCTGTTCGGCCCTGTTCGGCCGAATAAGGCCCCCCTATGGGGTCGCAGGCATAAGGGGGGAGCATGCCCCGATCGAGGGGGGGGGGTCGGAAATTCCCCCCACCCCCTCCGCTAGCGCTCCCCCCTCTGCCCGCTTCCCCATACAAAAGTTTGACGAAAGTAAAATAGTACCGGTGGTGGTGGCTGGCTGCTGCAGTGGCTGGCTGGCACTATGAAGTGACTGAGGAGGAGGAGTCGGAGTAGGACGCGTTGAGGGAGGCCGGGCAGCGGGCGGTTCAGCGGCAGTTCCCTTGTGGTACTTCCGCCCTTTCTCTGACCTCACGTCCTCTGCATACGAGGGTACGCATCACGCGTACCCTCGTATGCGTCATCACGCAGAGGACGTGAGGTCAGAGAAAGGGTGGAAGTACCACAAGGGTACTACCGCTGAACCGCCCGCTGCCCGGCCTCCCTCAACGCGTCCTACTCCGCTAGCGGAGGGGGTGGGGGGAATTTCCGACCCCCCCCCGCGATCGGGGCATGCTCCCCCCTTATGCCTGCGACCCCATAGGGCCCCCAAAAGCGGGATGTTCGGGGAGTTCGGGGTTCGGCCCGAACATGCCGAACATCGCGGCCATGTTCGGCGAACGTTTCTGAACCCGAACATCCAGGTGTTCGCCCAACACTAGCTACAATCAGCCAGACAACATGTTATAAGAGCAAGCAATTGTAGACAAAAGAGCATGCATTAACTTTTTAGTCGGATTTTAAAGCAAACCTAAAATAAATTCTCCTCCACTTAAATCAGCAGGGTCAGCCATACTATGCCAGGAAAAAAAAACACATATATACGTAGATAAATACTTGATCTACTTACATAACATATGTATTGTACTATCCATTTTTTTATTTCAATGAATTTTATATAGTAAATTAAGAGAATTCTGTTCCTGGAAGTTTCCATTGTTTATTCCCTCTGACTGAAGCCAAATCCTGATGTTATTCCTTCCCTTACTTTTTTTTTCTTTTCTACTCCAATCTGCAGTGTCATCTCTGGCTTGCTTTTTAAACACGTGTGAACACAGCATCGGGTTTCAGCCTTAGCCTGTCGCACTGAACTGCTCTCATCCAATCGGTGAGGAGCAGGAATGTGGGAGGGGAGATGAGGTAGCTTGTTAGGCACACTGAATTTTCCATCAAATATCAAAGTTGTACAGTGCTGACGGGACCTAATGACCAATATTTGTGATTAATCTGACTTTCATCCAAATTCTAATGACAACACAACTGTCTAACGTTAACCTCCTCCTCTTATTTGTTTGGATAGTAAGTCTCAGTAATTACTACTTATACCCAAGGACTAAAGATGTTGCCTCCTGTGATACATTTCAGAATGTAAATCAGGGTGAGGAAAGATTTTACAATGGGCAAACATGGACTTAATAATTTATAAATGAATATTATAAAAATAAAGGAACTGTAATCCATTAAGTTATTTTCACTACAGTTCCTCTTTACATCTTCTGAGCAGGAACCACACAGAAGCCACTACCAACACAAGCAACTGCATTTCAAACTATTTGGAAGAAACTCTCAAGGACAAGCAAAACACTCCCTCATTAATTTCCGCATATTATGTAAACATCTAATTAACAAACATCCCCTACATGCGGGCACAATGGCCTTCCCTCTAATTAGAGAATACAACATCTCCCTCTGGGATGGTTCTTCCCATATCATTTTTAACTGACCATGAAGAATAACATGTCATTGGGATTACTAATCCATATTGATGTTTCTACATGTCTGTTATGGGGCTAACAACTGGCTGCTGGTTTTGTTGGTGTTTAGGGCCAGGTGAAGCTGGACTTAACTCCCTGAGAAACAAAACTTTTGTGAACTTGTGCTTAAAATAGTAAGATTAGTGCATAGGTCGATCCATAAGCAAAAAATCACACAATGCTTGATTTAGAGGCTTTCCCTTTTTTTTTATTAGAAGTGTATTTTATCAAAGCGATAGTCCCAGTATAGAAGGAAGTGCATTACAGATGTATAGATCAATCAAGTTTTAAAGTCCTGACTGTCTCATGCAGGGCAGCCATCAGGGAGGGACAACTGACACTGCAGTGAGGGGCCCTGGGCCCCCCCAAAGCGATGGAAGGGCCGCATGTGCTGGCTGCCGCTCACTAACCAGCACACCGCCTTCCATCTCTGAGAGAAGAGTGACATCATCGCTTGAACGTGGGGAGCAGATGAGTGAGCCCGCTACAAAGAACTTTCTATACTGGGGCACCACCTATATCTGGCTACAGGCTACCTATACTGGGCCACCAACTATACCTGGCTACCTATACTGGGGGCATCTACAGCAGGCTACCTATACTGGGGCACCATCTATAACTGGCTACCTATATTGGAGGCACCTATATCTGGCTACTTATACTTATGGAACTTATATACCTGGCTACCTATACTAAGGGGGACCTATGCCTGGATACCTATACTGGGGGCACCTATACCTGGCAAGGCATGAGGACGAGCTGAGACAGAAGGGGACAAGAGGTAACACAGGGGGATAAAAGAGGCACAGGGGAAACAGAGGTGGACAAAAGAGGCACAGGAAGAAAAGAGGTGGACAAAAGAGAATAGATAAAGGATAAGAACGGACCTACAAGTCTCTATCTCATTTGTTAACTGGGGACTACCTGTATTTTGGTAGTATTTGGTTCCTCTACAACATACCATGGTCATGTCCACTTTTTGCCTCATAACGCACTTCGCGCACGGACACAGTGGTGGGGTGGCTAGCGGGTGGGCCCAGGGAGGGGGGCCCTGGTCTTGTGTCTGTGGGTTTCTCAGCTGGCCACAAATGTTAATAGGGAAAGTGACTGGGCTGGTTCGGAACATCAGTTCAAGCTTAGTGTGTCTTTCCTTCTCCATAGCCCAAACAAGAGTTATGCTTCATCTAGCCACAGACACAGGGGTGCAACTACAGGGGAGCAGCCGCTGTAACCTCAGGGGGGCCTCAGGAGGGTCCAGAGTGGTAAGGGGTCCTACTATTTCACACACTCTGATGAAGGGGTCCAGCTTTCAGATCAGGTGTTTTTGTGGCTGTTATAGGTGTGAAGATTATGATGTCTATCTTTGTTTTATGACCCTCGCAAGACCCAATTGCAAAAATTGTACCATGATTTTACTGCAATTTTACAGCTATTTTAATGCAAGTCGATGAGAGATTTTTTAAAAAAATTCTCAGAAAGCTCTGATGGTCAGAAAAGCTCTCAAAAAGGTCTGGTGCACACCACAAGAGCTTTTTAAATGCTAGAGATTTTAAAAGCTCTTGCTAATGCAATGCTATGGGGGATTTTTTACAAAATCACATTGCTCCAATGTGCACACACACATAGGATAACATTAGCAGGAACTTTTAAAATCACTGAGGCCTAGTGCACACCAGAGCGGTTCTGCTGCGGTTTGCGATCCGCTTGTGGGTGCAGATCCGCTAGGGTAATGTATTTCAATGGGCTGGTGCACACCAGAGCGGGAGGCGTTTTGCAGAAACGCATACTCCCGGGCTGCTGCAGATTTTGGATTGCGGATTTCTGCCTCAATGTTAAGTATAGGAAAAACGTAAACCGCTCTGAAAAACGGCACTTCAGAGCGGTTTGCCAGGCGTTTTTTGTTACAGTAGCTGTTCAGTAACAGCTTTACTGTAACAATACATGAAATCTACTATACCAAAAACGCTGTCACAAAACCGCAAAACGCTAGGTGAAATGCTACAGAAAAATAAGAAAAAGCGTTTCAAAATCTGCTAGCATTTTGTGGATCTGCTAGCGGTTTTTGGTGTGCACCAGGCCAAAGTGCTCAGAAAAGCTCTTCTGGAGTGCACCAGCCCAAAGTGCTCATAGTGTGTCTACAGCCTAAAGAAGATTGCATTGATTTCCCTGCATGCAGATATGCATTAGATGTGATTGTCCATGTTAATCAATGGGTTTGTTCACATTTAATTCAATTTTTGCATGTGGGGAAAAAAGCCTACAACATGAAGTTTTTTTTTTGTACAAAATGACATGCTCATTTTCCGCAATCCATAAGGGCCCTTTTCCGCTAGCAATCGCAAAAGGAAAACACACACAAACAGAAGCAATTGCGATTTTCCATCAATTTTGTTATGTTATTTATTTTTTTAACATAAGCACAATCGCCGGTTAAAACACTCTAAGAAGCGATTGCGACTTACAGAAAATCTATTTTCTATTTTTCACAATTCCTATGTTAATGTAGCAACTCTAGCGATTTAAAAATCACTAGCGCTTTGTGATTTGAAACAAATCTCTCTCAGTGGAAAAGGGCCCAAAGTGAGAACCCTGCTTAAAACAAACCTGTACAATATCTCCCCCCCCCCCCCCCCCCCAAAGAATGAAACTTACCTAATTAGAGGGAATCCTCTGGATAGTTCAAAAGCTTCCCATGTCCTCCTCAACCACACCACTGCTAGCCAGGAACCTCTTTGAGTTTGGTCATTCCTATGCAGGGGGGACAGGTGTGGCTATTTTCATACATGCCCAGAACTGCCGCCCTCATACATGAAGTAAAGCATGGCCATGAGCAGTGCCGTTTGTAGGCACAGCCATTCCACAGCCTGGAGTACCAGTAAAGGGTGCAGTCTTTGTCCTTTTTATGCTACCATGGCATGACCCCTTTAAGCCATGGGATATCTGTTGGGTCTCTTACAGGCTGCAGAATCTGCTTGCAGCTTGCTCCTGCCCTCCCACCATGTAATTGATCAAAGCAACTGGCCAATTGGAGTAGAAAATGTAGTATGAAAAACCTCTTACATATATTCCCATGCATCCACAATAATCATAAGTAGAATATTGGTACCGGAGTGTATCAATCTTATATACACACACCACCATACATACAATGGAGCCACCTGAGTTATATATATCCAACCTAATAGAAAGGGCTTATGTAAAATCTTTTCCCCCTTCTTCCTCAATAGGTATAGGTATAGGTACACAGTGAATATGTTTCATCCAACAAGTATACTCTGAACAATAGAGTCAAATTGTATTCTATGTAGTCAGTTCCGCAATCGTTTTTCGCAATAACTTACGGCTCTTGCAGCTTTAGAGCTATTCTTATAGTCAAGTTCCACGTTTTACTTTCCGCAATAACTTACGGTTCTTGCAGCTTGAATACTCTTCAGTGTGGGGGCTATCCTGATGAAGATAGTCGTTTTACTATCGAAACATGTCAGGATACAGCAAAATCTTGCAAGTGAAAGAAGGGAAAGAAATATATAAAATCAATGAATTAATAACATGTGACACGAAAGGTGTTATATATTGCCTCATATGTCCATGTGGCAAGAAATATATAGGACGCACAAAGAGGGAAATGTATAGACGTGTAGGTGAACACTTAAATAATATACTTAAAGGTTGGGATGGACATCCCCTCTCGAGGCATTTTAAAGGCAATCATGGATGTAAAATAAATGTTGTAATATATTTCGGACTGGAAATTGTTCAGAGAGATTTTTTTTTTTGGGGGGGGGGGGGGGGTGATTTTATAGAGAAGATGTCTAGGAAGGAGAGCCAATGGATTTTTAACTTGAACATTATGGCCCCTAAAGGTTTAAATGAGGAATGGGAAATGTTTGGTTTTTTGAGCTGAAGTGAATGGGAGTCACCTGAGTGTTGGACCACCTGGGTTCTCAGGAAGTGAGGGGTGAGAGATATGTAACATAAGAAATAGCCATTTATATACAAATAATGAAAAAGAGAAATAATATTTATAACAGAATGATATGGAAGATAAATGGTGAGTTCCCCTTTAAGAAGAGGCAGACATAAGAGAGGATGGACACCTATAAAAAGGAGGAAGTGGTGGCTGTCGGGTATTCCCTATCCTGATGAAGATAATCATTTTACTATCGAAACATGTCGATGCAGAAGGGCTCCTTGGCACCCCAATAACTGGCACAACTATTTGCCATACAATACGCTATACGCAGCCTGCTCATACTAGTTTAGGAAGCAGCAACAGCGTTGAAGCGCAAGGTGGAGCGCAGGAGCCCGGAGGGAAAGTGACGTCACTCCCAGCAAGCCACCTATCCGGAAGCTGCGTCAGTGAGCAAGTGGAGTTACGAGAAAACTACCTAAACTCTATGCACAGGCATTTACCGGAAAAACATGTGATTCCAAGTCCAGTACGGGACTCTACAGGCGAGGCTACCGGCCGGAGCCCGCACTGAAGAGTATTCAAGCTGCAAGAACCATAAGTTATTGCGGAAAGTAACTTGACTATAAGAATAGCTCTAAAGCTGCAAGAGCCGTAAGTTATTGCGGAAAACGATTGCGGAACTGACTACATAGAATACAATTTGACTCTATTGTTCAGAGTATACTTGTTGGAGGAAACATATTCACTGTGTACCTATACCTATACCTATTGAGGAAGAAGGGGAAAAATATTTTACATAAGCCCTCTCTATTAGGTTGGATATATATAACTCAGGTGGCTCCATTGTATGTATGGTGGTGTGCGTATATATAAGATTGATACACTCCAGTACCAATATACTACTTATGATTATTGTGGATGCATGGGAATATATGTATGAGGTTTTTCATATGTTTTAATTTTGGAATTTTAAACTAATTCTTTTAGCACTCTCATAGGAGTTTTATTGAAATAAACATAATTGATGCACAGATTATAGCGCTGTCCTCTTTTGTTATAACTAATCCTTTTTGACCATTAGTGGGGGTTAAAGGGGATGCTCCACACTTTGAGGACTTAAGCAGCTTGTGGTTTACATAAAAGAGAGCAGCGCCCTTCAAACTCTCCCTTTAGAAAATGTAGTACGCCTGTAGGAGGAAGAGATTCCTCCCACTACATATGCAGCCAGTGCCAGGTGGTCCATGATGCCAGGTGAAGCAGGTTCATCAGCAGGTGGCATGGGCCGTGAAGTGGTATCCATGGCTTAAAGAGCAGTGCTCCACAAGCAGTAGTAACAGTAAAATTGCCATGCACTCGCCATGCACAGCAACTTTACACTGTTTATTGCATCTGGCCCACTTCACCAGCCAGCATTATCCACTACCACTTACTGCACGTCACCCACTTTCTGCTGCTCTTCTCATCACCCACAATCTGATACTACCTGTCACACACTGCCACCACCCACTGTCTTTCTGTCTATCATCCTCTGTCTCCCATGGCTGCTAGCCATCTCCTATCTGCCACTCTCCAACTAGTCAATACTAACTTTATGCCGCTACCCATTACCACCTGTTTACCACTGCCCCTCACCCGCTGTCTGCCACTGTTCCTCATCCACTATCTTCCACTAGCCATCACCCACTATTTTCCAGTAGCCACCATCCACTATTTGCCACTAGCCCACCACCTCATATCTACCGCTACCTATCACTCACTGTCTGCCACTTCCCTTACCCACTGTCTATCACTGCCCCTCAGCCACCATATGCCACCAAACATACTTTATTATATGAGATTTAATATATCTTGGAAACTTATTGGGTTTAAAGCAAACTCTTATTTATAATTTAGGTATTCTTTAGTGTGTACCTGAGATGAAGAAATTTGTATACATACCTGGGACTTACTCCAGCCCCCTTCGGGTTGATCACTCCCTTGCCGCTGGCCTTCACAACCTGCAGCCTACGCAATCCAGCACAGTAATTTTGCCAGTCGGGCCAGTCGGTGCAGGTGCAGTCTGGCCACACACGCCAACCCGCACTCCAAAGGCCAGGAGCATTTTGTGGCTGCTCAGTAGAACTGCATGGGCGCAGAACTCTTCCAGTGAAGGGAGCACAAAGGGGCATGGGCAGGTGGCCGGGTCTCTCATGCACAGTAAGCTCCCATCTCCCGAAGTTTTTGGTCTGGATTGCGGAGGCTGCAGGCAGCAGAGGAAGATGGCAAGAGATTAATTAGAGTGACGGGAACTGGAGGAAGCCCCAGGTATGCATAAAATGTTTTTATTTATTCAGCTTGGGTTCTCTTGACGTCAGAGGACACCTGTACACAGACTAGAAGCTTGAGAATGTAAGCTAGATTTAGCAGTGCCCTCTTGTCCTCCGGTGTTGTCGTTTGTAGAGCACTTTTTTGTATGCAGGTTCATCATTTGCAACCCCTATTTATTGTATAGTCCTGATTTGTAGGCACTTAAAATAAAAACAACCTAAAAAAACAAAAACTAATCAGTGATCACTTTGGATTTATATACTGTATATCATTTTGCTCTTTTTTTTGGTAAAAATAAAATAAAAATCTTCCTTCCTTGTTGAGTGTCAGCAAATGATACAACTTGGAAATGAGCATCAGCATTCTGCCTGGGTTGAATATAAACAGTAGTGCTGAATCATTTTGTCATTGAAGTTTCCTCAGCATGTCATGATGATTAATGTTTCCCCGCTCTAACATAAATTCATACGGGAAAAAAAAAAGGACAAGTTAAAAGTGTTGGTAGCAGGAGGTCACACATCTGAAAATGACATACTTTATCCTCAGGTATCTTATACCTCCTGAAATTATCAAGGAATTTCCAAGGTTCAAAAGACAATGTGCTTGGGTGAGCTAAATTTACAGCCGGGGTGTTGGATGACATAGTGACTTTCTTTTTTTTCCTTCGTTTTCTAAGGTTCACTCAAAAGTCTTCAGCTGTCTGTCATCGGCCCCATGTAAGACGCCGAAAATGCAAAGCTGTTTGGAATGTGTTGATGAAGAGGACACTCTAGAAGTTACAAAATACTTGTCTACAAAGTGAGTGTGAAAAAGGAAGCTGAGAGGTTGCAGAAATATTAATTCTACTTGAAGGAGGTTTAGAACGCAGTTGCTGTTCACTTGAAGGAAGTCTTGGTGCTGAAAGTGTACTCTTCAACCTTTCACTGTGTACTGCAGGTCCAGTAAAGTAGGCTTCTTCTGCATAACTTCCCAATCACAAGTGGGATTTCACTTACTGGCCTTATCCTTAAACTCATAATGACATTCTCTTCATGGGATATCTTCTCAGGATTCAAGGAGCTGATGGTTTCCGAGCAGTTTTCATCTATAGAGGATATAAAGTAAAACAGGACACTTAAATCTTTTTTTTTTTTGCCTTTTGGTTGATTTTTGTACATTTGATTTCTTAGTTTTTATTTAGTTATAAAAGGCATAATTCACTAAGGGCTAGAGCCGGATTTACAGCTCAGGAGCATATAGGTACATAAACTCTGGTGCTCTAAGCTCCACCCTTTAACACAGACCATGCCCCTTACACCATGCACTCTTTTTTCTTATTAACTAAAACCACACAAGGTAATGCAGATATTACCAAAGACAAGTAGAGAATACCAACAGTGTGAAGATATTATTGGAACGCATGGAGCCGGTGAGTGTCTTCTTGCATGCTCACTACTCTGCAGAAGAATCCCCAGTATGAATGGAGGGTGGGAGGGAAAGAGGGAAAAGGGCTTTTTGGATGGCCAGTGAGCCGCCCCGCCTCTTGCTACAGGCTGCCTGTAGGCACAAGCCTACAGTGCCTATTTGGAAAGCTGGCCCTGCTAAGAGCTGACCAGGCTTGAGAACCTCATAGAAAATAATTTATTTCACTAATCTGCCCTAAGATTATTAAAAAAAAACCAGTTATTATGTGGTAGATATAGATGAGTATGAAATTTGATGTAGCATGTAAATGTCCATGGATTGCAGAAGAGGAATGAAAAAAAGATTTCATTGAGTTATACTGAATGTATATTTAAGATATATAGATGTAAGCCTATGATATTTATCACCTGAGTTACTATAAGGTAAGGGGCTAGGCATTAACAATGGCATAAACTGGTCGGCTTACCGATCCAGATGATCCAGTATCTGGAACAATAACAATACAAATCTTGCTTGTTATGATGCTTAAGTTGATGTATGTCACAGTACAAATAGGCTTTATTACTGTGAGAATGGCAGCCTTTTAAATGTTCCCTTTGATGCCAATGGGTGAAATCTGATTGGCTGTTTGTGGTTCCATCCAGGTGTGCAAGGGGGGAGGGGCATGAGACCCCAAGAACATACTTTTCCAGGTAGTAAGGGATCTGTGTATCAAGTTTAGTAAAATCGGTCAAGGCATTTTTGAGTGATAGCGGCTCATACGTCCGATTTTATAGAGTATATAAAGATTCAAAGTTATGTTGTATATCTAATATCTGAATCTTTTAATCTACTGCAGCTAAACCCACCTGGTTGTTATTGTTTATTTACTACACAACAGAGAAATTCCAAAGGCACTGTGTTTACGAGTAATTTTGGATTGCAGCAAAAATGTATGTAGATTTTATGGTAGCCTGAAATTGGAATGGGGAAAGTACAGATCAACAAAAAGTGCATTTGATTGGCCAAATCCCAATACAATCTGCATTCACTTTGCGTGCAAAGTTAGAATTACTAGCCCATCACTGACCATCTTTTTGAAATCCAAGAGTTCCAGTTTCAATTCATAACCAGGATACTATCTCCATGGAGGAGTTTACTATTATCTGTCCTAGGTGAGTACCAGGAAATTGGCCGAATAACAATAAATTATAATGTACATTCATATAAATATATTAGATGTGTTAAAAAAATGAGCTGTTATTCTCCAAAAGAAAAATGCAAGGCCAACTAATACAAGAAAGAACATACATACACCAATGCTAATTGAAAAGTTCTGTTTCATCAAATCAATTTTATGCTTCTATAGTATACAACTATCATAGTATCTGAGTTCCTTTCCCGACACTAAGTGATGAAGATAATAGACATCAGGACACACACACAATAAGTTACAGAATTAGGGCTTTTTTCCACTTAGAAAGGTGATCGCAATCACAATCCGATTGCGTTTCTTTCAAATTTCCAACATCATGATTCTGCCACAATTAGGCCGTGATCCGTCAGGCGTGGTGCATTTTGCATTTGTGATATGCTTCGGGAATCAAAAATGAGCGGGATATTGCTGAATCATGGGGAAAATCGCATAAGTGGTGTAATTGCTATGCGATTTTACTGCGCTCATATACAAAGTATAGGAACTTAATCACACAGAAAAACTTGATAGGATGACAATTGCGATTGTGAAATAATTGTGGCCCAAATGGATCACACTAATAGAAATGGTTACATCAGTTTTTATTGTACCTAGCGTTTTGCAATCCACTACCGCTAGCAATCGGGATTGGATTCAAAAAAAGCTGGTAGTGGAAAGGAGCCTTCAAAGAGACAATGGCCTCAATTTACTAAGATCATGCTAGAGATAATAAGGCAAGAGAAAACTTACCACCACACATTCATCTTGCCTTTCTAAGGTGTAGAGATAAGTTTTCACAGTGAGATAATTATCTTATCTCCTCCGTCTTTATGTTACCCCCTCTGTAGTTATTTTCATATGCAGTTAATTAACAGCCTGTCTTTAACTTTAGAATTCTGGAGTTATTTTAAGGATTGAAGAGTTAACTTTAGAGATCTCGCCTTAACTTAAAGACAGAAGAGTTAACTTTAGGTTTGCCTGAGGTAAAATGTTTCCTAAATACTACATGCTTTATCACCATGGTGATCACGCTACAAACGTTATTAAAGACAGGAGATAAGTTTAGTGAATTGAAGCCATTGGCAGTAAAAGGTATGAGCAATAAATATATGAGTACTTAAAAAAAATAATAAAAACAATGAACAGTGTGAACATTATTGACTCTTACTGGAGTTATTTTTATAATAAAGAATAGGAAATAATGACCTAACTTACTATATGCAGTTCCCTTCACGCTATCCTACAAGCAACGTTATACGGTTTAGGCTTAATAATTCCAGTAGGTCTTCATGTAATGTCTCTCTCATCCAGGAAGTGTCAAGAATGATTGATAATAACCATAAAGCTTTGCAAGTGTGGTAGAGAAAATGAAAGAGAGTCACTAGCTGAAACATATGTAACATTAAGAGCAACCATTTATGGTTATGCATACCATATCATTGCCGCAGCCCCATCTGCCAGGGCAGCTTCTCTTTGACAAGACACTGGGCCACAGGATGTAGCCACAAGGCAAAAGGATACTTAAATGGCTCATCTGTCAAGCAACACAAAATGAAGTGTAGAAATCACCATCTCACAATAACACAACATGTACAGAGTTGTCTGCTTAAGTCCGAACACAGGAAGAATCGTCTGCTATCAGTGACAAGACACAATTTCTAAACAGAAAAAAACAAAAAACAATAGATTGTAAGTTCGCAAGGGCAAGACTCTCTCTCATCCTTTTGTGTCTTGGCATTTGTTATAGAGTTTAGTTAATTATGTTAATGTTGTCACTGTGATTACCAGTTCTGTATTTTTGTACCAATTCTGTATTTTGTATATTGGTACACACCATTGTCTGTGTTTTTTTGTACCCCATGTTTGTTACATACTTTGTACAGCGCCACAGAATTTGTTGGTGCTTTATAAATCAACAATAATAATAATAAAAATACCTAAAAAAGATAGTACAATTGATTATTTTTAGAATTAGAATTAATAGCATCAATCAATGAATTGATATATTTCCTGTAAGTTTTACCTGAAGGAAACCCACAAATTACATCACTGAGGACTTCTTTTTGAAGCAGTACTTGCCTGTTGTTCTTGTTCTTCACTTTATAATACTTTCTGAATCTCTTACCCAGAAGAAATATGTAGATCAGTTGTTCTGAGTGACCCCACTGGCTACATGCTTATTCCATGTGCATCACTCAGAAACCATAGCAAAAAATATGCATGACAGCCAGACAACTGTCATTTTAAAAAGTGAACAAATATGGAGGCATCCATATTTGTTTAAGTGCATATGCACTCACCTTTGAGGCAGTTTGCACACCGACTGCCCCCTGCGCCCATATTTTATCGTACTGTCACCCAAATGATCACCTATTATTGCTAATTTGGCTGTTGACGTGGAAGCCTATGGCACCGCTGGCACCTGCTATTTGAAGCCGCTGTTTAGTTTGGGTTAAGTATTGCTTGGGGGATGGTTAGGGTTAGGCTAAGGTTGTTAGATTTGGGGTTTTGGTTACGGTTAGGCATAGGTTGGAGTGTTCTTTTAGAGTTAGGCATAGGTGTGGGGGAGTTGGCTAGGGTTAGGCATAGGTTGGAGTGTTCTTTTAGAGCTAGGCATAGGTGTGGGGGAGTTGGCTAGGGGTAGACATTGGCTGGTGGGGCATTAGGATAAGGCATCAGTTGGGAGTTGGTTAGGGTTAGACATCAGTTGGGGGAGTTGGTTAGGGTTAGGCATCCGTTGGGGGGTTGTTAGGATTAGGCATCAATACAAGGTGGGTTTAAAGAGAAACCATAACCAAAAATTAAACTTCATCCCAGTCAGCAGCTGATAACCCCTTTCCCACAAGAAATCTTTACCCTTTCATAAATGGATCATCTGTATGGCTGATATTGTGGTGAAACTCCTCCCGCAGTGTGATGTCAGTGCCCCACAGCACTGAGGTGCCACCATCACACTGTGGGAGCCTTGTTGCATTGTGGGAAATAACAGTTGTTAACAGCTGCTTCCAACTGCCAAAAAAGCAAGCAGCATCTACTTCCACTGACGTCACCTGCCAGCAGTATAAATGTGTGCCATGTGATAAATGTCTTAATGTAAATCGGGGATAGGAAAGATTTTACAATGGAAAAACACTGACTAAATTATTTATACATAATTATTGTAAAAAATGAAGAACTTTTTTATTACATTATTTTCACTGGAGTTCCTCTTTAAGTGGGTGTGGGATCATGTAGATGGGGCTACATACATTAAGAACCATAAAACAATAGATAGCATTTCTAGCTAATATGCAAATAGGTTAGATTAGTTAGTAAATGATGGAGAGAAAAATTCAAGCAGGTGACTTCATCTGGTTACCCTGTTACATAGACATTGGAGAAATCAGTCAAAAAATGTACATGCTTACATGCTTGTTCTGAGTGCAGGATTCAGACACTTCTGAGACCAGAAAGATGTGCAGGACAGGCAGGCAACTGGCTTTGTTTAAAAGGAAATCAATATAGCAGCCACCATATCTCTCTCACTACTAGGCTCACAATTTTTCAGCTAGGCTGTTCCAGGTCATGTGATTAAGACAATAATGTAAACTCCACCAGCTGTATTGTATGTAAAAAGCTAATTCTCGGCACTCTTCTTTATAAATATATAAACATTAACTACACATTTACTGGGAAGAGAATTTAAAGTAGTATGAAACTCAGCATTTCCTCTTTGTTCTAAAAAAAAAAATATTTATAGCATAAATTCTATGACCACAAAAAAAATTGTAGCAAAACAGCATTCAAACAGTTAAATACAGCACTCCTTGCTTCAGTGGACAGCTTCTGGACGCAACCGAAGAGGTGATAAAATTATCTTTTGTTTACATTCCCTTGTCAGATACATTTAGTACACAGCCAGCAGCTTAAGAGCAGTACTGAGCTGAGATGCAGAAACAGCTGAGAAGTGATCATGAGATATATTTTAATATATAAATACAGCAGATATGCATAAAAATGCAATGGCAGCTTTCAGAGCAGATAAACTGTAATTTGTAATTTGTAATCTGTAAACAGACAAAATGTTAGTTGTGCACAAAAGAAAATATAATAACTGTATGGGTAATAAAATGTAGGAAAACACTTTTTTATTGAATGTTATGTCAGAGTTTTATCCCACTTTAAATCGCGTACCCCTACATTATTTTTGTCTCTTTTTTTGTTTACTTGTAAACTACAACAGCAATAAAAGGTAAAGTAAAATAAAATAATATGCCAAACACAGTATAATGTACAGCAGATGAATCCATATTTCTTTTTATTTCTGGCTTAATAGGTAGATAACCTTTCTTTTACCTCAACCACAATTTTGCTGACATGCAGCCAGAAGTGTAGTTTTATTCATAACCATAAGCCCCATCCCAGACCTAAGTTTATTCTAAGCTCTATCCAGCTAAGATCTTTAATCCTCCACTTTAAATCTACTACCAAAACTTTGTAAGGGACTTGCTTGTTTTCATTCCAATAACATTGACATGACTGCAGAGGATGTAACAAGTATGTTGGAACTTGTATTTCTAAGGGAATTTTTATGTTCTGCTTTGAAAGAAGCACTTATGAAACACAGAGTAAGGATTTTAAATGTCCCCTCCATCTGTACACAGAGAAGGTAGCCATTTTAACGAGAAAGTAATTAATAAAGACATAAAGCTTTATTAACCTCTCTGTGGTCGTGTGCAGACAACGTAACTTAAGTCTCCGAGCAGAACTCATGGCAAGTAAAGAAAGCAGTCCAGCACATGGCAAACAGAGATATTGCTCATAAATGCCCTTTGGACCTCCACAGTAGAGGTCACCAATGCCACCACTAACAAGGACTGCAAGCCGAAAGCCTATTGTTAAGCTTGCAGTCTGGATAGGCAAGTAAGTCAAAAAGAACTTTTAGATTTGAATTTACATAATTAGTGGGGATTCTCTCATGCTATAGCTATGCAGGAATTTGCTCATGTTTGGTGTGCTTTAAAACACACTCATCTGTTTCCATTGACATACAGTTCCAAATGTTCTGCAGCAAATGGCTATGAGGGGGCAATGGTCATCGATTAAAGACTGTAATTCTCCTCCAGCAGATAGCTCATGAGTGACCATTACCACCCATACAATTGGTAGTCTAAGTAGTCATTGTTCTCTTCAGCAGATACTATCAGCTTCTATTGTAAAATCAGAAGGGATGCTCAATCGGATTCAGCGGAGCTGAAATTTCCACATTTCCGATCGAAAATCTGCATTTACGATTGGAATTCCAAAATCGGAAATACGGAATTCCGCGGAAATCCGATTTATTGCAACCAGGTAATTGTAGCCTAATCACAGAACTCAGAAGCATTGGACCAATTAGAGAGTACAGAATTTTTATCCCAAAATCGAATCACCGTAGTAATTTTAGACAAATAGCAAGAGTTTCCAATTTTTCTGTTTTTCCGATTTCCATTTTTTCCCATTTTTTTTTTGCATTCTCTGATGCAAAACATGACTAATAAAATACTCCTTGAAAATTGGAAAATTGGAATTCTAAAAATCAAAAATCGGAAAAACTGATATTGGCATTGGTAGAAATAGGGATTTCTGCAGAATCAGAAATGGGCATTTCCGACCATCTCTAAAAAACAGTAAGCCCAATTTCTGAATATGCCCAAAATGAACCTTTAACCATGTCTAATTGTAACCTTAAGCATTATATTAACCTACAGGTACCCACAGAAATTTAATTCTGGTCAACCAAACCATTTGGCTCACTATTAGAAAAGAAAGTAGCACCCCCTTTTGCTTGAATTGCTTCAAAAATAATGGTTTTTGGTAATAACTTGATCCACCAATAGATTTTTTTGCATGAGCTCCAGATTACCTTTACACATTTGTAGAAATGCAAGCAAGCAATGCATGGACCTTCTCTATGTATCATTGCATTATCACATACTTGTGAATGCTGGCCAAAGGTGTGGTGCTAAACACTGTTTCCACAGACGAAAGTAGACAATGGTGTTGGTCAAGTCTACTCAAACTAGTGAAACAATGACGATGTGCTACAGTACAGATAGTCCCCTTTTACAATAGCCTTGAGTTACATTTCAGAGGAACAAAAAAAGTTGAAACAGTGTACAAAATATACAATACTGTTTTTTCATCACATATTTTTGTTGTTGTATACATTGTTTCGTTCAATATTTTCCAGTATTGTATACACTGTTTAGTTCAATACACTTTAAAAGCACATTCAAAACAACCAAAAAAACGTAATTACTATACTATATGTCCACTCCAAAGTCAGGCCCGGATTTACCTCACAGGAGCCTATAGGCACAGATGTCTTAGCACCCTAGACTTTCCCCTCAATGAACCTAGAACACCCCCCCTCCCCCAACCCGCACCGCAAGTGTCCTGGCTGGCCCAGCTGTCACTTCACCCTTACTTCCTTTACCCCTCATAGTTATAGATGTCCCTTAGCTGGGTAGCCAGAGGTACCCTCAGTATTAAGTTGCCACTGACTGAAGGGAGATCTCATCAGTGTAATGCAGAGATGGGTGAGTAACCTCTCATTTACACTCCACTCAGGACTCTAGAATAAGGAAGGAGGCACTCAAAGAGCAGAGTGAGCTGCCTTTCTATCATCAGGCGCCTGTAGGCATGTGCCTATAGTGCCTTATGGTAAATCCGGCCCTGTCCAAAGTAATATATTTATCCACATTTCACCATGTTACAGATTACTCAGCAAGCTCATGGTGAACCAAAGATCAAAAAGCCTCCTTACTAAAACGTTATGCAAAACATAAATTTGCATTGGAGCGTGCATTTGAGGTGTCCCACAGTGCATCACTGCTGAATATGCAAATAATCTCTTTATTGTCCCTGAAAGCTAAACACACCTCCAGAACCGCTGGAATGCAATGATGTGTCAGCTTGTTAATTGTACAGAGCCAAACCAATCCAACATGCATACAGACTGTATTGGATTGGTTGATCCTCATCAGTGCAGCGCATAGATTAACATGGCTCCATGGGGTAGGACTTGAAGCACCCAGAGTTACAGACTACCCAGCAAGCTCATGGTGAACCAGAACTCCTAGGATGCTATGCAAAACAGAAGTTTGTTTTAAGAAGGCAAACTTCTGTTTTGCATGTTTACAAAGAAATTTAACTTAAAAACAATCTGGTAAATCAGAGTCTGTTTGTAAGTAGCAGGCCGCGTGTATTGTATGGCCACAAATACCCTATGTTTTACATTTACCTCAACCTAGCACTATCTCTAAACTAGCAAGTATCAGTGTTGTAAGTTTTAATCCTCATACATACTGTATGTATGAGGCATGTCGCTTGGCAGGAATTGGAAACCAATCCCTCGGGCGACATTGCAGGTCCAAGGCTGTACAGATGCATTGCTACTAGCCTGCATCCTAACAATGTGTTCTGTTTCTATGCATGGAGGGGTGATGGAGCAGTGTGGGTATAATGTCATGCAGGAGGTGGTAAGTGGGAAGAGCATTGCCCTCAGCCATCACTTAGCCAAAGTAATCCACAAGTCTGATCACTGGCTGACCAGCCGAGGCACTTGGAGGCTGCTGTGCACATGCTGAACTCTCAGCTGAAGCAGTCGTTATTGGCCACCTCAGTTGAGTTTCATCTAGCAGGTGTACACAACTTTAACACTGTGAGCACTATGTTGCCTTCAATTGTATTGGGTAAGCTGACCATTTAATTGTATTCTGGTTGCCTTTTGGACAACATAATCTTTTTATCTACCTTGTCTAAGTAGGTTGTTTAGTTCATGAGCTCTGACCATTACAGAAGCAAGTCTGGTCACCTCAGTTTAAATAGCTTGTCACTGCGACAACTTGTGCCTTTGTGAAGAAAAAAAAAACCTAAACAACATAGCAGTAGCAGGATAATTAGCAAAAGTCTCAAAGTCAGTCTAAGTGCTCTTTAACTATGTTTGTGTTAAGAACAATCCTTCTCTATCCAATCCCGTCATTGCACATAGAACAATTATCTGCATGTTGACAGACAGCTTATTGGCTTTGTTTTGCAGTCCAAGGATTTCACAATTAGAAGGACCGGTTTTGGTACAAATTAGAGAACAAATGTTGAATAATATCAGTTTCACTGAAGACAGAAAAATCTATGCTGGAGGTGAATACATTTAATCCAAAGACTAGATTTCCTCACTTATGCTGGCAATACACGGTTCGTTTTTGCCTTCGTTTAAACCTTCGATTCGTTCGGTAAACGAATCGAGTGTTGAAAACGTATGTGAAAATAGTCATAACCTCATTATAGTTTCGATTAATAGACCCCAAAAACGAACGACTAGTGATCGAACATGTTTGATATTATCTCTCTTTATCCATCTAATCGAGCCATTGGTAGGCTTGATGGCTGTTCAGATCGATTATATATTAGTTTATGCTAGTCCGTCCCTGTAAAAAGGGATTTTCGTTTCGTTTCTTTGCAGCCTTCGATCATTGGAAAAACGAAACCATCAGAATCGAAAAAAAAAAACGAAACCGTGGGTGGTGATATTAACCGTATGACCGATTATTTCGGGATCGAAAAGGACAAAAGGCACAATCGAAACGAAGGTTTAAACGAAGGCAAAAACGAACCGTGTATTCCCAGCATTAGGGAGAGCAGATAAGTCTATTTTAGATGCCATAACATAAGCTTCTCAATAGCTTTTCCTTGATTATTTTTTACGCTTTATTAGAGAGATATTATTATTTTACTTCCTGGAACATCAAGAAGACAAGAAAGACCAGGAGCCCAAATGGTGCAGTATTTATGGGTCAGTTAACGATTTGTGATGCTACAGAATTATCCTCACAAAGGTGGGTTGCCACCATTTGCAACCACCCTCAAAGCCTACATGAAAATTATAATTCTTGCTCAGTTTCTCCAGGTCTGCTGGGTAGGGACTGGTTGATAGAGATGTCGCGAACCTCCGATTTTCGGTTCGCGAACCCTGTTCGCGAACCTCCGCGAAAGGTTTGGTTTGCGAAAAAGTTCACGAACCGCAATACACTTCAATGGGGAGGCGAACTTTGTAAAAAAGAAAAAATTCTGACACCTAGAAAAATGATGGAAAACATGTTTCAAAGGCTCTAATACCTGGAGGAAGACATGTTTGAGTGAAATACACATCAAATGTCCCAGGCTAACATCTAGGTTTCACACAGACCCCTATTTTAATCCTCCACCCCTCCACCCTTCTGCCTATTACCTCCTCCCTCCTACCGCAGGAGGGAGGAGGGAGGAGGGAATAGGCCTACCGCAGAGAGGAGGGTCTCATCTGCCAGGGAATTCCAGTATTTCAAAAACCAGCTTATATACCATGATAGGGATTTGAACCCAGGCCTCAGTGTATGGTAGGCAACTAACATATCCATTGTACCACCAACACTACTAGCTGAAAGTAGCTGAAAGTAGCTGAAAGTAGCTGAAAGGAGCTAAAAGGAGCTGAAAGGAGCTGAAAGTAGCCTAGCATGTACCATTTATGCTTAATGCAAGAGAAAAATTAGACAAGACAAATAACATTTATATCACACTTTTCTCCTGGCAGACTCAAAGCACCAGAGCTGCAGCCACTAGGGCACACTCTATATAGGCAGTAGCACAGATATGTAGCCAGACATGGCCTTGTATTTTGTGTTCAACAGTTGTTAAGAGAAAAATTAGACAATATAGCAGTGTTAGGAAGACTTGCCAAAGGTCTCCTACTGAATAGGTGCTGGCTTACTGAACAGACAGAGACAAGATTCGAACTCTGGTCTCCTGTGTCAGAGGCAGAGCCCTTCACCATTACACCATGCATCCACTGCTTACGGATCTGTAGCCAGGCATGGCCTTGTCTTTTGTGTTCAACAGTTGTCCAAAGAGAACCCCAGATAGCCAGGTAGATTCATCTCTCTCTCTCTCTCTCTCTCTCTCTCTCTCTCTCTCTCTCTCTCTCTCTCTCTCTCTCTCTCTCTCTCTCTCTCTCTCTCTCTCTCTCTCTCTCTCTCTCTCTCTAGTAGGGATGGTCACCGCTTTCCGCGGAATTGTATTTTTGAGCATAAATGGATTGAGCATAAATGGTACATGCTAGGCTGGCTTCAGCATGTAGTGTTGGTGAGAGAGAGAGAGAGAGAGAGAGAGAGAGAGAGAGAGAGAGAGAGAGAGAGAGAGAGAGAGAGAGAGAGATGAATCTACCTGGCTATCTGGGGTTCTCTTTGGACAACTGTTGAACACAAAATACAAGGCCATGTCTGGCTATATGTCTGTAAGCAGTGGCTGCATGGTGTAATGGTGAATGGCTCTGCCTCTGACGCAAGAAACCAGAGTTCAAATCTTGTCTCTGTCTGTTCAGTAAGCCAGCACCTATTCAGTAGGAGACCTTAGGCAAGTCTTCCTAACACTGCTATCTTGTCTAATTTTTCTCTTGACATACAAGGCCATGTCTGGCTACATATCTGTGCTACTGCCTATAGAGTGTGCCCTAGTGGCTGCAGCTCTGGTGCTTTTAGTCTGCCAGGAGAAAAGTGTGATATAAATGTTATTTGTCTTGTCTAATTTTTCTCTTGCATTGAGCATAAATAGTACATGCTAGGCTACTTACAGCTACTTTCAGCTACTTTCAGCTACTTTCAGCTACTAGTGTTGGTGGTACAATGGATATGTTAGTTGCCTACCATACACTGAGGCCTGGGTTCAAATCCCTATCATGGTATATAAGCTGGTTTTTGAAATACTGGAATTCCTTGGCAGATGAGACCCTCCTCCCTCCGGGAGGGGGGTAGGAACCCACAAACAGGCTAACTAAAATCTCCCTAGCAGTGTGTGTAGCAGCTGTCCCTTAAAGCGGTTTAACACCCAGCATTACAACTTTGCTTTAAAAGATTGCTTACAGCTTACAAAATATTATGCCAGATTTTTTTTTAAGCAGAAATTCACTGAATGGGTTAAACATGACATTTTAGTGTTGGATTTAACTAGGAATCCGCATCCGTTCTTAACTTTTAGTTACAAATGTATCTTTATTTGGAATACAAATAGACCTTTGAAAAGCCTGCCAGGGAAGCCCTCTTTGTTCTCTCAGAGCAGTGTTTGTTTGTTACATTGTAGATAGATACATTTGTAACTAAACAAGCAAGCACGGAGGAGGATTTCTAGCTAAATGCAGCACTAAAATGTCATGTTTAATCCATTCAGTGAATTTCTGCTAAAAAAAAAATCTGGCATAATAGTTTATAAGCTGTAAGCAATCTTTTAAAGCAAAGTTGAAATGCTGGGTGTTAGACCACTTTAACTAATTAGTGTAGGCAGTATAAGGACCTTACTTGGAGGAAGGAGGGAGGGGGGGGTGGGCCTCCAGCATTGAAAGCAGTGTGTATGGCAATAATGTGTCTGCTGGCTGTGATATAGAGAGTCAAAGTTTTGCTCAATAGAGCTTTATGGGGCGAATCGAACTTCCGGGAAAGTTCACGTTTGGTAGGCGAACGCGAACCCCCGAAGTTCACCTGGAACCGTTCGCCGGCGAACAGTTCGCGACATCTCTACTGGTTGATTGCACTCCTTAAAAGTTCTTTACGTTAAAACAAAAGCAAAAAAAATTACTTCCTACTTGCTAAGTTATATCAAATCTAGAACAAACACTGTTGGAGGTGGCCGATATAAATACTGCTAAAAAGTAGAGGTAGTATTAATTGTATCTTTCCAGAAGAAAAGATCAGTGGAATACGGGGATGTGGTTTTATTATTCAAGCACTTAAAATAGACAACGCGTTTCGAGGGTTATATCCCACTTCCTCAGGTCAATTTGAACACAGTGCCTTATTGTATGGTTGAATGAGTGCTCACATATCCCTGCAAACTACTGATCTTTTCTTCTAGCGAGGTAAGACTAATACTAGCTCTCCTTTTTAGTTTGTTTTAAGCAATTATATCGGGCACCACTGACAGTGCTTTCTCTAGATTTTACAATTTATGATTGGTTTTGGAGGCGACAGACTAAATATTTCAAGTAGAATTTATGGAGAAGCTCATAATCTATATTAGGTGATCAGAGCTACATACAGCTAGATATAGCTTTGGACAAGGCTTATTTACCTGAGGAAGTGGCTTCAGGCCATAAAATGTGTTGTTTTTGTCCTTAAAGAGGAGCTGTCAGCCATACTATCTCAGAAAAAATATATATAAGTAGATAAATACTTGCTCTACTTACATAACATATGTATTGCACTGTCCACGTCAGGGCAGGATTTTCCATAAGGTACTGTAGGCATGTGCCTCCCTCCCTGTAGACATGTGCCTCCCTCTCTTAGTGCCTCCCTCCCTGTTTCCCTAAGCAGAGTCCTGAGCAGAGTGTTAATAAGAGGTTACTCACCCAGCTCTTGGCATTCCACTGAAAAGATCCCGCTTCAGTTGGGGGGCACCTCTAGTTACTTAATACTGAGGGTTCCTCTGGCTACTAAGGGGCACCTGTAGCTACCTATGATGGGCGAGAGAAGAAAGGGAGGAGTGACATCTGGGACAGCCAGTACACTTACAGTGCAGTTTGGCTGGTGTTTGTAGGTTCATGGAGGGCAAAGTCTAAGGTGCCAGGACATCTGTGCCTATAAGCTCCAGTGATGTAAATCCGGGCCTGGTCCACGTTTTGATTTTAGTGATTTTTCTACAGCAAAAAAAGACAAAATCCTTCTTAGCATTTCCCATTTTAACTGTGGCTACTTTGAAGCCAAACCTGATGTAATTTCCTCCCTTACTCTCCTCTACCTGATTTGCCCGCGTTTCACTATAGAAAGTGCATTGTCTTAGCATGAGAAGTATTGGCCAATCAGAGAGGAACAGAGGTGTGTGAGGGGAAAACAGAAGGGAAATAGGCTTCAGCAAATCAGGCTGCATTAATTAAAGAGACTCTGTAACAAAATTTTCAGCCTTTTTTCTTCTATCCTATAAGTTCCTATACCTGTTCTAATGTGCTCTGACTTACTGCAGCCTTTTCTAGTTGCACTGTCTCTGTAATATATCTATCTTTTCTTTGTCAAGCTTTGTGAGAGGAATGTGCTGCCTCTGATGTGATAAGGGGAAGTTATGCACACCTCCTTCACGCCCCCTGCAAGCTCTGTGTGTGTGCTTTGTTTATCCCTCACAGACAGGTCTCTGCTCTCAGTTTTCTGAGTTTGTGAGGCTGAGGAGGGAGGAGCTGCTGCCCGTCACATGCTAATCCCTGACTGGAGTGCAGATAATTCACAATGTAATAAAAACTTGTAGTATACTGTAACATGATATATATATACACAAGCATCACTTCCTGGTTAGCGGCCATGTTTTTTGCTTGTAAACACTGCCTAAAACTGGCAATTAAAAGACAGGATTGCGGCGGGGAGCGGCAGAAACGGCAAAGAGGGACCCAGGAGATCACAGTGACTCAATTGGAATGTTTTTTATTGTACAAATCGGACAGTACAGATTCTCTTTAAGTCTGAGGGGAAGCAGAGAAGCAAAAAAGGAAAACCCAACATGCCCTGCAACTTCCTTTTTGTGTACCAAATTTTGTGTGTACCAAATAAGAGTCAGGTAAACTGGGAATGATCATTTATCAACAAGAAAAGTAATAGTGATTTATTTTAACTTTTAGATTACATGGTTAGCATCCTTATTACCAGTACTTGTTTACCAGAAAAAAAATAAAGAATTGATTTTTAATTTTATGCCAGACAGTTACACTTAATTAATAATTAATTAATTAATAAAACTTTGAACATCATCATTGAAAGTAGTGTTGGGCGAACAGTGTTCGCCACTGTTCGGGTTCTGCAGAACATCACCCTGTTCGGGTGATGTTCGAGTTCGGCCGAACACCTGATGGTGTTCGGCCAAACCATTCGGCCACATGGCCGAACTAAGAGCGCATGGCCGAACGTTCCCCGAACGTTCGGCTAGCGCTGTGATTGGCCGAACGGGTCACGTGGTTCGGACCCGAAACCGCTCTGATTGGCCGAACTGTCACGTGGTTCGGGTAAATAAATACCCGAACCACGTCATATCTCCGCCATTTGTCTGTGGGTTTAGCTTTGGGTAGGCAGGCAGGGTAGTTCGCGCTCCAGCCACGCTAGCCAGGGTCCCCCCAGTCATTGTGTCACTGCTGGGAATAGTAGTACACCGCTCGCTCAGCCACAATATATAGCATTGTGTTTACTGCCACTCTGTGTACCTCGCTCAGCCACACTATATAGCATTCTGTTTACTACCACTCTGTGTCTGCTGGGAATAGTAGTACACCGCTCGCTCAGCCACACTATATAGCATTCTGTTTACTGCCACTCTGTGTACCTCGCTCAGCCACACTATATAGCATTGTGTTTACTGCCACTCTGTGTCTGCTGGGAATAGTAGTACACCGCTCGCTCAGCCACACTATATAGCATTCTGTTTACTGCCACTCTGTGTACCTCGCTCAGCCACACTATATAGCATTCTGTTTACTGCCACTCTGTGTCTGCTGGGAATAGTAGTATACCGCTCGCTCAGCCACACTATATAGCATTCTGTTTACTACCACTCTGTGTACCTCGCTCAGCCACACTATATAGCATTCTGTTTACTGCCACTCTGTGTCTGCTGGGAATAGGGTTAGCGTTTCCGGTCCCTGTTTATTGAACCTCTTATCTGTATTACATTTATGACTGCATGGCGGCAAAAAACATGCTATCCACACGCTTCTTGTCCTCATGCAAGGCCTGGGTTGTTGTGTCTGAAAGCGTGGCCTTCTCCTCCTGCGCCTCCTCCTGTTCCATCACGTGTGCTGCTGGCCTGGGTTAGCGTTTCCGGTCCCTGTTTATTGAACCTCTCATCTGTATTACATTTATGACTGCATGGCGGCAAAAAGCATTGCTATAGCCGCACGCTTTTTGTCCTCATGCAAGGCCTGGGTTGCGTCTCAAAAAGCGTGGCCTTCTCCTCCTGCGCCTCCTCCTGTTCCATCACGTGTGCTGCTGCTGCTGCTGCTGCTGGGTTAGCGTTGCCGGTCCCTGTTTATTGAACCTCTCATCTTTATTACATTTATGACTGCATGGCGGCAAAAAGCATTGCTATATCCGCACGCTATTTGTCCTCATGCAAGGCCTGGGATGTTGTGTCTCAAAAAGCGTGGCCTTCTCCTCCTGCGCCTCCTCCTGTTCCATCACGTGTTCTGCTGCTTGTGCTGGGTTAGCGTTACCGGTCCCTTTTCCTGGAACCTCTTCTCTGTATTACATTTATGACTGCATGGCGACAAAAAGCATGTTACCTGTGCAAAGAAACATGACATTTTCCACATTTAAAAGACAGTTTTTCCTTTGAAACTTTACAATCAATTTTCTCAAAAACTATAAGCTCTTTTTCAAATATTTTTTTTCCTCTTGTACCCACTCCCACGGTGCACATACCCTGCAAATTTGGGGTATGTAGCATGTAAGGAAGCTTTACAAAGCACGAAAGTTCGGGTCCCCATTGACTTCCATTATGTTCGGAGTTCGGCGCGAACACCCGAACATCGCAACGATGTTCGGCGAACGTTCGCGAACCCGAACATCTAGGTGTTCGCCCAACACTAATTGAAAGTAAGCTTATAGTTACCTTACGCACACCTCAATGTCATCCTCTGCACCATGCGGGGAGCCCAGGATGGCGGCAGAGAGCGCAGCAGTCAGCGTGGGACAGTCGGCTGCAAGGGGTTGGAGAAAGCCCCAGATGAGTAACGCTGATTTTTTATTTTTTGCCTGGTGATTCCTTTAAGCAGTTTTTTTTTTTAGTTTTTTTATGCTTTTATTGGGTGCCTCCAGTCACTAGTTACAGATTGTACTTCTTGGACTGTTGGTCACGAATAATCGGCTTACACAGGTAAGCTGATCACATGATCTATCGACAAGCCAATTAAAAAAGTAAAATTTAATCACTGATATATGGAAAATGTGCTTTTTTGCCAACATTTCCTAGGGGAATTCACATCTCTAGTTTTTTTTGCAAAATTCTTTTTTTTAAAGGGAATGTTTCACTCTTGCTAAAAATTTGCTAAACACTTAATATATGCTGCACAAATGTTTTTTATGCAATTTAACATTATAAAAAAAAAGTATCATTTTCAAATTGCAGTTGGCAATAATATTCTTGATCAGACAGTAAACCCAAGTGATATTACGGTTCTATTCAGGAATCTGTACTCTGTGTTATACATGTGTTGAGTACAGACAATCCAGGATCATTCCTGCAGGAGGAATTAGCTGCAAAGATCAGGAACAATTACTTCCTGCTTGTTTTCCTAACCTGCACAAACTGAGTGACTGGGAGAAGCAAATGGTCCAATAAAAACCTTGCCAAACATTAAATTGATCAGTAAAAGTGAGAAAGAGTCCTCCTTTCAAACGATCAAGTTAAAGAAATCTTAAATCAATTCTTTATTGGTACATAACTTCCGAAAGGAAGCACAAGATGGTGGGTCTTTGATAGATATTTTTGGAAGTTTAAATCATTTTGGAAACAGGTATACCATCTGCAGTAGCCACTAATGTTTCTTCTTTGTCTTTGTCCATCACCCAATTGTAGACTATTTTAATCATACTTTTGTAAAAGTTGCATACCAAAGATTTCTAGTGAATTATTTAAGCAACAAAAATGGTGAAGAGTCAAGAATTAACTTTCAGAAAGTCTCCCCAAAGAACAATTTTAGTGTATTAAAGGGTGCCTGCTTTTTTGATCTTTTTATTACATGTTGGTGTTTACACAAATCAGATAATTTGGATGCCAGTGGTGCCACCGTAGTTTGGGCATCTCCATAGGTATCTAATTTATAGCGACAATTAGCCACTATAAGTCAAATGTTTTCTTTGTATATGAACACACATGATTTACTGTATTAGGTGGAAACAGCTCAATGTCTGTTACACCTAAAATTAATTTTGCATGCATTCGTATGGGGGATACATCTGAGATTCTCACTAAATGGAGACAGGGCCTAAATGAGCTGCCAGAAGCTTTATCTATTTTATTTCTGTGCTAACAAAGATACAATATTTATCTCAGGTAGATTACATTATTACTCAAAGAGACTCTATTAGCAACATACAAATTTAACTACTCAGCACAAACTGGCCTCACTACCGCAAATGTACCTCACTACCACAAATGTGCATCCTTCCTGTTAATCAGCAACGGGTGATCACTCAAGGCAGGATTACTGGTCAGGGAATGGTGAATGGAAACATGTTTTCTCAAAGCCAATCAAAGTGCCTATGAATAAATAAACATCGCTCTAATCAGGAGACATGTTCATTCATAAAAACAAAACTTAAAAGTAGAGTTAAAAAAACAAAACACTTATTGTAAACCCAGGATTTAGTGTGGACGAAAAGAAAAATCTCACTAAAATACATTGCAGAATACTAACCACAAGACGATTTATGCGTGCTCAACACCAAGCTTAACCCTTACAAGTCTGGCTGTGCAAATCTGGCTAAATTGGCTTATCATGAGGCATTGCTCATGCAAAATTGCATTTGCTTTCGCATGCCAAACTTTGCAGGGTCAAAAACTAATACCGCAAAGCGGTTGCCCTGCGGGAATTAGTTCATGCTACATAGCACTATCCAGGAGCGCCACGGGGAGGCTTCCCAATGCCCCCAATTACATTACACAATACACCCGCATGTGCAGCGCAACTTTTCCATTCCTGTTTTTACAGAGATTTGCAACACAGTTTCCACTGTAAACTTAGTCTAAGTGAAATACAAACAAATTGGATTGAAGACAGGCTAGAAAGGTTTCAAAAAAGTTGCACTTTTGCTTCAACAAATGAACAAAGGAGGTTCGATGTGTGAAATTTAATGAACTATACCAAGAGAAGACTCAAATACCATGCAGAAAAGCTATAGTCAGACACAGGTGTTTATTATTAATGATTTACAGTCTATTGAAATGAGACATGCTGAACAGTAAAGTTATTTATTTGATTTATAATAAGAACGTGTGTAGGGAACAGTTTTTTTTTATCCATGTGTGAGCTGGTTTGTACCCTTGAATGATGTGAATAAAGTTGTGTGATGTTTACTGCCCTTGCTTGCTGCATTGCTCACCCTAGACTGGTGGGCGCAGTCTCTGCTGTTCTGAGGAGAGCTCCAGGAAGTCTGTGTGGAGATCATGACCTGCTAATCCTCGGCTGCACTGGCTATTTCTGTCGATCTGTATTTCTTCTATACCAAACTGGCGAGTGATTTTATGCCTGTGTGAGGATGCTGCTGGTGGACACAAACTCTGTGTGTTTGCAGAAGAATATATTTACTGGCACTTTACTTGGTATTTGTGAATCTGTGCTGCTGTAAGTGATCAGATATCTTCTTCCTTTAAAGAGACACTGAAGCGAAAAAAAATATATGATATAATGAATTGGTTGTGTACTATGAATAATTACAAGAAGATTAGCAGCAAAGAAAATATTCTCATATTTTTATTTTCAGGTATATAATGAGTTTTCTAACATTGCATCATTCTCTAATATGTGCAGATTACACAACACTCTGGATTCAAAATGATTCTTACAGAGCAGTCTGTGAACTAATGACCTCTCCCCTGGCAGAGAAAAAGAAAACTGTTCATTTACAGTTGAGATAATAAAAGTCAGAAGACAGCCCTCTCCATGACTTTGAAAGTCGTAGAGATTAATGGCTTTTTTGCATAGAGATAACAAATGGAGTTTCTTAACTCTTCCTGTACTGGAAACAATTACACTGATGTATCTGATCTTAATGTTTTATTTCTTAGCTGTGCTACACATACAAATCATAATATCATATTTTTTTTCCGCTTCAGTGTCTCTTTAATAAGCATGGGTGTAAGCGAAAACCTCTAATTGGTGGTCACACACAGATTTAGTGCACTGTAGTACATCCACTGCCCCAAAAAAGAAAGAAAACAGTACGGGATTAGTTATGAGTTCCATGTGGGCAATCTAGAGTCTGCGCTCTGGTGCATCACTTTGGGCAGAAAGTACTGGAATGGCCTTCTCACCATTATCATTCTATGTAGCTTGACACATGGCTTGAATTCATCTCACACTACATAACACACATCACATGATCAGATGGATACCAGATGGAGGAACGCTCATTTCAAGAATCCTTTGGCAGTCACAGCCATGAGTGGAAGGCAGGCAGGAATGGCGCGTGGGGGGGGGGAGGTGTCATTGCTCATGCTGTAGCACCCCCAAAATTTTTAATGGAACTCTGATAGCACTGACATGATAGCACCCCCACCCCCCACGATCAGGTAGCAGTTTGTGTCATTGTAACATGACTCACTCGCATGGCTCCCTCCCCTCTGGCTCCCATCCTCCCTTTTTCCCAGTATAGTCATGCAGGCCTGGTCATGTGACACATGATGCAGAAAGAGATGTCAGATCAGGCATGAGGTGTGTCTCACGTCTGACCTGATGTTTTTCTCTCTGCTATAATGGCAGCATGTAAGTCGAGAGGAGGAGGAGAAGAGAGATGATGTTTTTTGTTCTGTTCTGAACTTCCAACGAAATTGTCAGACAGTCTGGCGCTAGGTGACTCCACTATCGACCATGTAGGTGGCATGGGCGGTGGCATTGACTGTGATTAGCACTGTGGCAGTGGCACAGACAGTTTAAAGAGTAACTGTTAGGCTTAAAAACAAAAATCCATTCACTATTTCTATCTGTAATATAGATAAAATGGATACTAAAAAGGCAATGCCTAACTTAAAAACAATCTTACTTTTTTTTAATTGTAGATAAATCCTCATGTCCCCATCTCTAAAGGCCGCAGCAAGAGGCCGCATAACCGAAGATGCAGTGCAGGCTGGGGCGGGAGGGAGTTCTCCTTTGCTTTTCTCCCCAGACACAGCTAGTTCAGCCTGATTGGCTGCAGCCTGTGTCACTCACGCCTGTGCCTCTCACATTTGCCGCCTCGCGTCTGCACTGTCCGCCCCCTCCCCGCACTCTGTCGGCATCTCTGTCACTTTATTCGGGGGGCAGCGGGAATCTCGGCATCCATGGGGACCCCCGGCCCTGCCACCACTTACAAAGGGACTCCCCCTGCACTATCCCCCCACCCCGCAACATCCCCGCCCGCCCGCAGCACCACAGAGCCCAGCGGGGAAGATACACGCAGCGCACACAGATTCTTCTCTGGTGCTGGAGCTGCATATATTCTTCCCTGCTAAGTGCTGTTATGCTGGGAGACGAGATGGACGCTGCAGGGCTGAGGGTAAATACAGGGGGAATCACTACTGATATAGTAGCAGGGCTGGGGGTTCTCATGGATGCAGGGGTGTCACTAATATAGCGCTGGCAATTGCTGTAGGTAGGAGGGAAGGGGGGTAAGGGAGGAAATGACCTCAGCATTGGCTTCGCTGGAGGGACTAAAGATGGCCCCTGCCAGGGAACAGAATTCTCTGCATTTCCGTATGTTTGTTTAATAAAATTCATTGAAATGAAATCGTGGACAGTGCAATACATCTGTCATGTAAGTAGAGCTAGTATTTATCTACTTATATGTGTGTGTTTTTATCCTGGCCTGGTATGGCTGACTGCTCCTCTTTAATATTCCAGGCCAGCAGCTGAGCTGTGTCTGTGGCTGGGCATAGTATCATGCCCTCAAAAGGCTCATACACACATCAGACCATAGTCTTTTGAAAATGAAAGATCACAGATCTGTTTTACCCCCTTCCATGTAGTATGAGAGCCATACTCTACACAGTCTATTCTATGGAGCTGAACTCCCCATCAGAAAAAAAACTTTGCAAGATGCTGCACACACAGATGCTGTACAGACACAAAAGATCTGTAGCTGCAAAAGATCTGTTCCTGCCAAAAATCCAACCCTGCAAATTGCAATGATAGTCTATGAGAACTGCAGATCATCGTACACACATGATTTAACTGACATTCATCTGCAGATCAGATCCACCAGGTTGGATTTTCAGATCTGCAGATCTGTCAGTTAAATCATGTGTGTATGATGATCTGCAGATCTCATAGACTATCATTGCAATTTGCAGGGTTGGATTTTTGGCAGGAACAGATCTTTTGCAGCTACTGATCTTTTGTGTCTGTACAGCATCTGTGTGTGCAGCATCTTGCAAAGTTTTTTTTCTGATGGGGAGTTCAGCTCCATAGAATAGACTGTGTAGGTATGGCTCTCATACTACATGGAAGGGGGTAAAACTGGTCTGTGATCTTTCATTTTCCAAAGACCATGGTCTGATGTGTGTATGAGCCTTAAGCCATTTGCTAGTAGGTAGCAATTGAAGGTAGGTTATTGTTAATAATGCCAGGCTGCATTTGAATGTATATAGAAACTTATAACTTGTTATAAATGAAGACAAGGCAAATAGAAATGTGCTCCCTGCCTTAAAAGTGGCAGCAAAAGAATAGAGCTAGTCAATGAAATCTAAAAAATTAAGGCTTGCATTCAAATTTTATGTAAATTAAATTGTATGCAGCTTGACCAATTAAATTCAGCAGTAAGCTATTTTGTTAGGTCCAGTTTCAGACCTGGAACCCCCTGCAAATTGCAAATCGCTAGCACAATTGCTAGTGTTTTTAATGAGAGTTTTGTAAGTAATTTCATGAGCGTTTTCCAGGAATTTTTGTAAGTGTAAGGATTTTGCCAGCGATTGTGATAGCGATTTGCGATTAGCGATTTTAATTCTGATTGGTCCTTTCAAATTATTATATTTTTTTAGTTTGCGGTCATTTAAAATTGCGCACAAATTGTTATGTGTAGCAATTCATTAGCTATTTGCAAACGATTTGCAAGCGCTTCAATACTTTACATTGAAGCGCCAATGCTCCCTAAATGCTGCATGTCCTGCAATTACGATTTTGCTAATCGCAATCCCCACTGTGGAATTTGTTTACATTTATTTACATTGGCAGAGCGTTTAGGGAGATCGCTAGCAATTTAAAGCACTCCCTAAATGCTCAAATAAGTGCTCTAGTGGGTTTTAAGGTGCGTACACACGTCAGATAAAAATGAAAGATCACAGACCAATTTTACCCCCTTTCATGTAGTATGAGAGCCATACCTTCACAGTCTATTCTATGGAGCTGAACTCCCCATCAGATAGAAATCTTTGCAAGATGCTGCACACAAAGATGCTGTACACATGCAACAGATCAGTATCTGCAAAAGATATGTTCCTGCAAAAGATCCATTCCTGCAAAATGCATTCATAGTCTATGACATCTGCAGATCTCATACTCACCTTGTTTAATGGACATTCATCTGCAGATCAGACAATTATCTGCCGATTTGAAGATCCAACCTGGTGGATCTGATCTACAGATAATTGTCCGTTAAACAAGGTGTGTACGAGATCTGCAGATATCATAGACTTTGAATGCATTTTGCAGGAACGGATCTTTTGCAGGAACAGATCTTTTGCAGATACTGATCTGTTGCATGTGTACAGCATCTTTGTGTGCAGCATCTTGCAAAGATTTCTATCTGATGGGGAGTTCAGCTCCATAGAATAGACTGTGTAGAGTATGGCTCTCATACTACATAAAAGGGGGTAAAATTGGTCTGTGATCTTTCATTTTTATCTGACGTGTGTACGCACCTTTAGGCTTCAAGTCGCATACAACTTGCATAAAATTTGAATGCAAGGCAGACTTATTTGCATCTTATTGACCATCCATGTGGGCCTCTTCTCTCTGGCCAACAGCCATCGTTCCAGGACTACGGCTTAACCATTTCAGCCTACAGTGTGGAAAATCTCATGCATCCGAGCAACGTTCACCTCCCATTCATTCGCCAATAACTTTATCGCTACTAATCACAATTAATTGATCTATGTCTTGTTTTTTCCGCCACTAATTAGGCTTTCTTTAGGTAGTACATTTTGCTAAGAATTATCTTTTTCTAAATCCATTTTAACAGGAAGATTAAGAAAGAAATGGAAAAAAATCATTATTTCTCAGTTTTTGGCCATTGTAGTTTAAAATTAATACATGCTACCGTAATTAAAACCCATGTATTTTATTTGCGTATTTGTCCCGCTTATTATGCCTTTTAAATTATGTCCCTATCACAATTTATGGCGCTGATATTTTATTTAGAAATAAAGGTGCATTTTTTCAATTTGCGTTCATCACTATTTACAAGCTTATAATTTTAAAAAAAATTAATAAGATGCTCTCTTAACATGTATATTTAAAAAGTTTAGACCCTTAGGTAACTATTTATGTAGTTTTTTTTTATTGTAATTTTTTTATTTATTTTTTAATTAATAAATGTATGTGGGTGATTTTAGTTTGGGAGGTAAACAGCTATTTTTAGGTGTAATATAATGTAATTCTTTATTTAAAAAATGTATGTGGGTGCAGTTTACTATTTGGCCACAAGATGGCCACAGTCAAAAAAGTTCCTGGAGCGTACGATCACACTGCCAGGAACTATTAGGAGGCTGCAATTTTTTTTTCTGGGCAGAAATACCGCGCTCTCTGCTTAGAAAGCGTCGGTATTTCTCTGGGGGGCTTAGATCAGTTATATAAATTATATTCCCATTCAATGATCGGGGGGCTAGCTGCAGGCAGCGGGAGCGCGCACCACGCTGCAGGAGCAGCACAGTCTATCTGGACGGATATATCCGTCCAGATAGGGCCAAGTGGTTAAAGTATTAAAGGCAGAGGATCAGCAGGACAGCCAAGTAATAGGAAATAAATATAACAGACTCCTTATCCCCCCCTTAGATCTCTTACAATCTCAGTATAATTATAGTTCATCAACACACTGATTGGAGCTTTAAAATATCTGATGGGACTTTATAAATAAGGTGACCTGATTTTTAAAAGTGGTAAACAAGCAAATGTAGACCTTAATTCAGACCTTCACTGCTTTGTAAGCAGAAGAATTAATAGGTCAGAATAATTATAACTGACCAAAGACTAAAATCTAATAATAATAACATTCCTTTCATAAATATGATTTTAATATCATGAATGTAAAATATGTTATGCCAATATTTTTTATGAGTATTTAAATATCCTTTAATTACAATTGAAGGGCAACAAAAGACCAATACGACAGGTTCTATTAATGGCTAGCAAGAGTTGGGGAACGTTTGTTATGGCATATGCATTAACTGACGCAATACTTTGCAATAATCCAGGCAAGATAAAATGTAGTAAAAATCCACATGAATTCCATTTAATATGAAGCAACACCTGTTTATCCCCAGGAAAACTGCACTTCCTCTTACCAAGGAAATGGATGATTTTTATGTGCCTAAATTATGTTCCTAATTTTCAGCCATGTAAGCAGATCATCCGAGGGCCAAAATGGCTGACAGAAACCTTAAAATTAATAATACATTTTTATATAAGGTCCACGTCTTGTTAAATAATAAAAAAGGGAGAAAAATGAACACCGGGAAGGGAACATAAATAACTTGACATGAAGCCTTCCAGACAGCCGAGGTTTCCAACCTGTGATAGGGAGGCAAATCATAAGTGAAAAAGTCTGCCGAGGTATTCTAAATAAGTCCAGGATTTACAGTCATAATTTAACCATGCGCACAGCAAGCTGGATAGGAGCCGCATAAGGGTATCCATCATTACAGGCTGCGATTTACAGTGTGATGTAAAAAGAAAAGCTCATAGCTGGCAAAAAAATAGCAACAGCTGAAAATCAAGCACAAATAAAAATAGTAGCTGTCACATTAGTTTGTACATGGTGGCTGTATGTGAATTTTCCACACACAGACAGGGGCCTGGATTTAATAAGGGCTCACCGAACACATTTGCAAGGATTTCGGCAAAGGCATGTGTTCTGTAGACCACAAGCGCATGTAGAAACACATTGCATTGGGATGCGTTACACTTTTTTAAACATGCCGAAAAACTCATAGAAAAATGCCTCAAAAACAAATGCAGTTTCTACACATTTTTGTAGGAGTTATTTGGTGGAAATGGGCTCTAAATCAGAATCAGAATCAATTTATTTCGCCAAGTAAGTTTGCACTTACAAAGAATTTGTCTTGACAGTTGCTTAAAGGAGTCATCAGGCGAATTTAACAAAAAAAAGCTTTACTCACCTGGGGCTTTCTCCAGCCAGTAGCAGCCGACTGTCCCACAGTTAAAATCCTCATTTAGCCCCTTAGAGGCAATGGTATCCAATCAAAATATCCACTGGGATTCGATCTGAGTACGTTTTTGGTCAAAACTACCCCCTCTAAAGTCTCTCCTCCAACACTGTATCCCCCAAAAAGTGATGTCGAATCGCTTGACCCCATGTATCCCGTTTATATGACGGGCGATCGGTGTATCTCTGTTATGTTTGATGTCGCCCACGTGTTCTAGAACACGATCCTTCAGTTGTCGTGTAGTCTTCCCCACATACCATAAATTACATGGGCATTTTGCCCCATATACCACCCCTTTTGTATCACAGTTAATAAAAGATTTCACAGTAAATGTTCTGCCATTAGATGGTGCCGTAAAATGTTTGACAGTGGGCATATGGATACAGGCCTTACATTTACCACATTTGAATGAGTCCATCAGCTTAGGTGGTAGTCAGGTTTCTCTGGGGCTGGTCAGCTGGGCAAATGTACTGGGGACAAGTAAATCTCTTAAATTAGATGATTGTCTGTATGTAATTTCCGGGGTGTCAGGTAGATGTTTAAATAGATCTTTGTCCTTTTGGAGGATTGGCCAATAATGTTGTATGATCTCAAATATTTTATGTGAATCATCAGTAAATGTGCCAATTAGGCGGGGTATATTTACACCTCTCCTAAGTTCATTATCAGTCCTCCCTGTGAACACCTTACATCTGTCCACTAGGGTCTCCTCTCGGGGGGTCTCCCTTGCTCGTCTGTGTGCACGTTCAATCACATGATCAGGGAAGGCTCTCTGTTTAAAACGCTGGCTTAAAAGGTCACATTCTCTGTTGAATGATTCGTCCATCGAGCAGTTCCTTCTAGTCCAAAAGAACTGTCCCACTAGGATACTTTTCCGTAGCGAGCTTGGGTGGGAACTTTCCCATTTCAGTAACGCATTAAAGGATGTGGGTTTGCGATAAATTTCCGTTTGTATTTTGCCTTGGTCAATAGATATCTTAAGATCCCAGAAATTTATCGTGTCTGTCTTAACTTCATAGGTGAAGTGTATACCAATCTTATTGGAATTAAGAATCTCCACAAAATTCACAAATACTTTTTTGGGGCCATCCCATAAAATAATCACATCGTCTATGAATCTTCCCCAGTATAAGACATGAGACGTAAAAATGGTCAGGTCCTCAGAGAAGACGTGAGAATCCTCCCACCAGCACAGGAACAGATTTGCAAACGAGGAGGCGCAAGCCATCCCCATTGCACTGCCCCTGAGCTGGTGGTAGAAACGCCCCCCAAACAGAAATACATTATGTATAAGGATGAATTCAAGGAGGGTAATAAGCAGTCGGTTATGTGATTCAAGGTGTTGACCTCTCATTCTCAGAAAGTAATTCACTGCCGCAATTCCCAAGTTGTGTTTAATATTACTGTAGAGGGACTCTACGTCAAGGCTGGCTAACAGTGTAGTGGGTGGCACCTCAATATCCTGAAGTTTGGTAAGTAAGTCTTTAGTATCTCTTAGATAGGAGGGTAACACCTCCACAAAAGATCTCAAAATACCTTCCACATATTTACTGGTTTCGTCAGTCAAATTCCCACATCCAGACACGATCGGTCTGCCCGGGGGAGGGAAAGTTTCTTTATGTATTTCGGGTAAGGCATAAAAGACGGCCAGCCTTGGAAATTTAGTAGAACCCTCCAAACGTGTGTAATCCATGAAATCTAGGCAGCCCTCATCAACTGCATCTTTTAATATTTTTCAAAGACTCTCATCGTGTAATTTTGTAGGATTGTTTTGAATAACTGTATATTGGCTCTCATTTCTGACGATCCTAAGACACATCTGCTCATACATGCCCCTACCCATGATCACAACATCCCCCCCCCTGCCCTCATCTGCTGGTTTTATTATAAGATGATCATTCTTTTTCAATGTATTCAATGCTAGTCTCTCATCAGAATTTAAGTTGTCACGTATAGGGGTTCCCACTGTATCACTTTTTAAGTCTCCTCAGTGCTCTGGTCACCATATCTACGAAAGTGTAGATTTGTGGGTATTGGGATAAGGATGGACAGTATTTACTCTTAGGTTTATTAGCACTAGGGGGAGCCAAAGATGGAATCCCACTTTCGTTTTCGATTAATAATTCCTGCAGATCTTCGAAGGCTTCCTTCTCATTTTTGTCTGATATTTTCTCTCTCGTTTCTTTTTTTTCAAAAATTTTAATCAATGCGAGTTTCCTCACAAAAAATATGAACATCTTTGACCCAGTCAAAAGCACAGAACCTATTACCCCAGGACAAATGATAGGCCTTTAGTCAGTAGTGAGATCTCAGCAGGCGTTAAAGTGTGTGAGGACAAATTCACCACTCTCAATTGGGTTGAATCATCAGGATTAATCACCACTGGTGATTGTTGTTCCTGTTCCCACCCCTTCGTTGCCCCGTATACCCCCACTGTTTGCGATCCCTTAAGATAAGTGTTTCCTCTTTTGTTTTTACTTAGTGTGGATCTGCACATTGTGAGGTCGGGGAGGGTAATGCTTGGTCTAAAAAACTGGCCTGTTTATTCTTATTTTTCAGCATCAAAGAGAAAAAGACTGTTGAATCAGGCACTGCAGTTAACTCTGTTTTAATGGTGTTTTCAATGTAAAAAATTCATCACTTGTAGACGAGATTCTTGCATTCAAAGAGGCAGGTACAGAAGGTCATGTGCAAACATCTTGTGCATTCAAAAAATTACATGAGGAGAATGTCCTACCATATCAGAGGGTGGCAGTGGTGGGTGCAGGGCAAAAAATGGTAGCCTAACGGGCGTTCCGCACGGCGGTGCTTCTTTCGAGGCTGATCCACGCCATTACACAGAAAAACACAGGTTTTTATTTCCTGTGTCATCTAATGGGGGCGGGTACGCCATGACATACGCATTTCCGGCCGCATGCGTAAAGACGTAAGCGTCAACCAGACGTTCACGCGTTCAAAGAGGAAGTGTGTTCCCGTATGCATAATAAGTTACGTGTCAGCGCAGACCATGCGTACCACTATGGGACGCACGCGGACGCGTAACTATGTACGCTTGCAATCTTAAAGGAGGTGCATTCACCTTCTTAAAGGAGTATATTACTCCTGAATTGCAAATAATTTGCAAAGAATGCTGATTGAATTGGCTGTAAAATACAGTGACTCAAACGTGCGTGTGGATGTGAGGATCGCATAAAAACGTTAAAAAAGTGTGGGGAAAAGGAGTCTGGAGGACATGGAGATAGATATTGTAAAATTATTCAATATTCGTTACAGACTTATTTCCATACAGTTTCTGTACAGCATCACTAATGTATTTTTATCAGAAAATCTACAAATTCGAACCTGAAACAATCTCAAATGCAAATATCAAAGCAATGTCCTTGTTCCCCTTCTGACCTTGCCCATTCTTTTCCTTCCCTTCCACCTTCCCATCCCATCCCCTCCTCCCTCTTCCTTTCCATTCCTGCCTCCCTTTCCCCTGTCCCAATCAGCCTATCTTCCTACCTAAGTTGAAACAGCCTTATAGAGCTTGCAAATCCATCAAGCCTTTTACAGTACAAACTGGATCAAGCCTAGACCATTTTCAGACAATAGTGGAAAATGAAATGAAAGCGCTCTGCTACCCTGAAATACCCCCGAATATCACCGAGTCTGAAAAACGAGCCCTTAAATGGCTTAAAAATCGCCCAGATCTGATAATAAAAAAATCGGACAAGGGTGGTTCCGTAGTTGTCATGTCGGCTACCCAATACAGGGAGGAGGCGATGCGGCAACTGCAGGACCCCCGAGTCTATATGTCAATCAGTTTTGACCCTACTTTCAAATATCAAGGGTCGTTAAGATCACTTCTCAGACAGGGGGTGGAGAAAGGCTTTCTAGCCCCCGGTCTGGCAACTAATTTGCTTCCTGAATTTCCCCGTAAGCCAGTGTGGTACTGTCTTCCCAAAATTCACAAATCCCGGACCAGACCACCAGGACGTCCAATCGTCTCAGGAGTCGGTTCTGTTACTGAGAGACTTTCTCGTTACCTGGACCATCTCCTGAGACCTCTTTTACAATTAGTGCCTTCACATATGTCTGACACTTTGGAGGTTCTTGAAGGTATCGAAAATTATGCATGGTTTTCAGGTGACATGTTGATGTCCATTGACGTCGAAAGCCTCTATAGCCGCATACCTCATAATGCAGGCATAGAGGCAGTCGAACGTTTTTTGAGCCGGGTTTGGTCAAATACGGACCACATAGCTTTTGTCTGCGACTGTTTACGCTTCGTCCTCACCCATAATGTGTTCAGATTTGAAGGTGTCTGGTACACGCAAGTGTCGGGCACCGCAATGGGAACGCCGGTCGCATGCGTTTATGCCAATTTGTTTTTAGCGGCCTGGGAGGAAGATTACGTTTACAGTACACGTAATCTCTACAGACGCTGTATCAGGAGATGGTCCAGGTACGTGGATGACATCCTGGTGTTCTGGTCTGGGTCCTCTTCGGAATTCACTCAATTTGTGGATTATCTTAATCTTAATGAGGTCAATATGGCCTTCACGTTTGAAAAAGGTCCCGAAAAGATTGCCTTCCTTGACCTGGAGCTGCGGGTTTGCGGTTCCCGCCTAGTGGCGAGGGGGCACCGCAAACCCGCGGCTACCAATTCACTACTACGAAAGGACAGCTTTCATCCAGATCATGTAACTAGATCGCTACCTTATGGTCAATTCCTCCGCCTAAGGAAAAACAATTCTCTATTGGAGGACTATATAGTTCAAGGAAATGCTTTAAAAGAGCGACTTCGTGGTAGAGGGTATCCTGAGACTGAACTTGATAATGCCTTCAATGATGCTTTGCATAAAAATCGGGACGATCTTCTATTTAAAGATCGCATTTCACAACGCGATGACAAAATTGCCTTTACATTTAATTATACTCAAATGGCCAATGCTGTCAGAAATGTTATTAAAAATAATTGGTCTATACTAGTTAAAGACCCCTCTCTGAAATCCTTGTTGCCCCCATCCCCATTAGTGGCGTTTAGGCGTGCAACCACAATCAGAGATTATGCCACCAGGAATGAGAGCATGCCAGATCCCACGGAAAATTGGTTATATAGGTGTCGGCCGAAGGGCAACCACAGATGTCAATTTTGCTCCCACTGCCAATTTATGCAGACCGGCACATTTTATCGTGTTGGCGCTTTGCAGTGGACAGTGCATGATTTAATAACCTGCAACACCAAATTTGTAGTATATGCCCTGTGGTGCCCTTGCGGCTGGTTCTATATTGGTAAAACCACTCGCCCCTTAAAAGAGAGAATACAGGAACACTGGCGTTCCATTGATAATGGTAAAGGTGCTACAAGAATGATTGAGCATGTTCGACAAGTACACGAAAGCAACCCAAATGTATTGAAAATTTGTTAGTTTAGCACAAGTTATGATTCCCAAACGAGGGGGAGATTGCTCTCGCCTTTTACTAAGAAAGGAGTCGCTCTTGATTATCAAAAGCGAAGCCCTTGTTATATGCCGTCAGTGTAAGTCTCATATAAAGTTATGTATTGCCCACCAAACTGCAAATGTAATGCAGGAAAGATGTGGGCTCAAAGGTGTCTTCCCCACTCACTGTACGAGCTGGGAATGCTGTATGCATTCCACAGGCATCAGGAGGGGCGGAGTGTGCGCTCCAGTGACGTCACTTCCTCCGTCCACACCACCAATGAGACGCGTGATCTCATGTTAATATTGTGCGGGCGGATGCAACGATAACGGCGCATTCCGTTCCGCATATAGTAGACTTACACTGATGGCATATAACTTGTATTTGGACGAGGCATGACCCGCTATGGCGTGTTATGGTGGCCTGGGACTCCAGCCCCTTTCTGTTCCTCTTTAGTATATATAGGGCAGCCAAACACGGTGCAGACAGCTCTGACTTGGGCTATACTATGGGGGCAATTCGTAATTTTGTATATAGTGGGATATGTATGTTGTATAGCACGATTGTATTTTGTATTTATGTATAGCACCTTTTGAAGAAGCCGTTGTAGGTGAAATGTGATCTCATCAAGGGTTTATATACAGCACTATGCATGTTTGTTAGCACTATTGGATAGCCCCCCCCCCCCTTTGGGGTGTGTATGGGGACCTGTATATAGTGAGGTGTCTGCAGTTGTGATACAGACTAGCTATCCCATTCAGTCACACTCTGGCCCCACTCACCCCATCTGGTGAATTAAGTGACCTACCTGTGGGATAGCTACACCCCATTTGCTATCCTTCAAGTGGAGGGGGATCAGCCAGGACCCCCACAATGGAAGGTTACACCCCCTATTTAGGGTGCTCACTGAAGATACACCATTATACTGTGACATTCTATTTTGTTTATTTTGCTGGTTTTGCCACAATGTTGTAAATGATTGTTTACGCGATTGATTGTTTCTGAGGTTGCAAACCATGCTTATCGTTTGGGCCAGATGGATTGGAGAAACGATAATTCGTTGTTGGAAATCCTCGATCCATCTGGCCGCATCTGCTGGTGGGTACTGTTAGGATTCTCTTCAGTCCCTGTTGACCCTCCCACGAAGGAAGAGGCGTTACCCAGTAGTGGAGTCTAGGTGACCACGGGTCTTCACCCACACTCCCTTGAGGGGAGTGCAGGACCACAACCCCAGGAGGGGGATGTGGAGCTTCGCTGCCTAGTGCCCTACCAGGTCACTACTGGGATTGCCTCAGCGAGTGGTCGGGAGAACAGGTGACACTGATTGTGGAGTAGACTTGGTCCGAGGGAGGCTGGAGATTCCAAGGCAGGTGGAGTATGCTGAAGTCGAGATAACAGGCCAGTGGTCGGGGCAGGCGGAGATCAACGGTGGTCGGGGTCACAAGCCAGGGGTCGGGGCAGGCAGCAGACAGAGAATATCCAGTAGGCAGAGCAGAAGTCGGGGCCGGCAGAGATCAAGCAGTAGTCGGGGTCACAAGCCAAAGGTCACAGCGGAAGATCAGGATCAGTAAGCAGGAACAAGGTTCACCAACAGGGAGACAAGCTGTCAGAACGAGCAGCACTGCATCTAAGGGCAGTGCTGCTTATATACCCTAGATTGGCGCCAGAATTAACGCTCTGCACATGCGCAGAACGTGTGCCTCCGTTTGCGCGTGCGCGCGCACATGCGTACGCGTGCCCGCCGCTACTGCGCACGCGCGCGGCCTAATGCGCGCGCAGCATCTTGTGCGCATGCGCACTGCGCGCCACGCCGCGCGCCGCTCAGAACAACAAAGTTTATGCCAATGAGGCCCTACGCGTGCGCACACGCGATAATCTACTGGGACGCTGCAGATGGCCGCCATGGTGAGTGTAACATTGCCCCCCCCCCGAGGGGCAACCTCCGGGTGCCCCTAGGACCTGGCTTGTCAGGGAATCTCTGGTGAAATCTTCTTATTAGTAAGGGGGCATGTATATTAGTAGCGGGTTCCCAGGAGTTCTCTTCAATTCCAAAACCTTTCCACTTGATCAAGTACTGCAGGGAATTTCTTACCCGCCTGCTATCCAATATTTTCTCCACCTCAAATTCTTCGGACCCCTCGACAAGAATTGGTTGAGGCGGCTCAGAGGAACGACCGGGAAACGTGTTGGGTAAAACCTTCTTTAGGCAGGAGACATGGAACACCGGGTGAATCCGAAGTGAAGCTGGCAGATTCAATTTAACTGTTACCGGATTGGTCCTTTGTACCACAGGAAAAGGACCGATAAACCTAGGAGCAAACTTCTTAGAGGGGCAGTAGAGTTTAAGGTTAGTAGTGGAAAGCCATACTAGATCCCCAGGAGATAAGTCTGGTCCTCCTCTTCTGTGTCTATTGGCAGACCCTTTACTTCTTTCCTGAGTCTGTTGCAGAACACTGTGAACCATGTCAAAGTTCCGTTTAATATTTGAAATTCTTTCCAGTACTCCCGGACAATCAGAAGAAACATCCAGGCCAGGCAGAAACGTGGGGTGTATTCCATAGTTAATGAAGAATGGTGACTGATGGGTGGATGAGTGAACCGAATTATTGAAGGCAAACTCAGCGGTGGCCAACAGGGAATACCAGTCGTCCTGGGAAGCAGCAGTGAAGCATCGGATATATTGCTCCAATGTTTGGTTCGTCCTCTCTGTTTGACCGTTGGTCTGTGGATGGTACCCTGAAGAGAGGGACAGTTTGATTTGGAGACCCTTGCAAAGTTCTTGCCAAAACCGTGAAGTAAATTGTGACCCCCGGTCGGACACGATATTGGATGGCAGACCATGAAGTCGCACTATTTCTTGGATAAAAACTCGGGCAGTCTCTGCGGCTGAGGGAACTTGTTTCAACGGAAGAAAGTGGGCCATTTTAGAAAAGCGATCCACCACGACCAGAATAGTTGTGAATCCCTCTGAAGGGGGTAGATCCACTATAAAATCCATTGCGATGTCGCTCCATGGCCGGGTTGGGACCGGAAGAGGGTTCAAGAGGCCCCAGGGACGGGTACGAAGATTCTTAGAGCGGGCACATGTTTCACAGGATGTAACGTAGGATTTACAGTCCTTGACCAGTTCGGGCCACCAAAACTTTCTTTGTAAGAGTTCCTGTGTCCTGTGAACCCCAAAGTGTCCTGCTAATTTATTGTCATGGCAGGCCTGAAGAACCAGCATACGTGTGTCGGTAGGAACGAAGATCTTGTCCTGAAAGTAATAGAGGCCTTCCTTACTTGGTAGATCCGGAGGCGTACTGAGTTGAGAGGAAGCCTGTTTGATGAGTTCCAGGACATTAGACTGTAATAATAGAAACTGTTGTGGAGAAAGAATTGTTTCGGGTGCTGGATCAGGTACCGCCTCAGGTTGAAACATTCTTGATAGTGCATCCGGCTTAACGTTTTTGGACCCAGGGCGATAGGTCAAGTGGAAGTTGAACCTGGAAAAGAAGAGCGACCACCGAGCCTGACGTGGTCTTAACCTCTTGGCTGAACGTAGGTATTCCAGGTTCTTGTGGTCTGTCAGGATTAGGATTGGTTGCTCTGCTCCTTCTAGAAGGTATCTCCATTCCTCAAAAGCGGCCTTAATGGCAAGAAGCTCCCGGTCCGCAACATCGTAGTTCCTTTCAGCCGTGTTTAGTTTTCGGGAAAAGAACGCCACTGGGTGGAGAATGGATCTTGGACCAAACCGCTGAGACAAGACAGCTCCCACAGCGACCTCTGAGGCGTCCACCTCCAGAACGAAAGCCTTAGCAGGATCAGGATGTTTTAAGATAGGTGCGGATGTGAAACAAGACTTCAGTTTCTCGAAGGCAGACTGAGCAGCAGGAGTCCACTTAAACGCACGAGCCGTGCTGGTCAACTGGGTGATAGGAGCCACAATCTGGGAGAAATTCTTAATAAATTTCCTGTAGAAATTAGCAAAGCCAATAAAGCGTTGGACGGACTTACGATCCACAGGTGTTGGCCAGTCTAGGATAGCTGTGACCTTCTGAGGGTCCATCTCGACTCCTCCTGGAGAGATCTTCAGGCCTAGAAACTGTATATTAACTTGGTCGAATTCACATTTTTCCGGCTTTGCATATAATCCATGAACGCGGAGACGAGCTAGAACCCTTCTTACATGAAGGTGATGCTCTTCCAGGGATGAAGAGAAGATGAGGATGTCATCCAGGTATACTACCATGAAGTGGTCGATAAAGTCCCTGAAGATGTCGTTGACAAAATGTTGGAATGTAGCTGGAGCGTTGCATAATCCGAAAGGCATTACTAGATATTCAAAGTGACCAAACCGGGAACGAAAGGCTGTCTTCCACTCGTCCCCTTCTCGGATTCTGATCAGATTGTAAGCTCCACGCAAGTCCAATTTGGAAAAGATACAGGCGGACTGGAGCCTCCGGAACAAGTCGGGCATTAATGGAAGAGGATAGCGATTCTTGATGGTGATCTTATTGAGCTCCCGATAATCGACACAGGGCCGTAAAGAACCATCCTTCTTCTCAACAAAGAATATTCCGGCCCCTGCAGGAGAGGTAGACGGACGGATGAAACCCTTGGTGAGATTCTCTTGAATGTACTCCTTAAGAACTAGAGTCTCGGGCTCGGATAAAGGGTACGTTCTTCCGAAGGGAATGGGAGCTCCTGGTTGAAGATCAATGGGGCAGTCATAGGATCGGTGCGGAGGTAAGGCATCTGCTTTGGATTTGTCGAATACATCCAAGAAATCATGGTAGACTGCAGGAATAATGTCTCTCTGGGGAGAGTTCATACAGAACAAAGTTCCTGCACGAGGGAAGCAGGAACGCAGACAATAATCTGACTGGAATGCGACTTCATGAGAGACCCAATTGACAGCAGGGTTATGAGTTTTTAGCCACGGCATTCCAAGGATCACTGGAAATAAAGGAGAAGGCAACAGATCAAAACTCAGATATTCCTGATGTTCCTCTTGAATGGTAACCAGAAGTGGCAGGGTTTCAGTGGTAATAGGACCGGAACCAATGGCAGATCCATCTGCCAACTGGATGACCAGGGGTTGGCGCTTACGGCAGGTAGGGAGCTGGAGCTGTTGCGCCAACTGGATGTCCAAGAAACATGAGCAGGCTCCAGAGTCCACGATGGCTTTAATCATAACGCTCCTTCCTTGGGGGCCCTGTAACGAGAGAGTGAGCGGAATATGAGAGGAGGCAAGCGGGGGAGCAGGAGAACCACTTGCACATATTAAAAAGTCAAGCTCACCAGGTGGTCTGATCGGGCAGTTGATCCGGAAGTGCCCAGAAGCTCCACAATATAAGCACAGATTGGCAGATCTTCGACGCTGTCTTTCCTCCAGCGAGAGAGCGGGCCGGGCTAGACCTATCTGCATAGGCTCGGGCTCGTCCAAACCAGGGGAAATGGACGGTGGAGGGATAACAGCAGGTCTCGGGCTGGGTAGACTCCAAGCTGGTCGAGGAGCTCCGGCTCTTTCGGAACGTCGCTCTCTGAGGCGTCTGTCGATCTGTATAGCCAGCTGGATGAGATCTTTAAGAGAATCCGGAACCCCCACCCGGGCCAGCTCGTCTTTAAGGGTGTCAGAGAGTCCCTGCCGAAACTGGAACCTTAGGGCAGAATCGTTCCACGAGACATCCGCTTCCCAGCGGCGGAACTCCAACACATAATCCTCGACTGGTCTTCTGCCCTGCCGAAGGGACTGGAGGGCGCTCTCCGCAGAAGCGGCTCTACCGGGATCATCATAGATCTCTGCCATGGTCTCAAAGAACACATCAAGGCATAGTAGTGCTGGATGACGTTGCTCCACCAAACGAAGGGCCCACGCCTGGGGTTCCCCTTGAAGAAGGGATATCACAGCTCCTACCTTGATTTCTTCACTGGCAAAAGTCCTAGGTAACAGGGAAAAATGCAGACGGCAGGCACTTTGAAACCATCGGAATTTGGAGCGATCCCCTGAGAAACGTTCAGGCAGAGGTAAACGAGGTTCAGGAGGAGCAGCAACTGCACCCTCTCCGACTGGAGGAGGAACCACCGGGGCAGCCGCGGGCACAGCAGGAGGGACTGCAGCGGCATCAGCAACAGGCCCAGTACCTCGGAGTTGGTCCCGGATCTCCTGATAACCCTTCTGGACTTCATCCATAGAAACACGTAGTTGTGTCACAAGGTCATAAAGAATCTCCACGGGAGAACGAGTTCCACCAGTGTCCATCTTGGCTGCTCGTTACTGTTAGGATTCTCTTCAGTCCCTGTTGACCCTCCCACGAAGGAAGAGGCGTTACCCAGTAGTGGAGTCTAGGTGACCACGGGTCTTCACCCACACTCCCTTGAGGGGAGTGCAGGACCACAACCCCAGGAGGGGGATGTGGAGCTTCGCTGCCTAGTGCCCTACCAGGTCACTACTGGGATTGCCTCAGCAAATGGTCGGGAGAACAGGTGACACTGATTGTGGAGTAGACTTGGTCCGAGGGAGGCTGGAGATTCCAAGGCAGGTGGAGTATGCTGAAGTCGAGATAACAGGCCAGTGGTCGGGGCAGGCGGAGATCAACGGTGGTCGGGGTCACAAGCCAGGGGTCGGGGCAGGCAGCAGACAGAGAATATCCAGTAGGCAGAGCAGAAGTCGGGGCCGGCAGAGATCAAGCAGTAGTCGGGGTCACAAGCCAAAGGTCACAGCGGAAGATCAGGATCAGTAAGCAGGAACAAGGTTCACCAACAGGGAGACAAGCTGTCAGAACGAGCAGCACTGCATCTAAGGGCAGTGCTGCTTATATACCCTAGATTGGCGCCAGAATTAACGCTCTGCACATGCGCAGAACGTGTGCCTCCGTTTGCGCGTGCGCGCGCACATGCGTACGCGCGCCCGCCGCTACTGCGCACGCGCGCGGCCTAATGCGCGCGCAGCATCTTGTGCGCATGCGCACTGCGCGCCACGCCGCGCGCCGCTCAGAACAACAAAGTTTATGCCAATGAGGCCCTACGCGTGCGCACACGCGATAATCTACTGGGACGCTGCAGATGGCCGCCATGGTGAGTGTAACAGGTACATAGCTTTACTGACAATGGTCACTTTTCTCATGAGTTAGTAATACAAAAAACTGAAAGTGGATGTCTAGGATTATTTTACTCCTGGTCTTCTCCTATTATTATAAGTTGTTATTATTATTACGTGTTTATATACTGTATATGCTTTACAGTGTATATGGTCATGTCACTTGCTGTTCCTCAGAGGAGCTTATAATACAATATGTTAATGTCTCTGTCATAGATAAAAGCCAACTGTGGGGGTGGTTGGGCGGGGCAATTTAGTAAGTACTGTAAGTCTTTGGGATGCCTCTAGTCTATACCGTGTACCAGTGTCTTGTACCCATGTTTGTTTCTTCTGAATAGTGCCAAAGAAAATAATGGAACTATATAAATGAATAACAACAACAACAATGATAACAATAATATATTGAACCTAATTTTTATTTTTATGTAGGTAACATTTACAGTGATTTGGACGTGAAAATGATCATGGGGAATTGTCAAAAACTGCATGCTCAAAACCTCAAGTGATCTACAGGAAGGCAAAACCCAGGAAAATCAACAGCCAGTGTGCGTGAAAAGTGAAATAGAGTAATTTCCAGGTCCTTATGGCAATTAGATACTGGATACATTATACTTTTTTCTGGATGTATAGATTGATGTTATATTTTCCTTGTTTTAGGAGGACTTCTAACTTCATTTTGAAATCCTCAGCTGTGTTACATAGTTAGTTTGGTTGAAAAAAGACATCCAACCATCAAGTCCAACCAACTTGGTTGTATTGAACCACCAGTGGAAGAGTTCTTTCCACCTTTTCCTAGTATTCATAATAATCAATCTTTTTCACAGTGGCTAATAGAACTTTTTATCCCAATACCGTAACTCCAAAGTCCGAGTCTTTTATCATGACCTTAAATTGTATTTTTTTTCAATTGATTTTCGGAATGGGCAGTGTTTAGCAGTAGAAGTAATGGCATTTTCATAGAGATTTGTAGGCAGCACAACATGCATAAGCTTCACCAATACTTCCAATATGGTAACATAGGTGTTGATTCACAATGCAACATGCTGTAACACATGATGATGTATGCTATTTTACGTGAGTAAACATTTTGCACATGTAAGTAAATGTCTTACTACTCTAAACGTAATGCCAGTTATCCATATAATACATTAAAAACTGGCAGAGTAAGCAGATATCATGCATTGTTTTTTACTGCCCTTGCGTTTTCTGCTTACTTACCTATTATATTGTGTTATGTATAGTTAAAGGGCAGTACATTTTGTGGTGAAGTTTTACTCATGTAAGATATGCATAATGCATAAATCCATGTGCTAAAGTATAAATCTGCTTTGTAAATTAACCCATAATTTGATTTAATAGGTTAGTAATCGTAATGCAGACAACACCTTTTTAAAATACTAGATTTCTGAAATGCATGCTGACCGAAGATTCAGTAGTTTGTGATATACAGACATGTATGCAGATCAGTTATAGAGATGGCCCAAACGGTTCGCAGGTGAACGGTTCCAGGCGAACTTCCGGTGGTTCGCGTTCACCATGTAAGGCGAACTTTTCCGGAAGTTCGATTCGCCCCCATAGTGCACCATTAGAGTCAACTTTGACCCTCTACATCACAGTCAGCAGGCACATTGTAGCCAATTAGGCTACACTCTCTCCTGGAGTCACCCCCCTTTATAAAAGGCAGGCAGCGCTGGCCTTTACACTCACTCGTGTGCCTGCATTAATTAGTGAAGGGACAGCTGCTGACAGACTCTCATAGGGAAAGATTAGTTAGGCTCTTGTAGGCTTGTTTGCTTGCTCCTGGCTGATTGTTATTGCTAAAATAGCACCCCTCAACAGCTCTTTTGAGAGCTAATGTTCTCCTGATTTTTTGTGTTTTTTTGTGTTGCCCACTGAAACTGCATTATACAGCCCTATCTGTTGCAGCTGGACCTTGGTAATTGCTATTACTGTCCACAATTCAATATATACACGCAAACAGGTTTTTTTTTCATGAACCAAAGTTCTCTTTTATTCTTCAATTGTTTCTTCAGAAAGCAGGTGATAAATGTAGATACAACATCAGACCTTCATTTCACATAAAAATGCCTGACACGTGTTTCGCGGCCATCAGCCACTTCCTCAGAGGCACACCACAAACAAAACATCCAAAGTCTAGGACATAGAAACCACCAGCACGATCTGAAGTGAGTGAAGAGAGATACCCTCAACGCCGTCCCAGTGTGAGTGGGCTGCGAGAGTCTCTTGCAGCCCACTCACACTGGGACGGCGTTGAGGGTATCTCTCTTCACTCACTTTAGATCGCGCTGGTGGTTTTTATGTCCTAGACTTTGGATGTTTGTTTGTGGTGTGCCTCTGAGGAAGCGGCTGATGGCCGCAAAACACGTGTCAGGCATTTTTATGTGAAATGAAGGTCTGATGTTGTATCTACATTTATCACCTGCTTTCTGAAGAAACAATTGAAGAATAAAAGAGAACTTTGGTTTATGGAAAAAAAAAACCGTTTGCATGTATATATTGAATTGTGGACATAATTTGTAGGGGTGGAACCATACTACTACTTTTTTATCCTTGTCAGTGACAATTGCTATTACTGTGCCAGCCAGGCCCTGCCTAACTATCTATACTGGGACACCTACCTATGCCTACCTAACTACTGGGACAACTACTTACCTATACGGGGACACCTACCTATGCCTACCTACCTCCCTATACTAGGGCACCTACCTATACTAGGGCACTTACCTATGCCTACCTACCTATACTGGGTCTCCTACCTATGCCTAGCTAACTACTGGGGCACCTACCTATGCCTATCTACCTATACTGGGACACCTACCTATGCCTACCTACCTATACTGGGACTCCTACCTATGCCTAGCTAACTACTGGGACACCTACCTATGCCTATCTACCTATACTGGGACAACTACCTATGCCTACCTACCTATACTGGGACTCCTACCTATGCCTAGCTAACTACTGGGGCACCTACCTATGCCTACCTACCTATACTGGGGCAACTACCTATGCCTACCTACAGTACATACAAGAGGATAATAAGGTCATTGCTTCATTGTGGACAGACCAAATTCGATCAGCTGGACACTCAGTTACTGTTGTTCTGTCATTCAGCTACCTCAGCCCGACCATATGGGCTTGAAAACCGCCATGACCTGCACTCTCGCCATGGTGCTCACCAGTCCAGCACGGCTGTCACTCCGCAAACAGATGTTTGTGGAGCATTACACAGTGAGTTTGGTGTGTCAGGGTGAAGCAGAACTCTAATTACACTCCCTGATTGATGTATACACATGCAAGATGTTTTAAAGCACTTTAGGCCTGCAATTTAGCATTCAATGTGATTTCTGCCCTTAAAACGCTGCTTTGCGTCAAATCCAGATTTTTCCCCGGGACTTTTCGCATCTATCCCACTCATCCATGCAAAAACTCAGATGTTAGACCCCTTGAAACATCTTTTCCATCACTTTTGTGGCCAGCATAAGTGTTTCTATTTTTCAAAGTTCGCCTCCCCATTGAAGTCTATTGCGGTTCGCAAAAGTTCACGCAAACCGAACCTTTCATGGAAGTTCACGAACTCCGAAAGTCAGAGGTTCGGGCCATCTCTAATCAGTTATACTCTTGATGTTTATTTTACTGTCTCCGGCTGGAAACACTGTAAAAATTGCATGTTTTTTTCCACATGAGAAATCCCATTTCAATTGAAAACCAATGGAATGACTCACAGGTAAATGTGATTTTCACATGTGGGGAAAAAAATGTTTTTCGTGTCAAAATATCACACCTCGTGTGATTTTTCCATTGAAAGTTAACAGCTCCTGGAGAAAAACACATGCACGCACATGCAAAAACCACATGGACAAGTGTTGTCTTAGCCTCCATGCTTCTCCCCAGTACCAGACAATCAGGTGCTTAGCATTCTTAAAAAGAGATCAGTGATGGGAGACTTCATATTATTTCCCACGTTGGCTTTCTTCTTACTTACAAATACATGCATGCCTTCACTGTAGCGGAAATTGAATGAAACTACCCTTATTTTTCCCATTAGAGAAAATGATGACAAACAGGCTCTACACCTGTACCAGATCCAAGGTGGGAGGTTCACAATACCAGATCCACGGTGGGCGGTTCAGAGTACCAGATCCAAGGTGGGAGGTTCTGAGTACCAGATCCAAGGTGGGAGGTTCAGAGTACCAGATCCAAGGTGGGAGGTTCAGAGTATCAGATCCAAGGTGGGAGGTTCAGAGTACCAGATCCAAGGTGGGAGGTTCAGAGTATCAGATTCAAGGTGGGAGGTTCAGAGTACCAGATCCAAGGTGGGAGGTTCAGAGTACCAGATCCAAGGTTGGAGGTTCAGACTACCAGATCCAAGGTGGGAGGTTTAGAGTACCAGATCCAAGGTTGGAGGTTCAGAGTACCTGATCCAAAGTGGGAGAGTACAAGATCCAAGGTGGGAGGTTCAGAGTGCCTGATCCAAGGTGGGAGGTTCAGAATACCAGATCCAAGGTGGGAGGTTCAGAATACCAGATCCAAAGTGGGAGGTGCAGAGTACCAGATCCAAGGTGGGAGGTTCAGAGTACCTGATCCAAGGTGGGAGGTTCAGAGTACCAGGTCCAAGGTGGGAGGTTCAGAGCACCTGATCCAAGGTGGGAGGTTAAGCGTACCAGGTCCAAAGTGGGAGGCTCAGAGTACCTGATCCAAGGTGGGAGGTTCAGAGTACCAGATCCAAGGTGGGAGGTTCAGAGTACCAGGTCCAAAGTGGGAGGTTCAGAGTACCAGATCCAAGGAGGGAGGTTCAGAGTACCAGATCCAAGGTCTCAGGTTCAGAGTACCAGATCCAAGGTGGGAGGTTCAGAGTACCAGAACCAAGGTGGGAGGTTCAGAGTACCAGATTCAAGGTGGGAGGTTCAGAGCACCTGATCCAAGGTGGGAGGTTAAGCGTACCAGGTCCAAAGTGGGAGGCTCAGAGTACCTGATCCAAGGTGGGAGGTTCAGAGTACCAGATCCAAGGTGGGAGGTTCAGAGTACCAGGTCCAAAGTGGGAGGTTCAGAGTACCAGATCCAAGGAGGGAGGTTCAGAGTACCAGATCCAAGGTGGGAGGTTCAGAGTACCAGATCCAAGGTGGGAGGTTCAGAGTACCAGAACCAAGGTGGGCGGTTCAGAGTACCAGATTCAAGGTGGGAGGTTCAGAGTACTAGATCCAAGGAGGGAGTTTCAGAGTACCAGATCCAAGGTGGGAGGTTCAGAGTACCAGATCCAAGGTGGGAGGTTCAGAGTACCAGATCCACGGTGGGAGGTTCAGAGTACCAGATTCAAGGTAGGAGGTTCAGAGTACCAGATCCAAGGAGGGAGTTTCAGAGTACCAGATCCAAAGTGGGAGGTTCAGAGTACCAGATCCAAGGAGGGAGGTTCAGAGTCCCAGATCGAAGGTGGAAGGTTCAGAGTACCAGATCGAAGGTGGGAGGTTCAGAGTACCAGATCGAAGGTGGGAGGTTCAGAGTACCAGATCAAAGGTGGGAGGTTCAGAGTACCAGATCCAAGGTGGAAGGTTCAGAGTACAAGGTCCAAGGTGGGAGGCTCAGAGTACCTGATCCAAGGTGGGAGGTTCAGAGTACCAGGTCCAAGGTGGGAGGCTCAGAGTACCAGATCCAAGGTGGGAGGTTCAGAATACCTGATCCAAGGTGGGAGGTTCAGAATACCAGATCCAAGGTGGGAGGTTCAGAATACCAGATCCAAGGTGGGAGGTTCAGAGTACCTGATCCAAGGTGGGAGGTTCAGAGTACCAGATTCAAGGTGGGAGGTTCAGAGCACCTGATCCAAGGTGGGAGGTTAAGCGTACCAGGTCCAAAGTGGGAGGCTCAGAGTACCTGATCCAAGGTGGGAGGTTCAGAGTACCAGATCCAAGGTAGGAGGTTCAGAGTACCAGGTCCAAAGTGGGAGGTTCAGAGTACCAGATCCAAGGAGGGAGGTTCAGAGTACCAGATCGAAGGTGGAAGGTTCAGAATACCAGATCGAAGGTGGGAGGTTCAGAGTACCAGATCAAAGGTGGGAGGTTCAGAGTACCAGGTCCAAGGTGGGAGGCACAGAGTACCAGATCCAAGGTGGAAGTTTCAGAATTTTATCCTGGAGGGGGAATCCAAAGAGGGACCCCAAGATATAGCTTTGATGGATTAGGACAGCAGTCCTGTGATGATCAATGCTAGCTCATGTGAATTCTGTTCATGTGGAATTATATGGGGGTGAGTTTACTCAATTTAATACTTGTGAAAAACAAAAGGAAATTGAGAGCCCACAATAGTGCGGTATGTTAAGGTCACTTTAAACAGAATACAATCAATGTGAATGAATACTCACAAGTAAGGGTTAAGGCTAAGGCAACCACTGTATAGGCAGGTGGGAAGATTGGACCTTACCCCACTTGGGTTAGGAAGTCGCTCTCTGCAGATTGGAGAATGGGGGTACACCCCATCCACCGAGGGGACAAACTTACAGGTAATGGGATAAAACTGTGCCAGGAAGGAAAATGAGAGGTAGTGGTAAACTTACCTCCCCACTGAAGACTAAAAGTGTCTGATTCAGGCAAAATCTTATTAGCAGGCATGGCACCTCTGTGCTAAGAGCTCGTAATCAGTTACTCCTGTTAATTGTCTGAAGAAGTGGGTAAAACACCTGTGAAATGCGTTGATTATACTGTGGAGTAAGCAATACAATTTTGCCTGAATCAGGCAATTTGACTCTTCAATAGGGAGGTAAGACCACCACTACCTCCCATTTTTAATCTTTTTTTGTGTTTTTTATTTAACTCTTCCTGGCTGACACCTCTGTTTGGTCCTATTACCTATGAAAAGAAAAGAAACTGATAAGATAAACCATTGTATCTATAGTCCTAAACCTGAACAGGGCTTTAAAGTTTTGACCGTCTCTAGAGTTGGGGAGTCGTAACCCTTAAAAAAGAAAACTTAACAGTAGGATTGGGACTCTTCACACATGTTTATCTCATCATGTCACCTGAAATTTCAGGTACTCTTTAACATTTTGAGCTTATCAAACAGAAAAATAAAATGTATTATTGATTAACAATGATTACACTCTAAAATCTATCCAGCATGTTCCTAATAAGATATAGCTGCAGATTTAGTGTGTAATTTCCAAGGACGGTCAAAAAGTTGGGCCTATTATAATCATTTTTAAAGTCTCGAGTATAGTGAGTAGATTTTATCAGGCCTGAACCGACCTTGACAAAAGATCTGTGATTGGTGGGGAAGTGTTACCATATAACTTAGCATACAAATTAAAAACAAGATGATCATGTTACAGATTGTTTATTGCTCTGAGTGTAAAGCTGTGGAAGTTAAGCCTTTTTGTTTCTCTGCACGATGACACTGTATGATAGGTTACAGATATTGGGGCAAATTTCAGCGCAAGGGAAGCTGAAGCAGCCCTAGTGTAAAATTGGTGCTGCTGCTGTAATTTTCCATGCACTGGTTTAGATCTCAATGTACCATTGGTCTTCTCCCATCCTTGAGAAACTCCCACCATAGAAAATGTCCTAGCAATAGTCTTGTGCACTATGCCTCTACTACAGAGAGAAAAAGATCAAAATGCACCGGATATCAAATCAAATCAAATCAAATCAAAGATAGCTTTACTGGCATGACCAAGATTTATACAGGTATTGCCAAAGCACGGGGAAAAAGGGGGACATGAAAGGGGGTGGGGTAGGGGGACAATGGCTAAGCAGTCTGTGGACATTTTTAGGTTTACAGTTCCGTTATGCTCCTCTCAGTCTGTGGCATGCTGTGACATAGTGTGCAGCAATTGTCACTGTGGATGCCTCTTCTCCCAATAGGATACATGTTTTTCTCTCATCTTCTAATGTAAGAAAGTCTGGGAATAGTTCCAACAATTTCTTAAAGTAAGTGTCCCTGGTTGCAGTATATTTGGGGCAGTGCAGCAGGAAGTGGCTTTCATCCTCAAGGGTTTTCTGCTCACAGTGTTGGCATAGTCTCTCCTCCCTGGGTTTGTACGTCTGTCTGTGTCTCCCTGACTCTATTTCGAGGTTGTGAGCACTCAATCTGCAGACGCTCAGGATTTTCCTCTCTTGGGAGTTTTTGAGCTTTTCCAGGTATGGGGCTATTTTATATTCTCTTTGTAGAGACTGGTATATGGCTTGCGGATATCAGCTAGTCAAGAGTTCAGGGATGCAGAAATCATACCATAATGCCATCAACTGTAGATTGCAACATGCTTTCTGGGACCAGGTTAGTCTTAAAGGATACTCAAGGTGACATGTGACATGATGAGATAGACAGAAATAACTATGCTGTCTTCCTTTTTTTCTTTCTCTGCCTGAAAGAGTTAAACATCAGGTATGTAAGTGGCACTTCCTGTCTAATGCTGGGGATACACGGTACAAACCGGCGGCTCGTTTAGCCGCTGGATCGACTCCCGCCACGTCCCCAGTCGTCCCCGCTGCTGTCCGGATCGATTCCCGGTCGTCCCCGTGGGCGCTTCCTTATCTTCCACTCGACTCCCCGCTATTGTCCGCCCGCAGGGATCGAGTGGGCGGGGATCGAGCGGGGTCATCGGACCTGTCAGAAATTATCAATCGAGCCATCAGCGGCTCGATTGATAAGGGGGAAAACGTATCGTGTATCCCCAGCTTAAGTCAGGACTGGGTCAGACTACAATGTGACCCTCACTGATAAGATATTACAACTATAGAACACTTTCTTAGCAGCAAATGGCTTCTGAGAGCAGGGAAGAGATAAAAAGGATCAATACTTTATAGATTTTAGCTCTGGCATACTTCAATGAATGTGTCATTGAGCAAAAACAATAAAACAGTAAAAACTTAAAACGTAGATTTAAATATAAAATTACACTGTGGAATATCTTAAAAAGTATTTTTTAGGAGAAGCAGGATAGATACAAAAGATAAAATTGTTTATTTCATTCGTTTATTTTTTACCTCGGGTCCTTTAAAGAGGAACTTTACTGATTATATGAATAAAATGTCTATTTTTATTTTACAATATTAATTTATAAATTTCAAAGGTAGCAACATCTTTACTGCTGGAAGGCGCATCACTGCAGAATGTTTGTTGTTTGTTCTGAAGTGAGCAAAAACAACAACTGGTCTACCAGAATGCACTGGGAGAAGGCTTTGTTAAACCATCGCCTAGGCTAAACTTTATCGGGAAGGTGGGGTTACATTACAATATACAGCAATATAGAGATATAGGAAGTGTTTCTTTTGCTGAAACTAGGATAATTAATGTAAAATGGGTTATCCTGAATAATATTCTATATACAGTGCCATATGTCACTACAGTGCCTCTTTATCAAGTGCCCTCGCATGACAACATTTATATGGTATAGCAGGAAACAATATCTGCAATGAATAGTCCCTTACTTTTACTATCTACTGTCGCTTGAGTGAATCTCTACTTACCACTTATCAACTGTAATGCCACAGTTTTTCTCCAATAGTTGTTTGCGCTGAGTAGATACAAACAGCAACAATACACACATCTGATTTGAATAGAAACACACTAGATAACCCTGAATGGAGGAAACTAGATATCAAAAATGTAACTTTTACTAGAAAAAGATAAAAATTACCAAATTGGGGCTGCTGCACATACAGTGGCTTGCAAAAGTATTTTGCCCCCTTGAAGTTTTCCACATTTTGTCACATTACTGCCACAAACATGAATCAATTTCATTGGAATGCCACGTGAAAGACCAATACAAAGTGGTGTACACATGAGAAGTGGAACGGAAATCATACATGATTCCAAACATTTTTTACAAATAAATAACTGCAAAGTGGGGTGTGCATAATTATTCGGCCCCCCTTGATCTGAGTGCAGTCAGTTGCCTATAGACATTGCCTGATGAGTGCTAATGACTAAATAGAGTGCACCTGTGTGTAATCTAATGTCAGTACAAATACAGCTGCTCTGTGAGGGCCTCAGAAGTTGTCTAAGAGAATATTGGGAGCAACAACACCATGAAGTCCAAAGAACACACCAGACATGTCAGGGATGAAGTTATTGAGAAATTTAAAGCAGGCTTAGGCTACAAAAAGATTTCCAAAGCCTTGAACATCCCATGAAGCACTGTTCAAGCGATCATTCAGAAATGGAAGGAGTATGGCACAACTGTAAACCTACCAAGACACGGCCATCCACCTAAACTCAAAGGCCGAACTAGGAGAGCTCTGATCAGAAATGCAGTCAAGAGGCCCATGGTGACTCTGGATGAGCTCCAGATATCTACAGCTCAGGTGGGGGAATCTGTCCATAGGACAACTATTAGATGTACACTGCACAAAGTTGGCCTTTATGGAAGAGTGGCAAGAAGAAAGCCATTGTTAACAGAAAAGCATAAGAAGTACCGTTTGCAGTTTGCCACAAGCCATGTGGGGGGACACAACAAACATGTGGAAGAAGGTGTTCTGGTCAGATGAGACCAAAATGAAACTTTTTGGCCAAAATGCAAATCACTATGTGTGGCGGAAAACTAACACTGCACATCACTCTGAACACACCATCCCCACTGTCAAATATGGTGGTGGCAGCATCATGCTCTGGGGGTGCTTTTCTTCAGCAGGGACAGGGAAGCTTGTCAGAGTTGATGGGAAGATGGATGGAGCCAAATACAGGGCAATCTTGGAAGGAAATCTCTTGGAGTCTGCAAAAGTCTTGAGACTGGGGCGGAGGTTCACCTTCCAGCAGGACAATGACCCTAAACATAAAGCCAGGGCAACGATGGAATGGTTTAAAACAAAACACATCCATGTGTTAGAATGACCCAGTCAAAGTCCAGATCTAAACCCAATTGAGAATCTGTGGCAAGACCTGAAAACTGCCGTTCACAAACACTGTCCATCTAATCTGACTGAGCTGGAGCTGTTTTTCAAAGAAGAATGGGCAAGGATTTCAGTCTCTAGATGTGCAAAGCTGGTAGAGACATACCCTAAAAGACTGGCAGCTGTAATTGCAGCAAAAGATGGTTCTACAAAGTATTGACTCGGGGCTGAATAATTACGCACACCCCACTTTGCAGTTATTTATTTGTAAAAAATGTTTGGAATCATGTATGATTTTTGTTCCACTTCTCACATGTACACCACTTTGTATTGGTCTTTCACATGGAATTCCAATGAAATTGATTCATGTTTGTGGCAGTAATGTGACAAAATGTGGAAAACTTCAAGGGGGCCGAATACTTTTGCAAGCCACTGTATAGGTAAAGTGATACAGTAGGTGGTAACATGGTTAAGAAAAAAACCCAATAAAATATTAAAAGGGGAATCGTAGAGGGGGTGTTATATTGTTTACAGTACAGTGTGATTGGTAACAATAAGTTTTGATATTTTATTGTTTTTTTTCCTTAAAGGGGCACTATGGCAAAATATTGTAAAAATTTAAATATGCGCAAACATAAATAAGAAGTACGTTTTTTTCCAGAGTAAAATGAGCCATAAATTACTTTTCTCCTATGTTGCTGTCACTTACAGTAGGTAGTAGAAATCTGACAGAAGCGACAGGTTTTGGACTACTCCATCTCTTCATGGGGGGATTCTCAGGGATTTATTTATTTTCAAAAGCACTAAGTGAATGGCAGTTGCTCTGTCTAATGCTGGGAATACATGGCTCGATTTTGAGCAATTTAGATGCATCGATTGATAATTTCCGACATGTTCGATCTCCCGCCCGATCGATTCCACGCTCGATTTTGCATAGGGGAACAATAGTAAAAGATAAGAAAAATGAGCGAAAGATAAGTGAATCGACCGCGGAATCAAGCGCGAAAATTAATCGGGCGCAAAATCGAGCACGAAAATCAAGCTGTGTATTCCCAGCATAACTGCCAAAAACTGTGTAGTGAGCAGGGAAGCTGGCCAGCATCATTGTTTAAATCCTTTTTAGGGAATATCTTTATAAAGAATAAAAGCCTTGCTGAGAATCCCCCATGAAGAGATGGACTAGTCCAAAACCTGTCGCTTCTGTCAGATTTCTACTACCTACTGTAAGTGACAGCAACATAGGAGTAAAGTAATGTATGGCTCATTTTACTCTGGAACAAATGTACATCTTATTTGTCTATGTTCGCACATATTTTAAATTTTAATTTTTTTTTGCCATAGTGCCCCTTTAACCACGTTACCACCCACTGTATCACTTCACCTATATGTGTAGCAGAACCAATTTGGCAATTTTTACCTTTTTCTATAAAAAATTACATTTCTGATATCTAGTTTTCTCAATTCATGGTTATCTTGTGGGTTTAGATAAAAACAGCCCCTACTTAATTTTTGTTTTTATTACAACAAAATAAATGCATAAATGTCAGCAAGTACTCTGAGTCAAACACAGAACTTTTGTCTGTCCACTTTTTTACTCCAGTTATATTTACTCCACTTGTTCTGGTCCCCCCTCCCCCCCAAGCCTTGCTGCAGTGATGTATTTATGTGCTACTTCCAGCGTGTAACTTTTTATACATTTCCCAGATGTTTATGGTTCACTTCAGTCTTCTTGTAGGTCATAGCTGCATTTGAGGCCATTTCTTCAATTTAATAATATCAAATGCTTCTACTGACCCTTTTATCTGTCTTTTCTGGTCAGTGCATTTGTGATGGTCCATTCTCCACTGGATACTTGACTTGGAAATACCATTTTAGGATGGCCATCATTGGCAAAAACTCTTAATAGAGTTTGACTCCGTGTGTCATTTGGAGGTCAGTTTGGTTATCAGAAAACATCTGAAAGGTATTCATATTTGTCAGGTATCCGCACTCCTTTCTCCTTCAAGATTTAGAATTTCTGTTCCTGAAAATTCAAAGAAAAATAATTTTTAGTTACCCTAATTTAGAATGTCATTACCCTTTTCTTTTTGTTTTTTTTCCTTTTTTTTTTCTTCTTACCTTTCTGTAATTTTTTTTTTTACAAAGCAATTTATTTTTAAATACCTGTCAGGCTCGCTCTGTCGCTGCCGTTCGACTTCAGCTATAGAAAATGACTGAATGAGAACTCTTTGTACGTATCAGCAGTAATTCCTGAATTTCCAGGCAATGACTGCAATAATTAGGTAGCAAGCTAATTACAGCCACTGTGGGTAACATTAAAGCATTAACGTAATAGATTCATTTAGGGTTTCTGCATTTTTTTTGTTTGATCTGTTTTATTATTTCATAGCATAGCATTCATCAATATTTAACAAAACAGATTTTTTTTTCTTCATATTTTGTAACACAAAGGAGGTAGCGTCGGGGAATTTTTCTTCAGAAAAAAAAATGTCATCACATGTCTGATTTATTTTTAGCTCCGTCGTTAAACAACAAATTTTGTGCAGGTAATTTTTTATTAGTTTTTCTGGTTGGTAATCAAGACTGAATTTACTATAAAGCAGTAGTGGGCTCACGCTGAGGTCGCCAGCTGTCCCTTATTAGCAGGGATGCCCCTTATTCTTTTAAACATCATGTTGGTCCATTCTCCCCCTTTACCACCGCCTGTAATCCCTCATAATGAAAAACATCAGCTATAGAGTCTGTACTCTGTAAGATTCTTGTTGGTCCTATTGATATTAACTTGACTTTTCTCTTCAAAGACCCACTGCAGTTAAAAACATTCAGCCTCCCCTGCTTGTCTCACTTCTCAAATAATGCATAAACAAAAATGCCCTTAATTTTAAAATTCCCTAAATGCCATACTTCTGGTTTTGTTCTCCACTGCGTACATGTAAAATGGGCACTTCAGAAATTTGGCTCCAGAAATAGCCATTAGCAAAATATCAGTAAAATTACCTTTGTTCTACTACTAGGCAGTGGTAATTCCGATAATAAAATACTGGTAAATTTTACAGATATTTTACTATCGCTAAACCTAACCCTATTCTCTCATGAGCCTTTCCTCTATTATATAGTATCTAATCCTAAGTGAAACCCCCAACAATCCCTGTTGAAGACATGTTTCGACATTCTAGTAGGATTATTTCAATGGGGGTCTGGCGGTGGAACAAGGGGATGCAGAGAGGACAGAAAAGGGTCTGTGGGATCCAGAGCCTTTCCACTTCTTAAAGTGGATCCGAGATAAACTTTAACTCATTGCATAATTGTGTTCCTTTCATATAGTTTATAGGGCATTCCCCAAGCCAAATACTTTTTTTAATGCTCTAATTCCATATATACTAAACAAGCCTCGCCCACAGCTCCTTTTGTGCCTTGGTACTGTAGCAAGGGCTTATGGGAGATAAGTCTGGGCAGAAGGAGGAGGTTACTAACCATTGATTTCAGAGGCAGAGGGGAGGAGGGAGGAGAAGGGGGGACTGAATTTACACACAGGCAAGCTGATAGCATCTCCAGCCCTCAGCCTGTGACAATGCGAAAAACAGAACATGGCTGCCCTCATTGTATCACAGGAATAAATAATCATAAACTTTTGAAGCTGTTTGCAGCTAGATATTCTGTGTTAATCTAAACTTTAGAAAAGATATATAGACAAGTAGTAGCAGTAGGGTATTGTACCGTGTTAGCCATCAGTAAAAGCAAGAAGTTTTAAATCAGGATGATACCATTTATTGGCTAACTAAAAAGAATAAGAATAAGCACCTTTTCGGCCTTGCCTTCGGTTAGCCAATAAATGGTATCATCCTGATTTAAAACTTCTTGCATATATAGACAAGTTACTTGTTATAGTTAGTTTTTCATCTTGGATCCGCTTTAAGTGAGAATCAAACTAATGTTTTGGGCCCTTAATTCAGGTTTGCATTAAACCCTTTATAGAAAATAGGTAAGGAGTCATTTAATAAAAAACAAAAAACATTTTGTACCTTATGATCAAAGTACGTCAAATGTTGAAAGACTTGAGAATTGACATTGTGGATCAGTGGCCATGTACCATGTACTGTGGATAAGAGGTAAGAAAGAATTAAGAGGGTGCCACATAGTGATTATTTTATGATGAAAAATAATATAATACATATTTGAGCTTACAGGGACATTTTATAAACATTTTTGCTTACATGTTTTGTAAGGGGAAATATTCATAAAACATCCTTGAATGTTTTGACATATAGAAGTAGCAGCATTAGCAGTTATTTAGCACCAAGAGCATAACAATGGCTTGAAATCACAAAGTAAATTCCTGATCTGCTATTGTAGATGGCACTCATGCACTGTTTGTTTAGTAAGTGTATTTTACTGTATAGGTTATGGCCTTTGTCCCTGAGATTTCTGACATAAATATTTTGATATTTGAATTTGACAATAAAGTTTATGCACCTACTTACATAAAACTGGTCATCTTTCTAGCAGTAATTTTTCTTTCATTTTTTATTATAGCGTTTTTTTTTTCTGGAAGGGGATGGGGCTACATGATGAAGCCAGCAGACATAAGGCTCAGGGAGGGATTTGGAAGGAAAATATCCGGCAACTGTGTATTAGAAGACTAACGAATAAATGTGTACAGTATATACTCGCGTTGAGTATAAGCCTAATTTTTCAGCATAAAAAATGTGCTGAAAAGTTATTCCCCTCGGCTTACATGCGAGACAGTGGAGCAAAACAGATGGTGGAGCAGGTTTTGTTAATGGCAGAGGAGCGTAAGGATTGTGTACTAGTGAGTCTGCTCTTGCCAGCTGGCTCCCTGCTGTGTCTCTGCCCTCTGTCCTCTGCAACATGGTGTGCAGAGTGTGATGCTCAAGACTACCTGTGTCCCCTGGCTTGTGGAGTGTGCAAGCAACATGCCAGCAGAGCAATGATCACGGATTCTTCCTGTGTGGCAATTGCTATGTCTCATATCTATGATGCCATCTAGTGGCTTCTTGAGCCACAGCTGTGTTATCCTGGGGCACTTCTGGCTATGGGGAAGGTAGCTGTCTTGTACTGGGGGAACATCTGGCTACTGGAGAGGGCACTTATACTCGAGTCAATCACTTTTTCCTGGTTTCTGAGTGAAAAGTGGGTACCTCGGCTTATACATGGGTCGGATTATATGCGAGTATATATGGGTCATTTAGGATGGATTTGCTTTTTATTATGTTTTTTTCTTTTTTTTTTGCTATAGCATTAAACAAAACCTTAAGGGCCTGTTTCCACAATGGCGAATTCCCATGCATTAGCTGCATGCAAATTTGCATATGCAATGTATTTCAATATGCCTGTTTCCATTACAGGCAAAATTCCCTTCCTCCCGCAGGCGAAAAACAAAAAATGTCCGCCTCTGTAACAATTTTCTGCGCGATTTAGGCGTTTCTGCATTCACACGTACCTGTTTTAGAAACTGCGTACTTGAATTCACATACACGTGCAAATCCGCAGGCAATTTTTTTCTATGCGGATTCACCTAGGTATAGTGGAAACAGGCCTTAAGATCTGCAGAGAGCTAACTAGTTAATATTGTCTGTGTGCTTTCTTGTAAAGTAAGACATACACACTGGAAAGGCATGCAGATAAAATGCAGATAGCTGTTTGTTTGGAATGTCGAGTGATGTTTGTAGTGTTACAGTTGAGATGTAGATATACTTGCAGGCAAAGCTCCATGGAGGACTGAAGCTTCAGGTCTGCATTGTGAAATCTGATAGCAGCCACTATTTTACTTAACATACTTACTTGAAAATCTCTGAACCAAATAAAAGTGTCAAGAAGATATCACACGCATCCAGCATGCTTTACATTAAGTTTGCAGCTTAGAACTGACTTATTTTCTTCTTCGGTGCAGAGATAGGCAGATTGCTGATGGAGTGAAATTTCACTGCAGGCTGAGATCGCCTCAGATCTGCTTATTGGGGTCATAGGGACTAACAATAATAAAAAAATATCCTCTTCACTATAAGCCCCTTGATGAGGATAGGACAATATTCATTTATAAATCAATTCAATCTTGTTTTTATAAAACAAACCAGAACAAAGTTTCAGCTTAGTTCTATGTTGTTGTTTGTATTTATTTTTGGTTTTGGATGGTATGGAAAGAGGCTAGGAAGGTTTGTCCTCATTGCAGTGATTTTGTTTTACTTTCTGTATCTAAGCCTCCTGTGAAAATGTATTGCTACCAGCTGAGCGGTCTGGACGAGCTCAGCTCGTCCAACACCGCCAGCGGCTGCCGCTCAGGCCCTGCTGGGCCGATTTTAATGAAATAAAAAGCAGCACACGCAGCCGGCACTTTGCCAGCCGCGTGTGCTGCCTGATCGCCGCCGCTCTGCGGCGATTCGCCGCGAGCAGCGGCGAAAGAGGGTCCCCCCAGCCGCCTGAGCCCAGCGTAGCCGGAACAAAAAGTTCCGGCCAGCGCTAAGGGCTGGATCGGAGGCGGCTGACGTCAGGACGTCGGCTGACGTCGATGACGTCACTCCGCTCGTCGCTATGGCGACGATATAAGCAAAACAAGGAAGGCCGCTCATTGCGGCCTTCCTTGTTTATTCTGGGCGCCGGAGGCGATCGGAAGATCGCCTCCGGAGCGCCCTCTAGTGGGCTTTCATGCAGCCAACTTTCAGTTGGCTGCATGAAATAGTTTTTTTTTTATTTAAAAAAAACCCTCCCGCAGCCACCCTGGCGATTTAATCAGAACGCCAGGGTGGTTAAAGTAGAGTGACCATATTTTTGTGGGTCCAACCTGGGACGGGGTGGGGGGGGGTGGGGGGTGGCGCGCTTAGCGCGCCGCGGCGAAAAGTGGGGAGGACTGAGGAGCACGCCGTGTCGAAAAATGGGCATGGCCATGACATTGTATGGGCGGAGCTAACGTAATGATGTAACAGCGAGGCATAAGAAAGCAGTGTTTACACCATGATGTGGACAAACGAGACTTTGCATCATGGGTGTGCAGAAACTGTGTGATGCTAATAGTATACCGTAACCACAAAACAGCAAACATAGCCATCTATGACCATTAAATAATAAATGCAGTAAAAGTTACCCCGGACACCAGAAAATAAACGCAATAGGCAACATGTCAGCACAAAATAACCGCAATGCGGGCAACATGTCAGTACAAAATAAACGCAATGCGGGCAAACATGTCAGTACAAAATAACCGCAATGCGGGCAACATGTCAGTACAAAATAAATGCAATGCGGGCAACATGTCAGTACAAAATAAACGCAATGCGGGCAAACATTTCAGTACAAAATAAACGCAATGCGGGCAACATGTCAGTACAAAATAAACGCAATGCGGGCAAACATTTCACCAGAAAAGAAACGCAATGCGGGCAAACATTTCACCAGAAAATAAACGCAATGCGGGCAAACATTTCACCAGAAAAGAAACGCTCTGCGGGCAAACATTTCACCAGAAAAGAAACGCACTGCAGGCAAACATTTCACCAGACAAGAAACGCACTGCGGGCAAACATTTCACCAGAAAAGAAACGCACTGCGGGCAAACATTTCACCAGAAGATAAATGCAATACAGGCAAACATTTCACCAGAAAAGAAACGCAATGCGGGCAAACATTTCACCAGAAAAGAAACGCACTGCAGGCAAACATTTCACCGGACAAGAAACGCACTGCGGCAAACATTTCACCAGACAAGAAACGCACTGCGGGCAAACATTTCACCAGACAAGTAACGCACTGCGGGCAAACATTTCACCAGACAAGAAACGCACTGCGGGCAAACATTTCACCAGAAATGAAATGCAATGCGGGCAAACGTTTCACCCGAAGATAAACGCAATACAGGCAAACATTTCACCAGAAATGAAACGCAATGCGGGCAAACATTTCACCAGGAATGAAACGCAATGCGGGCAAACATTTCACCAGGAATGAAACATAATGTGGGCAAACATTTCACCACAAATGAAACGCAATGCGGGCAAAGTACACCTGGAAAAAAACCATTTACTCACCTGGCAGAAGTCTTCCTCTGGCGCGCTGCTCCATTCCGGGACCCTCTTGTTCCTCCTGCTCTCTCTGGTCTCCCGCGCTGACAGGGCTACGGCAAGATGGCGCCCGAAGCCCAGTACTGGAGACACAAATAGGTCTCCAGTACAGGGCTTCGGCCATCTTGCCGTAGCCCTGCTCGCCTGCCGGTGTCGGAACAGACACCGGAAAAGGAGGCTGGAGCGGGGCTGCGGGCAATGAACTGGCACGGCGTCTATAGACGCCGCTGCCAGTTCATGAGTATAGAGTGGCCAGAGTCCCGAGGCCGGGACGTCCCGCTGCTGAAAGCGGGACGTTTCCCGGGACCTCATGCTGCCTGGGGCAGCGGACCCCGAATCCGGGACGCGTCCCGGGCAATTCGGGACGTCTGGTCACTCTATTTAAAGAGAACCAATCTCAATAGCACATTTAATATGCATGCAAACCTTGGGTGCTTCACTTGACAAAGTTGTCACTCAACACTTGACATGCTTCCTATTGGCCAAACAACCTCAAACTACCATCGAGTCTTCATATCACACTATACTTTATTGAAATAGCAATACAAACCCCCCAATATCCCCCATAAAACCGGGAGCCTGCAGTGATTCTCAGCCTAAACATACACAGCCGGCTGTGTCAACCATGCTTCTCAATCATCCTGTGTCCACACACACCAATGTCTTTGTACTCCCGGGAGTGTCTCTCCTGTTAGCTCAGACTAATGGTATAAAGTGTGTCCATACAGGAATTCTTTGGTCCAGAATGCTTAGCTGCCAGTATAAGTCCTTATCCTGATAACAACAGCTCCAAGGATATGCTCCACCTCTACTGTGTAAATGATCAGGCAGTTCTTATTGCATTGCAAGATATTAGGCTGCGGGGGGAGCTGGTAACTAGCATGCGGTATAACTAGCGGTGCCCGGAGGGCTCTCACCACCTCCTAAGGACAGTCTTCCGCTGTTAAGTCCTCATGATGTCCAGGTACTTCTGCCGCCCGCTATCTCCTCTCATACCCCCTCAAGCTGTATTGCCGCTGGTGCTCCACGCCATTCAGTGCCAAACACGGAGAAGCCGGTGACGTCACCTGCGGCTCAGTTCCGTCACGTCACAGGCTTCTCCGTGTTTGGACGGAAGTGAGCCGCAGGTGATGTCACAGGCTTCTCCGTGTTTGCAACTGAATGGCGTGGATTAACTTATTCATATATTCTTGAGATGTGGGAGTAAATCAGAGGAAACCCACACAGACACGGAGAGAACATACAAACTCCATGCAGGTAGTGCCTTGGCTGGGATTGGAACTGGGGACCCAGCGCTGCAAGGCTTGAGTGCTATCCACTACACCACCTGTAGATTCCCTCTATGTCTGAGAAGGATATGATCATTTCCTTGTAGAAAATAAATTCCCATTTTTGGTCACAAAGGATCATTTCCAATAGATTATTAAAAATATAACAAACTGATTGTATTTTAGAATTGTTCATAAAAATTGTACCCCTAATAGGCAAACTAATGGGTACCTTTAAAAGCTATCATTCTGTCTAACTACAGTTAGATGCATGTTGTGATGTCCATCTAGACATTTTTACCTAGCATTAAAGGACAACTGAAGTGAGATGAATATGGAGGCTGCCACGTTTCTTTCTTTCTAAACAATGCTAGTTGCCTGGCAGTCCTGCTGATCTATTTGGCAGCAGTAGTGTCTGAATCACACCAGAAACAAGCATGCAGCTAATCCTGTCAGATCTGACAATAAAGTCAGAAACACCTGATCTGCTGCATGCTTGTTCAGAGTCTAGGGCTAAAATTATTAAGGCCCAACAATTTTTTCAGATGACTGGTGATTGTTTGAGTGACGATTGATCGTTTCTGCGATCTCGTAACCTGGGTACAGGTGCGTAATCACGCGAATTACATTTAGCGAAAATGACCGTTACTGTGGATTGGATCTTTAAGACCCCTGACGACTCTGCGCAAAGTACCGCGATCGCTTAACTTCACATTCTTGCTCGTGTGATGTCATGTGATGTCCCATGTACCTTCTATCCAGAAAATGGATCTTGAAACGCTAGTCGTCAGGGAGACATCACTGGATCCATCTTGCTCCGTTGGGTGGTGAGTATTCAGCGTAAGAGGCAGAGGGTCAGCAGGATAGCCAGGCAACTGGCATTGCTTAAAGCGTACCTGAACTCATAGGGCTTGATTCACAAAGCGGTGCTAACTGTTAGCACGCCTGTGAAAACCCCCTTAGCACGTCTAAACCAGCTTTTCGCGCGCAAAACTTTATGCGCGTAAAACTTTACGCGCGCACTGCACAGAGCGCAGGGCGCTTCGCGTGAAGTGCCCATTAAAGCCTATGGGACTTAGCGCGCGCATAGGACTTTGCGCGCAAAACTTTGAGCGCGATCTGATTGAGAAATCCGGTGCTAACCTACTTAGCACCCTGGTTAACATGTCTAAAGACTTTAGACGTGCTAAGTAGGTTAGCACTGCTTTGTGAATCAAGCCCATAGTGTCCTCTTTGCTCTAAAAGATACGCAACAGCATTACAACCATTACAGAAGAACATTTCTTTGTTACAGCTGATAGAAATCCTAAAATAAATATGCACTGTTTCTACTTCCTGATTCATGGGAGCAGACCTATTGTTAACAACCTGTGCTATCAAACAAGCTCATCTGCCATCTATGCCGTGGCAGTCCTGTAACACAGGGCAGAGATCAAATTACAACTTGTGATTAGACACAAATGAGGGGGAATTAGACAGGCTAACATACATGGTGCATTTCCCTATGTTTTACTTCTGTCCTGTGCAAGAGTTCAGGTCCACTTTAAAAGGAAATAAACATGGCAGCCTCCAGATCCCTCTGGCTTCAGTTGTCCTGTAGCCCATTCGTTTAGGGAATGCATGTTAGAATGTATAACCATGGTTTCCCTGAGAAATTATCATTGACATGCTTCTACTAAACTTCAAGTAGACAACACCATATATTTTTATATCACAAGAATTAACTTTATGATATTGCTGTAAACTCAGCCATCCACAGCTCCTCCAGAAACCGCTGCTGTCTCCAATGTTGCACATCAAAAGGATGACAGTTTCCACAGAGAATACCAAACCATAAACATTAAATTACTCTTACTGGTCTGCCTATTGTGCTTTCTTTATGGAGCTGCACTGTTTAACTGTGTGTAACTTACGGAGAGTCTCTGGTCTGTTGCACCGTCACAGTTATTGGTTCCAATAAAATGCAGACTGCCTTCACTGATGAGCTGGGTGCAGCCCGGTATTGTTTTGTTTTTATGGGCCAGCCTAATACTGACAAAGAGGATCTGCAAACATATTCAATTGGAAGTCATATAGGATTGAGGAAACCTGGTAACTGGATGAATTAAAAATTGGCTACTATTAAAGAGACACTGAAGCGAAAAAAAATTATGATATAATGATATGTATGTGTTGTACAGCTAAGAAATAAAACATTAGGAGCAGAGACATCTAAATAAGTCTAAATATTGTTTCCAGTACAGGAGCGTTAAAGAGACACTGAAGCGAAAAAAAAATTATGATATTATGATTTGTATGTGTAGTACAGCTAAGAAAAAAAACATTAAGATCAGATACATCAGTCTAATTGTTTCCAGTACAGGAAGAGTTAAGAAACTCCAGTTGTTATCTCTATGCAAAAAAGCTATTAAGCTCTCCGACTAACTTAGTCGTGGAGAGGGCTGTTATCTGACTTTTATTATCTCAACTGTAATTGAACTGTTTACTTTTCCTCTGCTAGAGGAGAGGTCATTACTTCACAGACTGCTCTGAAAGACTCATTTTGAATGCTGAGTGTTGTGTAATCTGCACATGTTATAGAATGATGCAATGTTAGAAAAAACACTATATACCTGAAAATAAAAATATGAGAATATTTTCTTTGCTGCTAATCTTCTAGTAATTATTCATAGTACACAACCAATTCATTATATCATATATTTTTTTCGCTTCAGTGTCTCTTTAAGAAACTCCAGTTGTTATCTATGCAACAGAGCCAAGTCGGAAAGAGCTCTGTCTTCTGAAGCTTATTATCTCACGTATCTGGCACAATATTTTTTTTTCTGCAGAGGACAGTTCAAAATTTTGCTAGCCTGCTCTGTAAAATCATTTAGAATGCTGAGTAGTGTGTAAATTGCAAATAGTAGAGAATGATGCAATGCTATAAAAAAAAAATATATAACTGAAAATAAAAAAAAATATGAGATTAATTGTTTTGCTACTAATGTTCTAGTAATTATCCATACTACACAACCAATTCATTATATCATATATTTTTTTCCGCTTCAGTGTCTCTTTAAGTGTATAGGAGTTGCCATTTTCACCTGGTTCATATCAAATCATAGTAAAGGTTCCTGATAGTTTTGAGAATAACTGGTTAATTGATTGTATACATATAAAAATAAACAAACATAAAAAAAAACTCACTGCGGGTATCTGCATGAAACTCTTCTGTTGGTTTTGCATCAGTATCCGATAAACTGAGAAATAGCTGTAATTTTCAATACGGTTTTTATTGGTGTATCAGCATCCTTCTCCATCATTTGGGCAGCACAGTGGCATAGTGGTTATCTCTCTCACCTTGCAGCGGTGGGTCCCCGGATGGAATCCCAGTCAGGGCACTATTTGCACAAAGTTTGTACAGTATGTTCTTCCGGTGTCTGCGTGGGTTTCCTCTGGGCACTCTGGTTTACTCCAATGTCCAAAATACATACAGATAAGTTAAGTTGATTCCCCCTAAATTGGTCCTAGACTACAATACATACACTACACCATACCTACATAGACATATGACTATGGTAGGGATTAAATTGTGAGCCTCTCTGAGGGACTGTTAAAGGGGTTTTCTGGTATGTTTAAAAAAACTGACACTTACCTGGGACTTCTATCGGCCCTCTGCAGCTGTAATGTCCTGCGCCGTCCTCCTCCGATGCTTTGTTCCCTGCCACCGGTAACCTGGTAATTATTCGTCTAACTAGACAAACAAAACTGCGGCTGCACGGTCGCATGCTCCCGCGCGTCATTGGGCGGTTACTGCACATGCACAGTACAAAGTTTTTTTTGTATGCTCCCGATGACTAGAGATGTCCAGAACCTCCTATTTTAGGTTCGCCAAAAGGATAAAAGGAAGCTAAATGAGCTTAAAAACCAAATTCTTGGTAAATAGAGGAGGTAGTGGTGGACTTACCTCCTCCAAGTAGACACACAACGACTGTAGTAAACACAGTCAATATATTTTATTTATGAACTCCATTTGGAGTTCATAAATAAAATATATTGACTGTGTTTACTACAGTCGTTGTGTGTCTACTTGGAGGAGGTAAGTCTACCACTACCTCCTCTATTTACCAAGAATTTGGTTTTTAAGCTCATTTAGCTTCCTTTTATCCTTTTGGCGCCTCTGTTCTCCTGCATAATATTGAGTCCACCCTGGGTGGAGGGTTGAACCCCCTTTTTCTCATTTACAGAGAGCGACTTCTTATTCCTCAGTGTGGTCAGGAAAATCTCCCCACCTGCCTTTACAGTGGTTGCCTAATGGTAACCCTGGTTTGTGAGCATTAATATTTACTCTATCTAGTAACCATTTACCAGTACATATTACACTATTGGGGCTCTTGGTGTTCCTTGTTTATATTTTAGGTTCGCGAACCTTCGCCAAACGTTCGATTTGCGCGAACTTTCGCGAACCGCAATAGACTTTAATGGGGAGGTGAACTTTGAAAACTTGCAGGCCTAAAATGCTTTAAAACATCTTGCATGTGTATACATCAATCAGGGAGTGTACTACTTCACACTGACACACCAAACTCACTGTGTAACGCACCTCAAACAGCTGTTTGCATAGTGACGGCCGTGCTGGAGTGGTGCGCACCATGGCGAGATTGCTCTTCCTCACTCAGTGATATCAGGTAATGTCTGACTGCCTTATCAACTTTCGATGGTTCTTTCTCTACCATTGTTAAAGCTTACATCTATTTTTCTAAATACTTGTTCTGCTTGCTGTTCAGTACCTGCAACAAGAATCTTTTATGGAGGGCAAGTCTGCCATTGTGAGTGACCACGGGTAATGTCCGGGGAATCAGGGTTCGATTCCGGTCCGGAGTAGGAGCCTAAGAAACGGCTACCACCACCACACATCCAAGTAAGGCAGCAGGCACGCTGTGGGCAACGGAGCAGGAGCGGCTACTAGTGTTGGGCGAACAGTGTTCGCCACTGTTCGGGTTCTGCAGAACATCACCCTGTTCGGGTGATGTTCGAGTTCGGCCGAACACCTGGTGGTGTTCGGCCAAACTGTTCGGGGTTCGCCCGAACTGCAGAATGCATGGCCGAACAGGGCCCTGTTCGGCCGAATACTGCCCCCCTATGCCCCCTATGGGGTCGCAGGCATAAGGGGGGAGCATGCCCCGATCGCGGGGGGGGTCGGAAATTCCCCCCACCCCCTCCGCTAGCGCTCCCCCCTCTGCCCGCTTCCCCATACAAAAAGTTTGAAACAAGTTCAATAGTACCTGGGCTGGTGGCACTGGCTGGCAGTGGAGTGAGGAGGAGTCCGAGTAGCAGAGTGACGTTGAGGCCGGGCAGCGGGCGGTTCAGCGCTAGTACCCTTGTGGTACTTCCGCCCTTTCTCTGACCTCACGTCCTCTGCATACGAGGGTACGCATCACGCGTACCCTCGTATGCGTCATCACGCAGAGGACGTGAGGTCAGAGAAAGGGCGGAAGTACCACAAGGGTGCTAGCGCTGAACCGCCCGCTGCCCGGCCTCAACGTCACTCTGCTACTCGGACTCCTCCTCCTCCTCACTCCACTGCCAGCCAGTGCCACCAGCCCAGGTACTATTGAACTTGTTTCAAACTTTTTGTATGGAGAAGCGGGCAGAGGGGGGAGCGCTAGCGGAGGGGGTGGGGGGAATTTCCGACCCCCCCCGCGACCGGGGCATGCTCCCCCCTTATGCCTGCGACCCCATAGGGCCCCCAAAATGGGCATGTTCGGGGGTCCCATTGACTCCCATTGAGTTCGGCGTTCGGGCCGAACATGCCGAACATCTGGCCCATGTTCGGCCTGTTCGGCCCGAACCCGAACATCCAGGTGTTCGCCCAACACTAGCGGCTACCACACATCCAAGGAAGGCAGCAGGCATGGCATGCATGTCCCGAGGTAGTGACCAAAAATAACAAAACAGGAGGACTTTCGAGGCCCTGCTTTATATGAGATGAATCAACTTTAAATCCTTTAACGAGAATGTGTTATAGAGGGCAAGTCTGCCATTCATTCAACTGTGTGAAACTTTAGATCATACTTTCTCAGTAGCATGGTGACCACGGGTAATGGCCGGGGAAACCTGGTTCGATTCCAGTTCGGAGTGGGAGCCTAAGAAATGGCTACCACCACCACACATTCAAGGAAGGCAGCAGGCAAGCTGTGGGCAAAGGAGCAGGAACGGCTACCACACATGCAAGGAAGGAAGCAGGCATGGCATGCACGTCCCGAGGTACTGACCAAAAATAACAATACAGGAGGACTTTCGAGGCCCTGCTGTATATGACACTGATCGACTTTACTACCTGTAACGAAAATCTGTTATGGAGGGCAAGTCTGCCATCCATTCAAGTGAAAGGTATGCACTGACTGCCAGGTATAATACAATGTGCAGTCAAGGATGCAGTGAAAGGTATGCAATGACTGCAAACAGCTTTTTGTGGCAGTGCTGGACTGGTGCGCACCATGACGAGAGTGCAGGTGATGGCAGCTTTCCAGCCCATATGGTTGCTGGGCTGAGGTAGCTGAATGACAGAACAGTGACTGTCCAGCTGATCAAATATTGTCTGTCCACAATGAAGCAATGGCCTTATTATCTTTGGTGTGCCACCCCCCGAGACACTCATATAGCCAGCGGTCATTGCTTCATTGTGATACGCAAGCCCCTTCACAGCAGCAAGGTAATGATCACGAAGGGGAATGGGCACATGTACATGCATTTTGTTTTATTGTTGGAGCTGCAGTGCAGCCAGAAAAATTAGGCAGGCATGTACACGCACCAGAAAAATTATTATGGCGGCCAAATTCAGGAATCCGCCTGGAGTCCTGGACCCTGTTGGTGGTGGCGGAGAAGGCAGTCAAGCGGCCTGCGGGCAGAGGTGCTGTGTGGGGAGCGACTTAGTCTTGGGGCAGACAGCCAGTCACACGGCGTGCAGGCAGAGATGCTGTGTGTGGGGGCTGACTTAGTGACGGGCGGGCAGTAGCCCTCCTGGATCCATGCCTCATTCATTTTGATAAAGGTGAGGTACTGAACACCTTGTGACTTAGGCGACTTCTCTTCTCAGTGACAATTCCTCCAGCTGCGCTGAAGGTCCTTTCTGACAGGACACTTGAGGCAGGGCAAGACAAAAGTTGGATGGCAAATTGGGACAGCTCTGGCCACAGGTCAAGCCTGCGCACTTGTAGTCCAAGGGTTCATCGCTGCTCACAGTGTCTACATCCACACTAAAGGCCAGGTAGTCGGTAGTGTGGGGCGAACACCTGGATGTTTGGGTTCGGGCCGAACAGGCCGAACATGGGCCAGATGTTCGGCATGTTCGGCCTGAACCCCGAACTCAATGGAAGTCAATGGGGACCCGAACATGCCGCAATACGGCCCCCTTATGGGGTCGCAGGCATAAGGGGGGAGCATGCCCCGATCACGGGGGGGGTGGTCAGAAATTCCCCTCACCCCCTCCGCTAGCGCTCCCCCCTCTGCCCGCTTCCCCATAACAAAAGTTTGTTGAAAGTTAATACTAGTACCGGTGGCTGGCTGCTCGCTGTGGAGTAAGTGTGGAGGAGGAGTCCGCCTAGGAGAGTGACGCGTTGAGGCCGGGCAGCGGGCGGTTCAGCGTTAGTACCCTTGTGGTACTTCCGCCCTTTCTCTGACCTCACGTCCTCTACGTTATGACGCATCTGAGGGTACGCATGACGCGTACCCTCGTATGCGTCATAACGTAGAGGACGTGAGGTCAGAGAAAGGGCGGAAGTACCACAAGGGTACTACCGCTGAACCACCCGCTGCCCGGCCTCAACGCGTCACTCTCCTAGGCGGAATCCTCCTCCTCACTCACTCCACTGCCAGGCCAGCAGCCAGCCACCGGTACTAGTATTAACTTTCAACAAACTTTTGTTATGGGGAAGCGGGCAGAGGGGGGAGCGCTAGCGGTGGGGGTGGGGGAATTTCCGACCCCCCCCCCGCGATCGGGGCATGCTCCCCCCTTATGCCTGCGACCCCATAGGGGGGCCGTATTGCGGCATGTTCGGGCGAACAGGGCCCTGTTCGGCCGAACAGGGGCCCTGTTCGGCCCTGTTCGGCAGGCATTGAATAGTTCGGGCGAACCCGAACTAAAAAGGCCGAACACTATCAGGTGTTCGGCCGAACTCGAACATCACCCGAACAGGGTGATGTTCTGCAGAACCCGAACAGTGGCGAACACTGTTCGCCCAACACTAGTAGTCGGCTACCTGCCAGTCCAGGCGTTGGTGGAGGGTGGATCCGGAAGCGCTAAGGTTGGACTAAAGAATGTCTGCATGTCCAACATCACCATGAGATCTTTTCATAGCAAATGTAATTGGCAAATCCTAATGTATTCTCTTTCTCATAATAAGCTATTCCCACTTGTGTGTTGTATTCTTTCCAATTGAGTACTTTGCAAGTGCCCCAAAGATTGTGTTAAAAGAACACAGAAAAAAAAGATAATTGCATTTTTACTGTACACTTTATAATTTTCACTCAGTGGCCCATATGCAATTCACTTTTTCACATGAGTTTTCTCCTAGGTGATAATTTTAAACTTATCAATAAAGTGCATTTTAAGCCACCAGAAAGCAAGAAAATACTCAAAATAATTTTTAAAAGTACTTTTTCAACTACTTTTTGGTAGTTTGTTAGTTTAAAAGTGCGGCAAAGTTATTTTAAATTGAAGATGAAAAATTATCTCCTAGGAGAAAACTCAGGTGAAAAAGTGAATTACATATGGGCCAGTGGACGCAAAGTCCAATGATGTAAAAAACACCTTGGTACTTATTCAATTCACACTTTTTCCTGAGTTTTCTCCTATGAGATCATTTCTTATCTTCTGTTTAAAGTTACTTTTCAGCATTCTGCAATTGAAACAAATCCAAAAAGTAGGTGAATTAGAACTTTTTAAAGTATTCTAAATATTTCCTTGCTTGCTGGTGGTTTGAAAGGCATTTTATTGATAAGGTGTGAAAATATCCCCTAGGAGAAAACCTGGGAGAAAAAGTGAATTGAATAGGGCCCCTTTTGCTTTAAATATGTCAATAACATTTAGCACCATAATTCACATCTATTTTCAAAAAAAACTTTTTGAATTTTTTCTTGCTTCTGATCCACCATAAAAGCAAAATTTAGCCCTCACTATTGGTTCTATTTAATCTATTTAGTAGGTGACAATGTCATTTTTGCAAAAGTAAATTCTGTTTTTTGTTTGTTTTTTTTGTTGCTTTGATTGACTTTGTGTTTTATCTCTCTATGTTAATATTTCTGATTAATATTTATAGTATTTTTATCACTGTTGGGATGGAACTCTTAAAACTGCCTTTTACAATAGGCACTTACATCACTTAGGTCACAACCTGCAATTAGCTTGAATTTACAGTGCCTCTCAGCTACGACTTCCCCTCCTCTCTCCCCTCCTTGCAATGGTGCAATTTTTGCCACATAAATAAGTATAGTATAGCACACATAGCATTACTCACTCTCATATGCATGTAAGAAACATGCATATTATTTCAAAGAGCAGTCAATTGCTATGGAATATGTGAGTTTTGCGCTTGTTATCCATTAAAGCACTACAGAAGTGCTTTAAGATAACCTGATCCATTACATTACATTACATATGCCCACCCCATACAAGTGTATGGGAAGTGTGCTCACATGCAGTTATGACTTGCACTAATGCACAATAGAACATGCAAAGTATGAGAGCACCTTAAAGTGCAATTTAAACCTAAATGCAGCGATAAATACCATTTTAAATAAATGTAATTTGACTTCCCATGAGCTACATTGTACCTTGCCCTTATTTCATATTTTCATTGAGGCTAGGTGCATACATAGCAGAAATGCTAGCATAGCGGAAAACGCAGCGTTTTTGCCGCTAATGGAAATCTATGGGCCGCAGGAAAAAACGCATATGCATTTTCTATGCGTTTTCAAACCTGTGTTTTTAAAAAATGCCGGTTTTGTTGCATAATATTCATAAATGCAGCAAAAAGGCACATAATGAAAGTCAATGGGAACGCATTGGTATGCGTTTTTATGCATTTTCCATGCGTTTTTATATACGTTTTTCCCCCCAAATATTTTTTTTTGCTGTATTTCCGCTTCTAGTTGTCTTCCTAGTGTTTTGCATAAATGGAAATATAAAAACACATGGAAAACACATACAAAATACATATGCTTTTTGTATATGTGAACCGCAAACACATTAAAACGCATGCAAAACGCACACAACACTAGTGTTGGGCGAACAGTGTTCGCCACTGTTCGGGTTCTGCAGAACATCACCCTGTTCGGGTGATGTTCGCGTTCGGCCGAACACCTGATGGTGTTCGGCCTTTTAAGTTCGGGTTCGCCCCGAACTTCTAATGGCCGCCGAACAGGGCCCCTGTTCGGCCGAACAGGGCCCTGTTCGGCCGAATACTGCCCCCCTATGGGGTCGCAGGCATAAGGGGGGAGCAGGCCCCGATCGCGGGGGGGGGGTCGGAAATTCCCCCCACCCCCTCCGCTAGCGCTCCCCCCTCTGCCCGCTTCCCCATACAAAAGTTTAAGCAAAGTACCTGTAGTGGATGGCCTGGCAGTGGGCGGCACTGTGGAGTGAGGAGGAGGAGTCCGGAGAGTGACGAGTTGAGGGAGGCCGGGCAGCGGGCGTGAGGTCAGAGAAAGGGCGGAAGTACCACAAGGGTACTTCCGCTGAACCGCCCGCTGCCCGGCCTCCCTCAACTCGTCACTCTCCGGACTCCTCCTCCTCACTCCACAGTGCCGCCCACTGCCAGGCCATCCACTACAGGTACTTTGCTTAAACTTTTGTATGGGGAAGCGGGCAGAGAGGGGAACGCTAGCGGAGGGGGTGGGGGGAATTTCCGACCCCCCCCCCGCGATCGGGGCATGCTCCCCCCTTATGCCTGCGACCCCATATGGCCCCCAAAAGCTGGATGTTCGGAAAGTTCGGGGTTCGGCCCGAACATGCCGAACATCTCGGCCATGTTCGGCGAACTTTCCCGAACCCGAACATCCAGGTGTTCGCCCATCACTACACAACACTAACATAAAACATGACCTAAAACGCAGCCTTTTACATCATGTTATGTGTGCACCCAGCCTCAACTAAACACTGTCCTCTTTACTCTTCATTCTTTTTTTTCGTAATACTTATAATAATAAATAAAGTTTTAAAAAACTTTTTCTTGTATAAGTAAAGCTAAAAGGTCAGCTCCACTCCTCCTCCTTAATCGCTCTTCATGACCATATGTACCTTTGCACCTCAGAGGTATCTGTCAATGACTCCTTCTTTCAGCTGTTGCATAGGCATTTTCATAGCTTCATATATGCAGTGTATTCATCTTTGTTGTCTTATTCTTTCGCCCTCAATTTTTCCACAAATCAAGGATTTCTCCAAAGAATCCAGTGTTCTCATTATGTGATCAAAGTATTTGAGTTTTAATACTCTGGCACAGCTCTACACACAGTTCTAAATACACCAGCCTAATTTAGTCTTCTACAACTAAAAACCATGTATCAAATAAATCAACTAAAAATCACGCACACACGGGGAGAACTTACAGACTCTGTGCAGATAGTGCCCTGGCTGGGATTCTAACCGGGGATCCAGCGCTGTAAGGCGAGAGCGCCATATAAAATATAGATAATGTAAAGTCAGGGATGGTTATACTCAAATATTCTTATCAACATCCCAATTCAACATATTGTAGTAAAGGCCTGTCAATTCCAAATTTATTTTTTCTTTTAATTTTTTTTTAAATAACATGACCTTCTTCTCTGAAAGAAAAAACAAAACAAAAATACTTGTCCAGTAGATGCTGATTATTGCTGATTTACATTTTTCAAGGCATTATGGAGCTGAAATTAGTTCCAACATGGGAACTGGAGGCATTCCGTATCAATCTCCTTACTGCAGCTGGCTTAATGGCAGCATATGGTTAAATCCAATAAAAGTTCTAATACTTCTTTGTCGTAGTTTGCGGTGTCCTTTCATAATATTATTTTTATTCAGAAGCTTCTTATGTGGAAGTTAAGGTTTGCCAGGCTGATCCAATTTTCACCTTTGTGAAATGACTTCTGGCCTGCATTCATTTTTACACCACAATGCAACGCTTTGTTCAGATTTTGGAGCTCGGGCTGGCGTTGTCCTGTTAATGGATCATTTGTGGCTAAAATAGCATTATGCTCATTACATGAGCTATGACCTGAACTCATTTGTCACTAGCACTCATCCAGTGTGGCTGATCCACCTGATAAGAGACATTTTAAAATGTCTATAATACATGCCGTGTTTGTTTATTACCATGTGGTTTTTAGTTAGACTCCCCCCCCCCTTTTTTTGACTTGTTTCTACTTACTCCCATCCAAATATTCAAAATGTCTGCAATATAATTTTATAACCTGCATGTCTTTGTGACTAACTGAATTATAATTTCTTCATTGTTTGTAATATTTCATTTCTACGTGTAAGACCAAGACTACTTTTAAAACTGGAGCTTTTTAAAGCTCAAGTTCAGACAGTCTTTTATGTGTATTTAATAGATTATTATTATTTGAAAGGAGTGCAGAAACAATTTTGTAAAAAAAAAAAAAAAGTTAGTTTTTGGAAATAAAAATTTCATAGACCCTTATCTCCTCCTTAACAACTTTCATCTCCCTTCGCACAATCCCAGTCCAGCTGAAGCCACTCCTCATGATTGGTACTCAGTGAGCAGGAAGGCGGGTACATCAATTACTTTTCTGTTCCATGCCCTCGTTACTAAAGGGGGGGGGGGGAAGGGGGGGTTCAGACTGACTAAGACTGAATAGGTTGCTGAGGAGGAAATTACATTCCAATGGGTTTTTTTGATTTATTGTTTGATTTATTGTTCTGTTTTGTTTTTAAACATTTCTTATGTAACAAAACTTTTTATGAAAACAAAAAAGTTTAAAATACTGATTTGATTTTGATTGTAAGTGCTTTTGAGGGACAGTTAAGTGACAAGACAATATATACTCTGTACAGCACTGCAGAAGATGCTGGCGCTATAATACATATATATGTGATTGTGTGTGTGTGTATGTGCGTGTGTGCGGGCATGCATGTGTGTGTGTTTGTTTACCATTTCCTTATATATTTTCCATTCCAGTTTGCAGTCATAAATACACTTTTACAAAAGTGACTGCAGTCCAAGTTACCTTACTGTTCTAGTCTGCCTTTTACTTCTGAACACCTTTTTTACTGGTTTTCAGAGCAGACAGCCTTGTTTAGCTTCTACTTAGTGCAGTAACAATTGTTGCTTCTTTTCCACACCTGTGGTAACTGAGTGACCGGCAAGAAGCTCTGACACTCTCCATCTTTACAGAGCTTGTATGAAAAAGTGCATTTCAGCTGACCATTTGATTTAAAAAAAGCACATTATTTGTACCATTAATCCTAACAGTACTAAAAATGAACTGAAGGCATTGGTTATCTTTCAGCAAAAATGGAACTTCTCTCCACTACAGCAACAAAAAGTAAGCAGTTAAAATCTGACAGAGCCAACAGATTTTGGACTAGTCCATGTTCTCACAGGGGATTCTGAGGTTTTTTTTTGTTTTTAAAAGCATTTCTTGAATGGCAGTTGCTAAGTCTTAAGGTTCCCATACAAGGAACAATTTGTTCAATTTTTTTCCGATTACATAGTTACATAGTTATTTTGGTTGAAAAAAGACATACGTCCATCGAGTTCAACCAGTATAAAGTACAACACCAGCCTGCTCCCTCACATATCCCTGTTGCTCCAGAGGAAGGATTAGATAATTTTGTTTGATTATTCCAGTAGATCAAATATAAAGATTTTTCCAACATGTCAGATTGGATTTTTAAAGAAAAAGAAGAGATAATCGTTAGTTTTTCTTGATCGAAAAACATTTTTTTTTTAACTTTCATTCAATTTGATAGTTTTAGTCGAATAAACAGGAAAATCAAACCTTTTTTAGGACCATGTATGGGTACTATAAGTAAGATACCAGCTAGCCATCCTACTTACTTGCACACTATTTTGGCAAATAGACTTAGCAACTGCCATTCAGGAAATGCTTTTTGAAAACAAAGAAAATACTTGGAATAACCCAAAACTTTTGAAGCATAGACCAGATAATGCATCAAATGCACAGGTTCAAGAACATTTGGGAAATAGTGATCACAATATGATAATGTTTGATTTAATGACTGACAGGCCACGGGGCAGCGGGACCACTAAAACTATGAATTTTAGAAAAGCAAAGTTCAATCAACTCAGGCAGGCACTAAGTTTGGTGAACTGGGATAATGTACTACAAGGGGAGGACACTGAAGGGAAATGGCAAGCTTTTAAACTTATTCTCAATCAATATTGTAGTATGGATATCCCATATGGAAACAAAATGTCTAGGAACAAAAAAGGCCTCTATGGATGAATAGAAAGGTTAGGGATAAAATGAAGAGGAAAAATAATGCCTATAAGGTCCTAAAACAGGAGGGAACCGAGGCTGCACTAAGCAATTATAAGGAGTGCAATAAAAGTTGTAAAAAATGAAATTAGGCTGGCAAAGATCGAAGCTGAAAATCAAATCGCTAGGGATATCAAATCTAACCCAAAAACGTTTTACAAGTACATCAACTCTAAAAAAAGAAAGGTTGACTGTATAGGACTCCTAAAGGATGAGGGTGGGAACTCAATGGTGGATGACCAAGGTAAGGCAGAATTATTAAATGCTTTCTTTGCTTCTGTCTTCACAAAGGAAACAGCACTGTTGCAAATTACCGAGGCAGAAGAGTCTCAATCTTCTAACTGTAATAGTAAATACTTAAAGCAGGAAGAAGTGAAGGCAAGACTAAATAAATTAAAAATAGACAAGGCACCTGGCCCGGATGGCATGCATCCTCGGGTCCTAAGGAAATTAAGTTCAGTTATAGATAAACCCCTTTATCTTATCTTTTGTGACTCTCTTTCAACTGGCAGAGTCCCAGTGGATTAACGTACAGCCCACGTTTTCCCATTATTTAAGAAGGGCAAAAAAATCAGATCCAGGAAATTATAGACCTGTAAGCTTAACATCAGTTGTATGCAAACTATTTGAGGGGTTACTAAGAGATACTATACATGACTTCATAGTAGAAAATAATCTTATTTCTCAGCATCAACATGGGTTTACTAAAGACAGGTCCTGTTTGACTAACATGCTCAGCTTTTATGAGGTAGTGAATGCTAATATGGATATTGGGAATGCTGTAGATGTGATATACTTGGACTTTGCAAAGGCCTTCGACACTGTTCCCCCCAAAAGTCTGGTGCAAAAGATGAGGATGCAAGGACTGGGGAAGAGTCTGTGTGCATGGATAGGGAACTGGCTAATGAACAGAAAACAAAGAGTTGTGGTCAATGGATCGTACTCAAATTGGGAGACTGTTAGCAGTGGGGTCCCACAGGGGTCTGAACTGGGTCCAGTGCTCTTCAATTTATTTATTAATGACCTAGTAGATGCAGTAGTGAGCAATGTTGCTATTTTTGCAGATGATACAAAATTGTGCAGAATCATCAACTCTCAGGAAGATAGTGTCATATTGCAACAGGATCTGGATAGGATGGCTACATGGGCACATAAATGGCAGATGAAATTCAATGTTGAAAAATGTAAAGTCATGCATTTTGGTCGTACCAATGGTCTAGCACCATACAAAATAAATGGGATACAGTTGGGGACATCAAACTTGGAGAAGGACTTAGGAGTACTCATCGACAACAAGTTAAATAATCATACTCAATGCCAAGCCGCTGCAGCTAAAGCTAACAAAATTTTGGGATGCATTAAAAGGGAAATAAAAATTCGAGATGCTAGCATAATATTGCCCCTGTTTAACTCTCTAGTAAGGCCACATCTGGAATATGGAATTCAGTTCTGGGCACCACATTACAAAAAAGATATTTCAGTTTTAGAGCAGGTGCAGAGACGAGCAACAAAATTGATACGTGGGATAGAAGGTCTTGCTTACCAAGAAAGGTTAGATAAACTGGGTTTATTTAGTCTAGAGAAAAGACGCCTTAGAGGAGATCTAATTAACATGTATAAATACATCAGAGGGCAATATAATAGCTTGACGGATGAGCTTTTTGTCCCTAGGCCTTCTCAAAGGACTAGAGGACATGATCTGCGCATGGAGGAAAAACGTTTTAGCTATTTATTTAGGAAAGGGTTCTTTACAGTAAGAGTGATAAAGATGTGGAATGCATTGCCACAGAAAATCGTTATGGCAAACTCTATACCTGCATTTAAAGGGGGCTTAGATGCTTTCCTTGCGTTGAAAGACATCCATGGCTACAATTACTAGGTAATGCCTAATGATGTTGATCCAGGGATTTTTATCTGATTGCCATCTGGAGCCGGGAAGGAATTTTTCCCTTTTGGGGCTAATTGGACCATGCCTTGTAAGGGTTTTTTTGCCTTCCTCTAGATCTACAGGGATATGTGAGGGAGCAGGCTGGAGTTGTACTTTGTACTGGTTGAACTCGATGGACGTATGTCTTTTTTCAACCATAATAACTATGTAACTATATATTTCATTTATAGGTGTTTGATGAAAATTGGAATTGCTTATTAATTTGTTATAAAACCTCTGACACTACCTGTATTCCTTCAACAAGGTTAGTTTTTTTTACTGTGCTCCACCTCAAGTTTTCAACATCTGGGTTTCAACATCTGGCAGGTGATTAAAATATACTTAGAAACAGAAAAGACTCAAGCAATGATATGTACCACCACAAACTAAAAAGACAAAGAAAAAAACGCTTTATTTAGAAAAATGTTTGGGGCAGTCATTGGGGGCTACCACCTTCCCGTGTGTGTGTGTGTGTGTGTGTGTGTGTGTGTTTGTGTGTGTTATGTGTGTATGTGTGTAATGTGTGTAATGTGTGTGTGTGTGTGTTTTTGTGTGTGTGTGTTATGTGTGCATTTGTGTAATGTGTGTGTGTGTGTGTGTGTGTGTGTGTGTGTGTGTGTGTGTGTGTGTGTGTGTGTGTTTGCTCTCTGATTGTTCAAGGATCTTTGTACATATTTATTTTTGTAATCTCTAGTGATTTGCATTATTCTTGGGTGCTTTATATTTCTTTTTATATATTTTTATCTATTCTCAGAAATCAAGGATCACCTGTACCAATGCCTTTCAGTTAATATTGATATTTATACTGTGATATGACTGTGTGTAACCTCAGCACTAATTAACAGGGATGGTTGGAAATGATAATTTCTGATTCTGTTGAAATTTTGATTTCCACCAATGCAGATGACTGGTTTGGCAGATTAATAATTTCTGTTTTCCGATTTCCGAGGAGTCTTTTTTGTCATTTTTTTCCATTCTCTGATTGGCCATTCTTCTGAGTTGATTCTGCATTCTCTGATTAGTACAATTATTCTGAGTTCTGAGCTGGGCTAAAATTACCAAGTTGTAGTGGTAATTCCACAAAAATCTGATTTCCAAAGAGGAGTTTTTTGTGGTAATTTTTTGCATTACCTTATTGGCCAAATACTTTTGAGTTGACTCTGCATTCTCTGATTGGTCCAATGCTTCAAGTCTGTGACTGGGCTAAAATTACCAAGTTGTGCTAATGCAGCATTTCTGCAGAAATGCCAATTCTCGATCAGCAAAGCTGATTTCCGATTGGAAATGCGGAAATTTAAATTCAGCAAAATCTGAGTGAGCATCCCTAGTAATTAACCATAGCTAATGACCAATCAGTAACGCTCTGGCCCATGTGGATCTCTCTATAACAACTGAGCTATATACCGGTGGTTGTTGGCAGTCGGATCTACAATGTTCTGACAGTGTCTCTTTGTAAATACTGTATATTCCGGCGTATAAGACGACTGGGCATATAAGACGCTGTATAAGACTACCCCTCTCCCAATGCACACCAAATAAAAATAAAAAAAACAACAGATACTGGTGCTGTACTGTATGTGGTACCCAGTATATAACAGTATATAGGCGATTGACTGGTTGGATTGGTAAACTCTCCCTCTCCCTAAGTGGATTGGTCAGTTCTCCTTGTCTACCTCTTTATCAGAGCGGTATGGAGGAATAGATCGCGCTGTGCCCATAAAATACGCCTCTTTCACCCTTCTGCCCACCCTTGTATCCTATTTACCTCCTTCTCTGCCTCTCAGATCTGGCACATGTGCGCCTGCGCCACTTCACTACAGTCCTCAGCAGCGACATCTGAGAGTCAGTAACAGGATAGGGTGTATCACTCTGCATCAATGACACCTGGCGTATAAGACGACCCCTGACTTTTCAGTAGATTTTCAAGGGTTAAAAAGTAGTCTTATACGAAGAATATATAGTTCTAGCATTGACAGGTAGTATCATCTGGGTATTGTTGGAAGAGGCATGATCTGGTCTTCTTTGGTTAATCCATTTCTATTTGCATGATCTGATACCTTTGTCAATTGTTGTCCTCCACAGGCTGCCCTCATTTTCTCACACTGTCACTAAATTTCCATATGACTTTCTGTCACGACTATTTTTGCTGACTGCCACATTACCTCTTCATTGCAGATGAAATGTTTTCGAAATAAAGGATTTGCACTACATCTGTTAGCTGGGTGTGCTGATCTGATGTCATTGTGGCAGGGAGAACAGCGGTGTGGTATTCCTGTCTTGACAATCTCACTGAAGAATCTAGTTCCAAGTTGGCGGGTATGTCGCATATAAATTAGATTTGGCCGGTGCAGACAACTAAGTAAATGCCAGGACTAAAAGAGGCTGCCAGTTTAGGCTTAACTGGCTTCAAATGTAGAAGTTTAAGGACCAAAAATAGCTTGCACTGACTCTGGGAAATAGTGTTTTGCCCGTGTTTGTGCATGAAAGGATAGAGAGTGCTTAAAGGGAACCCAAGGTGAGAGGGATATGAAGGCTGCCATGTTTATTTCCTTTTAAGCAATACCAGCTGCCTGGCAGTCCTCCTGATCCTGTGTCTTGAATACTTTCAGCCATAGACCCTGAGCAAGCATGCAGCAGATAAGGTACTCTGATTAGCAATATGCTTGTTCCAGGGTTTTGACTCGGAAACTACTTATGCTAGAAAATCAGCAGTGCTGCCAGGCAACTGGTATTGTTTACGAGAAAATAAATATGACAGCCTTCATATCCCTCTCCCCTCGGGTATCCTTTAAAGAACCTCAAGTCACCTTCTGTGTGTCCGTAGCATTGACTTTCTAAAGGAGAAAGTATCACTGGGTATTTTTTATTTAAAGATAACCTGCGCTGACACAAAAACATCCTCTGTATTCCCTTTAAATTCTCAAAACACAAATAAATAGACAGTATTGCCTTTTAGAATGACCTAAAATGACAGATTACTGTATTAAAGCCGGTTTACACAAGTGTTAATTGCAGCACTTGCACTGAAGAGGGACAGCCCTTTTTAAACAACGGTGCCTGCTTTTCTGATGTTCACATGAGCACAACACCCGTTATCTTGTTTTCTCCTGGACACTACATGTAACGTACAGGATCGCTATGTTCGGCGATTCTGTGTTCCCCCTGGGGGCTCAAAATACAATAACCAAGTGACAGGAACTGATGCTAAAACTTCTCCTTATTTACAGAAAAGCATTTAGCATTGACTAAGCAAGACGTCTCCCGAACAGCCATGTGAACCGGGCCTTAGTGTCCTCCTGTCTGGCACCAGCTGCTACACTGACTTTAAAAAAAAATAATGTTAGAGGGATACATTGCTAGTCTTACCCATAAAGGCTCATACACACGATCACACAATCAGTGATTGCTGCCTTTAACAATCTCTGTGCAATCAGTAGAGCATCAGTTCAGGGGACCTGGGCTGAAGAAAACGGGCAACTCAGCAATGGCCTAGCAAGATGTACATTACTGTTAATGGACATGAGTGGGCAGCGAGGGGGTGAGTGTGAGCAAATTAAGCGTGTTCGTTGTTCTTTAGGTGAAACAGTCTTGAATGAGCATTTTGTGTGCAGGGCTGGCTCGCCCATGAGGCGGGGTGAAACTTTTGCCTCAGGCGGCACTTCTGGGGGGGCGGCACCCGCCCGTCCGTGGGTGTGGGGGACCGCCCGAGCTGGAGAGGATAGCGGGCAGGAAGGGGGTATTGGGCCTAGCGGCGTAGCAGGAAGTGATGTCAGTGGAGCGCAGGCTGGAACGAGGAAGGGGTGAGTGATCCCCGCCCGCCCGTTGCCTCTTTTAGCTACAGCCAGCGACGTAACTGTTTAAAGCTGGAGGGGAGCGGAGGACAGGGTACCCAGGCGAGGGAGGGGGGTCAGACCCCCCTCCCCGCCGCTAGGCCCAATACCCCCTTCCTGCCCGCTATCCCCTCCAGCTCGGGCAGCCCCTCACATCCACGGCTTGGGGGGGGGGGGGGCGATTTCTTGAAAGCTTGCCTCAGGCGTCAAAAAGTCTAGGGCCGGGCCTGTTTGTGTGACCTAAGTTGCAAGTGTGTATGTGCCTTAAAGTGTACCCGAGACGATATGACACATAATGAGATAAATATGTGTATGTACAGTACAAAACATATTAATAACCAGGCTGTTTAATTTTGCTACCTGAAGGAGTTACTTTATAGGCATGGAAGTGCCAGCTTCTGTCTTTTCGGTACCTTGTCGGGAATATAGTAAGCATTACTGATAAGCAAATTACAGCCATAAAAGTTTTCCTGGCCGAATACAACTTCTGAGGGCAGGGGGAGATAAAATTCATGAACTATTGCCCTTTTTCTACCAGCATTTTTTTTTTCTACTAGAATAGCATTCAAAGGGTTACACACAGGACTTAGAAGTTTCCTGCCAGCAAAGAGGGAAGCATCTGAAGTGGAGATAATGTTATCTTGTATTTAATTGTATCAAGTGAGGAAAGTAAATAAACACTTCTCTGACACTGTAGGCTCTGCTGAACAAAGTCAGACAATTTAGAAAGCATTTCTGCTTACGTTAGAACATGAATAAAGCAGTTATAAATAAAATGGAAAGTCAGCTTTCAGAGCAAAAAAAGTGTACTTTGGGAATGTATAATTTCTAAATTAATAATAATACTTATGCACAAAAGATAACCGTATGGCATATAAAAAGTAGGAAAACATGTTTTTATTGAATATTATGTCAGGGTTTTATACCGCTTTAATAGGCTGCCACTGATTTGAGACAGCAAAACATTCAACCTACTTTGTAAATGGTTAAATATAAAAGAAAACTATGGGATACTTTACTTTCAAAGGTCGTGGGATACTTTACTTTAATTTTTTAGGAGTAGGATGATAAATATAATTGTTTATGTCATCAGTTTATTGTCACCTCAGATTCACTTTAAGTCTTGTTAACAGGATTTTGGGCAAGAAAGAAAGTAGGCCTAGTGCACACCAGAGCGGCTCTGCTGCGGTTTGCGATCCGCTTGCGGGTGCGGATCCGCTAGGGTAATGTATTTCAATGGGCTGGTGCTCACCAGAGCGGGAGGCATTTTGCAGAAACGCATACTCCCGGGCTGCTGCAGATTTTGGATTGCGGAGGCGTTTCTGCCTCAATGTTAAGTATAGGAAAAACGCAAACCGCTCAGAAAAACGGCACTTCAGAGCGGTTTGCCAGGCGGTTTTTGTTACAGTAGCTGTTCAGTAACAGCTTTACTGTAACAATACATGAAATCTACTACACCAAAAACGCTTCACAAAACCGCAAAATGCTAGCTGAAACGCTACAGAAAAAGAAGAAAAAGCGTTTCAAAATCTGCTAGCATTTTGCGGATCTGCTAGCGTTTTTTGGAGTGCACCAGGCCGTAGAGAGGACAAGAAAAGGAGAACAATCTCACCCCACCTCTTCTAACCTCCCCTGAAATCATGCACTTGTGACTTTGGGCCACCAAAATTTTGCAGTGACAGAGGTAAACCAAGGTCGTAAAATCTCAGGAACTGAATACTATTCATAGTTTCTCCTGTCAAGAAGACATTTCAGGTCAAGTGTACAAAGCTGACCAAATGGACTTATGTCAGGAAAGATGGAAGTTCTTCATTTCCTATAAGCAACTTTGCTTTATACACTGCCCTTATTTACTTACTTACTTTTCTTTGCAATGTACCTCATTGCATTGTGGGAAATAACAGCTTTTTCCAACTGCCAAGCAAGCAACATCTCCCTCTGTGCATATACTTTGGACAGCAATGGTGAATGGGCAATCAGGACACATCTGTACACGCATTGCGGGGGGGGGGGGGGGGTATCTGTCTTGGCCTAGCACCCATTTTTTAATGGGCGGGCTTTTTTGCTAGTTTATAATACAACCCCTGTGTCTCTGCAGCCTCCTGTGTCCCTGTGTCAGTGACTCCAGACCTAACAGTTTGCTGTCTGTGAGGTAGGGAACACACTTGACAGTTTTCGTATGCGTTTTGTGCACAGAAAAACTGAGAACTTATGTTAATCAATGGGCTAGTTCACACATAATGTGTTTTTTTTGCATACAGAATCTGACATTCTACATCATGATTCTGCACATTTTGTCAGTTTTCTGTAACAATTACATTAGCTGCTGTGAAAAAAAATGTTCGTGTTTTTCTGCATATAAACACACTTGGTGTGCAGAAAACGTACGCAGAAAAAAACGCGCAGAAAACTAAAAGACAAGTGTGTTCCCTGCCTCAATATCATTGCATTGTGGGAAATAACAGCTTTTTCCAACTGCCAAGCAAGCAACATCTCCCCGTGTGCATATACTTCGGACAGTGGTGGGGGACGGGCGAGCATGACATGTCTGTGTAGGGAAGGGGGGGGGGGGGGATAGCGGCCATGGCCTAGCACCCGTTTTTTTAATTGGGGGCCTTTTTACTAGTTAATCTTATAAATACAAATTTACCCGTGAAATTCTATAAATGTTTTAAATCTGATACAAAGTGATTGTAATTCATCTTTGTGCATCAATCTTCTGCAACTTGGCATATAGAAAATACTTTTATGTTTTAATTGCATCTGCATAGAAGGAGAGGTCAAGGCTATTGTTGCTCTGAAAAACAACCCAAAAATGATCACTTGAGTTGACTTTATTCATTACGGATTTCTATCTATAAACACAAGCTTAATTATTATTATTATTATTATTATTTATTGTATTTATAAAGCGCCAACATATTACGCAGCGCTGGACAATAAATATATACAATGATACAAGGATGACATACATAGGGTTATACACATAGAACAAAGTTATACATACAAATTGTACAAAATACATGATCATGCAATATGGGCTGGTTAGGTAGGCCCAGTAATACAAGTACAGGCTGTCATAGGACAGGAGCACATGATCCTGTAGATTACACTAGGGAGTGGAGGACCCTGCCAGAGGCTTACAATCTAAAGCCAGAGGCTTACAATCTAAAGCCAGAGGCTTACAATCTAAAGTGTAAAAAAGTTGTTTTTAATGAGAAAGCCAGAGATACTGCTAAAAAAGATGAACATTTTCTCAACATTTCATAAAACTTTGCTGATTGTGGTTTTAGCATGTTTTCACCTTCCTGCCTACACGAACGCGTTTTGGGGGATGTCTGTGCCCTGACCTCGCTTAACAATGCTTTTGAGGCCTGAAATTTATGAAGCTTCAGTTTCCATGACAACCATCAGAGCGAACATATATGTAGAAATGGCATGAACTTTGGGTTTTAGATATCTTTGTGCCAGTTACAATTTTTCACTCTGTCTATAAACGTCAAGAGAATAGGTAGAAATATATACATTACACTACAAGCATAAGAAAACTATTCTAGATGCATTTGCAAAGCCACAGTGTCTTAAAACATTTTTTTTGTGATAAACCACACAAAAAACAAACAAAGCAAAACAACAAAAAAAACCCTTTGCCAATAGGGACATGAAATTCAGTTTGTCAGAATGAATCAAGAAAATGATGTACACTTTATTCACTGTTGCAAGCAGGGCAGTGAACCTTCTGTGGCACTACAGGAGCTATGTAGGTGGGATGCATAAATCGAGCAGTGACTGCTTTAGTAAAATTAGGCACGGCCATAGACTTACTGTATATTTGTGCCTATGGTGCATAATTTGACCACTGGAATATGACTATCATAGCCGGACTCTTGCAGCAGGGGTATGAAAACGCAGCAGGATTCAAATATTAAATAGTTTAACTCCAGATCAGCAGCAGCGAGTGACAAATGGTGATTACACTGCACACATAGCCAAGTAATGTTATTGGCTATATGTGTAGCAGACTTATGTTATAAGCTTTCATGGAGTGGTATCAGTGTGGCACTCAGGTATTGGGTAGATTTAGGTAGGGGGGAGGTTATTTTTAGATGTAGATAAGTGTTGGGCCAGTGCTAAGCGTAAGGGAGGGCAAGTTAGTGTTAGTTAGGTATAGGTAGTGGGAGTAAGTGTTAGAGGACAGGATGGGGGGTTTCCACTGGCGTAACAATAGGGGATGCGACCCCTGCCGTTGCGGGGGGGGCCCAGGGCCCCCCTAGGACCCGCTTGGGGACTTTTTGGGGGCAGGAGGGGTCGCAGCATAAGAGGAGAGCTGTGGCCGCAGATCGGTGGGGAGGGGGGAAATTGCCGGAATTTTTTTTTTGCAGGGGGGCCCGGAGCTTTCTAGGTACGCCCCTGGGGGTTTCCATTGTAAAGTGATGGCAACAGCAGCATGCAAGTTATCAATGCTAAGCTGTTATTTGAATTGTAATAATCAAATAATGGCAACACCCAGGCCAGGACCCAAATTACTTAGCATTTCTATTAAATAAATGCTGCGCAGGTGTAAGCCCAGAAGTGGAAGATGAGTATGCCAGTGAGGTTAACACAATCACAAGTCAAGATGTGATCAGATGTTCCCTTTCTGGCATTCATATCCAGAACCTGATGTCAGATTGTTTTCTTACCCTGATAGTTTCAGACAGAGTGTAGTCTTGCCCCTTTTCCTAGGTTGTGCCATTTTTTTTTCGTCATCATCAACCCTCCTTTCTTGGCATTGCGGGCAGTATTGCTCACAATTGTTTACTAAAGCCATTTTCACATCGAAAATGGCATTATCAATTTAAAAATATATATTTACAAAAATAAATTGTAATTATGAATTATGCATTTTTAAGTAAAAAAAAAAAAAACACAAGAAAAACCAAATTCCAGAAGGCACTTTTGCTCGAAAGTAAATTTTTCACTATTTTTGTGAAAATAAACAGCACGTGAAGAGAATATCTGCATTTTTGCTCATCGCAGTTTACGTGGCACTTTATGCCTCTACTTTGGTTTCACCTGTAGTAAGTGTCCTGTATCTGTTTAACTTTCTTTCTTTCAGTTTATCTTCTGTGTTCTCTTCCATTTATATGTCACTCTTTTGTAAATTGTAATCCATCCGCCATATGTTTGATTTGGTGGTGAGGGGACCACAGATGTTCAAATGTTATAATTCTAAACCCCCATAATCCTTAAAGGGAGATATAAATCAGAAAAAAAAAACTGTTTGACTTACTTGGAGTTTCTTGGTTTTTGCGGCCCCCCTGGACTAATCCTGTGCCCACAATGTGCTTCTGAATCCCTCAGGCCAGCAGCGGCGACCCCCGCAAACCTGGCCCGCTGCTGCAAGTAGCCAGCCAATGCGCTCCCTGATCACGGTGTCAAGACCTGGAGCACTCTGCGCAAGCGCAGTACCAATTTTCGTAAATTGCGCATGTGCAGAATGCTCCTGAGCACGATGAGGCGGCATGTGGCTCAAGGACGCTATGTGGGGGTTGCTGCTGCTAGTCGGAGGGACACAGAAGCACATCTAGGCACAGGATGACTCAAAGGGGCTGCAAGAAGCCCCAGGTAAATTAAACTTGTTTTTCTTTTTTAACTTAAAGGGGAACTTCAGCCTAAACAAACATAGTGTCATCAAGTTACACTAGTTATGTTAATTAGAATAGATAGGTAATATAATCTCTTACCCACCCTGTTTTAAAAGAACAGGCAAATGTTTGTGATCCATGGGGCTGCCATCTTTTTGGTTGAAAGGAGGTGACAAGGAGCAGGAGACACAGTTCCAATTGTCCTGTGTCCTGATTACCCCTCCCAGCTGCACACGCTAGGCTTCAAATGTCAAATTCAAAATGTAAAAAAAAAAAAAAAAATGCACCAAAATAGCAGAACGAGAATAACAAAATCAGAAATCCCATCATGCTTTGCACAGCATCAGGGGAAAAAAGCCCGGGCAGTTTTCTTCTGTGCAGCTAAAAATGAGGCTTGTATAAGAGAAACAAAGTTCTGATGTTGTGAAACTGTTAAAGAAACACCAAGCCTATTCAGTGCTGCTGAGTCGATTTTTAGTCCGGAGGTTCACTTAAAGATTTCCTTTAATTACATTAACCATAAATTATTTTAACCAGCATAAGCTTGACTCTTTTTTTATCAGTCAGATTATTGGGACCCTCCATTCTACGTGGATAACACAAATGACATGTTTTATTCCTATTATAACCCAACATGAAGGAACTATTGTAAAAGTGGAATGGTGAGTATAAACCGCCTAAACAACCAACACCCATTAAATTCAGCACCCTCTTAGCTCCATAAAAGCCGACCAGTGACTGCGCTGAATGCCTCGCTATGATACCAGAAATAATCTGGAATAAAAATGCTATACTTACAGGAAATTGACACTTTGGGAGCAAAACATCCTTTTTAACTGCCCATATTGCTAATAATGTGTTGACAAAAATCACCCACTTGTAAGGCCTCCTTTTTTTTCTCACTGTGATGGAAAAATAGGATATTTGGCAAAAGTTTAGAAAGAAATATGAAGTGTTCAATTTCTTCAACCCTATTAAGTTTAAGACAGCGCACGGCTGCCTAGGAGGATGTAAAGAAATAGCAGTCAGAAATTCGGGAAGTAGATTGCAGGTGGGAGGTTAAGATTGGAGAGATACAAGTGTGTATTATTTGTGTGTAAGTGATACTTAAAGTCAAAAAGAGTAGACAAGATCACTGCATGCAGGGGCATAAAAGAGATGTCAAGAATGGAACACAAAATGTTGCAGCTACATCACTAGACGGAGCAATAGGGGAGTAAAACTTAATGACAAAATGGGGAAGTAGGAAATCGGTTTGCAAGAGACTTTTGGGTCAAGCATGAATAGCTCAAAAAAAAAAATCATTCTTCAGAATCTATATAGAAAAGTTGCTTGAAATGGATACAGAGAAACTCCATGAGCTACATCTAAAATGGTGGCGTCAAAGTCATTTAAAGTGGACCAGAACTCGGAACTTCCTCTCTGCTCTAAAAGATAAGCAACAGCATAATACATTTTAAAGAAAACATTTTTTGTTACAGGTGATACAAATCCTGCAATACATCAGCAGTGTGTCTACTTCCTGCTTCCTGCAGACACAGGGTTAAAATCTTCTGTTTATCAATTAGTTCTCTGCCATGGCAGCCAGCTGACACGGCTGAGGGATCAAATTACAACTGGTGATTAGACACAGATGAGGGGAAATTAGACAGGCTAAACTCTCTAAACACATACAGGGTGCATTTCTATATGTTTTCCTTCTGTCCTGTGCAAGAGTTTAGGTCCACTTTAAAGGGACTCCGAGCTGTAAATAGAATCAAAATCTGAACTTACCTGGGGCTTCCTCCAGCCCCACCGTAGGTCGGGAAGTCCCTCGGCATCCCTCTGGCTTTTCTCCCAGGCCTTCGCTCAGAAATGGTTCCCGGCGGCTCCTGGCAACACTGGGCCTGAGTGTCGGGCTCCTTCTTCCTGAAAGGGGACGTCAGTCGTCACCACGCCGGCCGCCTCTCGTCATCACGTCGGCCGGCGTGACAGTACGGTGCATGCGTGTTTTAATCGCGCATGCACCGTACTGTCACGCTGGCCACCGTGATGACGCAAGGCGGCCGCCGTGGTGACCACTGACGTCACCTTTCAGGAAGAAGGAGCCCGACACTCAGGCCCAGTGTCGCCGGGGGCTATTTCTGAGCGAAGGCCTGGGAGAAGAGCCAGAGGGACGCCGAGGGACCTCCCGACCTACGGTGGCCTGGAGGAAGCCCCAGGTAAGTTCAGATTTTGATTCTATTTACAGCTCGGAGTCCCTTTAAAGGGAGCCTAAAGAGAAGCATATGGAGACTTCTATATTTATCTTCTTACCAGTACCAGTTGCTAGGCAGTCCCGCTGATCTCTTTGGCTGTAAAAAGGGTCTGAATCACACACCTGAAACAAGCATGCAGCTAATCCAGACATACATACAGTAAATTACCACTATTGTGAAACATTGTAAAACTGAAAATAAATGTACAAGAAGTACACTTTTCCAAAATTAAAATGCATTATAAATTACTTTTCTCTTATGTTCCTGTCACTTATCGTAAACAGCAAAATATTAACAGATCTTTCAGGTTTTGGAGTCGTCTATCTCCTCTTGGGGGATCCTCAGAGTTTCTTTATTTTCAAACACATTTACTGAATGGCAGTTGCTCAGTCCCACTGCCACACAGCGTGCAAGCCACCAGGGAGTCTTGCTGACATCTTTGTATAGATCCTTTCCTGGGATTGCTTTTGTAAAGAATAAAGGAGAATCCCCAATGATGAGATGGACTGGTCCAAAACCAGTCAGAATCTTACTGTCTATCGTAAGAAACAGCAACATAGGAGAAGAATAATTTATAGTACATTTTACTCTGGGAGAATTGGATGTCTTATAAGTATACATGTATTTGAAATACATTTTTCACTATAGTGGTCCTTTAAGTCAAAAACATCCGATCTGCATGCTTGTTCAAGATAAAAGTGTTGGAGGCAGATGATCAGCCAGGCAATGTGCATTGTTTAAAATGAAATACATATGTCAGCCTCCATGTTCCTCATACTTTAGGTGTGTTTAAGAGCAACTACTGAAGGTGCCAACACAATATAAATCCAATAATAAAAAGTATATCTTGCTGTTCAAAATTGTCAATGTATATACACCCCACTTTAAGATGAATGTATAATGACAAGGGGAATTGTCCGTTTTTGTTTTGCCTAAATTATGTGGAAATGCAAAATTGTTCCAAAATTGATGTCAGTGGGTAAGGCAATACCAAGATGATTTCAGTTGGCTTGGCAATGGATAGCCAGGATTCACCCAACCAATCCACATTTACGTATTCTGGACTTTGTGCGCCAAAAAGAGGTCTCAGTATGAAGGGACCATGATTAGGTTAATCAAACAAAAAGCTGCCCTAACAAAGAGATATGAGATATTCAAAAGCTGACAGGACTAAGGATATACAGGAGGTCTCAAAAAAGTACTTCCTTACACTCCTGTGAGGCCTTTATGACTCCTACCAATGCTGCATTGCACCTCCTTGAAGCTTATGTGTACCCTCAAATGTGTCCTTGAACCCCTGTGGTCTCATTAGGTTCTTCCAGTACTGCCATGTGGTATAGAGAGAAAATGGGGTGTAAGTATCCCAACGCTTTAAAAATGTGTTTTATGTGGCTCGAAGCTTAAAGTGGAACTTAAAAAGGATCCAAGATGAATTTTTACTCATTGCATAATTGTGTTCCTTTCATATAGTTTATAGGGCATTCCTCAAGCCAAATACTTTTTTTGTTTTGTTTTAATACTCTAATTCCCTATAAACTAAACAAGCCTTGCCCACAGGCTAGCTCCTTTTGTGCCTTGGCACTGTAGCAAGGGCTTATGGGAGCTCAGTTTGGGCAGGAGGAGGAGGAGGTTACTAGCCAGAGATTTAAGAGGCAGAGAGGAGGAAGGAGGAGGAGAGGGGACTGAATTTACACACAGGCAAGCTGATAGCATCTCCAGCCCTCAGCCTGTGACAAACAGAACATGGCTGCTCTCATTGTATCACAGGAATAAATAATCATAAACTTTTGAAGCTGTTTGCAGCTAGATATGCTGTGTAAGCTATCTAAACTTTAGATAAGATCTATAGACAAGTTACTTGTTATAGTTAGTTTTTCATCTAGGATCCACTTTAACTGAATATAGGTGAATGAATAAAATTGCCCTTTTTGCAATATTAATTTATGCATTTATGCATTATTTATTTAATGTTTGCCCATTGTAAAATCTTTTCTCACTCCAATTTACATTCTTAGATTTAACACAGGAAACATCATCTTTGCTGCTGGTAGGTGCATCACTGCTGAATGTTTGTTTGTTGTATGAGGTGAACAGAAACAAAACCTGGTCTCCCAGAGTGCACTTAGTGAAGAAAGCTTTGTGGCACCATAGCCTAGGCTAAACATCAGTGGGAGGGTGGGATTACATTTCAATATATAGCGATATGTACTGTACATAGAGGTATTGTTTCTAATGCTGAAACCAGGATAGAAAATGTAAAATTGGTTATCCTGAACAGTGTATTACATTCTACTATACTGTATATCATTCAGTGCTGCCTCTTTAAGAATCAGTTGAATATCTGAACCTACTTGACTATCCCCAATTTTTCTTTGCAAATTTAGTAGTTTTAAAATAGATCATGTCTTTCAGAACCCTGTGTAGTAATCTCCACTTATATACACTGTGGCCTTCTGGATAAAAGAGCAAAACAGTAATTTCCAGGAAAGACTGATAGAGAGTGATGGCGATGTATTTATACTTTGAAAACCTAATACCGTTCCCTTGTAGTAAAAGCTGCCAAGCACAAAGAAAGAGGAACAGCGAAACATACAGAATAGATACAAGCACTTTTGTTTAAAGGTTAAATACAAGACCAGATATAAGGGAGCAATTTGCTTAAAGGACCACTATCGCAAAAAATGTAAAATGTAAAATACATATAATAACATACAAATAAGAAGTGCATTTCTTCCTGAATAAAGTGAGCCATAAATTACTTTTCTCCGGTGTAGCTGTTGCTTACAGTAAGTAGTAGAAATCTGTCAGAACCGACAGGTTTTGGAGTAGCTCATCTCCTCCTACGGCATTCTCAGGGTTTTCTTTATTTTCCAAAGTACTTAGCGAATGGCAGTTGCTCTGTCCAAGTGCCCAAAAAATGTAAGGTGACCAGGGAAGCTGGGCAGCATCTTTGTATAAATCCTTTTCAGGTAGAGTCTTTATAAAGAATAAAGGTCATGCTGAGAATCCCATGAAGAGATGGACTTGCCCAAAACCTGTCGGTTCTGTCAGATTTCTACTACTCACTGTAAGTGACAGCAACGTAGGAGAAAAGTAATTTATGGCTCATTTTACTTAGGAAGAAATGTACTTCTTATTTGTATGTTATTATATGTATTTTACATTTTACACTGTTCTCGATTTAAGGACCCTTGACTCGAGCAAGCCTTCCTAAGGTAAGAACAGAGGTATATTCATGCTGGATCCACTTACCTCTGTACATTATCTGTTCCTCCTTTCCTCAACTTACCCCCCCCCCCGTTTACCTTAATCACTCCTGGTAAAATGTGGCTCTTGGATACAGTGACATTTTCCAACAAGAAGAGGCAGGCTTGTTGTGATGTACCCACATATCACCTACCCATTCCCTCCTCTACCACGGAACCATTTAGTAGGAAATGGGAGGGTGATAGGAGGCAAAATCAAAGCAAGTCCCTTACTCTCTGAAAGTTTGACTATATATATATATATATATATATATATATAAAATCAAACAAAAACTTCTTCAAAAACAGACATAGAATGTACAAATAAAACAAACAGAAATAAGTAGAGGGAAACATTGCAGTGGTGAGATTGAGGTGTGTGGGCAAGTTGCTATGGTGAGTTTAGTGAGAAGGAGTCATGGCTTGTCCATGGCCAATAGCCTGAACAAACATACTGTCATTAAAGCGGAATATAACCCTGCATTTCAACTTTGCTCTAAAATATTATTTACAGCATATTATATGCAAAAAGCATTTTTTTTACTAGACCAGCATTGGAAGGGTTAAACACAGAGGTTTAAAGTTCTGTGGAGAGATATGCAGAAGTTCAGATTGTTACATTCTATTTAGTTATATGTATCTATTGATAAATGTTACACACTCTTTGGCTGTCCTCCAAGCTCCTTCTCAGTCAGAGATATGAGTCACATTCAACGCTTAGATACATTTATGTAAACAAAATGTATCTATTTCAGCTTCGGATGCGTCTGCAGAAATCTCCAGGAACTTTAAAGCCCCGTGTAACCCTTCCAATGCTGGTCTAGTAAAAAAAAAAATGCTGGTTGCATATAATATACTGTAAATAATGTTTTAGAGCAAAGTTGAAATGCAGGGTTATATTCCGCTTTAAGTTATATTTGTTGTGTTAATTAAAATAGATAGGTAATATAGGCTTCAATTCATCAAAGGGTGTTCGATAACAAAACCCCAGTCCTTAAAATACCGCATTCGGTATTTTACACTTCACTGTGCTAATTCATCAATATTTTCCCATGTGCGGTAGAGGTTCGTTAAGTTACCGAACTACTAGGCTTCAATTCATCAAAGGCTGTTAGATAACAGCAGAGTGGTGCAGAGCAGCTTGGAATGTCCCTGTGTTGTTACAAGCTGATAACAATAGAAGGCATCCAGACATCCCTTTACATGTAAAGGTGTTATAGTTACTGTTACTTGTACTGCCTCTGCAGCTCTGAATCTGTCCATCAGTCTTTCTTAACATTTTATTTATTTGCCACAACGTAGATGAACTTCCTGGAGACATTACAAATGCCATGCTTGGTGATTTCACCACCAGCATCTTTGCATTATCAAACAGGGCCTGAAAGGGTTACACCACCGAAGGGAATCTGGGGATATATTTTGACCCGTTCTCTCTGCTCACTGCCTGGGGTCTGAAAGCTTGTGTGGAGAAGCCTGTGTGACCTATCAGCGGCACTTGCAGGAGAACAGGGGCTGTTTCTATTGGCTGCCTGCTCCTGCTAATCATGAAAACATTCACACAGAAGGCTTTCGAAGCCTGTAACGACAGGGGAGAGCTTGAGATAAACACCGAATGTGTTAGCGAATGTGGGAACCTTGATGAATTAACATTTGTTGAGCACATGTCGGTAATTTATCTCATTGCTGTGTCATTTCAGCTTCTCATTCGGTAACAGCTTTGATGAATTAACATTTTCTAAAGTGCTCCCTTAAGTCAGCTGTTTTTAGCATTACCGAATGCGGTAATGCTTGATGAATTGAAGCCATAATCTCTTACCCACTCTGTTTTGAAAGAACAGGCAAATGTTTGTGATTTCATGGGGGCAGCCATCATTTTGGTTGAAAGGAGGTGAAAGGGAGCATGAGACACAGTTCCAACTGTCCTGTGTCCTGATCACCCCTCTCAGCTGTGCTCTCTAGACTTCAAATCTCAAATTCAAAATAAAGAAAAAAACAAGTTTGCACCAAAACAGCAGAAGGAGAACAACAACATCAGAAATCCCATCATGCTTTGCACAGCATCAGAGGAAAATGCCCGGGCATATTTCTTTGATGGGGCAGAGCTTAGCTTCTGTGCAGCTAAAAATGAGTCTTAGGTAAGAAAAACAAATTTCTGATGCTGTGTAACTGTTAAAGAAACATCAAGCCTTTTCACTGCTGCTGAGTAGATTTTTAGCCTGGAGGTTCATTTTAACGTTTCCCACAAGTTTACATCTAGTCAGGCCTTAGCTGTAACCAGATTTTTATTACGCTGGCCTGTGGTCTGGGCATGGCTTCTTACAGTGTATCAACAATAAAACACAAGTTTCTCCACGTCAAACAAACTAATGTGAAGCTCACATCAATCCATGGTTGTGATACTCCACTAGTGATGGGCGAACACCTGGATGTTCGGGTTCGGGGAAGTTCGCCGAACATGGCCGAGATGTTCGGCATGTTCGGGCCGAACCCCGAACTTTCCGAACATCCAGCTTTTGGGGGCCATATGGGGTCGCAGGCATAAGGTGGGAGCATGCCCCGATCGCGGGGGGGGGGGTCGGAAATTCCCCCCACCCCCTCCGCTAGCGCTCCCCCCTCTGCCCGCTTCCCCATACAAAAGTTTAAGCAAAGTACCTGTAGTGGATGGCCTGGCAGTGGGCGGCACTGTGGAGTGAGGAGGAGGAGTCCGGAGAGTGACGAGTTGAGGGAGGCCGGGCAGCGGGCGGTTCAGCGGAAGTACCCTTGTGGTACTTCCGCCCTTTCTCTGACCTCACGCCCGCTGCCCAGCCTCCCTCAACTCGTCACTCTCCGGACTCCTCCTCCTCACTCCACAGTGCCGCCCACTGCCAGGCCATCCACTACAGGTACTTTGCTTAAACTTTTGTATGGGGAAGCGGGCAGAGGGGGGAGCGCTAGCGGAGGGGGTGGGGGGAATTTCCGACCCCCCCCGCGATCGGGGCATGCTCCCCCCTTATGCCTGCGACCCCATAGGGGGGCAGTATTCGGCCGAACAGGGCCCTGTTCGGCGGAACAGGGGCCCTGTTCGGCCCTGTTCGGCGGAACAGGGGCCCTGTTCGGCCCTGTTCGGCGGCCATTAGAAGTTCGGGGCGAACCCGAACTTAAAAGGCCGAACACCATCAGGTGTTCGGCCGAACGCGAACATCACCCGAACAGGGTGATGTTCTGCAGAACCCGAACAGTGGCGAACACTGTTCGCCCAACACTATACTCCACTAGTAATGTCTCTTCAGTTCAGGCAGGCAACGGGGATTGATTGAAGACCTTATTTCATCTAATAACATGTAAGCATTTAATAAGTAAGATTGTAAGTCTTTGTCAGGGCCCTCTCTCCTTATGTATGATACATGATTGTGTACTCTTCCCAGAATGATGGGAACTTGTATTATTGGGACTACCACAGCAGTGTATGGTCTTTCATTGTACTATTACCTGTATTGTGTTGTGTATCTTATTGCTTATTACTGCCATTGTGTTGTGTATCTTATTGCTTATTACCTGCATTGTGTTGTGTATCTTATTGCTTATTACCTGCATTGTGTTGTGTATCTTATTGCTTATTACCGGCATTGTGTTGTGTATCTTATTGCTTATTACCTGCATTGTGTTGTGTATCTTATTGCTTATTACCTGTATTGTGTTGTGTATCTTATTGCTTATTACCTGCATTGTGTTGTGTATCTTATTGCTTATTACTGGCATTGTGTTGTTGTATCTTATTGCTTATTACTGGCATTGTGTTGTTGTATCTTATTGCTTATTACTGGCATTGTGTTGTGTATCTTATTGCTTATTACCTGTACTGTGTTGTGTATCTTATTGCTTATTACCTGCATTGTGTTGTGTATCTTATTGCTTATTACCTGCATTGTGTTGTGTATCTTATTGCTTATTACCTGCATTGTGTTGTGTATCTTATTGCTTATTACCTGCATTGTGTTGTGTATCTTATTGCTTATTACCTGTACTGTGTTGTGTATCTTATTGCTTATTACCTGCATTGTGTTGTGTATCTTATTGCTTATTACCTGCATTGTGTTGTGTATCTTATTGCTTATTACCTGCATTGTGTTGTGTATCTTATTGCTTATTACCTGCATTGTGTTGTTGTATCTTATTGCTTATTACTGGCATTGTGTTGTTGTATCTTATTGCTTATTACTGGCATTGTGTTGTGTATCTTATTGCTTATTACCTGCATTGTGTTGTGTATCTTATTGCTTATTACCTGCATTGTGTTGTTGTATCTTATTGCTTATTACCTGTATTGTGTTGTGTATCTTATTGCTTATTACCTGTATTGTGTTGTGTATCTTATTGCTTATTACCTGCATTGTGTTGTGTATCTTATTGCTTATTACCTGCATTGTGTTGTGTATCTTATTGCTTATTACCTGCATTGTGTTGTGTATCTTATTGCTTATTACCTGCATTGTGTTGTGTATCTTATTGCTTATTACCGGCATTGTGTTGTGTATCTTATTGCTTATTACCTGCATTGTGTTGTGTATCTTATTGCTTATTACCTGCATTGTGTTGTGTATCTTATTGCTTATTACCTGTATTGTGTTGTGTATCTTATTGCTTATTACCTGCATTGTGTTGTGTATCTTATTGCTTATTACCTGCATTGTGTTGTGTATCTTATTGCTTATTACCTGCATTGTGTTGTGTATCTTATTGCTTATTACCTGCATTGTGTTGTGTATCTTATTGCTTATTACCTGCATTGTGTTGTGTATCTTATTGCTTATTACCTGCATTGTGTTGTGTATCTTATTGCTTATTACCTGCATTGTGTTGTGTATCTTATTGCTTATTACCTGCATTGTGTTGTGTATCTTATTGCTTATTACCTGCATTGTGTTGTGTATCTTATTGCTTATTACCTGCATTGTGTTGTTAGTTACCCCTGTTACCATTGTCTGTAATATATATTGTACAGCACTGCATAATATGTTGGCGCTATATAAATACAATAAATAATGATAATAATAAGTAAGTGTAAAACATAGTTATTTATCAGAGTTCCTAAAAGAGACTGGGATATAGTTACTGAGTTAGTTCGTTTAAAAAAAAAGGACATCCATTCATTAAGTTCAGCCAGAAGAAAAATAAATAAAATAAGTAAATTTCTGACCTGCAGCCTCATATATCCCAGTAATAGAGTGTTTCATTCAGTTTCCTACCAGCTAGTGGATTAGTACAGGTGTGGAAAATAACTAACAAGCTCCAACTCTGAGCAGGTAAGTACTTGTGCAGAAGAATGGGCATTTTCTAGGTTGACCATATACCACAAAGAGATTTTCTAAAGAGGTACAATTGATATCCAACAGAAGAAAATGTTAGTACTTGCGCTCTACAAATCAGTTATGGCCCTTTAAATGAACCCGGTGCGGCTCTCTTGTACTGGATGGAGCCAGTTACTGTAAAAACAAGAGGGTAGGGGAAACAGAGAGCGCTCCGATGGTGCATTAACACAAAGTATACTCAGCACACACTTAAGCAGTTAAACTTACAATCTCTAGTAGCTGTATAGCGCTTTCACTCAAAATCCTCCATTTGGTGTTCTCAGCCTAATCCAGCCTGGCCAGGGCTGGCGGTGTGGATGGTAAACACTAGAGAACGTCCATCTGGGGAGAGCAGCGCGCGGCTTCTGCCGTCTGACATCACTACCGGTTTCGGCGTAAGTCCACGCCTTCCTCAGGTCTCCTCTTGTTTTAACAATTGATATCCAGTCTGTTTTGGAAATTCATAGCTGATCGCAAATTTAAGTGGAAATATACTTTTTCAATAGCATCATTTAAAAATGCACTGTGGAGCACGGACACCTTTTTTATTCATATTAAGCTAAAGTGAAAGACAAGAAACAGAGTTAACTGTCTAGAGATGATTTTGATCTGATTCAAGTAACTTATCTCGTAAGTTTTCTTCCATGAGATACTTGTCATCTAATCTACAAAATACATTTACATCACCTAACAAGTGAATAGCACTAGTTAGGTACTTCTTTGGGGGGGGGGTTTCTTGCTTGTTGGAGGCTGAAAAGGCATTTTATTGCTAAAGTGAGAAAACATCTCCTGTGAGAAAACTCAAGAGGAAAGTTAACTGAATTAGGGCATTGATGGAATAATAAAAACATATTCAGCTGAAAGCTTTTGAAAAAAAATATATACTTTTAAAAGACATAAATCGAAAATAGAATTCTAACTCACCAATCAGATAAAACCTCAAAACTCCACATAAGAAATGAAAACAATTTAAAAGCAAATAACAAAATCAGAAATGTGTCTTTCTTAAAAAGTATTCTAACCAGTCAGCAGTTAATTTAGAAACGAGATGTAAACAAATCAAACTTTCATTTTTCACTATTTTTATTTTTACATTTGGCAATTTTATTTATCTTCTTTTTGTTTTTCATTGGGAGGTCATAAAATAACTGCAATGTAATATATAATCGAGGAACTGGAGTCTAATCCCGCAGCACACAAATCTCTAAATGTCAATAGCATTCTGTATTAGGAATCTGTTCATAAAAGGTTACATTCTGTTTATGTGGATGTTTTGCAGACTTTATTCATAAAGTATAGCTTGACACAAAACGAGGAACTGCGGGTCTGCTGTTCAGGAAAGCCAACCCTTTTACCTACTTTCTTTGCTCCTTGAAAGAGTCTGAAAGTTGCAAAAAAAAAAAGATTTTAAAAAGTGGGCTTTAACATACTTTGTAAGTTAGAGCAGACTCCAGAAGCAGGATTTAATGTGACTATCGATTGTACAGTAATGGACTAATAAAATTGTGCCACGTCCTGGTTAGTCAAAATCACTTTAATAGGCCAAGAATTTCTGTGGAATTTTGAGAACGATTTTATTAGAGAGATCATGAATTTTATTTAAGTATTATAATAACTATTGTTATTATCAGACAAATTTCTCTAATATGTATGTTTATATGCTACTAGAATGCAGGCCACAGAAGTAAACATACGACTGAAAAAAGCCGTTGAGGTGCCTTTTATTTCTTTACTTAACCCCTCTTTTTTGAAGTGCAAATCTAAGTTATGGCTGAGTTCCCATCATAAAGACAATTACATGCATGCTGTTTCCCTTGTTTTCAAATTCAAGCTACTTCCAGGAGATGTTGATCTCTTTAAGTCTTTTAAGTTTGTCTGTAACAGACTGTGAAAAACAATAGCAGTGCTTCAGTGCTTAACTGTATCTGACTCCCTAGTGTAAAGGTGTGTACACACCTCTAGACTTATGTTGCCCATCAGTGATCGGGACCCGATCCCCTAAGGCTACACTGCTGGTGGGCCTGTACAGACGAATATCAGCTATGTAGCTTACAATGCGTCTGTACAAGTGTTCATGTGGTGGGTGAGGGAACGGCACAGACCATGTGATTGGCCATCACGGGGATGAATGGATCGCTCACAAGTTGGGGGTTTTTGGCTGCAGTACACATGCCTTACTATCGGCTATGGCAATCATTATTGGCCTCCTTAGTCAGGCGTGTATACAGGCCTTTAACAAACCTCTGGAAATGGACTTGCAAAGGCAAACATAACACTTTAGTGTCTACAGCAGTTCTCACATGGTACTCTGGGATAATAAGATAGGTAGATTGGGGTAATCAGCGTAATCTACAGATCACATCATTCCTAGAATTTTCAAAAACCCAGATGGCAACCCTTGTGAATTTAACACAATAATTTTTGCTGCCCTGGCTAATCTCCTGTTTGCTTTCTTTTAACATTTGACTATTACAATAAATGCTATGGAAACATAAAATACTGTGTTTTGGTTTGTTTGCTGGAACTTTGACTTTGTATAAAGCCTTTACACATAATGTATAAAATGAAAATAAACACTGACCTCTTAAAAATAAATGCCTGATAGAACTTGCCAGGTTCCAATAATTGAATTGTACATTTAAACAACATCAGTAATTTTGCATTACCCAACGCTACATGAAAAATAGTGTCAGCAGGTAAGGTCCATATTATACACAAATTGATAGTGCACAAACATACAAAGAGAACAGAACCCATTTTCCCACATAGCTAGAAAATTATATGGTTGAAAAATAAAACTTTAAGGGTACGTTTCGACTTGCGTGGTTTCTGCACCGAATCCGCAGACAAATCGCGTGGGGAAGCTCTGCTATAGGGAACAATAGTGCATTTCCATCCGAAATGGTGCAAGAGGCTGCGAATCCCATAGCCTTGCATTACACGGCTGATGGGATTCGTCTGCGTACCCACAGACCTGGAAGTTCCGCCGTCCGTCTTGCAGACACGTGTGGCTCAAGTGGAAACGAGCCCTAAGGTATAAAGGTGCAGTGCAATCATTTAAACCAAGAGTATAATTCTGCAAGGCAGTATTGACTTGTGATCTTTAAAAATTATAGAAAGGGTACACATTAGGGCTGAGCTCTCGGATTCCGAATTTCGAGTTTGCCATCGGAATTTGGCAGTTCCGAGTAAGCACTCGAAACTCGAAAATTCTGCAATTCCGAGTACCGAATTCGTGTTTACATTGAAGTCAAATGTGCTAAATTCCGTGGTGAATTGTGAAGCCCCCTTACATGCTATCATCACCCTCTCCTCCAGAGCCCCCCCATACCATGGACCATGCGGGCTGGTATAGTTTAGGGTGCGAAGCCCCACATGGCCGGGACTCCGCATTCTGGCTATCCCAGCCTGCATGGGGGACAAGGGGTTAAGGAAGCTTGGGAGGGGGGACCCCACGCTGTCTGTTTTCATGAAATGTATACAATATGTATACAGAACTCGGAATGCAGTAACCTGTTCTGCAGCAGTGTCATTTTACACAGTTTAAAAAACAGTTTTCTTATGAAACTTTGAAATCGATTTGCTCAAAAACTATAAGCTCTTTTCACAAATTTTTTTTTTACCATGTTCCTACTCATCTGCTTAACATACATGCTAAATTTGGTGATGATAGCATGTACGGGGGCTTCACAATTAACCGCAGAAGTTAACACTATTTAATTCAATAGAAATGCACTCGGAACACGAAAATTCGGAACACGAAACTCGGTTTTCGCATGCGGTTCACGAAATTTCGACGAAATCGGAATTCAGCTGTTCCGATCAGCCCTAACATTTCTGGATGAAAGGTGAGCAGTAGCCCCCAGTTTAAGGATCCCTCACACCTTTGTCTTAAAGGATACAAGAGGCAGGAAAAAAGTGGAGTTGTTTCGCCTGGGGCTTTTACCAGACCCCCAAAGTCTATCAGGTCCCTCAGAGCCCTTCTGATACCCTCCAGTGTGCCGCTGCCCCCTTCAAAAGATTCACCTGTCCCGGGAGTCATGGGCTACTGGAAATGCAAGGGCTCAGATGAGCACCTCCTTGATCACAGTCCCATTGCTGGCAGAATTTTTCACATGCACAGTTTGAAAAGACTGAGGGATTAATTAATTATAATTAATTACAATTATGCAGAATTTCATATAATTTTAAGTTAATTTCATGTCAACTTTAGTGGTTAATAGAAAAGCAATTTTGGTGATGATAGCATGTATGGTGACACATGCTATCATCTATCATCACCAAAACTGCTACATATGTTAAGGGGAAAGTCAAAAAAATAATCTTTCAGAAAGATCTTTTAATGTTTGTTATGGGATGGAGAGAAAAGACAGGGAGAAGTGCGCAGGAGCGATAGAGAGTGGAAGTTATGCTGCCAACTGCCAACACTCTGCATGGATAGCCATTTGTTATTTTCTTTGATTGATGTTGAACCTTTCTGTATAGCACAGTAAGGCACTTTGCACCTTATATAGCACCCTATACAGTGTTTATACCCCTGATGAAGCCCCTATTTGTACGGGGTGAAACATGTTGAGTTGTGGTGAGGTGATGTGTTAGCATTAGTACAATATTTGTGTCTGGAAGAGAGGACAGAGCCTTAATATATGCGAGCTGAATACAGCTGCTTTAAAGAGAGGACAAAAGAAAAATGCAGCTCTACCCCCAATGACGGAGAGTGCTGGATCCTGGAAGCTTGATCCCAAACGATACTAGTAGACAGACAGAAATGGTCCGCACTTGTCCATATAAGTAGTAACTTTATTTAAGCCAAGGCTTTGTGTTGCTGGATACGTCCTAAATAAAGTTACTACTTATATGGACAAGTGCGGACCATCTCTGTCTGTCTGCGTTAAAGAGAGCCCGAGGTGGGCTCATGCAATAAAAAAAACTAGGCTACCTGCTCCTTGGGCTGAGCGGATCAGGTAGCCTCTAAAACCGCCACTCCCTCTCCGGTCTTTATCATAGAAAGGGCTCACAGAATCTCTCCCAAAACCCCACCGCCTGGAGCTCCAGCAAGAACCTTTATATTTAAGCTATTGAATTATAGGGACCGGGATGCAGTGCTACGAGCCGCCAGAGAAAACGGCCCTATCAAATACGAGAACACAACATTATCCTTTTACCCGGATTTCTCCCTGGAAATACAACGGCTCCGCGCGAAATTCGTTAATGCCAAAAAAATGCTACGTGACAACAAATTAGAATATGCGATGGTGTACCCAGCGAAACTGCGGATTCAAGATGGCGGTAAGACCCACTTCTTTACGGAACCTGAGGGAGTTACAATTTGGCTGGAGGCGCGCTCCCGCCCTCGCCACTCTCCTCACCGTGGCTCTTCACCGACGGAGTAAGGTACTGTAATCCCCACAATTATGCACAGACATACACATAAAAAGACCTGGTCAACACGCTACCACAACGAACGTTCCCAGGCGGCCACTACTCAGTATATCTCCGCAACTGACACGAACATACACCACGCACCAGGCCTGCATCACAGGCGCCATCTATGTGCTACGCAGCCACCTCCATTCAAGCAGAAGCTATATCGATCCCGCTTTACCCTCCAAGATCAGCTGGACTTTATTGTTTCCTTTCTAAAATAGATCTAAACTTTACATCTTCTACACGAAACGAGACGGATTATTACTTTGCAACAATCAACATTCAGCAATAGCTGGGAACACTCAGACTACGATAAATACTAATTCTCATCAAGCAAACCTTGCGGGTACTTTTAAGATAATAGCTATCAAGCAGAGGATCTCCCCACGGGTGCCTTCAATCACTGTCTATTATGTACAAGTACTTCTAAAATGCCTGTCTACTACCCGATATGACCCACTCTAAGTATCAATGCAGTACTATATATTCTTTACTATATCTGTTTATAATAATTACTTTACCCACAGCTGGACGGAGCAACTGTCTGATGTCCTACCACCCCCCCCCCCCTCTCCGTATATATATACATATAAGAGTATACTACGATAAAGTGTGTGTTTTCTCTGAAGGTTGTAGTGGGTGGCAGACAACCTACGGTATCTACCTGCCTAATGCAGCTTTTAGTTTGGTTTTCACTGGGATATAAGATCTCATTAAGTTTCAATAATGAGATAGGGTGGGATTTGAAGGGTTATGCATTTACTGTTGGGTTATTAACCACTTGCCGACCAGGGGAATTTTCACTGATCGGTGCTGCGTGGGCTCTACAGCCCGCAGCACCGATCAGGAGTGCAGCAGGGCGATCAGACTACCCCCCTTTTTTCCCCACTAGGGGGATGTCCTGCTGGGGGGGTCTGATCGCCGCCGGCCATTAGTGGGTAGTGGGGGGGGGCTCCTCAAAGCCCCCCTCCGCAGCGTTTTGTGCGCTCCCTCCCTCCCCTTACCTCCCTCTCCCTTCCTGGGCTGCGCAGGGCGGATATCCGTCCTGCGCATTGTGGGATAGGCTTCAGCCTATCATATGCCGGCGATCCCCGGCCAATCAGAGGCCGGGGATCGCCGATCTGCCTTACGGCGCTGCTGCGCAGCAGCGCCGTATCATGTAAACAGCGGGGATTTCTTCCCCGCCTGTTTACATTTTGCCGGCGAGCCGCTATCGGCGGCTCTCCGGCTGTTCACGGAGACACCCTCCGTGAAATGACATGGAAAGGCCGCTCGATCGAGCGGCCGTTTCCATGGTAACCCGCAGACGACCAGTTTACGCCAATCGGCGTTAGCTGGTCGTCAAGAGGTTAAGTTCAGGTTCTGTCTATACGTTATATCTACAACCCTGGATAATAGGTTACTACTTATTACTGTACCCTATACAAAACTCATTGCAGCTGCGCAACAAACCCCCATGACAATACAATAACTGCCGACTGCAATGTCATATTCCTCTAACACAATCAACATTGTTAGCTGGAATGTCCGTGGTATGAATAATCAAGTCAAGAGGTCACTTATTTTTAACTATGTGAAACAATACAAACCAGATATCTTAATACTACTAGAAACACATGTTACAGGCAACAAGGTAAAGGCTTCGGAGCGTAAATGGGTAGGCAAGGCCTATCACTCAACCTTCTCCCAATATTCCAGAGGAGTATCAGTGCTAATTCACAAATCGGTCCCTTTCCAAGTCCTGAAATCAAATACAGACCCACTTGGTCGGTACATTTTTCTACACAGGACTTTGGAAGGCAAATTACTCTCCCTATTGTCCTTTTATATACCCCCGCCATATTCCTCCACATCTATTAAAGAAGGCATTCAATTCACCGCCTCCCTGCCCAACTGTCCCTCGATTTGGGTAGGCGACTTTAATGCAGTCTGCAACCCAGCCATGGATCACTCCCCTGCTCAATTACCCCCCAAGTCAACCCCATTTGCCAATCTAATGGCTGAACTCCAACTATATGACACCTGGAGACACTTCTACCCAGAAACCACTCAATATACGTGCTTTTCAGCAACCCATAATACTTTTTCCAGAATCAATCTCCTTTTTATGACACATACTTTGTTGCCTTTAACAGATACTATAAGACATCTTCCTAGGGTGGCCTCGGACCACTCACCAATCCTTCTCTCCTTGAGATGGAATGACACCCCTAATAACTACATTTGGAAGTTCAACCCCTTCTGGTTATCACTAATGGACTCTGACGAGTGGCTGGTGGACAAAATACAATCCTTTTTCATAGCCCACAAAGATGAGCAATCTCGCTCGAAAGTATGGGATAGCTTTAAACCGTTCTTCAGGGGAATATTAATAAGCTCAGTCTCCTACTTAAAGAAACAATCTTCATCCCTTATACAAAAAATACAGACCACTTCTAGAACAAAAATGCACCAGCCAGCCGTCAGACGAAAACTTTAAAGCTTGGAAAGTGGCTCATAACCAGTTCTCCAACCTGCTCTATGAAAAAACCCACTCACAACAATTCTTCTATAAGCAAACATTTTACGAGCAGGGGGAGAGGACTGGCACCATCCTGGCAAAAATGGCTAAAGGAAGGTCTGCCTCATGTGTTATCACTAGCATTAGAGACAAACAATCTCAACTACTACGCGACTCACAAAGCATCAACTCTAGATTTACTGAGTACTTTCAGGAGTTATACACCTCCAAAACAATGTTCACAGAAACAGATGCAGATATTTTTCTGTCAGAAATAAATCTGCCTAAATTATCTCCCGAGCAGAGAGAGTTCCTGGAGGGGCCCATTACTCTGGAAGATGTAGAAACAGCGATACATTCCATCCCAAACCAAAAAGCTCCTGGAGTGGATGGGCTCCCTATAGAACTTTTTAAACAATACACAGAACTACTGTCCCCCGAAATACTGCTTACCCTACAGGAAGCATTTGAAAACAATATACTCCCTCCATCTATGCGTACGGCCCTGATTGTAGTTCTCCCCAAGCCTGACAAGGACCACTCCCACTGTGAATCCTACCGCCCAATTTCTCTATTACCTATGGATATTAAGGTCCTTGCAAAAATATTGGCCACCAGGCTAAGCAAGGTTATTCTCTCCCTGGTTAAAAGTGACCAAACAGGATTCATGCCAGGTAAAAAAACAGCCTTAAACATCAGACGCCTATACGCTAACTTACAAGCACACCATAAAAACTCAGGCAAGAGATGTGTGGTAACTTTAGATGCCGCTAAGGCTTTTGATGCAGTGGAGTGGCCCTTCCTCTTTGCTACACTTGCAAGACTCGGTTTTGGGGAGAACTATATAAGATGGGTAAAACTGCTCTACACAAACCCCATGGCGCAAGTTTGCACAAACTCAATAATCTCTAAGCCCTTTGCTCTCACCAGAGGTACTCGACAAGGCTGTCCCCTTTCTCCACTGTTATATGCAATATCAGCAGAACCCCTCGCCTGCAGTATCAGAACCAATCCGAATATTAAAGGATTATTTATAGGCAATATAGAGGAAAAAATTAGTCAATATGCGGACGACACCATTTTATACCTAGCAGATTCACACTCCTCCCTAAAAGCCGCATTTGACACAATAACAGAAATGGGCCAGTACTCTGGATTAGCCATCAATTGGAGTAAATCAGCAATTCTTGGTATAGATGACCCCATTGTATCGACATCTCCCCTGCCATGTCCCCTTCAAATAGTTACCTCATTCAAATACTTAGGTGTTAACATACAAGCTAATCCCACTCTCTATTACCAAGACAACATAGCCCCTCTTTTGACCCTGACACGTAATAAACTGACGGCTTGGACCAAACTACCACTGTCAGTAGCTGGTAGAATAAATTTAATTAAAATGGTTCTCCTCCCCAAAATTCTATACATTCTCCATAACTCCCCAGTATTTATCCCTATGCCCTTCTTTAAAAAACTTAATTCATTTTTCATCTCCATAGTATGGGGCAAGGCACGTGCAAAGCTCAAATATACCATTTTGCAATGTCCTTCTGAAGCAGGAAGCCTAGCACTCCCAATCCCACTACTATACTATATAGCTTCACAACTAGAACACATTTCTAATTGGTTTATGGACCCATCTCCATATGCACCAGAACTGCTGGGCTTTGAAGCCACAAATAGATCCCGCAATTTGCCCTTTGCCCTCTTGAAAGGCACCCTGTGCCTACACAATCCCCAAAACACGATCTTGAAACAGGCGGCCAATGTGTGGGCAAGATCGAACAAAATCCTCCCTACCAATATCTGGGAGTATTACACCCCGTTATGGGACAACCCTTCCTTACCAGAATTACTCAAGCTGCAAAACACTAATCTCTGGGCAAACAAAGGTATAAACTATCTGGGACAAATTATTAAAGGGTCGCAACTAACCCCATTGGCATTACTAAAAGAAATATACTCACTATCGCCCAAATTTGATTTCATGTACATGCAACTATCACATGCCCTAAAGGCACAATTTAGCACTAACTTTCCCTTGACAGGTACTTCACTGATCTTGGAAAACATCAAAGATGGTCCCGTCAAACACCAAATTGGTAATTTATACTCATTACTGCTACAACCACATGCCCACAAACAGATGGAATTAGCCAGGGATAAATGGAATGCTTTTGACCTAGAGGTAGATGTAGAGGACTGGGAGGAATGCCTTGTAGTATCCAAATCCATTTCTCCTTGTATACGAGATAAATTAACCCAACTGTATATTATACATCAAAGCTATCTCCTACCATCCCAAATAGCCAAATATTCTCCAAACTTCACTCCTAATTGTCCTAAATGCAAAGAATACAGGCCCTCGTTTTTACACATGCTATGGGAATGTCCTCCACTTGCAAGGTTCTGGAAACAGGTAGTAGATTTCCTACATGACCGTATGGGCTCCCCTGTGACTCTCGACATTAAAATGTGTATTTTAAACATTATCAATGAAGAAGTTAACAAATTTGATAAAACTTTTCTCAATGAAACCCTCTTTGCAGCTAAACAGTGCATAGCCCTAAAGTGGATGTCACCCAATAGCCCCACTCTGTCAGAATGGAAATCACGAATTACAAAATCACTACCCTACAAACAGTTGGTATATAAACATAGAAAATGTCCCAATAAATTTACTCAAATCTGGGAACGCTGGAAAAATAGCCCACACGTCTAGAGTCAGTACACAACTGCTCCCACTATAGACTTGTTGTCAGGAACGGGTTTTAAAAAGTAATGACATATATGCCAGATATGTTTCATCTGTTTCTCTCTTGATTAATAATCAGATCTCAAAGTTATCACGGTACATTTCAGCAAAATGCAATGTATACTGTATGCTTCACTTTAATGCTCCCTAAAAACCATCAGCTCCAACATAATGTACTACTATGTATGTAACCTGTTTTCTCTTCAATAAATGAACCTTTGTTGAACGAAAAAAAACCGCCGCTCCTGTGGGCCGCAACGGCCCACTTTCACTTTCGTGACCTCTGGGTCATGACGCTGGAAAGAGAGATTCATTCTTAGCATGCAGGGATGCCGGGGAGCGGCAGGAAGCACGGGCAGGAAGATGGCAGCTCTTGAAACCCTGCAGGAATGCCCCTGGCAGGTGTTTTGTACAGGGAATCCCTCTCCCACATGTTGACCTCCGAAATAGCAACAAATATGGTTGCTAATCTCGGGGGGCTATAGTTCAGTGGTAGGGGGCAGAGAGCAGCAATGTGAGGACACAGAGGCATGTCACGAGGCAAAGAACATGCTTCTGTGTCCCATATGCCCACCAAAAAAAACCAAAACACCTCAGGTTCTCTTTATTCGGTCCTGAGAGTATATAATCCTTCTCCTAGAGTATATAACTGACATAATACTGGATCTATAGGCAAACTTTTTTAACATATGCACAAAGTATTTTTATATAAATTTACAAACATAATATATATATATATATATATGTATATATATATATATATATACATATATATATATATATATATATATATATATATACATATATATATATATATATATATATATATATATATATATATATATATATATATATATATATATATATATATATGTCAATGTTTTAACTCTCTTGAAAAAGTATAATATTGTGTTGTTTATAACTGAAGTAGTCTTTGTGCCTTAGCACTTTGCATGGCTCGGGGGGAACGTGTAGATGTGGAGACCTGGGGAGACCCAACAGGCAGTGCACAGCAACACAGTTTTTAAATAGATCTCTTTTAAAAATATGTATATTAAAGGATTCAGTCCCCACAGATCAGAGTTGATTAGAGAGAGATCTATCTGATGTTTGAACCTGGTAGCTATCAATTAGTGTATGGCCACTTTAAATCCTGGTGCCACCAGACTTTAGTGAGTAACAATTAAATCATACTTGTCTTTTTTACTTTTTCTTTCTTACTACTTGATGTTTTGTTGACCCGTGTGCTCTATCAGAGGACACAGAGACATTCTTTAAAGTGTCCATAACTTCAGAGTACATAAAAGTGACAAACGTTTGCACTCAATGACCAAAATGGCCTTCCCATCTAAATCACTATCCTTTATGATCATCAGAGTTCTTCCTAAAATCTATACCTAAGTTAACCTTTTTTTCAAAAACAGTCTGTGAAACATAAGAAACCCGGTGGACATTTTACAAAGCTTCAGAGGAAAATAAAACATTTAATACGCACTTGCTTTCACGTTCTCAATGTTTTGCGTACAGCTTCTATGTTTCCTTGTTTGTCTATGATCTGTGAATTACAGGGTATCTGCCCAGGCCACTACACTCTCCCCAGCTACACTGGGTAATGAGAACATTCCTACTACCAAAATAAACTTTAATTGGGGTCTCCAGGATTATTGTTTATTGGAGTCATTCAAGATTGTCTCATATTCCACCGAGGAAAGCCTCACTCTGGGATGCTAATCTAAAAATCCTACAGCTAAGTAGCTTTAACTTTCAAGTGCAGAAGGTTAACGTGTATATAAGTCTACGATCAAAGGTGGAAAATAGTCTGCATGAGTTAAGGCCTTGTGTTTAAAAGTTTCTACAGGCAGTAATGTTTTTGCTACTCAAAACAGAAACCAATCAGCTTACCGGTATTCCTTTGCTTAACTCAGAAAACAATGTAGTCTGTACAAATGTGTGAATATCGTTAGCTGGCCAGTTCTGTTCCCTACTGCAGTCACCTGGTATGTCTGTATTTGTTTCTGATAGCTCAATGTAATTTGTTTTTAGCACAAGAGCTGTTAGCGCAATTCACTATGTAGCTAAAGTCATCCATTAGTTTATCCTTCACTCCTGCCAAATCCCCTTTAATCTCCAAACTATAGATATTATTTCACCACTAGCACTGATTCACTAACATTAGGCTGCACAAATGAGTGTACATAGCAGCTACTGTTGATATATCACTGCAGGTCTGATTTTCTAGAATCAATTGTGTTCCTTAGTTTAGACTCTTGAAAAAAATTCACAGCAGCAGGAATCATATACTGCTGGACCAATGATGCAGCTGCAAAGTGCAGAGAACAATGGACTCCCGCCACTCTCAACACAACCACAGCTGCGGCTAACTGCACTGAAATGAACAAAGCAAAATCCATGCATGTGCAAATTTCTGTATTGTTTGCACTGCTTCAACCGCAAGCAGATCATTTTTTCTCAAAAGGTACATGAAGTCATAAGTTGCCATGTCATCAAATGCTGTGTTAAAATTAAGTGCATGCATGTATGAATTTAGGATGGGAAGGGTTCCTCCAGTTGTATTTCTTGCCATTCTTGGGGAAATGGGTATAGGGTTACATTAGTATTCCGTACCCATTCCCACAAAGAGTAAAAGAAAATAACAAAAACAACATTTAAAAAAACGAAATTATTATTATTATTATTATTATTATTAGCAATAAATATTTTCTTTATAGTGACACTGAAGGGGAAAAAAACTTATGGTATAATGAATTGTATGTGTAGTATGGATAATTCATAGAACATTAGTAGCAAAAAAGAACCTCCTATTTTTTTATGTTCAGTTATATCGCTTTTTTTTTATAACATTGCATCAATCTCTGATATTTGCAGTTTACAAACTACACTCTGTATTTTAAACTAGGAAACAGAGCAGAGCTAATGACCCTTTGAACTTTCCTGCAGCAAAACCTTAAACAAACAAGAAACAGTGAGAGACAGGCTAAGATAAGTGTTACAGAAAATAGTACTGTAGCCGACCCAAGTTGGGTCGGAGAGCTCAGAGAAGCTCTTAAGCATAAATAACAACTGAAGTTTCTTAAAGAAACAGGGGGAGGGGGGTTGATACTTACCTCAGGAGGGAGTAAGTCTCTGGATCGTAAGAGGCTTCCCCCGTCCTCCTTTGTCTCTCTGTTGCTTTTCTCCCCGAATGGTGGCGAGGTAAATATTTACCTGCCGCGATCCTGCGCAGGCGCACTAGCCACTCCTCATTCGGAATAAGGTCAAAATAGATGAACCCGATCACTCTTCTCTACTGCGCAGGTGTGAGTCCCTTGTGCCTGTGCAGTAGAGCAGATACGATTGGGCTCAACTATTTCCGCCTAGCCCGAACAAAGAGTTGCTAGTGTGCCTTTGCAGGATCACAGAAAGGTAAATAAATCTCTGCTTGTCAAGCTTGTTGGGGAGGTTTCGGGGGAGCCAGCATTGGGGAGGGGGAAGCCTCATTGGAAACCTGAGGCTCTCCTCTCCCAGAGTAAATATCCCCCAGAGGGCTTTTTTTTTTAATACAGAGTCTCTTTAACTCTCCCTATACTGGAAAAATATCTCATATCTGTGCTAATAATGTTCTATTTTTTAGCTGTACTACACATACAAATCATTATATCACATGTTTATTTTATTTTCAGTTTCCCTTTAAGTGACTCATTAGCTGTTTCCATCATCTGGCCCTCATACCATCAGAAAGAATGGATTTTGATCTGGACACCAACAAGAGAGCTGATCCCTCTACTATTTAGTAATGAGGATGACGCATCCATCATTTCAAATTTTGTTTCATAAGATCGGAAAACAGATTTTTACATTTCTTCAGTCCAACTTTAATGAGCTCTGGCCCAGAAAAGGCAGCTGTATTTCTGGATCATGTTTATGTAGGGTTATTGTTGGCTGATACTATTTCATTTTACTTTTCTGAAAGCAGTAGTGAACAGTTTTCACATACAATGGTTCCTGGTATGCAGTGTCTTCTGAGGATGCAAAGATTATAGCCATCCAATGTTGGTTTAAGATTTTGTCCCGCTAGCACACAGAGATTCCCACAATGGCCTCAATTCACTAAGCTTTATCAAATACTTTATCAAACGTTTGATAATTTACCTCATGGGTAAAATCTAATTTTGAATTCACTAAGGTGTTATATATTTATCAAATGTTTTATCGATAAAACGTTCAATAAATCTATAGCACCTTTGTACTATATTGTACTTTCATTGTACTGACATTGTACTTTCTGGCTAGCGACGGTACTGTTGTTAATTTTATCTGTGCTTTTAAGTAGCCTCTTCTTACCCTATCATCTAATGTAAAACATTCTAAACCTAGCAAAAAAGTTGACGCTAGCCTAGTTGAGGGAACCCAGTGGGAAACCTCATAGCCCAATGGCTGCTTCCTGATCAATCTGGTCATGTCCACTAATTTGTAAAAAATAGTGGACCTGGCAGGAAACACTAAATGCTAAAATTGCACACCAGGACTCTTTGGGCAACCTTACTAAACATATTTGGTTGGTGGTGTGGATAGTGTTTCCTGCTGGGTCCCCTATTTCTTATAAATTAGTGGACATGACCAGATTGCCATGAGTGCGAAAAAGTTGTGGGTCTCCTCAACTAGACTAGCAGGATTTAGCTTCCAGTGTAATAGTTGAGGAGAACAGAGAAACAATATTTGAGAGTGCCAGAAACTAACATATTGCATATAAAAAATGCTACTTAACCACTAAAGTCCATACTAAAGGGAACTCACGCTCTCAAATGCAGTGTTGTTGAGTAAAATAACCCATCCCTTACTGAAGGAACACAAAATGACAAAATAATTTGTTATTTCTTTGTTCAAAATGATTATTGCTGAAGCAAATACAGCCCAAAGTGCTCTTATGTTCACATGCTGCAGATTCCAGAGCCACTCTGGTGCTGAAGTGAAATGAACCCAGTTATGTTTTGTTATTTCGTTGCCACCTTACTACTGGAAATGTATCTGTGCTAGAAGTACAATTAAATTTATGATGCAGCAATATATTTTGCCATCACCATGACTGAGTACATTATGTGTACATTTTGGAACAATTTAAAGGGACATACTACTTTTATAATAAAACTAGTTAAAAGGCCCGTCCATTGAAAACGGGTGTTAGACCTCGACCGTGATCCTCCCCCTGGCTCCGTAGACCCCGCAAGGCATACACAGCCACAACCAGCATGCATACACGGCCACAACTCATGCCCGCACACGGCTGTGCTCCCACCCACACGAACGCACACCCACACTCCCATACCCCTGTGCACATCCTTCTCGCTGTCTGAAGAATGTCCGCGTGCCGCGTATGCACGTCAGGCACAATGCATGGACACAGGAGGACACAGCGATAGGACAATTATTTTATTATATATATATATATATATATATATATATATATATATATATATATATATATATATATATGTTCTTTTTTTTTTCTTTACGGACCTCAGCTCAGTTTATTGCCCAGCCTATTAGATGCACTTCACGGCAATGCTCCTGTGGCTTTTGACCCAAGTTTGCATCATAGTCCACATACTTTTAATAAACAATATATAAAACAAAACACCCAAACATACAAACACACACACATACACATGTAGAACACGATACACACAGAGGCCCATACATCCAATCATCCATTCATCTATCATTCCACTCCCCCCCCCCCTCCCCCAGGAACAGGGACTCTAAGGAATATATCATTGTGCTTTCTATCCACCCTCAATAGGTTCATTGCCCGTAGCACCAATCTATTTAATATACAGGGCTAAATGGGCAGAACAATCAGGGAAGAATGCGAGAGAGAGAGAAAAAAAAATTCCCCCATATACTGTTGACATTAATCTTTTCTCTTTTCCACGACAGTATTTCCTGCGGTCTATTCAATTAATACTGACCCCCCATTCATAAAACAGTTCACCCCATATGTCTCTATTGCATTACAAACATGATTTTAGGCAGTATCATCATTTTAATGATTGCAATGCGGCCCGATATATTAAAAAGGGGTCTATCCCAATTTTTCAATTTTTTTTAAGTCTTGCATCAAAGGATTGTAATTGGCAGCAAATAGATTATCTAATCTATTACATATTTTTTTATATATATATTGTCATCATCATAAAGGAGAACTACAAAACTCTGCCTGTAACATAATTTTGTTAAAAAATATCTTTCCACTTCAATCTGCAGCCAGCCAAGAATTTCCTAACCCGACAGTAAACTTTAATTGCTGCTCATTGTAGCCTTAGCAACAGTGCTCTGTGTGCTCTGTTAGGGGTACAACTGCAGTGACATGCTTCATAAATTCCCACCTTGCTGCATCACAGTAATTAACTGCACAGTTACAGATAGACACAGCCAGTCTCCACATTTGAACTCCTGCGCCGACTCTTGGCTCCGACCTCCAGAGTCTCCAAATTGAATGCACCTAGTCTCGAGCCGAGAGTGAGACAAATGCGATTCATGGCTGTTCCAAACCCACAGCCCACCAATTCAGGTGAGACCTGTCCTGGTAAGGCAGTACCTCCTCTTTCACATGCATACTGTAAGCACTCTTTTTTGTCTTTCATCTTCACAGTGAATCACTGAGCTGCCCAGTACTGTCTTTAACCTGATCACACTGCACACCAGGCTCATCCAGCCCTAACCCTACTCCATACTCCCATACCTACAACAGAGCAGCCTCTGAAAGTGCAAGGAGGCCCAGATCTAAAGGGGAAGGGAGAGGCTCAACTACTAACCTTCCCTTACTTTGATACAAGGAGTCCATGCTCCAGTCCAGATCAGGTGTTTTTGTTTCTACAGTTGTAATGGTTGTGAAGATTGTGATGGCCACCTTTGACCATTACAATATGGCCCCCCATGCTGTGAGGCTGTGTGATCATTGGGGTTCCTGCTAAGTTTGACTAGGGGGCCCCAATGATTTGTATTTATGCCCTTGTAATGAGTGCAAATCAGTTTTGGGGCAACAAATATAAACTCTAATCAAGAGGTCCAAAGAGAGGTAAGAGAATTACAACAACAGCAAAAATAGATTCCCTCCACCACAGGTTCTTTGAAAATATAGGGAATTTTAAAATATCCACTTAATAGTATTAATAATAATTAGATAACTCTCCTTTGTACTGTGGGCCCTTACAATATGAATTTTGCTTTTGCTTCCAGAAAGACCTGCAAGTTAATTATAGTACTTACTGCTACCAAAGAGGATGTTAAAAGGGTCACTTCACTGCAATTCAAGTCTACTTTGCTAAATTTGTTTTATGATAACCCTGTGATTTTAAAATTTACATGACCATGGCATCGTGCAATAAAATAGTTGCATTTGTGATCTTGAATATACCTTTTGAGTTATATTTCTCTCAGCCTTTTCTCAAGCACCCTCTGGGAATGGCCATTTCCTGTTGAGATCATCAAGATCCAAATAAAGTTATAGAACACAATATAAAAAAAACCCTTCTGATATTTATTTAAATACAATATAATTTCACAACAACCAACAACTCAGTGTGTAATGTGTATAATAGACCAAATACTTTGTCATGCGGCTAAGAGCTCCCTTAAAACAGAGGCCAAGCAAAGATGTCAGATTTTAGAGAATAACAATAAAGTGAAGATTGACATTAACCAGATCAGGCTATAAATACCACACAAAAAGACCAAACAAGATCCTAGCTAACTGAACAGCTATTGTAACTATATTCCTGGGACATGCTGGCCTAAACTTACAAGACAGAACAGAATTGTGTAATTATATAATTGCCTATAATATGTTTCAAGTGAAACAAATTATTTAACATTATTTATACTATGACTAATAATAAAATAGCTTAAAGCTTAAAGGACCATATCACAAAAACATTGTAATTATTAGTATTGTTTTATATATCACTGTTACCATCCTCGATGCTGTACAGTGTAAAGACAAAGAAGAGTACTTAAAAATACAAAAAAAGTGATGTACATAAAAAGTCCAAACATTGGTACAAAATATAGAAATGGTAGACATTTTATAACAAGTTATAATAACAATTCTATAATGATTAACAAAATAGACAACTTACAAAACACAAACACCAGCCTCCCCTCCTACTTGCTTACACCCTATTTGCATTGAACAACTGCTGTTTAGAAAGTGCTTTTGAGAAAAAATAAAACCCTGAAAAAAAGAAAACCCTGAGAATCACCCAAGAGAAGATGGATTAGTCCAAAACCAGTCAGTCAGGTATTTACTACCTACTGTAAGTGACAGAATAAAAAAAAAATGTATAATGGATTTTACTCTGGGTCAAATGTAAATCTGATATTTATGCATATTTTTAATTTTACAGTTTTTTGCAAAAAAAAATAAATAAAAATAAAAATAAAAAAATAGAAGTCAATAAACAGAGTCATAACACTACGCAGGCATTTACAGTGTTATTTGAAGCAAAATTAAACTCAAGATAGATTTGTCTAGAAGAAATGGTATTTGGAATTTTTCTGGACTCATATTCTTAATTCCATATTGTTAATTCCAACTTAAAGGGGCACTACAGTGAAAAACTGTAAAATGTAAAATATGTGCAAACATATACAAATAAGAAGTACATTTTTTCCAGAGTAAAATAAACCATAAATTACTTTTCTCCCATGTTGCTGTCACTTACAGTAGGCAGTAGAAATCTGACAGAAGTGACAGGTTTTTGACTAGTCCATCTCTTTATAGGGGATTCTCAGGGATATATTTATTTTCAAAAGCACTTAGTGAATGGCAGTTGCTCTGTCCAACTGCCAAAAAACTGTGTAGTGAGCAGGGAGGCTGGCCAGCATCATTGTTTAAATCCTTTTACGGGAATATCTTTATAAAGAATAAAAGCCTTGCTGAGAATCCCCTATGAAGAGATGGACTAGTCCAAAACCTGTCACTTCTGTCAGATTTCTACTACCTACTGTAAGTGACAGCAACATAGAAGAAAAGTAATTTATGGCTCATTTTACTCTGGAAAAAATGTGCTTCTTATTTGTATATGTTTGCATATATTTTAACCACTTTACCACTGAGGGGTTTTACCCCTTGAACACCAGAGTAATTTTCACCTTTCAGCGCTCCTTCCATTTATTCGTCTATAACTTTATTATTACTTATCGCAATGAAATGAACTATATCTTGTTTTTTTCACCACCAATTAGGCTTTCTTTAGGTGGGACATTATGCCAAGAATGATTTTATTCTAAATGTGTTTTAATGGGAAAATAGGAAAAAAATGTGGGAAAAAATTATTATTTTTCAGTTTTCGGCCATTATAGTGTTTAAATACTGCATGCTACTGTAATTAAAACCCATGAAATGTATTTGCCCATTTGTCCCGGTTATAAAACCGTTTAAATTATGTCCCTATCACAATGTTTGGCGCCAATATTTTATTTGGAAATAAAGGTGCATTTTTTTCAGTTTTGCATCCATCCCTAATTACAAGCCCGTAGTTTATAAAGTAACAGTGTTATACCCTCTTGACATAAATATTTAAAAAGTTCAGTCCCTAAGGTATTTTTTTTTTAATTACAAAAAAATAAAAATTGGGGAGTGTGGGAGGTAATGAGTTAATTTATTGTGTAAAATTAATGTATTTGTATATGTAAAATGCTTTAGGGTGTAGTTTTACTATTTGGCCACAAGATGGCCACAGAAAGTCTGTTTACATGCGATCTGTACAGGAAGCACTACGAGGCTGGGAAGATCACAATGATTGCGCTGTTTCTCAAAGAAGCAGCAGATAATTGCCGGGGCTTAGATCAACGAACGGAAATGGATTTTCCCATTCATTGATCTCCGAGCGAGCAGGCGGCGGCGTGCACGAGCGGCGGCGTGCACGAGAGGCGGGAGCATGCGCACGAGCGGCGGGAGTGCGGACAGCGGCGGTAGCATGGAAGGTATGGATTTCTCCGTCCCTTGGTTTTTTAGGGGTGGAAAAAGGGACGAAGAAATTCATACCGCGGGGGGTAAAGTGTTTAATTGTACAGTTTTTCGCTGTAGTGCCTCTTTAACAGTATAAGCAGCAGCCATGTCAGTATGACATACAGAGTGGTTCATTCAGCTCCCAAACAGAGAAATAATTACCTTTTTGAACATTTTAGCACTCCCTTGTTATCAGAGTGTTAGCCACATACAAGTGTTTAGGCTTCTGTTTACTTTTAGGAGAGATGCTGATGCACTTCAGATTGCTCGACTGCACTAATAAAGCACTGGTTTATTGACCCTTGCAATGAAAATAAATACATGAAAAGTAACACAAACTAGTTCTTAGTAGGATTGGTACTATATATAGCCATGTTTACATCATCATGTTACATGTAACTTCATGTAAATAAAGAATATCACCGCTGTCATATCACCACTATTACTTTGATCACCTTTTCCCATGCATAGCTCTTTCTTTCACATGCAATTCACTGTGCTGGACTGAGGTCTTGTTGCACAGAGAAACATTACCAAAGCCCTTCTCCAGCTTCACATTTTCTTACCTTGTTACCCTGCCCAACTTTACCCCAATAATTAAGTATAAGGTCAGTTTTCCACAGGAGGCTAGATGGGAAGCGGAACATGCCTCCTTGTGGGTCAAAGTCATGTATAATAGTGTATCAGCCCTGCAAGATATGGGCATACAGCACTCAAATAGTCTTGGACTCAAGCGATAATAAATAATACATTATAATCCTAAGTATTCACTTACTTTTTTCCGCATGCAGATATCTTAATTGGATCCTAATTTAATCATTTTTCTAAATATTATTTTTTATTTCATTTGTATTACTAGGTTTTCTGCCTCTATTTTCAGGACTTGTTTGAAAGTCAGATGATGTTTTAGGGCACATTCATTTAATAAACAAACAGAACATTTTAAAGTGTTCACAAACTGTCAAGCTCCATTGTATATTGGATTTTTTAGGGGAACAGTATGGAGGGTAGAAAATGTGAGGCTGAAATTGACTTTTAAAGATTGAAAAAAAAATATTATCCTTGTTTTCAACATTTTTAAACTTTTCATTTAATTTCACAAAGCTAATAGAGTTTAAATATGTATTTACTCCAAAACAGTGGTCATGTGATCTGTGCCAAGCTTTCCTAACAATACAGTATTTTGTATACAGGGTGGGCCATTTATATGGATACACCTTAATAAAATGGGAATGGCTGGTGATATTAACTTCCTGTTTGTGGCACATTAGTATATATGAGGGGGCAAACTTTTCAAGATGGGTGGTGACTATGGCAGCCATTTTGAAGTTAGCCATTTTGAATCCAACTTAAGTTTTTTCAATAGGAAGAGGGTCATGTGACACATAAAACTTATTGGGAATTTCACAAAAAACAATGGCATGCTTTGTTTTAATGTAACTTTATTTTTTCATGAGTTATTTACAAGTTTCTCTTTGTTTACAGCCATTGACATGTTGCCGAGGATCACACGTGAGGAGAGGATAGAAATTGTCTTGATGTCTGGTGAACGCAGTAACCGGGTCATTGCAGCAGATTTCAATGCAAGACACCCTGCAATACCACCCATGTCCCTTGCTACAGTTAGCAAACTGCTTGCTAAGTTTCGTAAAACTGGTTCAGTGTTGGATTTGCCAAAATGTGGCTGCAGGAAATCTGTCACTAATGAAGAAACATCAGTGGCTGTACTAGCTTCATTCAGCAAGAGCCTACAGGGTAGCACTCACCACATATCACTGGAGAGTGGCATTGGTCAAACATCCCTTATTAGCTACTCACAAATGGCACCCTTACAAATTGCAGCTACTGCAGCATCTCAATGAGGATGACCCAGATCGGCGCACTGAATTTGCAGAATGGTCAAAACAAAAATTGGAACAGGACCCTCAGTTTACACAGCAGATTTTGTTTAGTGATGAGGCAAACTTTTATGTGAATGGTGAAGTTAACACACAAAACCACAGCTATTGGTCTGACACTAACCCACATTGCATAGATCCCTCCCAGACTGTTGGAACATAAAAATTGATGGTATGGTGTGGTATAAGGGTACAAAGATAGTGGGGCCATTCTTCATCAATGGAAACCTCAAGGCCACTGGATCAACTGGATCAGTGAAATTGCTACATGTTGATGTGTTTCCCTCTTTATGCACTGCAGCTGGCACGTTCCCTGAGGTTTTCCAACAAGATGGTGCACCACCACATTGAGGGGTGTCAGGTCGAAGCATTCCTAGATGAACAGTTTCCTGGAAAGTGGATTGGTCTTTGTGTGCCAGTTGAATGGCCCCCAAGGTCTCCCGATCTGACCTCCTTAGACTTTTATCTTTGGGGTCATCTGAATGCAATTGTCTATGCTGTGAAGATATGAGATGTGCAGCACCTGAAACTACTGATACTGGAAGTCTGTGCTAGCATTTCTCCTGCGGTGTTGCTATCAGTGTGTGAAGAGTGGGAGAAGAGGGTTGCATTGACAATCCAACACAATGGGCAGCACTTTGAACACATTTTATAAGTGATCATAAACTTGTAAATAACTCATGAAATAATAAAGTTACGTTAAAACCAGCACAACAAAGTTGTTTTTCTTGTGAAATTCCCAATAACTTTGATGTGTCACATGACCCTCTTCTAATGAAAAAACAAAAGTTGGATTCAAAATGGCCAACTTCAAAATGGCCACCATAGTCACCACCCATCTTGAAAAGTTTGCCCCTTCACATATACTAATGTGCCACAAACAGGTTGACGCAATTGCAGGGAAGTTATTATATAGGATAATGTATATAACAACAATAACATTAGTCATTGTTGACATGGCATCTACGTTTAGCACCATATACACTTATTTATGCTACGTATTATCTATGTACAAATTATTACCCATGCTTGATTTTAATGTACCTTGAGCTGCATTTATTAATACCGTAATAATACATTTTAATAATAATGATCTAAATTTGTTTAGTGACACTCTAGAACAGTATCTGCAGCAAATATCCCCCTGAGCTACAAATAAAAAAATAGGGGCATTTCAGGGGTTAATTTGCTTTGGAGTCACATTTACTTCTCTGCAGGCATTGTAGTTTTCCGTCCCAATTTGTTACCTTGTTTCACCCAGTGCTATACAAATGAAATACAATGGGAGATGGGTAAAGAGAAGACATGTTTACTAATTCTTTTTCCCACAGGAGCCCATTGTGAAAAAAAATCTGCAACTGAATGGGAGTTTAACAATTTTTTTTGCCATAGGGTCAAATCAAAAGAAAACTGATAGTGAAACTAAATAGGGCCCTGAAGGAAAGTTAAGTCAACCTCTGCAGGATTCTAGTGTAGCAGGAATCACTTGATTGACAAGGGCTGAGCCCCGGACTGTATTATCTTTGTAGTATATCACATGTCAAAACTTCCCTCCTAAGAAAAACAGAAATGACCTCTGTGGTGCCACAAGTCCTTTGTGACCTTTTTAGTAGCCATAACAGCGGCTAAAACAACACAAATACATCAAGCAGAGCTTTTTTTCTCCCCTGATAGGATGGTGAAACTTTATTTCAGCCTGAGTAGTTAGCACAATTAATATAAAAAAACCTTCTGCTCCGATCCGTACAGCACAGCTTTGTACTAGAAAGCTATGGCTTAGCGTAGAACTCTGACTTTGACAATAAAAAACGGCCACAGGCGACAATTAAAGGTGATTAAGTCCTTCAAGACTTGTTCTACCAGCAGTCTGCCAAATCTAGTCTGCAATCATTTTTTTTTAATTGAGTTAGATTGTTCATCAGCTTGTTGTCCTTACAGTGTATCTCCAGTTACAAAATAAGATAGTATTACTTTCCACAAGCAAGGCTAAAACCCTATAAATTCATATTAAAGAACAAAAAGATATCAATTATATCCTGAAAATGTGTTGTACTGTTTTTTTTAACCACTTGAGGACCTAGGGCTTTCTACCCCTTAAGGACCGGCCACTTTTTTTTCATTCAGACCACTGCAGCTTTCACAGTTTATTGCTCGCTCATACAACCTACCACGTAAATGAATTTTGGCTCCTTTTCTTGTCACTAATAAAGCTTTCTTTTGGTGCTATTTGATTGCTCCTGCGATTTTTACTTTTTATTATATTCATCAAAAAAGACATGAATTTTGGCAAAAAAATGATTTTTTTAACTTTCTGTGCTGACATTTTTCAAATAAAGTAAAATTTCTGTATACATGCAGCGCGAAAAATGTGGGCAAACATGTTTTTGATTAAAAAAAAAACCCATTCAGTGTATATTTATTGGTTTGGGTAAAAGTTATAGCGTTTACAAACCATGGTGCAAAAAGTGAATTTTCCCATTTTCAAGCATCTCTGACTTTTCTGACCCCCTGTCATGTTTCATGAGGGGCTAGAATTCCAGGATAGTATAAATACCCCCCAAATGACCCCATTTTGGAAAGAAGACATCCCAAAGTATTCACTGAGAGGCATAGTGAGTTCATAGAAGATATTATTTTTTGTCACAAGTAAGCGGAAAATGACACTTTGTGAGAAAAAAAAAAAAAGTTTCCATTTCTTCTAACTTGCGACAAAAAAAAATGAAATCTGCCACGGACTCACCATGCCCCTCTCTGAATACCTTGAAGGGTCTACTTTCCAAAATGGGGTCATTTGTGGGGTGTGTTTACTGTCCTGACATTTTGGGGGGTGCTAAATTGTAAGCACCCCTGTAAAGCCTAAAGGTGCTCATTGGACTTTGGACCCCTTAGCGCAGTTAGGCTGCAAAAAAGTGCCACACATGTGGTATTGCCGTACTCAGGAGAAGTAGTATAATGTGTTTTGGGGTGTATTTTTACACATACCCATGCTGGGTGGGAGAAATATCTCTGTAAATGACAATTTGTTAATTTTTTTTACACACAATTGTCCATTTACAGAGATCTTTCTCCCACTCAGCATGGGTATGTGTAAAAATACACCACAAAACACATTATACTACTTCTCCTGAGTACGGCGATACCACATGTGTGGCACTTTTTTGCACCCTAACTGCGCTAAAGGGTCCAAAGTCCAATGAGTACCTTTAGGATTTCACAGGTCATTTTGAGAAATTTTGTTTCAAGACTACTCCTCACGGTTTAGGGCCCCTAAAATGCCAGGGCAGTATAGGAACCCCACAAATGACCCTATTTTAGAAAGAAGACACCCCAAGGTATTCCGTTAGGAGTATGGTGAGTTCATAGAAGATTTTATTTTTTGTCAAAAGTTAACGGAAAATGACACTTTGTGAAAAAACACAATTAAAATCAATTTCCGCTAACTTGTGACAAAAAATAAAATCTTCTATGAACTCGCCATACTACTAACGGAATACCTTGGGGTGTCTTCTTTCTAAAATGGGGTCTTTTGTGGGGTTCCTATACTGCCCTGGCATTTTAGGGGCCCTAAACCGTGAGGAGTAGTCTTGAAACGAAATTTCTCAAAATGACCTGTGAAATCCTAAAGGTACTCATTGGCATGGCCGGATTTCTGGCAAGGCCACATAGGCCATGGCCTAGGGCACCAGGATGCAAGGGGCGGGCTATGGGCAGCAGACTTTATTGGCAGTTAACCTGCCGAATATTCACAACAGTCAGGACGCAGGCGCGGGCCATGCCATTTCTGCACAAGCATAGATAGACACTAGCTTTTAGCAGTAGCAGCCAGACCCAGTCTGTGGCTACCCTGCTTAGCTTATATATATCAGAGGGTGGTCAGGTCTGGCACTCAATCAGGGGATGAAAGGACTCTTTCAGCAAACACAGTAGATCCAGGATTATGTATCTGTGTGAGGCTGGCTTCCCACCATGTGATGTGCCCATGCGTTTTACTGTGGATGAAGGAAGACTTGGAAGCTGGAATCTGAATGGTCCTGGATGCTGTTGGTCAGGGGCGGCTGGTGATAGTGGGCCTTGGGCAGTAAAAAGTACAAATCCGGCCCTGCTCATTGGACTTTGGGCCCTTTAGCGCAGTTAGGGTGCAAAAAAGTGCCACACATGTGGTATCGCCATACTCGGGAGAAGTAGTACAATGTGTTTTGGGGTGTATTTTTACACATACCCATGCTGGGTGGGAGAAATACCTCTGTAAATGGACAATTGTGTGTAAAAAATCAAAAGATTGTCATTTACAGAGGTATTTCTCCCACCCAGCATGGGTATGTGTAAAAATACACCCCAAAACACATTATACTACTTCTCCCGAGTACGGCGATACCACATGTGTGGCACTTTTTTGCACCCTAACTGCACTAAGGGGCCCAAAGTCCAATGAGTACCTTTAGGATTTCACAGGTCATTTTTGTTTCAAGACTACTCCTCGCGGTTTAGGGCCCCTAAAATGCCAGGGCAGTATAGGAACCCCACTAATGACCCCATTTTAGAAAGAAGACACCCCAAGGTATTCCGTTAGGAGTATGGTGAGTTCATAGAAGTTTTTATTTTTTTGTCACAAGTTAGCGGAAATTGATTTTAATAGTTTTTTTTCACAAAGTGTCATTTTCCGCTAACTTGTGACAAAAAATAAAATCTTCTATGAACTCACCATACTCCGTACGGAATACCTTTGGGTGTCTTCTTTCTAGAATGGGGTCATTTGTGGGGTTCCTATACTGCCCTGGCATTTTAGGGGCCCTAAACCGTGAGGAGTAGTCTTGAAACCAAATGTCGCAAAATGACCTGTGAAATCCTAAAGGTACTCATTGGACTTTGGGCCCCTTAGCGTACTTAGGGTGTAAAAAAGTGCCACACATGTGGTACCGCTGTACTCAGGAGAAGTAGTATAATGCGTTTTGGGGTGTATTTTTACACATACCCATGCTAAGTGGGAGAAATATCTCTGTAAATGACAATTGTTTGATTTTTTTACACACAATTGTTCATTTACATAGAAATTTCTCCCACCCAGCATGGGTATGTGTAAAAATACACCCCAAAACACATTATACTACTTTTCCTGAGTACGGCGGTACCACATGTGTGACACTTTTTTGCAGCCTAGGTGCGCTAAGGGGCCCAACGTCCTATTCACAGGTCATTTTGAGGCATTTGTTTTCTAGACTACTCCTCGCGGTTTAGGGCCCCTAAAATGCCAGGGCAGTATAGGAACCCCACAAGTGACCCCATTTTAGAAAGAAGACACCCCAAGGTATTCTGTTAGGTGTATGACGAGTTCATAGAAGATTTTATTTTTTGTCAAAAGTTAGCGGAAAGTGACACTTTGTGGAAAAAAACCAATAAAAATCAATTTCCGCTAACTTTTGACAAAAAATAAAATCTTCTATGAACTCGTCATACACCTAACAGAATACCTTGGGGTGTCTTTTTTTCTAAAATGGGGACACTTGTGGGGTTCCTATACCGCCCTGGCATTTTACGGGCCCAAAACCGTGAGTAGTCTGGAAACCAAATGTCTCAAAATGACTGTTCAGGGGTATAAGCATCTGCAAATTTTGATGACAGGTGGTCTATGAGGGGGCGAATTTTGTGGAACCGGTCATAAGCAGGGTGGCCTTTTAGATGACAGGTTGTATTGGGCCTGATCTGATGGATAGGAGTGCTAGGGGGGTGACAGGAGGTGATTGATGGGTGTCTCAGGGGGTGGTTAGAGGGGAAAATAGATGCAATCAATGCACTGGGGAGGTGATCGGAAGGGGGTCTGAGGGGGATCTGAGGGTTTGGCCGAGTGATCAGGAGCCCACACGGGGCAAATTAGGGCCTGATCTGATGGGTAGGTGTGCTAGGGGGTGACAGGAGGTGATTGATGAGTGTCTCAAGGTGTGATTAGATGGGGGAATAGATGCAAGCAATGCACTGGCGAGGTGATCAGGGCTGGGGTCTGAGGGCATTCTGAGGGTGTGGGCGGGTGATTGAGTGCCCTAGGGGCAGATAGGGGTCTAATCTGATAGGTAGCAGTGACAGGGGGTGATTGATGGGTAATTAGTGGGTGTTTAGGGTAGAGAACAGATGTAAACACTGCACTTGGGAGGTGATCGGACGTCGGATCTGCGAGCGATCTATTGGTGTGGGTGGGTGATCAGATTGCCCGCAAGGGGCAGGTTAGGGGCTGATTGATGGGTGGCAGTGACAGCGGGTGATTGATGGGTGGCAGTGACAGGGGGTGATTGATGGGTGGCAGTGACAGGGGGTGATTGATGGGTGATTGATAGGTGATTGACAGGTGATTGACAGGTAATCAGTGGGTTATTACAGGGGAGAAAAGATGTAAATATTGCACTGGCGAATTGATAAGGGGGGGTCTGAGGGTAATCTGAGCGTGTAGGCGGGTGATTGGGTGCCCGCAAGGGGCAGATTAGGGTCTGATCTGATGGGTAACAGTGACAGGTGGTGATAGGGGGTGATTGATGGGTGATTGATGGGTAATTAGTGGGGGTTTAGAGGAGAGTAAACGCTGCGCTTGGGTGGTGATCTGATGTCGGATCTGCGGGCGATCTATTGGTGTGGGTGGGTAATCAGATTGCCCGCAAGGGGCAGGTTAGGGGCTGATTGTTGGGTGGCAGTGACAGGGGGTGACAGGGGGTGATTGATGGGTGATAGGTGATTGGCAGGTGATTGACAGGTGATCAGTGGGTTATTACAGGGAAGGATAGATGTAAATAATGCCCTGGCGAATTGATAAGGGGGGTCTGAGGGTAATCTGAGCGTGTAGGCGGGTGATTGGGTGCCCGCAAGGGGCAGATTAGGGTCTGATCTGATAGGTAACAGTGATAGGGGGTGATTGATGGGTGATTGATGGGTAATTAGTGGGTGTTTAGAGAAGATAACAGATGTAAACAATACATTTGGGAGGTAATCTGACGGCGGGTTTGCGGGCGATCTAATGGTGTGGGTGGGTGATCAGATTGCCTGCAAGGGGCAGGTTAGGGGCTGATTGATGGGTGGCAGTGACAGGGGGTGACAGGGGGTGATTGATGGGTGATAGGTGATTGGCAGGTGATTGACAGGTGATCAGTGGGTTATTACAGGGAAGAACAGATGTAATGAATGCACTGGTGAATTGATAAGGGGGGGTCTGAGGGCAATCTGAGCGTGTGGGCGGGTGATTGGGTGCCCGCAAGGGGCAGATTAGGGTCTGATCTGATAGGTAAAAGTGACAGGTGGTGATAGGGGGTGATTGATGGGTGATTGATGGGTAATTAGTGTGTGTTTAGAGGAGAGAATAGATGTAAACAATGGATTTGGGAGGCGATCTGATGTCGGATCTGCGGGCGATCTATTGGTGTGGGGGTGATCAGTTTGCCCGCAAGGGGCAGGTTAGGGGCTGATTGATGGGTGGCAGTGACAGGGGGTGATTGATGGGTGATTGACAGGTGATTGACAGGTGATTGACAGGTGATCAGGGGGGATAGATGCATACAGTACATGGGGGGGGGTCTGGGGGGGGTCTGGGGAGAATCTGGGGGGTGGGGGGGGGTGATCAGGAGGGAGCAGGGGGCAGGGGGGGGGGTATAAAAAAAAATAGCGTTGACAGATAGTGACAGGGAGTGATTGATGGGTGATTAGGGGGGTGATTGGGTGCAAACAGGGGTCTGGGGGGTGGGCAGGGGGGGGTCTGATGGGTGCTGTGGGCGATCTGGGGCGGGGGGGGGAGAAAATCAGTATGCTTGGTGCAGACTAGGGTGGCTGCAGCCTGCCCTGGTGGTCCCTCGGACACTGGGACCACCAGGGCAGGAGGCAGCCTGTATAATACACTTTGTAAACATTACAAAGTGTATTATACACTTTGTATGCGGCGATCGTCGGGTTAACATCCCGCCGGCGCTTCCGTATGGCCGGCGGGATGTTGCGGCGAGTGAGCGGCGACAGGCGGAGGCGGAGGATCGCGTCACGGATGACGCGATCGCTCCGCCCATGCCCAAACAAGGACCGCCGCATTTTGTCAATACGGCGGTCCTTGCGGCGTCTGCTTCCCGGCCGCCATTTGTCTATACGGCGGTCGGGAAGTAGTTAATAAACTTAATGTGAAAAAATTGAACAGAGGTGCCAACAAGAATAAAAACGTTCAAAAACTGTTGAAAAGGGAGAAGTTTGCTGCACCTACTCTTTTTGTTATGTCTATTATTTGCCTGATGTAGCGGGATTGTGGCCTGCAAAACGCATTGCATTTTGGAGCACCTAATAAATGTTATCTTGAATTAAAGTAACAGTTTTCAGTCTGTTAATGTGCGAGGGAGGTAAGTTCACCAAACCGTCCCCCTTTTAAATGGTTTTTAAATGTTTTTATTCTTGTTGGCGCCTTTGTTCAATTTTTTCACATTTAGTCTAGTCCACCCTTGGTGGAGGGGTGTATCCCCATATTCTTTCTATCTGCAGAGAGCGACTTCTTAAACCTGAGTGGTGACAGGTTCTAATTCTCCCCAGCCTCCTTTATAGTGGTTGCCTGTGTGGTAACCCTTGTTTGTGAGTATAATGCTTTTGCTTTTACAACAATCTGCTTAATTGACGTAAATACTATTCTATATTGGACTCATGGTTTCCTATCTTCATTTTCAAGCTTTTTTTTTAATAGATTCTCTCTTGCCTTCGGTCTGTTCCCAGTTGGTGTTTCTCTGAGATTTTCTTTTGGAGCAAGTCATGGGAATGCTCCTCCACGCTCTGAGGGTTATCTCCTGTCTAAAGAATGTTCTTTATTTTTTATCACCTGTCTGTCAAAACCCAAGTAAACCCCGGCAGCAAGATGCCTCCACGGTTTTCCCCAGCAACTAGTAACACTAAGGCTACATTCACAGTGACATGTTGTGGTGTGAAACCTGTGAAATCAGGAAGACAACAGAGGAGAAAAGTTGTATTGCACCTTACATGTGTGGTGCCACACATACAGTGAAGCCTACAGTACATATAATGAATGCTTCATTGCAAATGTTGATGCACACGTGACGTTATGTGGTACTGCACTGCATGCAATGAGTGATGCTCATGGATTCCACCGCTGATTTAAATCTACTGGTAAGCTACATACTCACCTCATAATGCAGGAAGATGGATCCAGCCATGTGTCTCTGATGACGAGCCCTCCCCTGATCCATCTTCCTCCATCTTCCGGTCAGCGGGTATGAACAACATCACACGACGGGCATCAATGAGACTTCAAGCTATCGCTGTACTTTGCACGTTTGTTGACGGGGATCTAAAAGATCTGATTTACCTGGAAGTCATTATCGCGCGATGCTACCCAAGAATGCGGAAATCATCGGGAGAACCTTTGAAAAACATTGGAAAAATCGCAAGATGGGTACGGGCCTTTACAATATCATTGCATGCCCTTAGCATTGTAATTGCATTATTCAGTGCACTGCAAGGTGTCACTGCGAACGTAGCCGAAAGGCCCATACATACCTGTCACTAAGGTTATTTCAAAGGAACAATCATATCATTTGAGAAAAAAAAAACATCTACCCAACTGCCATCAAAAATAATGATACATATAAAAAAATTCTGGGTAAGTTTTTGTGAAAATGTGTATCTTGTGAAAATCAATTATATTTTCACAAAATTACAAATCATTACAAAATGACACATTGTAATCATGATTATCTGCAAAGTTAATTCTGCAATAATTTTAAAGATTTTGCAACAAAAAGAATTGCAAATTTTGCTGCAAAAATACTACTGTGTGAAACTCGAGATCATTACTAGTATAAGTGAATCTCTGGTGTGGATTCTGTGGAATATGTAAAGTGTTTTTCTTGTATTCCTGTATTGTCATATTGCTGTATGTCACCCCTAAATATTGTCTGTAACCTAAATTAATGTTCAGCGCTGCGTAATATGTTGGCGCTTTATAAATACAATAAATAATAATAATAATAATAAAAGTGTAATTCTTTAGTTAGTGGTAACCACAGAAGAGGGGAAGTTAATGTGAGGCAGAGGAGAGGGGAGGTAAATCTTAAGAAGAGGAGAGGGGAGGTTGGTGTTAGGCAGAGGAGAGGGGACGCAAATCTTAACCCTCCTGGCGGTCTAATAAATTCCGCCAGGAGGCAGCGCAGCAGTTTTTTTTTTTTAAATCATGTAGCGAGCCCAGGGCTCGCTACATGATAGCAGCTGCTCAGCGGCATCCCCCCGCCCGCTTCGATCGCCTTCGGCGATCTCTGATCAGGAAATCCTGTTCAAAGAACGGGATTTCCCGGAGGGCTTCCCCCGTCATGGCGACGGGGCGGGATGACGTCACCGACGTCAGCGACGTCGTGACTTCATTGGGAGTCCCGATCCACCCCTCAGCGCTGCCTGGCACTGATTGGCCAGGCAGCGCACGGGGTCGGGGGGGGGGGGCGTCGCGGCACGACGGATAGCGGCGATCGAGTGCGGGGCGGCGGCGATCGGTGTGCTGACGCAGCTAGCAAAGTGCTATCTGCATGCAGCTAAAAAAAAATTAAGCAAATCGGCACAGCAGGGGTTACCGCCAGGAAGGTTAAGCAGAGGAGAGGGGAGGTTAGTGTTATGGTGCCCATGCATTGTACAATTTTTTTCATTTTTTTCGATTAGATAATTTTGTTCAATTATTCCAATGTCCGATTGAAGTTTTATGGAAAAATGGGATAATCTATTATTTTTTCTTGATTGAAAAAAAAAATGATTTTAAACTTTTATTCGATTCGATCGTTTTGGTTGTATAAATGGGAAAATTGAACTTTTTATTGTACCGTGTATGGGCACCTTTAGGCAGAGGAGATCGGAGGTTAGTGTTATGGTGCCCATACACGGTACAATAAAAACGTTAAATTTTCCAGTTTACTTGCCCAAAACAATCGAATCGAAAATAATCTTTTTTTTTCAATCAAGAAAAATGAACAATTATCCCGTTTTTTCAATAAAAATCTGATCTAACATGTTGGAAAAATCTTTATATTTGATCTAACGGAATGATCGAACAAAATTATCTAATTAAAAAAAAAATGAAAAAAATTGTACCATGTATGGACAACATTAGGCAGAGGAGAGGGGTAGTTAGTGTTAAAGTGAATGGGAACCGCATTTTTTAAAAAATGAAGCAAATACTTACCTAAGGAGAGGGATGGCTCTGGGTTGTATAGAGCCTTCCGTCTCCTCTCTCGGTGCCCTCTATCCTGTGCTGGCTCCCCCCCCCCCCCCCGGTTCAATCCCCCACCGAAAGGGTATTTGGAAGTCTTCGGGAGCCGTGTCCTCCCGAAGACGTGCGGCTCCATACTGCGCAGGCGTGAGCGTGCAAGAGAGCGTGCTTGCACAGGCACAGTACAGGGCCACCCTTCTTCAGGAGCACTCGGGCTCCCTGAAGACTTCTAAAGCTTCCTTCGGCCGGGTAAAGCAGTATTTGACTAAATTAGTCATATACTGCTACGGGGCGAGCCAGCACTGGAACAAGGGGACCAGGAGAGGAGCGGGAAGGCTCTATAGGACCCAGAGCCTTCCCTCTCCTTGGGTAAGTATCTGTCTCATTTTTTTAAATGCGGTTCCCATTCACTTTAAGCAGAGAAGAGGGGAGGTTAGTGTTAGGCACTAGAGAAGTGAAGTTTAGTGTTAGGCATAGGCCTGCGGGACACACATTTGGATGAAAAGGCTTTTTTTGTCACCTCACCAGCCAAGTTACAATGTATTATCTTACATCTGACATTGGCCACATCTCTTGGCCACTTCCTACATTGGCCAGCCAGTTTGGGAACTGACCACACTTCTGGCTTTGGACATAACATATACAATCAATGTAGTACTTTCAGTCTTAAAGGATACATGAAGTGACATGTGACATGATGAGATAGACATGTGTATGTACAGTGCCTAGCACACACATAACTATGCTGTGTTCCTTTTTTTTCTTTCTCTGCCTGAAAGAGTTAAACATCAGGTATGTAAGTGGCTGACTCAATCCTGACAGGAAGTGACTACAGTGTGACCCTCACTGATAAGAAACTCCAACTATAAAACACTTTCATAGCAGAAAAATGGCTTCTGAGAGCAAGAAAGAGAAAAAGAGGGTTATGATTATTTAAAAAGAAGTGAAAAGTCTATTTACTGCTTAAGTAACTATTCAGTGAAAGCAGCAAAGGCAACGCAAGTCAATGTAGTAGTTAGCGAATAGAACTCTGGCATTTTATTTTGATTATGCCTTATCATGGATGCCATTTAACCCCTAATATAATATCATTTATGTATCTAACATTAAAATAAATTATAAGCATGCTAGGATGAGGGATCAGGAGGTTTGCAAGGGATAAGGAGGTCTGCAATTTTTTGGAGCCATGAGTGATTGTTTCTGCAATCTCACGTGGTGAGTACAAGAGCACGATTAAATGAACGAGCGACGCTAACGGCTGTCATGGCAGATCAGATACCCTACAACTCCTGCGCAAAGTGTTAGGATGGCTTGAGGGTCTCGTTCACGCATGTCATGTGCCGTGGCATGACATTGCATGTTCCTGACTTCCCGCTAGCAGGAAGAGGGATCGGGGAACCTCGTTCATAGGGAGGCGTTGCTGTGAAGTTTCCCGATCCATGGTCAGGCAAGCTTATGCATGACATGCATCGGGAGCCGGGTATGCAGCAGAGTGAGTGACTGCCAAGATGAACAGAAGACCTGATGGAATGGTGAGAGCGGGCAAATACTTTTACTGCTCTTCTGCACTGACTCTACAAGAGTTGAATGAGGGAGAGAACCCCCAGACTCCCAGGGAGGCCCCATAAATGTAATGTGGGGGGCCCCAGGAAGCATTGTTACACTCCCGCAACCAGAGGATCTAGAAGTGTGGAGCAGTGCATCTTTGGGTTTCTACTGTCTTCTACTGTTTCTCCGGTTAGTAAGGATTAACAAAGAGAGTTGGTCAAGTCTAGACAGGTGATGTCTGATGGTTTCAGCTAGAGGTTTGGGTGCAACACAGGTGTGTTATTGTATAATTTGCCATACTTTATTATTTGTATAATGAACGAGAACCTGAAGGGTTTTTACATCTACAATGAACAAAATGATGTGTCAATGGGAATCCTGAGATAATGGAATCATTACTGCTTCCAATAAAATCTGGTGAGTTGGACATCTAGTGGTGTCTTATTTCCATTACATAAGATTTACACACAGAGAGGCACAGAGAGATGTCTCTGGAATTAATAAGGATGAGCAAGTGGATTTCATGGAATTCTAAATTTCACATTGGAATTGCACAATTTTGAGATCAAAGTCAAAATTTAGGATTCACAAATGTGTGTTCCAGAAATGGCAAACATTGTCTACAAGGCTGTGTGCCATCATTGGCCAACCATTATTAGGATGGCGGGGCTGCATACTATACACAACAATATATAAGAAGCATTTCTAAAGCTGAAACCAAGAGAATTAACATGAAAATGAGTATCTTCAATCATTTTTAACAGGTGCTCTTTAGGAAAAGAACCCAACACACGTTGTAGCATACTAGGTAAAATGACCTGCAAATATAATACTGTAACATAATAACCTCAATAACAGTAGTGCTAGAAAACATAGAACTCTTGCTGTGAATATCAGCCAGTGTTTTAATGTCAGGGTGACAAAGACCCGCAAATTACTCACAGCTGTGTTGGTGGTGGTGCAGTGTTGCCAACTGGCACACTGGCTGTGAGGAGCTTTAACTCCTGCCCTTATGATAATGGACTGCATCGGAATATTCTCTTCCCTGGTACTCTTGGTTTGATGGGTTAAACCTGGCCCATTCTTAAGAATTCTAGAGACCTCTTTGCTCTTATCCATTATGTTGGTAGAGGTTGAGTATGAGGGGGTTGGTTGCGGAGAGAAGGATGTCTAAAGGTGGCAAGATAGGGCAATTTGATGACTGACTCTCCTGAAAGTTTGGTGAAAAGTGTTGCATTGCTAAATCCAGAAGATAGAAATTCAGGAAATTAATTTTCTATTGGGGGACTTTTTCCGTGTAGTAAACCAATTATGGTATGATAGTAAGGTCTAGTAGTCTCCAGCTGCTGTGGCCATTGCTGGTTGATCATACTTTATTTATTGTTGGGAGCTTTAGGCATGGCTTTCTTTCAAGTAGGCCACCTGATGCCAGGGTCCCTAAATGTGACAGCTTCCTCATATTCCTCAGGTATTTTGTGTATTTGAGTTATGTTGACTTGGGCTGGAGAGATAAATGCCATTTGGGCTGGGGCTGAATAAAATGCCAGTGATACTTTGTTCAGTGGCCACTCTCTCATCTTCCTACCCTTCTTGATCTTCTAATTCCACCTCCTCCTCTTGAAGGACATACTCTGTCCTGCAAAAATGTAAACACATACAAGATCTTTTCATATAAATAAAAATAAATAAATAAATAAATAAATAAATTGTACATCCGTGTTTATTTCTTACCCTCTGGATTCTAGGGTTGGACAAAGGGGAGCCAGAATTTTTGTGTTGCCCAATTTTGAAGCACTTCTTTCACTATGGTGGGCCTCCTTTTCAGTTCATATTTCCTTCAGGAAATTATCTCAGATGTTATCCACTTGATTTTGTTCTTCTTCTCCACTATAACCAGAAATTAACAAAACATGTGTTTTATCTTCTAGTTTTCTGGTGATTAAACAGTCTTACATATCTATACACTTCTCATTCTGCAGTGGCAAGATTACAATATCCTGCAGTGTGAGGAAGATCTGCAAAATCACCTAGGCTAATTTAGGTTCCAAAATAAGCTGGTGCCAGACCAACAGACCTATACTGACCATCTGCGCTTACATTAAACTCGGCACAAAACATGCTCAACAGATTTATTGTTGACTTTCAATATTTTTTATTCTTTCCTGCTGTCTGAAAAACACATACGACAGAACTTTTACGGAAAGCAATGGTCAAAAAAGATAAATGTGAACTGGACCATAGAAAAATCAAGTCTTCTGCCCGGTCCACTGGGCAGTGGACAGCATGGATGGGACTTAAAGGGATACTTAAGTCAAAGAAAAAAAATGAGTTTTACTCACCTGGGGCTTCCCTCAGCCCCCTGCAGCTGTCCGGTGCCCTCGCTGTGCCCCTCCTGTCCCTGCCTTCTTGCCGCAATAACAGAATAGAGGGTGCTATTGTGGCTGGGAACCCGAAGAATCACTCGCGTTCCCAGCCTGTCGGCAGCTGTCGCCGAAACCGGAAGGAGCCACCAGTGGAGACAGGAGGATCGGAGAGATGCTCCGAGGGCACCAGACAGCTGCAGGGGGCTGAGGAAAGCCCCAGGTGGGTAAAACTCATTTTTTTTCTTTGACTTAAGTATTCCTTTAAAGGGAATTTCTTTCCACTTAAAAATGCATGTGTACATTATTTTTAACTCTATGGCCCATATCCTATTAAGTTTTCTCCCAAGTTTTCTACACGGAGATATGTTCAGGCCTTACCAATAAAATCCCAGCATACAAGAAAATACTCAAAGTAAGTTTGATATATTTAAAATGATACATTTCAAAATGATAATTTTCAAAAACAAAAAAATTGTAAATTGAAAAGACAAAACATTTCAAACACTTACTTTCTAATTTTTAAATTGATAAAAATTACAAAAACTATAACGTTCTAATTTCCATAACAATATTTGTCGGGTGCCCAAATTTCTGCTTTCACCGCCATCTATCATGTAGCCGATATTTGTAGTATCGCCTATGGTGGCGCTCAAATTGTCCATTAGCCCTGGGCACCTAAATGTCCTGCTTCCCTTCATGCAGCCTACTAAGGTGAGCCAAAACAAAAATAGATTTGGCTAGATTTTTTAGCTAAATAGGCTTTTTCTTTTGGCTCTCCATAACAGTCCACATCCATAAAGTATCTGACTTCAGAGTGTCATATATTTCCTTCTTGGCAATAAGAGTCTGGCTGAATCAATTTTCACAGCATAAAGAGACTCTTTAGGTCTGACTGATCCCATGTAACTGGTAATATCCCTACTAGCCTTGGTGTTCATATTCAGCACCATGTGGTTCAGAACCCGAACTGAGCTGCCTGTTGGGGTGAAGGTGAGGTCAGGTGCAACAAATGTGTTTACTGACAGGAAAGCATTGATGCTTAATGGAAAGAGGATGGGTGTGGTGAAGGGGAAGGAATTTACATGTGTGAGGTATGGTCACCTCATTAATAAGAATAGCAATCTATCCACCCCCGCATACAGGAATGAATGAAGGGATCAGGGGCGTAACTACAAATCACTGGGCCCCCTGTGAAACTTTGGATGGGGCCCCCTCCCCCCACTTTCTGCACAGGTAAACTGATAACCAATGTTATTCAATTAGCTAGTGCACACTTGAATGTGTTTTCCGCCATGCAGATAAAAACAGACAGCAGTGAAGCACTGCACACATATCTCTATCAATTACATTAGCTTCTGCATATTTTCACACATACAGACACACATTGGGGTTGATTCACTAAACTGTGCTAACTCATAGCATGGCCGCACTAGCGTTTTGTGCGCATTATAACACTGTTACTGTTTTTGCACGCAAACGCTAAAAAATTTGCGTTTACGCATGAAAATTTGCGTTATAATGCATGAAAAATGCTAGCGTGGCCATGCTATGAGCTATCAAGGTTTAGTGAATCAACCCCATGGTGTGCAAAAAATGCATGCAGAAAACCAACAGCGGAGTGTGCACCCAGCCTCTGCCTATTACACTCACTCTGTCCATCTCTGATGGAGTAGAACTGGCTTTGCAGACTCCTCCAGCATCACTACAGTACACTGCACTTGGTTCGGGGTTGAGAAGCTGGGGGCTGGGCTTTGCTGAACACTGAATATTGACTGTCTACAAATCTTTGTCTACAAAACTTTGTATGGGCTGGTGCACACCGAGCGGGTTTTCTGGCGTTTTTAGAGCCGCTTGCGGCTGCGAATATGCTTGGTTAATGTATTTCAATGGAGTGGTTCACACCAGAGCGGGAGGCGTTTTGCAGAAACGCATACTCCCGGGGTGAGGAATTTTTTGGATTGTGAAGGCGTTTCTGCCTCCAATGTTAAGTATAGGAAAAACGCAAACCGCTCTGAAAAACGCCAGTTCAGAGCGGTTTTGCAGGCGTTTTTGTTACAGAAGCTGTTCAGTAATAGCTTTACTGTAACAATATATGAAATCTACTACACCAAAAACGCTACCCAAAACCGCAAAGCACTAGCTAAAACGCTTCATAAAAATAAGAAAAAGCGTTTCAAAAACCGATAGCGTTTTGCGGATCTGCTAGCGGTTTTTGGTGTGCACCAGGCCTATGAGCAGATGCAGTCATTAGAACAATTGTGCAGAGAATGTAAAGCTTTCTCTCTCCGTGCCCTGACTCCTCAATCATTACTACAGTACACAGTACTTGGGGAGGGGTAGAAAGTCTGGGGGTAGAACAGCACTGTAAACAAGACCCCACTGAACACTGGTAACCATGTTCCTATTCATTGATCTCCGGGCTACCGGGGGGATGGGGCGGCACGTGAGCGCGCCCAATCGTGCGCGGGAGCGCGCCGAAGTGCGCAGCAGCAAAGCATCAGCCGCCTGGATGTGAGGATCATGTCCAGGCTGCATAAATGGTTAATGTAAAAATAGGATTTTCTGAAGAATTTAGTATATGTCGTTAAGGTTCCTCTTTAAATGGGACTTTTCATTTGCTTCACAATCAGACCAAAAGACACAGAGCAAATAATGAGGAAAAATAAGCGCATTTACCCCTTTGAATTTGCGGTTGGCAGTGGTAAAAGACCCAAGAAAACCTTTTCTGAACTCCATACAACTGAGATTTTGAGACACACACGTTGGGGCACCAAATACAATTCTGATCTGTTTGTTTTTTTAAATTTGAATATTTGACCTAAGAGCAGAGATGTTTTTTCTTTCAGGCCCCTTTTACAGTTGCAGAGTAAAACTGCGTTGTGTTACCCCTTTTTACCGCAAGCAATGCACTTTTTACCTTTTTTTGGCTGCAAAAGCAATGCAAGTCTTTGGAGCCTTGCACACTTACTGTGGTTCTTTGCAGTGCGCCGGAAATTTTCCGAACCGATGCAATCCAACCATGCTCTACGCATGGAGCCTGCTGTAATACAAGTCTATGGGCGACGCATGTAGTGTAAAAGATGAAGCACGGTGCATCACAGCATGCATGCGCTTATGTGTGGAATCCCAGTGACCTACTACTACCTGCCCAGCAGGGAGTACGTCACTGAACAGGGGTTACAATATATGTACAACCCTGTTAGCGCACTCTGCTGCAAGGTCACATGATTGTCATTTTTTGCGTTGTGGTGGGATGCAGCAGGAGCATTGCATTGCATCACAACACACAAAAAAATGTCAAAAGGGCCTCAAGAATCCCATCAAAGGGCCATATGCAATTCACTTTTTTCACCTGAGTTTTCTCCCAGGTGATATTTTTAAACTTGAATTGCCTTTTAAGCCACCAGAGAGCAAGAAAATACTCAAAATAATTTTGATAGTATCTTTTCACCTACTTTTTGGTACTTTTTTAGTTGAAAAGTGATGAAAAGTTATTTTAAATCGAAGATGAAAAATTATCTCCTAGGAGAAAAGTCAGGTTTTCTTATTTTCTCCAGTTCCACTGGTCTCTAATCTTTGCAGGAACAAGTGGTAGCAGAAGCTTCCAAATACTAATGCAGAGAGTTCTAGGATTTTCTATTGCAAAAAACTGCCATGCCTTTCATTATTATAACTGCAACCCATTTCAAATATTTATTCGTAAAAAAAAATGAAGACAGACATGTATAGTCATCTGTTTATAAATGTATACATTTTAAAAACAAATCCCATAAATAGAAAACTGGCCAATGCTACTATAGCTTTGCCTTAAGAGATGTTCCTGTTCGTCCTGCCAAATGCCAGCTGTACCATATAAATGTCATCATGGCCATCAGCTCCATTAAGTAGCAACTTGCCACTTGCCAGCAGGGGAAATGCATTTTCGGAAGAGCTGCAGAATCCATAGACGAGAATGTTAATTGCACTAAGGTAAATCCATTTCCAAGATGGGCTGGTGAGTCGTCATCCCTCACACTGGAGAAGTAATGGAACAGCAAATAATTGCACTCTCCAGACTGATGTATGAGGTTTGCTTAGAGAAAGCACATCACCTTAGCACAAGAGGCCCTTTTAATGAATCTCAGCTTATTCTTTCCTGACATCTCAGATAAAGCAGCTGCAATTTGTCCATTAAAGACAATTAACGACTTTTTTTCTATGGAAACAAATTAGGAAAAAAAAATAGTACAAAGCAGTATGTGTATATCCAGGCTTTATTTTCTAAGGTTGTCAGAGTGGTCTTCAGGCCATCAACCCCCAGAGGGTGTCCTGCATTAAATTGCTGCAATCATCTGACGGGCATGCCCATGTGTGTATAAATATGCATTTATGCGTGAAGAACTTTAGAAAACATGCATGCCGGTTTACTGAATCTGGGCAAATATACCCATAACAGTGACTAAAGGATAGCCGGATTACACCCAAAGGTGGGGATGAGATAAAGACATGTCCAAAAAGAATGATCTGATAGATTGTGGTTTTTAAGAGAAGATGAGGATTGAAATTGCTCTTTAACCTCTTGTGGATGCATGCAATTGAAATCTATGCTCTACTTGGAACCTCTTATTCCTGCCAAGGCGTAAATTTCAGTCTCCCACCTTCGTCGCTATTGCCACTATGCCGCCGCTGCCCTAAGGTATCTAATATCAACTGATCTACATGTGCAATATGTTACTGTGAGCCGATCACAGTGATCATAGCTCTAAAATAGGCTATAGTCCTTAAAGCTAATGTAAATTAAAACAAACAAACAAACAAACAAACAAGCAGATACTTATCTAAGGAGAGGGAAGGCTCTGGATCCTATAGAGCCTTCCCGCTCCTCTCACGGTCCCCTTGTTCCAGCGATGTCACCCTGTTTGCATCTCCCACCATGGTAAGTTTTAGAAGTCTTTGGGAGCCTGAGCGCTCCTGAAGATGGGCGGATCTGTACTGCACAAGCGTGAGCGCGGGAGAAAGTTCACTAGTGCAGGCGCAGTATGGATCAGCCTGTCTTTGGGCGCACTCGGGTTTCCAAAGACTTCTGAAACCTCCCACGGTGGCACAGAGCAGTATTTGAACCATTCGGTCAGATACTGCTACCGGGGGTGACAACACTGGAAGGAGGGGACCAGGAAATGAGGGGAAAGGCTCTATAGGACCCAGAGCCTTCCCTCTCCATAGAAAATATCTGGGTTTTTTTCCCCGGTTTACTTTTACTTTAATGGGCCAACAGGGTTAAAGAGAACCTAAACTGAGGAGGATATGGATTTTTCCTTTTAAAATAATACCAGTTGCCTGACTCTCCTGCTGATCCTGTGTCTATAATACTTTCAGCCACAGCCCATCAACAAGCATGCAGATCAGCTGCTCTGACTGAAGTCAGACTGGATTAGCTGCATGCTTGTTTCAGGTGTGTGATTCAGCCACCACTGCAGTCAAAGAGATCAGTAGGGCTGCCAGGCAACTGGTATTGTTTAAAAGGAAACATCCTTATCCCTCTTAGTTTAGGTTCCCTTTAAGATTAGGGAAGCACCTTGTAGCTATGCTAAACCTATTCTTGTGCCAAAAATAAGCCAATGGGGAAAAGTGTTGTTAGCATCAAATTGTACCAGGTAGTTTTCTTTGTCTTCCTGGATCAATTGGGATATGTGTGGGTCCAGGACAGTGATGTACCGTTTTTTCTGGTTGAATTTGATGGATGGATTTCTTTTTTTCAACCAAATTACTATGTAACTGTGAAATACAGGCTTAGATTTCTTAGTCAAATGTTTTTGTATACAAACATACACACTACGTAGTACAATAGAAAATTGGACGCCAAGAAGTTTGTACTCTTTAACTGTTTTTGCATAGAATTTTTTCCTAATAACATTTGCAGTTTAACATACTTCTGGACTGTTTATTTATGACCTGTTTAAAAAAACAAAAACAAAACTCACCTACTCTTGGTTCCCCTATTTTCTGTCCTATAAAGCTTACCCGTTCAGCTGCTCTGACCCGGAAGTACATTTCTGGCATTTACGAGAGTACTTCCAGGTCAGCGCCATTTAGTGATGAACACAAGTTTTGCCTAGTCATAAATTTGCATTGAAATTTGCAATTACGATGCAAAATCGTAATGCGAAATTTCAGGAAAAATAATAATTAATTTCATCTGTAATTGTAAGTGTTCATAATTTTGTGTAATTTGTCATAATTTTGTGCCAACTTTAGCGGGTAATAGCAAAGCCACCACACACTGTGGGTATGCAACGATTGGTGTCAGCACACAGAGAGAATCTGATTATTGATGATCTGCAGAATCATCGACAATACAGATGTATACTCGATTATGGATGATCTGCAGAATTAGCAATGATACAATTATGACTAACCTCTGGACACCCAATAAGTGTAAGTGTTTGGTGTAACTGTAGGAGATCTCCCGAGAGGCGGGAGACAGACAACTCTGCCAGGAACCACCTGAGGGGCAGATGGACCTCGGCTGTGCAGGAACTAGAGAGAACCTGACCATCCGTAATACTAGGTGATCAGATGTTGACTGTACTGCAGCCAGGGTCTCCAAGGGGCAGAGGCCACTGGCTGTGAGCAGGCCAGACTCTCTGAGGAGCAGGAGTCCTAACAGCTAACTGACACTTGCTGCAGTAATGTCACAGCTAGTACAGATAGACTGAACACTCTAGGGATGAGTGACAGCCTGGAGGGTCAGGCAGGCCAGGTCGGCAACACACAAGCAGATAAGGTACAAAAACAAAAGGCTGATTTGGTAACCGGGTACAAGCAGGGCTGGCAACAGGTAGGCAGATATGCAGTGGTACCGAATCAGTAAGCAAGAGAGAGGTCGACAGAGCAAATAGTCATAACATATATAGAACAGGGTCCTAGCCTAGGGTGTGAGGTCCTTGGTCTCGACACCCGGGAACTAGCCTAGAGTATAACACAGTAATGACACAGTATCCCTAAGCTTGGGTGTGAGGTCCTTGGTCACAATACCCTGGAACTGGTCTAAAGTATAACATAGCAATGACACAGTATCCCTAAGCTTGGGTGTGAGGTCCTTGGTCACAACACCCTGGAACTGGTCTAAAGTATAACACAAGCGTAATCTGGCTAAGTGTGAATTCCCAGGTCCTCCTGGTTCTAACACACTGTGGGATCTGACTGGTCTGAGTGCTCATACGTAAGTATTCGCAACGGCAGACAACCAGCAACTGACAGGCAAGATGTATATATAGTGCAGCGCTCCTCAGCGTCGCCCAGCACCACTCAGCCAATTACCCACTGCGCTGGGATCAGCTGATCGTCCTGATCAGCTGATCCCTCTCCTACTGGCATAAAGGTCCTGCCTCCCAGCGCGATTTTTTGAGAAAATCAATTTTAAAAATGCATCGTTTTTAAGCTGTAATTTTTCTTAGTTTAAAAGCCATTTTCCTTTGCATTCGTAAAATTGATTTTCTCAAAAACGATAAGGTATTTTTGAAAAAATAATTTTTTTGACTTATACCCACTCGTACCCACTATTTGTGACAATAGCATGTGTGGAGGTTTTGCTATTAACCACTAAAATTGGCATGAAATTATGCGAAAATTACACTAAATTACGAATGATTACATGAAATCAACTGATTTTACACATCATAATTACATATGGGCTTATGAAGAAAGGATCCGCAACCAGACTTGACTCGATGAAAAAGTGTCTATTCTTTTATTAGAAAAATCCACATGACAAAAGATTGTGCAATAAAATCACAGGATCACCCGCGTCAGGTGATCCTGTGATTTTATTGCACAATCTTTTGTCATGTGGTTTTTTATAATAAAAGAATTGACACTTTTTCATTGAGCCAAGTCTGGTTGCGGATCCTTTCTTCATGGTTTACATTGGTGGCCTGGCTCTCCAGATCCTGCACCGACTGGTATGATGTATAATGGGGGTTGAGCGTTTATGAACTTGTACACTGTACATATGGGCTTAATTGCCAAAATGTAACTATTGTAATGAGCTGATTGCGATCATCACTAGTGCCATTGCTATGAAAGGAGCTGTGTAAAAGGATAGATACAAGTGTTTATCTCATCAGTTTATTTTCACTTAAGTTTCACTTTAAAGTGCATAAATAATTACTGTTACAGTCACCCACGAGGATCAAGTCTTGATCCAGTTTAGGGACCAATGCTGCACAAACACATTGCCAGCCACCCAGAGGTTGATTTGCTAAGCTGCGCTGTTACAGCGAGTTTTATAATCCCCTGCGCACGCTATGCAGCCATAGTGTGCGCTGTTAAATTACGCTCGGCTCAGATAGTTTAAGGAACAAGCGACAGCCATGCTAACCTAGAGATAAAAAAACACATATATAAGTAGATAAATAGTACTTCTACTTACATAACAGATATATTGTGCTATCCACATAATGATTCCTGTGAATTTTATAAAGGGAAAGCTGAACATTCTATACTAGGCAGTGGCCATCTTGCTAAGCTAATGCTGCCTGACTCTTGTTCCCCCTCCCCCCCCCTTCTCTTGCTCATTGTGTATTCATTAGCTGTCCTCCCACAGTCTTTTCTTTTCTTTTCTTCTCCAATCGCTAAGTCACCTCAGCCTTGCTTGTAAACACAAGTGAGCAGGGGATCGTGTTTCAGATAAGAAGCTAGGCAGGGAAATAAATGTATAGGTAAAAAGAACCCCCAGCATTCAACTGTTTGGCACTGACTACTAAAGGGCCAGTGCTCCTTAAGTATGTGATAACTCCAAACCATAACAGCAGAAAAAGTTTTGCAAGTTTTGAATGCAGGATTAGCATCTTTATCACTTAATACACTCAGTCTAGTTTCTGTTGAAATTTGATTTTTATGGTGACAATACCGCTTTAAAGAGCACTTCGTTATACTTAACGAGCGCTACACTGAACCTGCCTGGAGCCCAGGCGGGTCCAGTAGCTTCAAAGTACGATATTCCTGCATTTGATTGGCCAAACAGCATAACAGGCAGCCTACAGGGCCAATCAAAGTGCAGGAATATCGTACTTTGAAGCTACTGGACCCACCGGGCGGGTTCAGTAAAGCGCTTGTTAAGTGTAATGAAGTACTCTTTAACTCTGAGCCGAGCGTAATAACGCACACTATGGCTGCATAACGTGCACAGGGGATTATAACACTTGTTGTTTTCTTTAAGTTGTGCTGCGGTAGCAGCGCAGCTTAGTGAATCAACGTCCAGGTGTGATCAGGAGAATAATGTCCTTGACCTGCACTTGGCCAAGATGATCCAGCAGGCTTGCTCATCTACACATAAAAAGGTATCGTGGGCTTTTGTACATATGGAGAATTAAACCATCATCAACAAGGCTATAGATATGTACTTTAGCCATGTTCTACATCTTTTTCACAGGAAGTCACAATTTTTTCAATATCTCCCCCCTTCCATGTGTATTTTCCCTACCAGCAGCCTCCCATTTCTGTTTGCAATGTCACGTTCAATGTGTAGCAGCCCCACCCTTGCATTCCACCCTAGACCACAGCCTACGCGTCTTTGTCCAAATAAGGCAATGAATGTGAATCATATGAAAGAATCGCATCAAGGAGCAAGGAAAGTAAGTAAATTTAGCCAGAAAAAATATACAACATTTGTGCAGAAAGGTAGAAAATGTGACAGCGGCTATTCATCCCCAGCAGTCATTTCTGAGTTAAACATTGACAGTTGTGTTTTTAAGGCACAGATAATAGATTATGGGAGATAGACATAGAGATGCACGCGTGACTTGGGTGAATCGTTTTCCCCCATGACCATGTCACACCGCTCTAATTTATCCATAGGGCATTATTCAAATGGCTGTCTTAAGCTATAATTTTGTTGCTTTTTCAGATTGACAAGAAAATGCGTCTGTCAGTTCACATGCATATTCCAGCTGTCCTTTCAAATACTCCCCCGATTGCTTCACTGCAATTTTATTCATTTGTACGTTTAACAGAAAACATGATACTAGATGATACACTCTCTTAATTACATTTGCTTTTGGTTTTGGAACAAATACGATTATGAAAACCAATCTGTATATGGTATATATTTTATTCATGTACACTATATTTACAGCAGTGGCCAGAATAACATCCGTGGCAAGAAATAAATAATTTGGGAACTTTTTTTCATATTTGTATTGATAGCTATGGGTTGATATTATAGGGGTTTCTACTTTACCTAAAGATTTATCCAATCTAATCCTGAATCCTAAAGAAAATATCAGCAGATCATGTTTGGTGTACTGTAGAGATATTCAAATTGACTATAGAAATCCCCCCTGTAGGGAAATTCAAGTTAAGCATGTGATCAATTTGTATATATTTGACTGGCGGGTCACAATCATGTGATCATGTCCTACTTCCCCTTTCTAATTTAACGCACACAGGAAGAAGAACTGAAATGTAATCACACGATCATGGCCAGCCGAATAGAGACTCACAGCTCACCCTTTAAAGAGGAACTCCAGGGAAAATAATGTAGTAAAAAAAGTGCTTCATTTTTTTACCATAATTATGTATAAATGATTTAGTCAGTGTTTGCTCATTGTAAAATCTTTCCTCTCCCAGATTCACATTCTGACATTTATTACATGGTGACATTGTTACTGTGGGCAGGTTATTTAGCTGTTTCTAGCTGCTCTGTCTGTTAGACAGCTAATAACAGCTATTTCCTGTCTCTGAACATTGTTACATTGTGGCAGTTTGCCAGCAGTACCGCGGTATTCAGAGCCTCTTGTGGGAGGGGTTTCAGCACAAAATCAGTCACACAGCGCCCCCTGATGGTCTGTTTGTGAAAATCATTGTCTTTCTCATGTAAAATGGGGTATCAGCTACTGATTGGGAAAAAGTTCAATTCTTGGTTGGAGTTTCTCTTTAAGCGTGGTGCATCTCCATTCTCCAGGTTAATGCTGGCTGACATTGTCACAGTGTCTTTCCAAGACCCTACATGTATTTCATAGGTAACATCTGTGAGTGCTCATTGTTACACCTGCTGATTTTAAGAGTTTTAAATGTTTGTGAGTGACCTTTTGTATGCAATTGCCAAGGCATACATTAAAGGGAATCTGAAGTGAAAATAAACTTATGATATAATGATTTGTATAAGTAGTACTGCTTAGAAATAAAACATTATTAGCACAGATATGAGTCTCATATTGTTTCCAGTACAGGAAGAGTTACGAAATTTCAGTTGTTATTTATGCAAAAAGAGCTTCTGTGAGCTCTCCGACTTTATAAAGTCCTGGACAGCACTGTCTTTTGAAGCACTTAGCTTAACTGTCTCTCATTGTTTTTTCTTTGTTTATGGTTTTTCTGCAGAGAAAAGTTCAAAGGGTCAAAAAGCCTGCTCTGTGAAAACATTTAAAATGCTGAGTTTATTATGGAAACTGCAATTATTAGAGACCGATGCAATGTTATGTAAAAAAAAAAGCTATATACCTGAAAATAAAAATAGAACACTATTTTCTTTGCTTGTAATGTTCTATTAATTATCCATATTACACATCCAATTCATTATATCATACGTGCTTTTTTTTGCTTCAGTGTCACTTTAAAAGCACCACAAACTAAGGAACTACAAATACACTGTGATGTACTTCATCCTGATGGTAAATTGTAGTGTCCTCCTCCCTTATATAGGTGAGTTGTGCATGTACAAAAGGGGCAGTTACTTTCATTGCCTAAATAGTATTGATTGTGTTCAATGTTTGGGACTGTTTGACTCCCCACAAAAAGGACTTAATTGCCTGTAATTAGAATTGCTATTTTTGTAGTATAACATACAGGTTGTGTCACATTTCATTTAATGGTATAAAGCTACATACCTTGTGATGCAGGCAGATGGATCTAGCAACGTCTACCTGATGACGAGCTCTCCCCAATCCATCTCCCTCCATCATTGGCCGAAAGGTATGCACGACATTACGCGCAAGGTTTTAAGTGATCGCAGTGCTTTGCGCAAGAGTCCTTCGGGGATCTTAAAAAAACGATCAGCCGTGATGTTTGTTATCACTGCGCAGTGATAAGCGATGTTCACATGATCTTGCGCTTGACCCACGTCGCAAGATCCCAGAAATAGCTGCTTGTGGCTCAAAAAAATCGGCGGTCATTGGAAAAATCGTTGGAAAAAAGGCGACGTGGGTACGAGCCTTATGTCTATTTAAACATCTGTAAATTACAGTATTTTCTGTATTTTGTTGAAACCAGATAGCCTGACTCATGATGGCAAATGTATTAACAGATGAAATAGAGGAGGCTATTAACAAATTGTTTAATGAACATCAATGTACAACCTGTACAATCATTGGGACTTCTATAGACAGAAACTGCTACTTTGTAGTAAATTGTACAGCCTCCCTCCTTATAGCCATGATTGTTTATTGTTTGTTATTTTTGTTCACAGTTGTCCCCATTTTTGCCTGATGAAGCGGGCTTGACCTGCGAAACGCCTTGCATTTTTGTTTGGGGTACCGTATAATACATGTATTAATATTTTTATATGATAAACATAATCTCTGGTCTGCTTTTGGGAGATAAGCCCACCACTCACTCCAAGCAATTTTAAAGGTTTTATGAAGTTTTATCCTGCTGGCGCCTCTGTTCCACATTCAAACATCAATGTACAACCGTGCTCATACTACGTGGACAGGAGCTCAGCCATGAAGAAGAAGAAGATCCCGGCGGGGATCAGTAGACCGCAGGAGGATCGGAGAAACCACTGGGTCATCCAGAGACTTCCCTCTACTGAGATATGAATGCAACTTTGACATTTTTAAAATGCTCCAGTTTGTTTTAATGCAAGCTGATCCCTCTCCTCACTTACTCCCCGTTCCCCAATACATGCTGTTCCCTTATAGAATTCAACTGTTCTTCAACTGTTCAACTCATCTGTCCTCCCTGCTCCTCACTGCATCTTGTGCCTTCACTCCACTCACCTTCTTGCCTCCATTATACAGTTCACAACACATGTCCTGCCAACTTCTCACTGCATTCAACGCCTTCACCCTACTACTCTATCCTCCCTATTTCTTACTATTTGTTTCTCCCTCAGCTGACCTCCTCACTCATCATTGTGTGCTACTCTCCATTTCTCTCACCCGTCCTCTTCACTCCTCTCTGCATGCTACTCCTTTGCCTTACTCAGCTTTCCTCTCCATTAGTGGTGGAAATTCTTAGGAGAACTTATGGAGAAGCATATGATCAGTGTGATAAGCTGATAGATTTGTTAGGCTCTGGTTTGCTGGTCATGATCATGCATTAAACCAGGAAGTAATCACAGCAAATCAGAACCTTAAAAATCTATCAGCTGATCAAACTTATCACATGCTTCTCCATGAGTTCTCCTAAGTATTGCCATGCCTACTCTCCACTTCTCACTCTTTGCTAATCCTTCTCCCTATTCACCTGTCTTCCCCATTCCTCAGTGCATGCCACTCCTTCACATTAACCGCCTGCCCTTCCACTTCTCAGAGTGTTGTATGTTTTTATCCCACTCACCTCTTATTCCCACTCCTCACTGTGGAATATTACTTCACCCTGTTCACCTTTCCCATGTCCTCTCCAATCCTCATTGCTGCAACTCTTACAACCCACGCACCTGTCCTTCCCACTTCCCATTAGGGGCTACTCTCTCTTTCTGCACACTTGTCCTTCCTTCATACTCACTGGAAGCTATCGAAAAAGGAAAAAAGAGCTGCTGCAGTCACCACACATGCAACCATCCAATAGGGAGCAGGGAATCGATGTGCCACAAATGATTAGTATAGAAAGAATAGCCCACTGCACTGTGACATCTATGGACACACAGCATAAAAGCTCATGAGTATTGGAGCAGGCGTGGTTCCTTAGTCATAGTCTCTCCAATCCTTATTGCTGCAATTCCTTCAACCCACACACCTCTCCTTCCCCCTTCTCATTATGAGCTACTCTCTCATTCTGCTCAGTTGTCCTTCATACTCACTAAAAGCTACTCCATCACCCCTCTCACCTGTCCCACAACTCCTCATTTTGTGTTCTTTCCCCCCATCCATTATACATCATATCTATGTCTCCTCACCCCCAGCTATTTGTTTTTTCCATCTATAAATTTGTGTGGCTCCTGCCACATTAACCTGCTTTTCCATGTTTATTCCTCACACTTCTAAACTACCCCAATGTGTAGGCCATTCTAGTCCTCAAGAGCCATATCCATGGCAGTGTTTAGGATGGACTGAGAAATGGAGAAATGTGTTCTACTTGATGAACCACACCTTTCCTGATCCAGTACCATCAATTAATTTGAGCTGTGCCAAAAATGTGTGAGGACCTTGGCCTTGAAGGCTGAAGTTCGACATCTCTGGTGTAGACGATCCTTGTGATACTCACCTGTCCTGCCATCCCTAGGCTAGCAGTGTTGCTCGGATACCCCCAATCACGGATTCGACTTATTCGGGCATGGTTGAAAAAAATCTGGAAATGCCGTGATTAATTTCCGGATTTGAAACAGACTCATGAATTCGACCCAGATTTTTCCTGTGAATGAGGCAATCATGGCTAATCATGGCCGTGATCACAGAATAATGTTTTAGCTAATAGCAAAGCCCCCATACATGCTACAATCACCAAAATTGCATGGATTATAAAGGTGATAAGAGGCTACAACTTTAAAAAAATTCAAAAAGAACTTTTAGTTTTTGAGAAAATCGATTTTAAAATTTCAAACAAAAAAGTATTCGTGATTAAAAAGCCATCACTCAAAACCCGCTGACTTTAGAGGTTAATAGCAAAGCCCCCTTACATGGTACTGTAGAAACACCAAATTTGCCAGATTTGATAAGAAGAACGGTGGGAACAAAAGAACATAAAGACCTTATAGTTTTTTGAGAAAATATCAAAGGAAAAAAGTATACCTTTAAATGCGGTAAATGACAGTTTGTTAGGGAAACAAAACCCACTGACTTTAGAGGTTAATAGCAAAGCCCCCCCACATCCTAGAAACTCCCAATTTTTAGAATAAGTTAAAAAGATAGTTTGAAAAAAAGTATTTTCCTATTTTTTAAATTTTTTAAGTGTAGGAAATAAAAAAATGACATGGGGTCCACCCTCCCGAGCCTCTTTAACCCCTTGTCCCCCATGCAGGCTGGGATAGCCAGAATGCGGAGCCCCGGCCTACTGGGGCTTCGCATCCTGAGCTATACCAGCCTGTCTGGTCCATGGTATGGGGGGGGGGGGGCTCCGGGGGAGAGGGGCGGCCAAGCCTCTTCCTCTTCCCCGGAGCCCTTGTCCAATCCCCATTGGTCTATTAACAGACCAATGGGAGTCAGGAGGATCCTGGTCTGTTAATAGACCAATGGGGAGAATTTTGAGCCAAAGTCTAAAGATGCTCTTAGCTCTAGCTATACAGAGTATAGCTAGAGCTGTGTGCTGTGCGACGGGGAGTGGCGCTGTGTGGGGGCGCGTCTTTAATCTTCAATCAAGATGAAGCTCACAAGATTAGAGGATATTGGCGTGGGACCTTTCCAGGTAAATTGGCGTGGGAACTTTTTCTTAAAGGTACAGGTAAGTATTTATGTTAATTAAGATTAATAAAGGAATGTTCTAATTGTTGTGTTTTTATTTCACTTAACCCTTTGTGGAAATGGGTAAGGAGTAGTTTGTACCCCTATACTCATTTCTCCTGGCAGTGGGGTGGGAATCTGGGGTCCCCTTCTTAAAGGGGACTCCCAGATGCCACCATGAACCCCCCAGGGATCGTCGCCCCCACCTCCTCCTGGGGCACCGGAGGCGGGGAAGAGCTCCTTGTCCATGCATTGAACAAGGGCTCTGGGGAAGAGGGGAAGGCTTGGCTGCCCCTCTCCCCCAGAGCCCCCCATACCATGGACCATGTGGGCTGGTATAGCTCAGGGTGCGAAGCCCCAGTCGGCTGGGGCTCTGAATTCTAGCTATCCCAGCCTGCATGGGGACAAGGGGTTAAAGCTCGGTAGGGGGGACCCCACATCATTCCTTTTAATTTCCCACACTCAGATTTTTTTTTAAAATAGGAAAATAATATTTTTCCCATTTATTTTTTTAACATATCTGTCAAATTTGGTGTTTCTACCATGTAAGGGGGCCTTGCTATTAACTGCTAAATTCGGCGGGAGATAATCACAAATTAATTTTTCCCATGATCGGCTGTGATCACTTTCAAAATTTTTGCAATCACGGAATTTCCATGGCCGATTTCCGTGATTCAGAATCGTTCACGGATACTGATTCGGAAGTCGAATAGTGAAAAAGTACTTGTGAATCACGGCTATTCTGTGATCCCGGAAATTATCTGCCCACCACTGCAGGCTAGTTTGTGTAAGCTCACCTAACCTACATGCCACTGCAAATTACAATGTTCTGTACTTAGTTATCCCCAGTTTGTTGCACACAACAAGTCTTTTACTTTTCCCTTATATTATATTGTTCTACAGACCCTGATAGATGAAGGTTCAGTTTAAAATAGGATTCTAGCATGTGACTCAGGACTGATCTTCTACGGGGGCAACTCAGGTGAAGCTTTGGCTGAACAGATTTTATGAAGTCTGCTCACCTATGTAAAGTATTATTTAGATAACCTTTTTTTTAAACTTCCAAGATGAAACCTTGGAAAGATACAAAAGAAAATACAAACACCAGATGGGTAAATCCATCATAAGCTACCCACAACCGTCAAGCACTTTTAATTAGCAGAGTGAATGCAGTTTGCAGAATACAAAAACAGCAAAGGAGTAAAAAAAAAAAAAAAAAGGTACAAGCTCACTCATAATAAAATGTCCATACTTTTCTGTGAAAAATCCCATCTGAACAGCCCTGGCCGCGGTCAATCATTCTAAAAGCCACTGATGGTTAATTTGATTTACCAATATAAAATGCAAATCAGTTGGTTAAGTGGAGTGGCAGACAGCGAAGGGCTTCTTTCAAACCATCAACCTAAATGGAAGCAGACAGAAAACTGGCTTTGCAAGGAAAATTTTAGCATTTTCGTTTGATTAGTGCTACAAAAATTTAATTAGCTTGACTAATTACGGGACAAATTGCTGTACACCAGAGAAAAGGCAGACTCGTTTTTATCTTTGTAATGCCCTGTGTGTATTTTATCCCAAATGCTATCAGCCAATTTGCGATAGCTTTATTAAATGAAAGGAAGACAGTACAACAGCCCTTAGCAATTGTAGCCAGCCTAATCTATTTAATTAGAGAACAGGAAAAGACACACATGCATACACGCGCACACACACACATGTGCGCACACACACACTCACTTATATATCTGCATGTCACACCTAAAACTAAGGGACTCCACAGGAAAGGATACAACGAATATCCTCTAGGATTCATGTGAAATGAAACACAAACAGAAGAAAATGTACATGTCTTATTATTTACAGTGATGGTGACATTTTAAACATATGTATATAAAGATATTATTATTATTATTAATGATATTATTATGTAGCAGCAGCCAGGGTCGTAACTAGAAATCACTGGGCCCCCCTGCAAAACTTTGGATGGGCCCTCCTCCCGCCTTCTCTCCGTGTCCAGTCTCCTCAAGTATCACTACAGTACAGAACAGTTGGGAAGGGGTAGAGCAGGCTGTACACAAGACCCTGCTGAACACAATAGGGACTGTCTACAAATCTTTGTCTGCAAAACATTCTGTGATTCCTTATCAGTGGCTGAGCAGACACAGTTATTAGAACAATTGTGTAAAAAGCACAAGAGCAGAAATTTGTTTCCCTCTTTGCCCTTAGTTGTCAGTCTCTCAGGACTGGGCCCCCTGTGGCTTCTGGGGCCCCCTGCGACTGCATCCCTTGCAGGGTCTATTGTTACGCCCCTGGCAGCAGCAGCAGCAGTAGTAGTAAGTTTGACAAATTTTATGAAGTAAGGCATCAGGAAGGGTGACTGAAGAGGGATTCCATTACGGGTTAATGAAGGTTAGTTGTTAAGAAAGGGGTTTTATTAAGGGAAAGGATATTGCTAGGCATCAGAAAATATTTTTTTTTCTAATATAAAGAAAGAAATCAATTTAAAGGGCAACTATCACACACACACACAAAAAGTATTATGTAAGAAGTTAATTTCTCCCAGTGTAAAAGGCAATATAAATTACTTTTTTTTCCTATAAGGTTGGGCTTTGGACTAGTCCATCTTCGCATGGAGAATTCTCAGTATTTCCTTTATTCTTTACAAAAGCACTCCCTCAAAAGTAGTAGTGCATTTCTAGGGCCAATATAGGGGAAGCCAATTAACTTATCTGTATGTTTTTGGGATGTGGGAGGAAACCCACGCAGACACTGGGAGAACATACAAACTCCTTGCAGATGTTGCCCTGGCTGGGATTCAAACTGGAAATCCAGCACTGCAAGGCGAGAGCACTAACCACTATGCCACCATGCAGCCCGCATCTGTAATAAGATAGCTGCCAGCCTCCCTACTTACTTGCACACTATTTTGGCAGTTTGACTCAGCAACTACTATTCATTATGTGCTTTTTAAAATAAAGAGAACCCTAAAGGCTCATACGCACGGGGCACAACTGTCGCCACAAACACGTGGCACGCGCATGTTGCGGCGACAGGTCCCCCGTGTGTATGAGGCGTGCGCCAGTCAGAGCTGTCGTCAGGCGATTGACGTGGCCAATCGTCGGCAACAGCTGTCGCCGCAACTTCGCCGCAACTGTCGCTAGTCCGCCACGCGTACTGCGTGTGTATGCGGACTAGCGACAGCATCCCATACACCATGCAGGGAGCTTCTGGCGGGGGGGGGGGAGGAACCTTCGGCGACAGCTTCCGCCGCATTTCTGTCCCTCTATGCGCCATGTGTACGGCTGCTGCACAGAGGGACCTGGCGAAAAACTGTCGCTTTTTTTTTTTTTTTTTGTCTCTTGTGAGACATCTGTGCCTTGTGTGTATGAGGCTTAAAGGGCCGGTTCACACGGACGGCAGGCGGCGTTGGGGTGGCCAGGAAGTCACGTCGTCCTGCGACGTCCCGTTCGGTGGCGGCGGTACAGAGATCGTCGCGATCGGCGTTTCTCGTCCCCGCAGGGGGACATATAGCCGCGTCGGCTAGCCGTCCCTGGACGTTGCATGCGGCTTCTAGGGACGGCCGAAACGATGCGTTAAATCGGGATCAGAACGCCGCGTTTATGCAATCGACGGTAATCGACGGTAACCGCGCAATGCTAAACGCTCCTATTCACTTGAATGGGAGAGTTTAGCCGATGGGTCCCGAACGCTTGACGGTAGACGCCGCCAAGCGTCCGTGTGAACCGGCCCTAAAGCGGACCCAAAACAAACATTTTTTTAATTCAAAATATTTAGTTGCACCACTCTGACACATACAAAAATAAATAAACACTCCTTCAAGCCTATGAGCATTTCAGTGCATGCTTTTCACCCTTCTCTTTGCATAACTAGGGTTATACAGGTGGCAGCCATTAGCAATTCCTCCATTGCCGGACACCACCTTCTCCAGCATTTTGCCGGATTCTGTCCCGGCAATATGAAAGGTAGGGGAGGAGTTCCTTCAATAAATGTAAAATATTTTATATTTGTCATCATGCAGTTGAAAAAAGGCTGCTATTTATTATTATAAGTTAGAAAATAGATTTTATTCCTGAAATCTTGTATTTTTAATTTCGGTCCACTTTAAGAGTCCCCATAAGGAAATGAACTATTTCAAAGCATGTCAGATCAATCAGATTTTTACAGCCTACTGTAAGAGACAGCGACATAGAAGAAAAGTAATTTATAGCACATTTTACTCTGGGACAAAGTAACATTTTATACATATTTCATATTGTACACATTTTCGGCATAGTGTTGTTTTTTTACGGTGTTAGGAAAACGTTTTTCATAAACAAGAGATGTTGTGGTTAGGTGTCAGTAATTATAATTCCACTACTGATGCTCTCTGCATGATGTTTGCATGTTTGTCTTATGTTGGCATAGCTATTATGCAGGTGCTCCTGTTTTAATCCCAAAACATGCCTATAGGTTAACCTTCTTCTCACACTACTAGTATTAGAGTGTGATGATGATGGGTATGTTAAATTTTGAGGCTTTTGGAAAAATACATACACCCTGTTATATGTACTCTGTAGGAGTGTTGTAGAAATATGTTAGCAGGCTATAAATGCAGGAAACAAATAATTTGACATTGCGAAGCCACCTCCAGGCAAACTTGAAAAGCCACAATTTATTTCAGTGAGTAAATAAAAGGAAAAAAAAGTATCTTGTTTATCTGTTTTAAAGGAATACTGTAAGGGGTCAGGGGAAAAAGAGTTGAACTTGCCCAGGGCTTTTAACGGTCCCCCGCAGACATCCTGTGCGAGGGCCACTCGCCAATGCTCCAGTCGCCGCCTCTGGTTCACTTCCCGGAATTTTCAACTTTAAAGTCAGAAAACCACTGCGCCTGCGCGGCCGTGTCCTCGATCCTGCTGATGTCACTGGGAGTGAATGGCGCAGACCCAGTATGGCCTTGAAAAATTATGACTTATGGTTGAATCTGGAAGCCCCCTTTAATTGAAGACTTTTGTTACCCTACCCAAAAGTCATCAGCCCTCATTGATAACTACAACTCAAAGATCTGTTATAGTCACGAGTCTACCATCAGGTGAACACTGAACAGCAATGGTATGTATGGAAGAGTAGCCAGTAGAAAGCCACTGCTCTCCTTCAAAAACATTGCTAACCATTTACAACCTGCTAAATATCAAGTAGGGATGTGGTGGTTTGCCATCTTAAAAGAAAACATTAAGACAACGGGAGCCCAATATGTAAGTCAACGACAATGTGGTGAACAATTGCAAGAGTGGTGGTACTCACAAAAGAGGGTTGCAAACAGAGCAGCTAACCAATAAGGTAGGTGGAGATGCACAAACCAATCTCTGCTCGGGTATATCCGATGATCGAAGGGTGGTCGCACTCTAAAAGAGGTTTGGGGCTGACTGTGGCATGGCCACAGTTGACCAAAAGTCCCTACACTCGAGGAGGTGGGACAACTAGCACAACGGGGTAAGAGGTGCCCAAGGGTTAATGGGTTATTTATCAAGTAAGAGCTTATTATGCACAGCCAGTGCATAATACACTCTTACTTGGTACCTAAAATATTGTTGTCTAAAGGTAAGCCACCTCTTTATTTCTAGTTTTAGATGTTTATAATATATTTTATACTTTTTGGGCACCTCTTCCACTATTTTGCTAAAGATCATGTGGACAAGCCAGAAGAATACAAGAAGAATGTTTTGTGGATGAACAGAGCAAAAACAGATTTTTAGATATTCCTTCCAGCATAAGAGCATAATACTGTCTGTAAAACATGGTTGTGAGAGTGTTCTGGTTTGGTCCTGTTTTGCTGCATCTGGGCCTAGACTGCTTACTATCACTGATATAAATATTAATTCTGAACTACTGTATACCTGAGAATACTAAAGGAAAATGTCAAGATATGTCTGTGTTATTCTGAAGAGACAGTTGGTAATGCAAGACGGTGATCCTAGACACACAAGCTTAAAGTGAACCTCCGGACTAAAAATCTACTCTACTACTCTAATCTACTACAGAACTGCAAAGGCTTGGTGTTTCTTTAACTGTTTCACAGCATAGGAACTTTGTTTTTCTTACCAAAGCATCATTTTTAGCTGCATTTTAGCTAAGCTCCACCCATCAAAGGAAAAAAGCCCGGGCTTTTTTTCCCTGATGTTGTGCAGAGCATGATGGGATTTCCTATGTTGTTGTTCACGTTGCCTAGCAACTGGGAGAGGTGATCAGGACACAGGACAGTTGGAACTGTGTCTCATGCTCCCTGTCACCTCCTTTCAACCAAAAAGATGGCTGCCATCATGAAATCAAACGTTTGCCTGTTCTTTTAAAACAGGGTGGGTAGGAGATTATGTTACCTATCTATTTTAATTAACATAACTAATGTAACTTAATTACAGTATGTTTGTTTAAGCTGGAATTCCTCTTTAAGGAAGACTACCGTGGAGATGCGCTCACATAAATAAATCTATTTTAAAACTCTGAAACAGACCAAGGATGACATGGTTCGTTATGGCCACACAAATGATATTGAATGGAAAAAAAACAAAGGCCATTGTCCTGTTAAATTGTTTACTGAGTTTTCTCCTAGGAGATATTTTCAAACCTTATTAATAAAATACCTTTAAATCTCCCACCATGCAAAAAATAAAATAAAATATGTTTGATATGACTTTTGTACCTATTACTTCTTTGTACTTTTTCAATTGCTAAGCGCTGAAAAGTTATTTTTTTAGATACTATGGAAAACTGTTTCCTGAGAGAAAACTCCGGAGAAAGCGTAATTGGATAAGGGCCAATGCATTTCATAGATCATATTGTCCACATTTTCAGGTCTGTATGTGTCATCTTGCTGCCTTAACCATTATCTGAGCTGCAAGAGGTCACGTTAAGACCTGTTTTGCTGAACAAAATTTCTGCGACCATGCTAGCCCATGTTTTTCTGAAGTTAAAGTGGTCTGAAAGTCAGCATTTCTACTATGCTATAAAAGATTTCTTACAGCTTTAAAGCTACTATCCCAGAAAAAAATTGTAGCAGAACATCACTGAAATGGTTAAACACAGCACTTTGTCCTGATATGCAAAGGCTATTCAGCTCCAAATTTGCATCCAGACTGGAGATAACAATCTTTGTTTACATTCCAACGTTGATACATTTGTGTGTAACAAGTAAAAACACTCTCTGAGAAGCAGTCTCTGCTTCAGGCACACACACATCTCCCCCCCCCCATCCCTCACCTTAGGGTGCTCTCCTTCCCTCGCTCTCCCCTCCTGAAGTTATGTGCAGGCAGCCGGCAGCGGGCGGGACTTACCTCTCCTCGTTCCGGCGCCGGATCTGCGTGCCGCTGCTCTAGTCTGGACCAGACCAGACTTGCGGCACGCAGATCCGGAGTTCCGACGACGAGGAGAGGTAAGTCCCGCCCGCTGCCAGCTGCCCGCACGTTACTTCAGGAGGGGAGAGCGAGGGAAGGAGAGCACCCTAAGGTGAGGGATGGGGGGGAGATGGCCCCCCTTCCCCACCGCTGCTCACAGCTCTCCTTCCACTGCGCTGCTCCCCTCCTGCTGGGGGACACCTGACTACCTATTCTGGGGACATATACCCCTGCCTACATATACTGGGACATATACCCCTGGCTACATATACCCCTGGCTACATATATACTGGGCACATATACCCCTGACTACATATACTGGGCACATATACCCCCTCACTGCATATACTGGGCACATATACCCCCTGACTACATATACTGGGCACATATACCCCTGGCTACATATACTGGGCACATATACCCCTGGCTACATATACTGGGCACATATACCCCTGGCTACATATACTGGGCACATATACCCCCTGCCTACATATACTGGGCACATATTCCCCTGACTACATATACTGGGCACATATACCTCTGGCTACATATACTGGGCACATATACCCCTAACTACATAAACTGGGACATATACCCCTGACTACATATACTGGCACATATATACCCCTGGCTACATATACTGGCACATATATACCCCTGGCTACATATACTGGGACATATACCCCTGGCTACATATACTGGGAAATATACCCCTGGCTACATATACTGGGCACATATACCCCTGGCTACATATACGGGGCACATATATACCCCTGGCTACATATACTGGTCACATATACCCCTTGCTACATATACTGGGCACATATACCCCTGGCTACATATACTGGGAAATATACCCCTGGCTACATATACTGGGCACATATACCCCTGGCTACATATACGGGGCACATATACCCCTGGCTACATATACTGGGCACATATACCCCTGGCTACATATACCCCTGGCTACATATACTGGGCATGTATACCCCTAGCTACATATACTGGGCACGTATACTCCTGGCTACATATACTGGGGATATATACCCCTGGCTACATATACTAGGCACATATACCTCTGGCTACATATACTGGGGACTACTATACTCATGGCTACTTATACTGGGGACACCTTTAGACCTGGCTACCTATGCTGGGGGTACCTATTTTGGGGGAACTGCTGTCAGATTATCTGCATTCTTGTGGAACCGCTGTTATATATTTTGGGGAACAGCTGCCAGATTATGTGTATGTTAGGGGAATGGCTGCTGCCAGATTACGTGTATTTTGGGGAACAGCTGCCAGATTATGTGTATGTTAGGGGAATGGCTGCTGCCAGATTACGTGTATTTTAGGGAACTGCTGCCAGATTGTGTATGTTTGGGGGACCACTGCTGCCAGATTATTTGTATTTTGGGTGTTACGTGTATTTTGGGTGATCCGCTGCCAGGTTTCACGTATTTTGGGGAACTGCTTCCAAATTATGTGTATGTTGGGGAACTGCTGCTGCCACATTATCTATTTTGGGGGAACCACTGCCATATTATCTGTATTTTGGAGGAACTTCTACCAGATTATGTGTCTTTTTGGTGAAATGCTGTCAGATTACATCTATTTTGGGGGGATACACTACGGCAGAGCTCCAACTTCCCCGGCAGACCTTTTACATCACTGCTAAGGTCATGTATATTTGGCCCCACCCATGACCATGCCCACATTATGCTTGACCACGCCCATTTTTTTGCGCGCCTCGCTACGAGCGGTGCAGGGGTTTTCCAGGTGAGTCCACTCACCTCTTTTCCCAAGACTAGACCCCTGAGCTGGAGGGTCGACCAACACAAATAACAATACCTTTACCAGAGGAGCTGGCAAAGTACTAATAATGAAAGAATTAAGGAAGTTTGGCTAAAGCTTACCAGAGGAGCTGGTAAGGTACTAACAGCACAAATGACTGAATAGTTTAACTAGACCTTGTCAGTGAAGCTGGCAAGGTACTATCAGTCACTGGAGCTATGCAAGTAAGTATGACCCTCACCAGAGGGGCTGGTAGGCTCTAATAGCTAGAGCACCTCACCAGTGGCCAGAGCCCACTGGTGAGTAGAGTAGTCAGAGAGGCAAGGTTCGATAACAGGCAGGTAGAGACAGTACAAAATCGGCAGGTGAGAGAGTAGTTAATATCAGGCAGAGGTTCAGCAACTAAAGTCAGAAAGGCAGAGGTACAGAATCATTTATCAATAGCAAGGTCAGAGAGTAGCCAGAATCATACACAGGTTATCAGAATACAATGTAATAATAACTAACTATAGATAGATGTATATTGCAAACACTGCATATACATCTATCATCAACAGGAACCTCACTAGGTCTGAGCGCTAACACGAGTGTATTCGCAACAGCAGACAAGCCGCCAATGATCTGTGAAGGCTTAAGAAGCCGAGGAGAGCCCATTGCCACACCCCCTAGCAATCAGCCACTCCTGACATCAGCCGACCGGCAGGTCAGCTGACGAGCCTTCTTCCAGCATAAAGGTCCTGTCTAGGCGCGTGCACGCGCGATACAGGGACCCTATGAGCAAGAGACAATGCCGTTCCCAGCGTGCTGGACGCCGCCGGGACGGATAAGGCCTGTGAACAGGGAACAAAGGCGGCTGCGGGTATAGCCTGCGTATCCGCAGCCGACATAGCTTCAGATGTTACAGGAATAAAGGCGGCTGCGGGTATAGCATGCGTATCCGCAGCCGCCAAGTTTACAGATGTTACATTTTGTTAGGTTTTTTTTTGGGGGGGGGGGGTCCTCTTCCTATGAGCTATTTGGTTAGACTACACTCTAAATGTATGTGTGCAGGCTATTTAAATATAAAGAATTTCATCTGCATATAAGTAACAATAAAATGTTTTAGAACACAGCGTGATACCCTTAAACACCATTTGGGGTCAATCAGTTACTGGCTCAATTGCTAAATTAAGAGCGGGAAAGTGGGCTTCTATGACAGGTGCCTATTTTTTTAAATAGTGTGGGAGAAGGCTGTATCCTCAATAGTGAGTCTGGCAACCATGTGTGTGTACATAGAATGAATGTAACCCAAGAAACAGTTACTAACCTGAAGTAAAGCCACAGCCAAAACTTTAATGTATTTGTCCCTTGTTCTCAATCCCTCAATGTTCCAAGATAACACATTCACATCAAGGTGGCCTATAGGAGTATTTTATGAATAGCAATAGATTCCATAGTGTTGGGGGATATGTCACAGCAAAGCACCCTCTTCCTATATCTAAAATGGACCAATAGTCATTTCCCAAGGTGACTGTGGTTGTGGCAGAAAAGAATAATAGAAACATCAAACTATACACAGATACAAAACTCAGAGACCCCGAAAGGGTTATGATCATAAGATCAGTATCACACATATGACTTTTTTTCTCTAAAGCCATTGAACGTCACCACACCGTGGCCCATATGCAATTCATTTTTTCTCCTGGGTTTTCTCCTAGGAGTTAATTTTTCACCTTCTCTTTCTAAATAATTTTTCAGCATTTTACAACTGAAAAAGTACCCAAAAGTTGTCGAAAAAGGACTATCAAATTGATTTTGAGTATTTTCTTGCTTGGTGGTGGCTAGTGATGGGCGAACATCCAGATGTTCGGGTTCGGGGGGGGGGGGGGGGGGTTCGGCCGAACATGCCCCCGATATTCGGCATGTTCGGGCCGAACCCCGAACCCAACCCGAACATGTCCCTTTGGGGCCCCTATAGGGTCCCAGCATAAAGGGAGAGCATGCCCCGAGCGCGGGGGGGGGGGGGGGGGGGGGGCGGAAATGCCCTCACCCCTCCCCGCTAAGCTCTCCCTTCTGCTGGACCCTATAAAATTAAATCTAAGTCCCCCGAAGGTACCTTGCAGGCTGGCAGGAGGAGGGCAGGAAGCGGGCAGCCGGAGAGCATAGGCGCTAGTACCATCTGATACTTCCGCCCTCTCTCTGACGCACTTCCTGTTTACATTTGTAAGTCACATCAAGAGAGAGCAGAAGTACCGCAATGACGCGTACAAGGGTACGCGTCATCTACATGATGACACGTACCCTCGTACGCGTCATTGCGGTACTACTGCTGTCTCTTGACGGGACTTACAAAAGTTAACAGGAAGTGCGTCAGAGAGAGGGCGGAAGTACCAGATGGTACTAGCGCCTATGCTCTCCGGCTGACCGCTTCCTGCCCTCCTCCTGCCAGCCTGCAAGGTACCTTCGGGGGACTTAGATTTCATTTTATAGGGTCCAGCAGAAGGGAGAGCTTAGCAGGGAGGGGTGGGGGGCATTTCCGACCACCCCCCCCCCCCCCCACGCTCGGGGCATGCTCTCCCTTTATGCTGGGACCCTATAGGGGGCTTTGTTCGGCCGGACACGGCTGTGTTCGGCCGAACAAAGAAGGCCTGTTTGGGTTCGGGCAGCGTGGCCGGGCACCATCCCGAACACCATGAGGCCAACCGAACCCGAACAGGCCAAAATCCGGGCGAACCCGAACAGTGGCGAACACTGTTCTGTTCGCCCATCACTAGTGGTGGCTTAAAAGGCATTTTATGACAAGTTATGAAAATATCACCTAGGAGAAAACTTCGGTTAAAAATATAATTGCATATGGCCCCGTGTGCAGCCCAGTGACCGCTAAGCATGTCCATGCAGCACACCGGACAGAGACCACCTAACATATAGATCCTTATTCAATTAACTTTTTCTCCTAAGTTTTCTACTAGGTGATATTTTCACACCTGGGCCCATATGCAATTAATTTTTTCTCCTGTGTTATCTTCTAGGAGATAATTTTAATCCTCTCTTTAAAATGACTTTTAAGCATTTTACAATTGAAAAAGTACTGAAAGGTTGGTGAAAAAGTAATATCAAAATTATTTTGAGTATTTTCTTGCTTGTTGCTGGTTCAAAAGGCATTTTATGGTGTGAACATATCACCTAGGAGGAGACTCAGGAGAAAAAGTTAATTGCGTATGGCCCTTGTCAATAAAATGCCCTTTAACCACTTTACCCCCGCGCGTACGTATTTCTCCGCCCCTTTTTCCATCCTTTAAAAACCAGGGACGGAGAAACACGTACTTTCCGCGTTCCCGACGCTGTCCGCGCTCCCGCTCGTAAACACGCCGCCCGCCGCTAGTAAAACCGCCGCCGCCCGCTCGCCCGGAGATCAATGAACGGGAAAATCCATTCCCGTTCGTTGATCTAAGCCCCACAATGACCCGCTGCTCTCCTATGGGCAGCGCGATCATTGTGAGAAGAAACTCACGTGTCCAGCCTCCTTATTCTTCCTCCAAGCTTCCGGAAGGAGGCTTGGAGGTCGCAATAAAGCAAAAAGTTACTGTGGCCATCTTGTGGCCAAATAGTAAACTACACCCTACACATTTTTCACATACAAATAAATGACTTTTACACAAAAAATTAACTCATTACCTCCCACACTCCCCATTTTTTTTTTTTTTTGTAATTAAAAAAAAATTCAAAAATTTACAATTAAAAAAAATACATAATTAGTTACCTTAGGGACTGAACTTTTTAAATATTTAAGTCAAGAGTGTATAACACTGTTACTTTATAAACTATGGGCTTGTAATTAGGGATGGACGCAAAACTGAAAAAAATGCACCTTTATTTCCAAATGAAATATTGGCGCCAAACATTGTGATAGGGACATAATTTAAACGGTTTTATAACCGGGACAAAAGGGCACATAAATTTCATGGGTTTTAATTACAGTAGCATGCATTATTTAAAAACTATAATGGCCGAAAACTGAAAAATAATTTTTTTTTTCCCCACATTTTTCCTATTTTCCCATTAAAACACATTTAGAAAAAAATAATTCTTGGCATAATGTCCCACCTAAAGAAAGCCTAATTGGTGGCGGAAAAAACAAGATATAGTTCATTTCATTGCGATAAGTAATGATAAAGTTATAGACGAATGAATGGAAGGAGCGCTGAAAGGTGAAAATTGCTCTGGTGGTCAGGGGGTAAAACCCCTCAGTGGTGAAGTGGTTAAGCCACCAGCAAGCAAAAAGTCCTCAGAATAACGTTGGCAGTGCTTTTACACCTACATTTTGTACCTTTTCAGTTGCAATGTGTTTAAAAGTTATTTTAAACAGAAAATTTTAAATGATCTCCTAGGAGAAAACTTAGGAGAAAAGGGGAATTGAATAAGGGCCATAATCTCAGTAAAATACAATACAAATTGTGCATTTAGAATAAATACAACAAAATATACTACAAACGGGGTCCATAGTACTCTTCTTTTACTACGAACAAAACTTGGGATAGGCAATAGATCCTAGGTCATTCAGACTAGGCTGAGGGACTTGAGCAAGAACATACAAAATAAAGTTTGTGCTCTTCACGCCTGAGAATATCTGGAAGCTACCTCAGTTCACCAGGGGATTCAGTAAGGAGCACATATGTCACCATCCCCAGCACAACTCAGTAACTGAGCCCAGATAGACAGAAGCAATGAATGGTGAGAATAGTCAGAGTCAACCCACAGACCAGCACCAAAGACCTACAACATCATTCTGCTGCAGATGGAGTCCCTTTGTATCGTTCAACCATTTGGCGCACTTTACACAAGGTAATGCTGTATGCAAGAGTGATGCAGAGGAAGCCTTTTCTCTGCCCACAGCACAAACAGAGCCGCTTGAGGTATGCTAAAGCACATTTGGACAAGCTAGCTTCATCTTAGAATAAGATGCTGTGGACTGATAAAACTAAAATTGAGTTATTTGGGCATAACAAAGGGCAGTATGCATGGAGGAAAAACAACACAGCATTCCAGGAAAACCACCTGCTACCTACAGTAAAATATCGTGGTGATTCCATCATGCTGTGGGGCTGTGTGGCCAGTGCAGGGACTGGGAATCTTATCAAAGTTGAGGGATGCATGGATTCCACTCACTATCAGTAGATTCTGGAGACTAATATCCAGGAATCAGTGACAAAGCTGAAGCTGCGCCAGGGCTGGATCTTTCAACAAGGCAACGACCCTAAACACTGCTTAAAATCCACTAAGGCATTCATGTAGAGGAACAAGTACAACGTTCTGGAATGGTCATCTCATCCCCAGACCTGAATATAATTGAAAATCTGTGGTGTGAGTTAAAGAGAGCTGTCCATGCTCGGAAGCCATCAAACCTGAATGAACTAGAGATGCTTTGTGAAGAGGATGAATGGTCCAAAAGACCTTCATCCAGAATCCAGACTCTCATTGGAACCTACCGGAAGCATTTAGAGGCTGTAATTTCTGCAAAAGGAGGATCTACTAAATATTGATTTCATTTATTTTTTTTTGCACCTGCCTAATCTTGTTTAAACAATTATCGCACACTTTTTGTAAATCCAATAAACTGCATTTCACTTCTCAAATATCACTGTGTGTCTCCTATATGATATATTTAACTGACATTTTTTCTCATAACAACCAACGATTTATACAGGAAAATCATGGCAATTAACAAGGTTGCCCAAACTTTTGCATCCCACTGTAGCACCTCCTCGGCTTGTGACTCCAGCTTGTCACAAGAATCTTTCAAAAATTGTGCAAAAGAGAGTGCCTCAGAGGAGAAGCAAATGACATAGTCAGAGCATCAGGGAAATACACCTCCAACACAGCTGGGCATATCAGTGCAAGCCGTTGCTTATTTTTCCAGAACAATTGACAGGTAGGAAGGAACTCTTTCCTGGCTTGAGAGATTTCACCTGAATAGTCCGCAAAAATAAGAACATTATAACTCTGGACTGACAGCTTTTTTTCCCCTCTGTATGCCTTTAGAATATGTGTCTTGTCTGTAAAATCAAGATAACCATGCAATCACTACAGGTGGCCTGTTCATGTCTGGTCTAGGCTGTCCCAGTCTGTGCATGCGCAGAAGACCCCGACTGACGCAATTGAGCTTTTGTGGTTGAACAGCAGACCGCAGGAGGTTGGCAAGGGACTCAGACGTGCTTATGGGGCAGGAGGAAGCCACAGGTAAGTATCAAATCTTGTTGTATGTTTCTTGTTTCCTTTAAATGGACCCTTATCCCCAATGCTTCATGGATAATATCAGCCCATATTCCCATCAATGAGTCAGGTTTGAAGGACTCAGGTATACCCACAAAATTTAAATGATTGCATCTGGACCTGTTCTCCAGATCTTCCACGTTATCAGCCAGCACAATATGTCTCTTGTCATGCATATCAGCAGGCTTCTGGAGGTTTGCTACCAAGTCCACCAGAGGCTACCAAGTCCACCAGAGAACAGTTGCAGTGTTCTACCTCCTCCTGCCATGTCTAATGCTGCTGCAGCTGTGCAATGAGTGGTGCCATGTGTGTCTGAATGGCCCTAATGAGTACATCTGGCAGTTAGTGGGATGCCACTTCTGCAGCCAACTTTTTATAGTTTAACCCCAGTGTCTTAGCCCTCTAAACCTTGGAGATTGCATGCTATGTGGCTGAATTTGAATCGGTCTGCAACACCATTGCTGAGCAATAATCAAACAGTCTTTTGATTTGGCGGCCATAAATTTGTCCATGGTGGTGTACAGCGGCAGTCCATGTGTCATACCAACCAAAGAGAAGTATTTTTGAATGGTGAGGAGGCAGGATTATCATGGATTGCTATGCAGCAGGTTCGAAGCTCCAGGAGAAACATATGGCACATGAGGCGCCGGAAACAGAAGTCCAGAACTATAATTTCAAATATATAATCAAACTATTAATGAACCAGTTTATTATGAGATAATTTTGTAGACAAGCTACTTGATTCAGTAAATCAGAAGAAGGTTTTATGAACAATTAAATATTTTTTAATTATGTCCTACTGGTAGTAGGTCTGGTTCATTTGATCGCTGGACAGTAGTAGAAACCAGAGTTTTTAGAGGTTTTACACCACTTGGTTTGTGAGCAATCTGCAGTTCATCAGTATTGCTTTTAAGAATTTGTGAGTGCTTTTGTGTCTTGCTGTATAAGTTGAAGGATTGTTTGGTAATGGTTTCTATTGTAATGCTGGAAAAGTCAATGGTGCTTTTTCAGGGGCAATTTATTATCACAGACCTTGTATTATTTTGGAATGATAGTGGTTCTGTATACTGTGTTTGTAGGCAATGTGATTGCTAGTTGCCTTTCATTTACAATAGTGTGAAATAACAGTGCGTGGAGTGTATTTAGGGAAGAGGCCCTTAAAGCAAAGACGTGAAGCACAGAGTGAAGGATGAAGATGATGAATAGTATGCATTTATCTAACTCTTTACTAAAGGACATCCGAGGTGAAAAAACAATGATGAGATAAACAATTGTATCTATCCTCCTTCTCCCAAAAATGAAGTTTTTTTTAGTTATCCCACAGTTTTATTTTATATTTAAATCTAGTTTTTAAGTTTTTACTGTTTCATGGCCTCTTCTCAATGACACATTCATTGAAGTATGCCAGAGCTAAAATCTATGAACAATTGCCCCTTTTTATCTCTTTTCTGCTAACAGAAGCCATTTACTGACAAATAGTATCATCCTGATTCAAAACTCCTTGCATTTACTGACAAGAAAGTGTTTTATGGCACCAATTCCTTATCAGTGAGGGTTACCCTATAGTCTGACCCGGTCCTGACCTAGACAGAAACTGTCATGTGCATGCCTGATTTTTAACTCTTTCAGGGAAAGTAAAAAAGGAACACAGCCTAGTTATTTGTGTGCTTAGCACTGTACATACACTTGTGTATCTCATCATGTCACAAGTCAGCTGCCTATACACCACAGGCCGATTTCCGATCGATTTCAGCATGAAATATTGCGTGAATCAGACTATTGGCACCACCTTGCCGTCCCGACACTGTCCCTCTGAGCGTAAAATATCCTCCCTCCCCCCCCCCCCCCGGTGGCCCATGCATGAATACTTTACCTGTTGGTGCCTGCCGTTGGCTCTGTCTCTGCATTCTTCCTCCCATACGCGTACCCCGCATGGTTGCCAGCGCAATGTGAGTGCTTGTGTTGTGTGATATCCCGATATCGAATGCCATAACTGCCGTGTATGTTCAACCTTTTGAACATTTTGGTGGATACATTGTTTAACACAGCAATAGTGGAACGCGAACCACGCATGCAATTAAGTATTTGTCTGATCCTAAGCGCATAAGTATTTTTTAAAATTACTGCCGTGTACCCGATCGAGCATGTTGGCCCGACATTTGACGCATCTCCAATCGATTCATGCAACCAATTTCGACCCAAAATGGATTGCATCGTCAATCATGCATTCTCTTGGCGGCACCGATTATCATTCGATTCAATTATAATAATCAAATCAGATGGTCGATCGGCCACCAAGTTTCCTGATGTATGGCCACCTTTAGCACTTACTGTCTTTCAGAAGGTCTAAAGAAGGATTCACATTTATCATTAAGTTTAATGAATGCATTTTCCACAGAAATTCTGATGGACTCCCCCCCCCCCCCCGGGGCCCACTCAGGGTGTTTTGGGGGGCTGGAGGGGTCGCAGTATGATGGGAAAGTCATGGCCACACATCAGCGAGAAAGAGGGGGAGGGGGTCGGCTGCCTTCAGCGATAAAAAGTACAAATCCGGCACTGAAGGCTACATGCAAACTAGATGGCAACCTATTGATTCCAATCGACCAGTGATCTGCAAACCTGGCTCTCCAGCTGTTAAGGAACTACAAGTCCCACAATGCATTTCCCTTTATGAATCATGACTTTGGCTGCCAGACTCTTGCAATGCATTGCGGGACTTTGAAAGCTGGAGAGTCAAGTTTGCAGATCACTGCAATAGACTGCTTTTCCCAGTCTAAAATTGTGTTCAGGTAAATGCAGTGAATTGCCCCTAGTAAAAACAAGCCCTACGCCAATGACAAACGCCAGCACAGTAGAAACAAAGCCCTAAGGCATCTGTGCATCCCTCAACCCCGTACAGATGCCTGACACATTACAAGTGTGTATGCACTTTTTTAATTGAGGTGAAAAATAAATAAGGTGAGAAAATTCACAAGAAACGTTTTGTAAATCAACCGGTAAATGACTAAAAAGGAAGAAATAGTTACATAGTTACATAGTTACATAGTTATTATGGTTGAAAAAAGACATACGTCCATCGAGTTCAACCAGTATAAAGTACAACACCAGCCTGCTCCCTCACATATCCCTGTTGATCCAGAGGAAGGCGAAAAAACCCTTACAAGGCATGGTCCAATTAGCCCCAAAAGGGAAAAATTCCTTCCCGACTCCAGATGGCAATCAGATAAAATCCCTGGATCAACATCATTAGGCATTACCTAGTAATTGTAGCCATGGATGTCTTTCAACGCAAGGAAAGCATCTAAGCCCCCTTTTAATGCAGGTATAGAGTTTCCCATAACGACTTCCTGTGGCAATGCATTCCACATCTTAATCACTCTTACTGTAAAGAACCCATTCCTAAATAAATGGCTAAAACGGTTTTTCCTCCATGCGCAGATCATGTCCTCTAGTCCTTTGAGAAGGCCTAGGGACAAAAAGCTCATCCGCCAAGCTATTATATTGCCCTCTGATGTATTTATACATGTTAATTAGATCTCCTCTAAGGCGTCTTTTCTCTAGACTAAATAAACCCAGTTTATCTAACCTTTCTTGGTAAGCGAGACCTTCCATACCACGTATCAATTTTGTTGCTCGTCTCTGCACCTGCTCTAAAACGGCAATATCTTTTTTGTAATGTGGTGCCCAGAATTTAATTCCATATTCCAGATGTGGCCTTACTAGAGAGTTAAACAGGGGCAATATTATGCTCGTATCTCGAGTTTTTATTTCCCTTTTAATGCATCCCAAAATTTTGTTAGCTTTAGCTGCAGCGGCTTGGCATTGAGTATGATTATTTAACTTGTTGTCGATGAGTACTCCTAAGTCCTTCTCCAAGTTTGATGTCCCCAACTGTCTCCCATTTATTTTGTATGGTGCTAGACCATTGGTACGACCAAAATGCATGACTTTACATTTTTCAACATTGAATTTCATCTGCAATTTATGTGCCCATATAGCCATCCTATCCAGATCCTGTTGCAATATGTCACTATCTTCCTGAGAGTTGATTATTCTGCACAATTTTGTATCATCTGCAAAAATAGCAACATTGCTCCCTACTGCATACACTAGGTCATTCATAAATAAATTGAAGAGCACTGGACCTAGTACAGACCCCTGTGGGACCCCACTGCTAACAGTCTCCCATTTTGAGTATGATCCATTGACCACAACTCTTTGTTTTCTGTCCATTAGCCAATTCCCTATCCAAGCACACAGACTCTTCCCCATTCCTTGCATCCTTAACTTTTGCACCAGACTTTTGTGGGGAACAGTGTCGAAGGCCTTTGCAAAGTCCAAGTATATCACATCTACAGCATTCCCAATATCCATATTAGCATTCACTACCTCATAAAAGCTGAGCGTGTTAGTCAAACAGGACCTGTCTTTAGTAAACCCATGTTGATGCTGAGAAATAAGATTATTGTCTACTATGAAGTCATGTATAATATCTCTTAGTAACCCCTCAAATAGTTTGCATACAACTGATGTTAAGCTTACAGGTCTATAATTTCCTGGATCTGATTTTTTGCCCTTCTTAAATAATGGGAAAATGTGGGCTGTACGCAATCCACTGGGACTCTGCCAGTTGAAAGAGAGTCACAAAAGATAAGATAAAGGGGTTTATCTATAACTGAACTTAATTCCCTTAGGACCCGAGGATGCATGCCATCCGGGCCAGGTGCCTTGTCTATTTTTAATTTATTTAGTCTTGCCTTTACTTCTTCCTGCGTTAAGTATTTAATATTACAGTTAGAAGATTGAGACTCTTCTGCCTCTGTAATTTGCAACAGTGCTGTTTCCTTTGTGAAGACAGACGCAAAGAAAGCATTTAATAACTCTGCCTTACCTTGGTCATCCACCATTGAGTTCCCACTAGTGTTGGGCGAACAGTGTTCGCCACTGTTCGGGTTCTGCAGAACATCACCCTGTTCGGGTGATGTTCGAGTTCGGCCGAACACCTGATGGTGTTCGGCCTTTTTAGTTCGGGTTCGCCCGAACTATTCAATGCCCGCCGAACAGGGCCGAACAGGGCCCCTGTTCGGCCGAACAGGGCCCTGTTCGCCCGAACATGCCGCAATACGGCCCCCCTATGGGGTCGCAGGTATAAGGGGGGAGCATGCCCCGATCGCGGGGGGGGTCGGAAATTCCCCCCACCCCCTCCGCTAGCGCTCCCCCCTCTGCCCGCTTCCCCATAAAAAAAAGTTTAAGGCAAGTTAAATAGTACCTGGTGGCTGGCACTGGCAGTGGAGTGAGGAGGAGTCCGAGTAGCAGAGTGACGCGTTGAGGCCGGGCAGCGGGCGGTTCAGCGGTAGTACCCTTGTGGTACTTCTGCCCTTTCTCTGACCTCACGTCCTCTGCATACGAGGGTACGCGTCACGCGTACCCTCGTATGCGTCATCACGTAGAGGCGGTGAGGTCAGAGAAAGGGCGGAAGTACCACAAGGGTACTACCACTGAACCGCCCGCTGCCCGGCCTCAACGCGTCACTCTGCTACTCGGACTCCTCCTCCTCCTCACTCCACTGCCAGTGCCAGCCACCAGGTACTATTTAACTTGCCTTAAACTTTTTTTATGGGGAAGCGGGCAGAGGGGGGAGCGCTAGCGGAGGGGGTGGGGGGAATTTCCGACCCCCCCACGATCGGGGCATGCTCCCCCCTTATGCCTGCGACCCCATAGGGCCCCCAAAATGGGCATGTTCGGGGGTCCCATTGACTTCCATTGAGTTCGGCGATCGGGCCCAACATGCCGAACATCTGGCCCATGTTCGGCCTGTTCGGCCCGAACCCGAACATCCAGGTGTTCGCCCAACACTTGTTCCCACCCTCGTCCTTTAGGAGTCCTATACAGTCAACCTTTCTTTTTTTAGAGTTGATGTACTTGTAAAACTTTTTTGGGTTAGATTTGATATCCCTAGCGATTTGATTTTCAGCTTCGATCTTTGCCAGCCTAATTTCTTTTTTACAATTTTTATTGCACTCCTTATAATTGCTGAGTGCAGCCTTGGTCCCCTCCTGTTTTAGGACCTTATAGGCATTCTTTTTCCTCTTCATTTAATCTCTAACCTTTCTATTCATCCATAGAGGCCTTTTTTTATTCCTAGACATTTTGTTTCCATATGGGATATACATACTACAATATTGATTGAGAATACTTTTAAAAGCTTTCCATTTCCCTTCAGTGTCCTCCCCTTGTAGTACATTATCCCAGTTCACCAAACTTAGTTCTTGCCTAATTTGATTGAACTTTGCTTTTCTAAAATTCATAGTTTTAGTGGTCGCGCTGCCCCGTGGCCTATCAGTCACCAGATCAAGCGTTATCATGTTGTGATCACTATTTCCCAAATGTTCTTGAACCTGCACATTTGATACATTATCTGGTCTATTAGAAATGATCAGATCCAGTAACGCATTCCCCCTAGTTGGTTCCGTTACCATTTGAGTCAAGTAATTGTCCTGTAGTGCTGCCAGAAATCTGCTGCTTTTACCAGAATGGGTGGCCTCAATACCCCAGTCAATGTCTGGAAAGTTGAAGTCGCCCATAACTATGACCTCATTTTTACTTGCAGCTTTTTCAATTTGCTGTAGTAATCGCAGTTCTGTAGCTTCATTAATATGAGGTGGTCTGTAGCATACCCCAATAAGCAATTGGCAACTTTTATTTCCACCATGAATATTTACCCAAATGGACTCCACATCTTCGCAATCTTCCTCCATCTCATCGTTGAGGACAGGGCAGTTTCTAGGCTAAATTTCACCCAGTTCGAGAGTCCAAAAATATGCCCCCCCCCCTTCCCCAAAATCAGAGCTGCTAAGTGAAATCATGTCAAAAGGCTTCTTGAAACCAACTCACCATTTTTATTTTTTTTCAAATGCTGGTGCGCACAGCTCCTCCTGCCTCAGTCTTGCTGCACCGTGTCCGCGCGTCACCGACTCCTAGCAGCAGGGGTGAGCCTGGGGTGCCTGGCACCTGGGTGCAAGATTTTCTCTGGCGCCTATGGGAGTGGTTAAATTAACCGCGCCCAACCACATAACCACACCCATGTCCTGCAGATTTACCCACAAAGGCAATCTTATTGGCAGCAGTCGATTTCCCCACAATTTGTGGGGAAATCGACTGCTGCCAATAAGATTGCGTTTGTGGGGAAATCGACTGCTGCCAATAAGACTGCCTTTGTGGGGAAATCGACTGCTGCCAATAAGATTGCCTTTGTGGGGAAATATGCTGCCATTAAGATTGCCTTTGTGGGGAAATCTGCTGCCATTAAGATTGCCTTTGTGGGGAAATCTTCTGCCATTAAGACTTAATGGCAGCCAGATTTCCCCACAAATGCAATCTTAATGGCAGCCAGATTTCCCCAGAAATGCAATCTTAATGGTAGCCAGATTTCCCCACAAATGCAATCTTATTGGCAGCACAGCAATTCACTCACCTCTGGCTGGGTCTGGGTGGAGGAGGTAGGAGGATATAGGCAGGCAGACAGGCAGGCAGGCGGCTGCAGCTGACTGTGACCACGGTGGCGGGCGGCATTAGGAGGAGCTGGCCGGGCTGCGGGCACTCACTGTGTCTGTGGTGGCGCTGCTAGTCGCTCTCTCAGAGTGAGTCTCTCTAGACTCTACTCTGGCTCTGTCCACGCACACACCACGGGTCGGGCGGGCGGCAGTCTCACACGCTGAGGCTGTGGCTCCTCCCCCCATCAAGCGTGACATGAGGTCAGGTGGGCTGCCTGTTTCCCCACTGGGCTGCGCCGACGTCTACATGTGACGTCAGGCACAGCCGCCCGCCCCGCACAGTGTGTCGCTGGGAATGGAGTGGGGAGATCCTCATCCCGGGGAGATAAGTAAGGACGGTAGACCCGCCAGCGCCTGTCAGAGGCCGGCGCCTGGGTGTAATGCACCCGCCCAGGCGCGGCCCTGCCTAGCAGTGACGTGACGTCACATCATGGTCGGACTGGGACACTAAGGGCCCACCAGGGATGTTTCAACCTGGGGCCCACCGCCCACCCCCCGCCCCCGCCTCCAACCTTCCCCCTCCCTCCCCCCCCCCCGATTCACAAATATGTCAGTGCTATATAACTACAAAATAATTTTATTTGGACTATGATTACGGCAGGGAATAGATTGTGAGCTCTTCTAAGGACAGTCTATGGCATGACTATGCAGGGGCTGCTCCAGAGGGTGGCAGGGCGGCTATGCAGGTCCTGGGTTCACTGGCATGGGAGACTGCCATATGCGGCACGCGCAGCAAAAAAATAAAAATAAAAGGGGTGTGGCCATGCACTGGAACATGAGCATGGTGATGATGGATCATGGGCAGACCCAAAGTTCCGCCCAGAAAAACCTTAGATAACTGAAAATTACCCGGGGCTTCATTCAGCCGCTAGAGGTCTGTGTGTCCCTTGCTGCAGCTCTGGTCTTCTCCTAGGTAGCGCTGTCAGTCCCATAGTGCATGCGCAGGTGCTTCTCATGATCCCACAGCCAGAAGCCTTCTCTGCACAGCGCATAATGCTCCTGGGTGTGATTGTGAAAAGTGCGCCCGCGCAAGCTGCTAACGTATCACTACGGGACTGACAGTGGGACCAGGATCGAAGCTGCAGTGAGGGACACACAGACTTCTGGGCTCAGTGCTCAAATGTCAAAGACCTTGTCAGTGTCACCTAACCATCTCCCTCCAAAACAGCCATAACACACACAAGCAACCCGCACAAACAAAGCATAAGTAATATGAATAAATGCGAAAAATAAATATTACCCACACCTCAAAGGCTATTATCACAGGGTATGACAGAGTTTGTCAGTCTCTGTTTCAGACAGTAATAGATTTGCTGCCCTATGATTGTACCTTAGTGTGTTTTACTGTCTCCCCCTGGCCTGGCTCTGGCTCTCTGCAGTGTGTACAGTCCATTCCTCCTGCTTGGCTCAGGCTCCTGCTGCCACAGGATTATTGATGACAGGCTCTGTGTGCTGTCTTGGTATCTCCAGGCCCCCCTCTCTCTCTTGCCGGGCTGGCTCTCTCCCTCCTCCTAGTCATGGCTGGGTGCTCCTAGCAGTCTCTCTTCTGTCGCTGCCCCACACTTCAAGCACAATGTGTGCGAAATGTGTGTAAGACCAACAGCTGTGCAGGTTCGAACTACGCGCCAGACTCCAGAGCCCAGAAAGACGTCACTGTCATGTGACTAAGCCGAGGGGAGGGAGGAGGAGCAGGAAGAACCAGCACTAACTTCAACTTGCAGCATGACTGACTGGCTCCTGTTACTGTCAGTCACGCTGCCGCTGGCCCATAGGAGAAAGAGGAGAGGAGCCCTCTGGTCATGTGACCTGTGACGTCACACCTTTCTGCCTGGCGCCCCCTCAATCTGTCTCTCATCGGCGCCCCGTTCAGCAGAACCGGCTGAACGGGGCAAGAAACGGCCCTGGTTGAGGACAGCTGTAAAAGAATTCTTAACAAAGAGACAAACCCCTCCACCTTTTTTCCCTGTTCTATCCCTCCTAAACACATTGTATCCTTTTAAATGATATAAAGAGTATAAATATGGATGATATGTAAATGTGCATTTGTTTCAGAACAGGCAAAAAAATACGTAAATGAAAGCTGATTTACAATACAACATTTGCTTATTTCTAGACATCCCCTTAGATCTATGCTCTGTTTTTCTGATGCTCTATCAAAAACGCAGAGAAATGTGGCAACCACAGTAACTCTAGCAACGGAATTTTTCTTCTTCCTCATTGCTGTGCTAGAAATGGGTTGCCACGCTGAAGGTCACATAAAGGTAAGCAATAAGTAAATTTGCTGAGATCCAGATTTTTTGCCATAAGTTGGGCAGGACATTATTCATGTAATTTACAAATTAGCGTTTTACTAGCTTTTAGAAAAACGGCCTGAAATGGAAACTTCCATCACATCTAATTATCTCTTTCAGTGAATTTAGGTGAAGATTTGCTTAATGGTAACATTTATTATCCTGGATAATGACATATAGCTAGTTTTTCATAGAACGAGATGGAGCGCAAATGTGTAACTGGTGACCCACTCCATGTTTTAGGCAGTTCATAAGTCTAACCATGACTCCTCATCCTGAAAGATATTTACAGCTTTTTTAGCTTAAAGAGACTCTGTAACAGCAAAAACCTCCCTTGGGGGGTACTTACCTCGGGTGGGGGAAGCCTCCGGATCCTAATGAGGCTTCCCACACCGTCCTCTGTCCCACGGGGGTCTCGCTGCAGCCCTCCGAACAGCCGGCGACAGAGCCGACTGTAGCTTCAATATTTACCTTTGCTGGCTCCAGCGGGGGCGCTGTGGCGACTTTCGGCACGGAAATAGACGGAAATACCCGATCTCCGTCGGGTCCGCTCTACTGAGCAGGCGCTGGAAACTTGTGCCTGCGCAGTAGAGCAGACCCGACGGCGATCGGGTATTTCCGCCTACTTCGGAGCCGACAGCCGTCAGAGCGCCTGCGCAGGAGCCAGGAAGGTAAATATTACGTCACCAGTGCACGGAGGGCTGCAGCGAGACCCCTGACGGATGGAGGACGGCGTGAGAAGCCTCAATAGGATCCGGAGGCTTCCCCCACCCGAGGTGAGTACCCCCCAGGGGACGTTTTGTCGTTACAGTTCCTCTTTAAGAACAAAACAGAAGGTTAGGGTTGGGGAAGAGGATTAGTTATAGGGCCCGTTTCCACTAGCCGCATTGCCTCGGTGTACGATCATTGCAAACGCGGGTGGTTCCGTACACCGTGTGATGCGGCTCGGCCCAATACTACCCCTATGGGAGCTGCGGGAAACTGCAGCATGCTATTCACATTTGTGGCTGCATCACACAAAAAATTTGCGTCAATCGAAACAGTTCCATTGACTATAATTAGCGGCAGTTTGGATGCGGTGTGGTGCGATGCGATGATCGCACCGCGTGTAAAGGAAATTGGCCCTAAGGCACTACTTGAGTTTAGGGGTAAGTTAAAGGATACCCGAAGTGACATGTGACATGATGAGATAGACATGTGTATGTACAGTGCCAAGCACACAAATAACTATGCTGAGTTCCTTTTTTCTTTCTCTGCCTGAAAGAGTTAAATATCAGGTATGTAAGTGGCTGACTCAACCCTGACACAGACAGGAAGTGACAACAGTGTGACCCTCACTGATAAGAAATTCCCCCTTTTATCTCTTTCTTGCTCTCAGAAGCCATTTTCTGCTAGGAATGTGTTTTATAGTTGGAATTTCTCATCAGTGAGGGTCACACTAGGCACTGTCCATACACATGTCTATCTCATCATGTCACATGTCACTTTGGGTATCCTTTAAGGCAAAGCTAGAACTATTAGCTAGGGTATGGTCAAAGAGACACACACATTTCCCATTTTAAATGATTAGTGGCTTAAGGGCAGAATGGTGGCGTAGTGGTTAGCTTTCTTGCCTTGCAGCACTGGGTCCCAGGTTCAAATCCCAGCCAAGGCACTATCTGCATAAAGTTTGTATGTCCCCCTATGTCTGTATGGGGTTCCTCTGAGCACTCCAGTTTCCTCCCACATCCCCGAAACTTAGGCCGGGTTCACATTAGGACGCATCTGCCCATACGCTTGCGCTCCGCTACGTGATTGGAGCGGGAACGCAAGGTCCCGACATGAGCGGAACGCAGGGAACGGAATGTAGCGGAACGCAGCAATGTGAACTTTCCCATCTGGAAAGCATTGCTGCGGCTGCTGCGTTCCGCTCATCAGAGTGGAATGTAGGCTGAAAACAGCCTAATGTGAACCGAGCCTTACAGATACCTTAATTGGATTCACCTTAAATTGGCCCTAGATACATACACTACACAATATAGATATGAGAATTTACTCTGCACAGTGCTGCAAAAGATGTATATAAATACTACATTATAATAATGGTGTACAATTCTTGCAGTTCCTAAGTGGGAAATGGCACACAACCAATGGCACCATGAAATGCTGGGAGATGAGAACAAAGAAAAAAATAATCTCTTACTGTACTATTTATTGAAAATTAAAAATGACATATCAGTATGCACTTATACAGTTCTGAAGACACATATAAATTAGGCTCGACTTCTGGGATACCGTGTTGTAGCCCAAGATGCTGACTTCCTCCTCTCCACTCTATCAGGTCACTCATGCGGTCTAAACTGCACTGTCTGGTACCTGATGACGGGGCAGGTCCCTGAAACATGTGACTTCATCCACACCTTGGACTGTGCAGTATACTGTAGGCCTTGAGCGACTGGCTGAGCCTTTGGCCATAGCACCAAACTTACCACGCAGTGTCCCAGCAGGCCAACTCAATGCAGGTATATTGCTTTTACAAGTGCCATGGATAACACAAACGACCACTCTTTATAAAACACACCCACTGACATCGTGATAGGCTAAAAGGTTATATTCATATATGTGAGGGGTTTCACCCCGATATAAGCAATACAGACAACCCTGAGGATTTATTTGAGAAAAGGTAAAGATTTTTCGTGGGGAAAAGGGATATTGGCTGCTGATTGGTAGGAATGGTAAGAAATGTCATTTTCTGATTTTGCAGAAAATCCGATTTCTTCCAATCCCAATATCTGATTTTCCGCTTTTCTGATTTCTAAGGTATCTTTTGTTTTTTTTGTTGCCATTTTTTGCAATCTCTGATTGGCTAAATACTTCTGAGTTGATTCAAAAGTATTGGTTCAATCAGAAAATGCAGAATTTGAATGCGGTAATTGGAATACCACGGAAATTTCAGGCCAATCATTTCAGGCCAAGGTAGTATCCGAGTCTTGTGATTGGTCTAATATTACCATGGAAATCCAATTTTCACTGAAAAATTCTGCATTCTTTGATTGGTCCAATGCTTTTGAGTTCTGTGATTGGGATAAAATTACTGAGTTGCAGTAAATCAGATTTCAGCAGAAATCTGATTTCAGATTTCAGAGTTCCCATCAGAAATGCAGATTTCCAATTAGAAATTTCAGCTCCGCAGAATCCAAAGAAGCATCCCTACTGATTGGGATGAAGTTCAATTCTGAAACAAAGTTCCATTTTATGCAGGAGAACAGAGGCGCCAAGAGGATAAAAGGAAGCTAAATGAGTTTAAAAACCAAATTCTTGGTAAATAGAGGAGGTAGTGGTGGACTTACCTCCTCCAAGTAGTCACACAACGACTGTAGTAAAGACAGTCAATATATTTTATTTATGAACTCCAAATATGCAACGCGTTTCGCAGGTTTGATCCCGCTTCATCAGGCAATAACAACGGAGCAATAGCATATGTGGTCAGTAGAAGAGCCAGGCACCTCTGATTTACAGAGAATGACTTCTTATTCCTGAGTGGGGTCAGGAATATCTCCCCAACAGTGGTTGCCTAATGGTAACCCTGGTTTGTGAGTATTAATATTTACTCTATCTAGTAACCATTTACCAGTACATATTACACTATTGGGGCTCTTGGTGTTCCTTGTTTTAAAAGTTCCATTTTAAATCCATTGGGAGAAACAGTATGCCAGCTTGCTAGGGGCATATAACGAGGAACTGTAGTGAAAATAATATTATTAATAAAATTGCTTATTTTTTTACAATATTAATTTATAGATTATTTAGACAGTGTTTGTCCTGTGTAAAATAGTTCCTCTCCCTAATTTACATTCTGAGATTTCACTGGTGGTGACAACTTTAGTCCTGCCAGGTGATCTGTACGAAATGTTCTTTACTGAGTGTTCTATGGACAGAGGGAGATACTGCTTGCTTGGCAGTTGGAAAAAGCCGTTATTTCCCACAATGCAATGAGGTTCACAGACAGCTAACTGTCAGGACCATGGTTATGACATCACACTGTGGGAGGGGTTTTACAACAATATCAGCCATGCAGATGTCCCTGACGATCTAGTTAAAGTGAACCTCCGGACTAAAAATCGACTCAGCAGCACTGAGAAGGCTTTGTGTTTCTTTACCAGTTTCACAGCATCAGAACTTTGTTTCTCTTATACAAGCCTCATTTTTAGCTGCACAGAAGAAAACTGCCCGGGCTTTTTTCCCCTGATGCTGTGCAAAGCATGTTGGGATTTCTGATTCTGTTGTTCTCGTTCTGCTGTTTTGGTGCAATTTTTTTTTTTACATTTTTAATTTTACATTTGAAGCCTAGAGTGTGCAGCTGGGAGGGGTAATCAGGACACAGGACAGTTGGAACTGTGTCTCCTGCTCCTTGTCACCTCCTTTCAACCAAAAAGATGGCTGCCCCCATGAGAAAGATGGCTGCCCCCATGAGAAAGATGGCAGCCCCCATGAATCACAAACATTTGCCTGTTCTTTTAAAACAGGGTGGATAAGAGATTATATTACCTATCTATTCTAATTAACATAACTAATGTAACTTGATGACAGTATGTTTGTTTAGGCTGAAGTTCCCCTTTAAGAAAAGGTAAAAATCTCTTGAGGGAAACGGGGTATCAGCCACTGAATCAGTTGAAGTTCGAACCTTTGTGAAAGTTCCTCTTTAACTTTACCTTGACAATTCCTTTATGATGTTTTCATATTGATATTTGTGAATAAAATGCAAAAATTGGTTTTAAAACACATACATGGATTGTACATGGATTGTCTCATTGAAAGTGTTTGGAATTATTTTATCTTCCTTTCACTTATCTTAGATTTAAAACGATCATTTACTCTTCTTTGGTCGCCTTTCCTTCCTAGCATTTTACATTCACTTTTCCTGCCCATAGCTGGTTTCTGACTGTATGAACCAGAAGAGGAAGTGAAAGCAGCTAATGTAATGGACAGTCTGTCTGAAGTGCAACAAAATTTGCAAATGACCACATATGGATGGCATGTGCCTCAACGAGATATATAGCAGAACAAGGTCCTAATACAGATGACTTGCTTGTCCTTGTCCTCTGAGTACAGCCAAGCAGCTGCTACTGGTCAGACTAATGATATAGATGCCTTTCACTGTCACATGAATTCTTTAGAGGAAGACGAATGAATTAAAAGTAGTGTAAGTTAACATGTTTAATCTACATAACAATGCCCAGAGCTCAGGAAAACCACCCAATGTGGTCCAACAACCCCATGTAAATAGAAGCTATAATGTTGCAGGCAGGGATTCATTTGATTGACCATGTCATTGTAATGACAAAAGACATCAGGCCAATGAGGAATAAAAGTAACTCTTCCTAAATGTTACATCTAATAAAAAACTGTCGTCTGTTCGCCTGTGGAGGATGCTCTGCAGAGCTTGTTTATGCCTGAAGAGATACAGGGCGTCTTTAATTTCACAATATATTCTTTACGGGATTAGTTACACTGTTGTATTAAACATTCAGAGTTTTTTCTTCATGATAACAGATTCCGTTTCAAGACCTGAATATATTTTAGCTGCCTGACTGCATATGTACGATGTCTGATGTGACCATTCGGCCACCTTTGTGCCATAATGAATACTCCTGTGTGTCTGGACAAGGGTGTAGTGTGTCTTCCCTATGGAGAGCTCCTGACTTCATCTTCTTCATTTGTAACTGACTCAAACACCTATGTCTGTTGCATTTTGCTGAGGCATGCTGGGATGCCCATGCTGACTGAATTACGTCACAAAAAAAATCTGAACAGTTTCATAGTTAAAGAGAGAAAAACGTCCTCTCAGCAGCACATTTTATACCATCTTAGGGCTGGTTGGACATGCTGATTTCCGATTTCGTGGAAATTCTGATTTCCGCAAATGCCGATTACTGATTCCGCAGATTTCTGATTTCCATTTTCTGATTTCTGAGGAGGGTTATTTTTTGCATTCTCTGATTTGCCAAATGCTTCCAAGTTGACTCTGTGTTCTCTGATTGGTCCAATGCTTCAAGTTCTGATATTGGGCTAAAATTACTAAGTTGTGTTTATGTTATGTTTTCCGATTTCCGACCAGAAATGCTGATTTCCTGAAATCCAAATGAGCATCCTTATTCTCTCTGTATCCTTGAAAATGTGGAAGATAGATTGTATTACCGGCACCAAAATGCAACTGGGAGAGGACACTATCATTCCGTGGGATCACAGGGTGCTCCTGCATTTGTGGAGAAATAAAGTGAATGCACCACTCCTTTAAGAGCTCTTCATTGCGGTTTGGGTAGATACAGACACGCCAGGGGGTGGGGAGAGGGATTCGTACTTGTGTCTGTACCTACGCATACAGCAATAAAGGGCTATTAAAAGAGTGGTGCCTTTGCTTTTTTCTCCAGAGTAACCAAGCAGCTCGGGGTGCCCTAAACCACTAGGAATGTATAGGGGCATAAAAGAGACCGAAAAGCCCTCCTACTAATAAGCAATGCTTGGTGAAATTTGCTTCTTAACCACTTAATAAACCCACCCATTTAAAAATGGCGCTAGGGCTCTGCTGTGACCCCCCTCACCCGGCAATGTCCGTGCTGCCGCACGGCTGCATGTCGTGCACGCACGGGCGCGCCTCCCATTGCGCACGCATGGCATCACTCCCCGAGGACTCCAGCAGTTAGCGGTGGGAGTGTGGCAGGTATTCACGTTCATCAGGGTACTCTTCAATCAAGTAATTCTAGAGGATATTGGCATGGGATCATTAATGCAATATAAGTATTTATGTTTAATTTAGAATAATAAACTATTGTTTTACTGTGTTGTGTTTTTACTTAATCATTTGTGAAAATGGTTGAGGGGTATATAATTACCACTATTCCCATTTCACTTGGAGGAAGCATACAACTGGGGAACCTCTTCATCTTAAAGGGGGTCCCCAGATTTGACCATAAGCCAGCCCCCTGAAGCCTATACCCACAGGCATATGGGTTATTTAACCCACCGCCTCTTGGGCACCTGAGGTGAGAATGAGCCCCTTGTCCTTGACATGGACAAGGGTTTTAGTGTAGAAGGGCAGGCTTTGCTGCCGCTTCCTTCCACAGCCCCCCATACCATGGGCTATGTGGGCTGGTATAGCTCAGGGGGCAAATTAAGCCCCATGCAGTATAGGCTCTGAATTTTTTCTACAGCCTGTATGAATGACAAGAGGCTAAAGCAGGTATGTCAAACCGGTCCTATGAGGGACGAGATCCACACACATTTTTGATACAGCTCAAATGAATTGATGGGTCTGAATCAGGAAAGGTGTGGTCCATCAGGTAGAATACATTCCTCTCTTTCTCAGTCCATCCTAAACACTGGCATGGATCTGGCTCTCCAGGCCTGGAGTTCGACACCTGTAGGCTAAAGGGTATTGGGGGGGGGGGGGTAGTGCAACTGTACAGCTACCCCCAGCAAAAGCATTTTACATTTTTCAGGTTTCATCCAGCAGCAAATTCATTGCTTTTACCTGGAATCTATGTACAACTGCAATTCCAATGGGTCAAGAGGAGTAGAGACAACATGTCCAAGAAGGTACAAACTAATAAACTGCAGATATCTGTTCCTCAGGTATGGTAAGGTATTGCGTCATCATCATATAAATCATATTTATATCACAAAAATCATCATATAAATATTACAAAAAACTATATTGGAGAAAGAGAGGCAAGAATAAAACCACTGCCAGCCAGCAGCAATATCAATGCTTAACGTATTTAAGAAAAAACTTAACACAAGTACAGTTAAGAGTATCCTGGGGATAAGGCAAATAAGGCACTCCATAGTAAGTGATTGAACAGATTTATTTTTTATTTAGTTTTTTTTTTTTTTAGTTCAAGCCATTTTCTGACTTCAAACTGAAGAGTAACATTTGTGTACACCTGAATTAAGTGAGAAAATTGTAGTCAGCCTACACTGAAGTTAATGTTAAAACGACAGGTAAACTGCAGAAAAAAAAGTCTGTCTAAACAAACCTTAAAAACATTACACAATAATAATCAAAAACTGCAGTCTCAGGTTCTAAAACAATTACCGTATTTTTCGGACTATAAGACGCTCTTGACCATAAGAGGCACCTAGGTTTAGAGGACAAAAAGTAGGTGAAAAAATATATATAGTAAACCTGGTGCATCTATGGTGAAATGGCATCTTGTGGATTATGCCCTCTTTGTACCTCATGCCCCCTAGTTCCTCTTGTGTCTCCCTGTGCCCTCCTCTGCCCCCCTTGTGTCCTCCATGTGTCAGCCTTGTGTCCTCCTCTATGCCCCTTTGTTTCCCCCTGTGTCCTTCTGTGCCCTTCGTTTGTCCGCATGTCCTCCTCTGAACGAACTGAACGAATCTGACTGGTCCATTTTTAAGCTGCATAGATTTGCATACTCCTGCATTAACTGGGAATTATTATCACATTTTGGCCAAATTCAATCAGTGATTTACAGCTACAATTGTAATTTTACCAAAATTGCCAATCGCCAACCTGCTTAGAAAAAGTACCTCTGCTATTTCAAGTGGCTGCACACTGCTGCACACTGGCAAACAAAAGTGCCAGACTCAAAGTGAGTCAAATACCACTTTTTCTCAATTGTAGCCTATCTTGCAATCTATAAAGTTGCAAAATGTGTGGCCACAACTTTATGAATATACCAAACAGCACTAAGTAGTGGTCATGCTGAAAGCCAAGACCTGTTCAGCTTATTATCATCCTAAGCGAGCACCCATGTAGGTTGTTGGATTGGCCAATCCAAGGCAATTTTCTTTTACTCCATACAGTATAGGCTACTCTGATTTTGTTTTGGCATTGCGACTTAATCAGTATTAATCCTTTTTAAATATGAATTAAATATTTAAAAACATTTTAGCTATATATTCTATTATGATATCAGTACATTTCTTTGTTGTTTTTGTAAACATTGTTTTGTATTTATTGGTTTACTTTTTTTTATTTTCAATAAACCGAATAATACAACCACCATTCACGTTCTTCCAATCCTAGTTTTTCCTTCTTTCTCTCTCTTATTTTTTTCTTTTACAGCTGTTTGAATTTCCATATCAATTCTCACTTTCCCTCCCGTATAAAGATAGAATATAATATAATTTTGTGAGCAAAACTCTTTCAAGTGTTTTAAATGTTTAAAGGCACTGAAGTTTAGAATTGAATTCCAAGTGCTTATAAAAATGAAACTAACAATTTGAAAATGCTTTACACTGAGCAGACCCAGAAATTGACCACCCTCAAGCAGGTGCTTTTTATGAAACAGTGAACCACTCCAGTATTTTAAATTGCACAGCCTAATATGGAGTGATTTCAAATGATGAGAGACCTTTTTAGTATGTGCTTTCTTTTATTAAGTGAAGCAGCATTTTAGTGCGGCTGCTAAGAAGGTAGAGCGCATTTTCTTTTTATATTACACTCATTTTTTTCTTCCCTCTTCTGCTCTTATAGACTTTCTGTTTGCACTCTCGTAGGAATGAATAGTTGTATTTGTACCTATTGCTTTTTATGAAATGTAGAATTGCACTCGGTATTTTGTAGCGAAGGTGCATTGTGAGCCTAAATGCGCTTTCGAAGCCACAATTGTCAACAAGCTCTTTGACGAAGAGTATTTCATTGGCCACACCCCTTCTTGGTTGTATTTTTATTTACACCATCAAAGTGCAAAAGTTCAGCTGGCAGATAGGATAATAGTATTCATTTTGGCACATTGTTAACATTTTAAAAAATGGCTAATTCTGTAACTCAAGATACCTTTGAAATTGTGTTGTCTAAAAGTTTAATCTAAAGTGAACCCCAGCTAAAGTTTGGTGCAAAAAGGAAATACTTAACAAAAAAAGATGGTAGTCTCTGGATCCCATAAAAGTTTTCGGGGTCCTCTTCGCTCCTAGTGCACTCATGCTGGAAGAGGAGTGTGGCCCCTATCAGACTTCCAACAATCCCTTGTGGGTCGCTGAGCTTCAATGGGAAACTGGAGCATGGAGCGGGAAGCATCTATAGCAGGGGTCAGGAACCTTTTTGTCTGAGAGAGCCATAAACTCCACATATTTTAAAATATAATTCCGTGAGAGCTATACAATATGTTTCAAACTGGGACAGTAGGGCTCACATCCCTGTTACCATGGTGATGTGTATACAGTTGATCTGCCAGGCAGCGGAAGTGTCAAAAACGTCTTCAGCTTCTTTTGGGTTTCAGCAACATCAGCAATTTCCCCAAGAGCCAGACAGAAGAAATACCGACTAACAGCTTGTACAATTAGCTAGCTGACTTGGGGGCCGATTCACTTTGAAGAGCGAGATCCCCGCACTTTGATTGGCCCAATAGGCTGCCTGTCACTTGACAGACAGCCTATTGGGCCAAAGTGCAGGGACCTCTTTCCACAAAGTCACTGGACCAGACAGGGTCCAGAGTGGAACAATTGGAGCAGCTGTTCGTTTTGGGGGGAGTGTGAGTAAGCAGTAGTGTGCCTACTTTGAAAATGTTACTTGCGCTGCCACACTAAGATGCACTACTTGAGCAGTGTAGCTTAGTGAAGCAACCACTACTGATATGTCTGTGAGCCAGGTGTAGCCATCAAAAGAGCCACATCTGGTTCCCGAGCCATAGGTTCCCTACCCCGATCTATAGGATCTATAGGCTTCCTTCTTCTTAGGCAAGAATGCACTTTTGTATGCTAGGTTCACCTCAGGTATACTAAAAGGTTTTTTTGTTTATGTGTAAATTGGTCATTTGGACTTACATACAGTTTCGCTAAGATCTCCCAATGGTCTTAACTGTGTGCAAAAAATAAAGTTGTGGCTGGGCACACCATCTGAGATTGGGTGCTTGGTATTGTGGTATAGGCAAACCACGAGCAAGTCAAAATTCAAGTATACCAGCACTCCACAAAAATTTTTCAAAAATCACGCTCTTTTTATTGAGCTGACATATCCACAAAGATGACCAACAATTGTTTCGGGGACCTCGCAGGGTCCCCCTTTCTCAAGGCGTGTGCTGGTATACTTGAATATTAACTGTGTGCAAGTCTGTTCTGAGACAACCAATGTCTCTAGTTTTATCTTCCAGGATAAGAAATGTCCTGACACACTTTAAGATACACAGAAGTGTCAAAAAAAGCATCTTTTTATTGAATAAAAATGTTATAACATAATAGCCCTAACTAAACCGCCGCATTCCCGACGCTGTAAATTATCTAAATCCACCCTAACTCCCCCCTCCCTCTCCCCTGCAAAATCCACGACTTTCTTGGTCGTGGATTTTGCTGCCCTAAGCGGTTCCATGTGAGGCAGGGCTATGAGCTGCAGCCCTGCCTCACACACGTCTGTCAGCGGCAGATCTCCGCCTCTCCCCCGCCCCTCTCAGTGAAGGAAGACTCGTGTGAGGCAGAGCTGCAGCTCATAGCCCTGCCTCACACAGAAGCACTGCCCGGATTGCCCCAGGGGAGTTTGGGGGTATTTAGTTAGATTAGAGCGGCGGGGATGTGGCGTTTTAGTTAGGGTTATTATGTTAAACACTTTTATTAAATAAAAAGATTGTTTTTTTTTAGACTTCAGAGTCTCTTTAAGCCATGTACACATTTATGAGGCAATTCACCTAGCAAGGATTGGGACTTGGTCTCTCGGGTTACAGTGCAAGGCTGATGCTGTACAGATGCATTGCTAGTCTGCAGGCTAGTGAAATGTGCTGTACAGATACATTGCTAGTCTGCAGGCTAGTGACACGTTCTGATGCTATTCATTGTCAGGATAGTAAAGTTGGGAATGTAGGGTTATTGTTAGCCTGATGCAAAGACAGTTGGAATTACCCATAAAGGACAACTTAAGTAGGAGGAATATGGAGGCTTTCATGTTTATTTCCTTATAAACATTACCTGCTGATCTTTCATGCATCAGCAGTGTCTGAATCACACACTTTAAACAAAAATGTGGCAAATGCAGTCAAAATTAAGTCAAACATTGGATCTGCATGCTTGTTCAGGGTCTATGGCTAAAAGTATTAAAGGCAGGGGATCAGCAGGACAGCCAGGCAATTTGCATTGTTTGAAAGGGAATACATTTGGCAGCCTCCATATCCCTCACTCTAAGGTTAATATAGGGTATACGTTAGGTTAGTACTGGGTCACTCCCAACATTTCACACTACATTTTCACATCTGGTTTGCACCTACAGTAACTTGCCTGAGCCTTGTGGTGTATAAATATACTGCTCAAAAAAATAAACATTTCAATTTCGTGGTGAATGGAAATTTACACATAGGACAAATGGTTCACTCAACTCTGATCTTCACTAGCTGTGACTCCCATTAGGATGAGTGACAGTTTAGCTTTCTATGTTGGATTTATATGAAAAATAACTGCATTAACAAACTGTAAAATATTGCCACCATTACACAGGTCTTGATTAAGCTTCTACCAATGCTTCCACCAACCAAAGCACACCATTTCCGTAGGAATTGATTTAAGCAGTCAATATCTTTTGTATAGGAAGTATATGATCATAAAGAAGATTTCTGATGAATTAGAGCTACCAGTCAATCACAGCATGTCCCTGAACTATAGTATGCTTGACCAGCTGCTATGATCAATTAAAGTGCGACCCAGTACCAGAATGCAGATCCTGGGTTGAGGGATCTACCGTATATTAGTGTTGGGCGAACAGTGTTCGCCACTGTTCGGGTTCTGCAGAACATCACCCTGTTCGGGTGATGTTCGAGTTCGGCCGAACATCTGATGGTGTTCGGCCAAACTGTTCGGCCATATGGCCGAACTAAGAGCGCATGGCCGAACGTTCCTCGAACTTTCGGCTAGCGCTGTGATTGGCGTTCGTGTAGTGTAGTGTTGGGCGAACATCTAGATGTTCGGGTTTGGGCCGAACACGGTCGCGATGTTCGGGTGTTCGAGCCGAACTCCGAACATAATGGAAGTCAATGGGGACCCGAACTTTCATGCTTTGCAAAGCCTCCTTACATGCTACACATACCCCAAATTTACAGGGTATGTGCACCTTGGGAGTGGGTACAAGAGGAAAAAAAAATTAGCAAAAAGAGCTTATAGTTTTTAAGAAAATCGATTTTAAAGTTTCAAAGGGAAAACTGTCTTTTAAATGCGGGAAATGTCTGTTTTCTTTGCACAGGTAACATGCTTTTTGTCGGCATGCAGTCATAAATGTAATACAGATAAGAGGTTCCAGGAAAAGGGACCGGTAACGCTAACCCAGCAGCAGCACACGTGATGGAACAGGAGGAGGGCGGCGCAGGAGGAGAAGGCCACGCTTTGAGACACAACAACCCAGGCCTTGCATGAGGACAAGAAGCGTGCGGATAGCAATTTGCATTTTGCCGCCATGCAGTCATAAATGTAATACAGATGAGAGGTTCAATAAACAGGGACCGGAAACGCTAACCCATCACAGATGTTCATTGTTCATGTTACTTGGTTGGGGTCCCGGGAGTGTTGCGTAGTCGTTTCCAATCCAGGATTGATTCATTTTAATTTGAGTCAGACGGTCTGCATTTTCTGTGGAGAGGCGGATACGCCGATCTGTGACGATGCCTCCGGCAGCACTGAAACAGCGTTCCGACATAACGCTGGCTGCCGGGGAAGCCAGCACCTCGATTGCGTACATTGCCAGTTCGTGCCAGGTGTCTAGCTTCGATACCCAATAGTTGAAGGGTGCAGATGGATTGTTCAACACAGCTATGCCATCTGACATGTAGTCCTTGACCATCTTCTCCAGGCGATCGGTGTTGGAGGTGGATCTGCACGCTTGCTGTTCTGTGTGCTGCTGCATGGGTGTCAGAAAATTTTCCCACTCCAAGGACACTGCCGATACCATTCCCTTTTGGGCACTAGCTGCGGCTTGTGTTGTTTGCTGCCCTCCTGGTCGTCCTGGGTTTGCGGAAGTCAGTCTGTCGGCGTACAACTGGCTAGAGGAGGGGGAGGATGTCAATCTCCTCTCTAAAGTCTCCACAAGGGCCTGCTGGTATTCTTCCATTTTGACCTGTCTGACTCTTTCTTCAAGCAGTTTTGGAACATTGTGTTTGTACCGTGGATCCAGAAGGGTATAAACCCAGTAATTGGTGTTGTCCAGAATGCGCACAATGCGTGGGTCACGTTCAATGCAGTCCTAGGCCGAAGAGGTCATAGCCTAGGGCAGTGGTTCCCAACCTTTTCCAGGTCGTGACACATCACGACAAACATTCAGATATCCGTGACACGTCACATCATGCCAAACATTCAGATATACATGACACGTCCCGTATGATAGAAAAGATTCAGTAACAATCTGCTGATGCTGCAGGCACAATGAGGGGCTCAGTAACAATCTGCTGATGCTGCAGACACAGTGAGGGGCTCAGTAACAATCTGCTGATGCTGCAGGCACAATGAGAGGCTCAGTAACAATATGCTGATGCTGCAGGCACACTGAGGGGCTCAGTAACAATCTGCTGATGCAGCAGGCACAATGAGGGGCTCAGTAACAATCTGCTGATGCTGCAGGCACAATGAGAGGCTCAGTAACAATATGCTGATGCTGCAGGCACAATGAGGGGCTCAGTAACAATCTGCTGATGCTGCAGGCACACTGAGGGGCTCAGTAACAATCTGCTGATGCTGCAGGCACAATGAGGGGCTCAGTAACAATCTGCTGATGCAGCAGGCACAATGAGGGGCTCAGTAACAATCTGCTGATGCCGCAGGCACAATGAGGGGCTCAGTAACAATCTGATGATGCTGCAGGCACAATGAGGGGCTCAGTAACAATCTGCTGATGCTGCAGGCACAATGAGGGGCTCAGTAACAATCTGCTGATGCTGCAGGCACAATGAGGGGCTCAGTAACAATCTGCTGATGCTGCAGGCACAATGAGAGGCTCAGTAACAATATGCTGATGCTGCAGGCACAATGAGGGGCTCAGTAACAATATGCTGATGCTGCAGGCACACTGAGGGGCTCAGTAACAATCTGCTGATGCTGCAGGCACAATGAGGGGCTCAGTAACAATCTGCTGATGCAGCAGGCACAATGAGGGGCTCAGTAACAATCTGCTGATGCCGCAGGCACAATGAGGGGCTCAGTAACAATCTGATGATGCTGCAGGCACAATGAGGGGCTCAGTAACAATCTGCTGATGCTGCAGGCACAATGAGGGGCTCAGTAACAATCTGCTGATGCTGCAGGCACAATGAGGGGCTCAGTAACAATCTGCTGATGCTGCAGGCACAATGAGGGGCTCAGTAACAATCTGCTGATGCTGCAGGCACACTGAGGGGGTCAGTAACAATCTGATGATGCAGCAGGCACAATGAGGGGCTCAGTAACAATCTGCTGATGCTGCAGGCACAATGAGGGGCTCAGTAACAATCTGCTGATGCTGCAGGCACACTGAGGGGGTCAGTAACAATCTGCTGATGCTGCAGGCACAATGAGGGGCTCAGTAACAATCTGCTGATGCTGCAGGCACAATGAGGGGCTCAGTAACAATCTGCTGATGCTGCAGGCTCACTGAGGGGCTCAGTAACAATCTGCTGATGCAGCAGGCACAATGAGGGGCTCAGTAACAATCTGCTGATGCCGCAGGCGCAATGAGGGGTGCTAAGGTGTATAGTGGCCCCAGTATATGTACCCAGGTGTATAGTGGCCCCAGTATATGCAGCGAGGTGTATAGTGGCCCCAGTATATGCAGCCAGGTGTATAGTGGCCCCAGTATATGCAGCCAGGTGTATAGTGGCCCCAGCATATGCAGCCAGGTGTATAGTGGCCCCAGTACATGCAGCCAGGTGTATAGTGGCCCCAGTACATGCAGCCAGGTGTATAGTGGCCCCAGTACATGCAGCCAGGTGTATAGTGGCCCCAGTACATGCAGCCAGGTGTATAGTGGCCCCAGTACATGCAGCCAGGTGTATAGTGGCCCCAGTACATGCAGCCAGGTGTATAGTGGCCCCAGTACATGCTGCCAGGTGTATAGTGGCCCCAGTATATGCAGCCAGGTGTATAGTGGCCCCAGCATATGCTGCCAGGTGTATAGTGGCCCCAGTATATGCAGCCAGGTGTATAGTGGCCCCAGTATATGCAGCCAGGTGTATAGTGGCCCCAGTATATGCAGCCAGGTGTATAGTGGCCCCAGTATATGCAGCCAGGTGTATAGTGGCCCCAGTATATGCAGCCAGGTGTATAGTGGCCCCAGTACATGCAGCCAGGTGTATAGTGGCCCCAGTACATGCAGCCAGGTGTATAGTGGGCCCAGTACATGCAGCCAGGTGTATAGTGGCCCCAGTACATGCAGCCAGGTGTATAGTGGCCCCAGTACATGCAGCCAGGTGTATAGTGGCCCCAGTACATGCAGCCAGGTGTATAGTGGCCCCAGTACATGCAGCCAGGTGTATAGTGGCCCCAGTACATGCTGCCAGGTGTATAGTGGCCCCAGTATATGCAGCCAGGTGTATAGTGGCCCCAGTATATGCTGCCAGGTGTATAGTGGCCCCAGTATATGCAGCCAGGTGTATAGTGGCCCCAGTATATGCAGCCATGTGTATAGTGGCCCCAGTACATGCTGCCAGGTGTATAGTTGCCCCAGTACATGCAGCCAGGTGTATAGTGGCCCCAGTACATGCTGCCAGGTGTATAGTGGCCCCAGTATATGCAGCCAGGTGTATAGTGGCCCCAGTATATGCAGCCAGGTGTATAGTGGCCCCAGTATATGCAGCCAGGTGTATAGTGGCCCCAGTACACGCAGCCAGGTGTATAGTGGCCCCAGTACATGCTGCCAGGTGTATAGTGGCCCCAGTATATGCAGCCAGGTGTATAGTGGCCCCAGTACATGCAGCCAGGTGTATAGTGGGCCCAGTACATGCAGCCAGGTGTATAGTGGCCCCAGTACATGCAGCCAGGTGTATAGTGGCCCCAGTACATGCAGCCAGGTGTATAGTGGCCCCAGTACATGCAGCCAGGTGTATAGTGGCCCCAGTACATGCAGCCAGGTGTATAGTGGCCCCAGTACATGCTGCCAGGTGTATAGTGGCCCCAGTATATGCAGCCAGGTGTATAGTGGCCCCAGTATATGCTGCCAGGTGTATAGTGGCCCCAGTATATGCAGCCAGGTGTATAGTGGCCCCAGTATATGCAGCCATGTGTATAGTGGCCCCAGTATATGCAGCCAGGTGTATAGTGGCCCCAGTATATGCAGCCAGGTGTATAGTGGCCCCAGTATATGCAGCCAGGTGTATAGTGGCCCCAGTACATGCAGCCAGGTGTATAGTGGCCCCAGTACATGCAGCCAGGTGTATAGTGGCCCCAGTACATGCAGCCAGGTGTATAGTGGCCCCAGTACATGCAGCCAGGTGTATAGTGGCCCCAGTACATGCAGCCAGGTGTATAGTGGCCCCAGTACATGCAGCCATGTGTATAGTGGCCCCAGTACATGCAGCCAGGTGTATAGTGGCCCCAGTACATGCAGCCAGGTGTATAGTGGCCCCAGTATATGCAGCCAGGTGTATAGTGGCCCCCCAGCTGGAGCGGAGCAGCGCAGCAGAGAGGAGCATTGGGTAGAGCAGCGGGGAAAGGCGGACGTTTCCCCCCCACTTCCCTCACCTTGGGGCTCCTCTCCCTGGCTCTCCCCTCCATAACATTGCGGCGGCGGTGGCTGGCAGCGGCGGCGGTGGGCTGGACTTACCTCCTCCAGTGTTTCGGCGAGTGGACGCTGTGCCTATGTGTGCAGCTAGTCTGGTCTAGTGAAGACCAGACTAGCTGCAAGCACGCATGCACAGCGTCCACTCGCCGGTACACTGGAGGCGGTAAGTCCCGCCCACCGCCGCCGCTGCCAGCCACCACCGCAATGTTATGGAGGGGAGAGCCCAGACGAGCAGGGGGAGCAGAGAGCGGCGACACATAGCTGGTGCTGCCGCGACACATAAATGTGTCGCGGCACACCGGTTGGGAACCTCTGGCCTAGGGTCACAAAAACCCTAAGGGATTTCTACAATGCTAGAAAATTTGCCACTGCTGAGCAATTGCCCTTTGAAAAGATGTGAGATTTTGGAAAGTGAAATAGGGAGGCAATGAAAGCCTATGGGGGATTTTACCAATTTTGCACCCCTGTAACTCTGGTTTGCAGAGATGTAGGGACCCCATCTTTGGAATCCAAGTCTAACAATATGTCTTCTACCTGCATGAGACATTTCGTGAAATTCAGACGTTGCTAACGGCCATGGCTGAGATTTATGTACGTCAGCATCACTACCATTGAAATAGCCCAAATAAAGAGGTTTTTGTGACCCTAGGCTATGACCTCTTCGGCCTAGGGGCCCGAAACTCACCAGTCATGTTCCCCCTAAGGGTCCCTACAATGCTAGAAAATTTGCCACTGCTGAGCAATTGCTCTTTGAAAAGATGTGAGATTTTGGAACTGTAAATAGGAGGCCCAATGAAAGCCTATGGGGGATTTTACCAAATTTGGAGCCCTGTAACTCTGGTTTGCAGAGATGTAGGGAACCCATCTTTGGAGCCCAAGTCTAACAATATGTCTTCTACCTGCATGAGACATTTCGTGAGATTCAGACGTTGCTAACGGCAATTGCTGCGATTTATGTACGTCAGACTCGCCACCATTGAATTTGCCCAAATAAACAGGTTTTTGTGACCCTAGGCTATGACCTCTTCGGCCTAGGGGCCCAAAACTCACCAGTCATGTTCCCCCTAAGGGTCCCTACAATGCTAGAAAATTTGCCACTGCTGAGCAATTGCCCTTTGAAAAGATGTGAGATTTTGGAAAGTGAAATAGAGAGGCAATGAAAGCCTATGGGGGATTTTACCAATTTTGGACCCCTGTAACTCTGGTTTGCAGAGATGTAGGGACCCCATCTTTGGAATCCAAGTCTAACAATATGTCTTCTACCTGCAATTCAGACGTTGCTAACGGCCATGGCTGAGATTTATGTACGTCAGCATCACTACCATTGAAATTGCCCAAATAAACAGGTTTTTGTGACCCTAGGCTATGACCTCTTCGGCCTAGGACTGCATTGAACGCGACCCATGCATTGTGCGCATTCTGGACAACATCAATTACTGGGTTTATACCCTTCTGGATCCACGGTACAAACACAATGTTCCAAAACTGCTTGAAGAAAGAGTCAGACAGGTCAAAATGGAAGAATACCAGCAGGCCCTTGTGGAGACTTTAGAGAGGAGATTGACCTCCTCCCCCTCCTCTAGCCAGTTGTACGCCAACAGACTGACTTCCGCAAACCCAGGACGACCAGGAGGGCAGCAAACAACACAAGCCGCAGCTAGTGCCCAAAAGGGACTGGTATCGGCAGTGTCCTTGGAGTGGGAAAATTTTCTGACACCCATGCAGCAGCACACAGAACAGCAAGCGTGCAGATCCACCTCCAACACCGATCGCCTGGAGAAGATGGTCAAGGACTACATGTGAGATGGCATAGCTGTGTTGAACAATCCATCTGCACCCTTCAACTATTGGGTATTGAAGCTAGACACCTGGCACGAACTGGCAATGTACGCAATCGAGGTGCTGGCTTCCCCGGCAGCCAGCGTTATGTCGGAACGCTGTTTCAGTGCTGCCGGAGGCATCATCACAGATCGGCGTATCCGCCTCTCCACAGAAAATGCAGACCGTCTGACTCAAATTAAAATGAATCAATCCTGGATTGGAAACGACTACGCAACACTCCCGGGACCCCAACCAAGTAACATGAACAATGAACATCTGTGATAGGTTAGCGTTTCCGGTCCCTGTTTATTGAACCTCTCATCTGTATTACATTTATGACTGCATGGCGACAAAATGCAAATTGCTATGAACGCACGCTTCTTGTCCTCATGCAAGGCCTGGGTTGTTGTGTCTCAAAGCGTGGCCTTCTCCTCCTGCGCCGCCCTCCTCCTGTTCCATCACGTGTGCTGCTGCTGGGTTAGCGTTACCGGTCCCTTTTCCTGGAACCTCTTATCTGTATTACATTTATGACTGCATGCCGACAAAAAGCATGTTACCTGTGCAAAGAAAACAGACATTTCCCGCATTTAAAAGACAGTTTTCCCTTTGAAACTTTAAAATCGATTTTCTCAAAAACTATAAGCTCTTTTTGCTAAAAAAAATTTCCTCTTGTACCCACTCCCAAGGTGCACATACCCTGTAAATTTGGGGTATGTAGCATGTAAGGAGGCTTTACAAAGCACGAAAGTTCAGGTCCCCATTGACTTCCATTATGTTCGGAGTTCGGCTCGAACACCCGAACATCGCGGCCATGTTCGGCCTGTTCGGCCCAAACCCGAACATCTAGATGTTCGCCCAACACTACCGTATATACTCGAATACAAGTTGACCTCATGTATAAGTTGACTCCAATATTCAACCCTCTTAATCTGATTTTTTTAATTGACTCTAGTATAAGTCTACCCAGCAAAGTTAATGGCTGCACTTGGGGATCAGGAGGGGTTAATGACTGCACTGCACACAGTATTACATCCATTAACCCCTTCTGTCCCTTAAGTGCAACCAATACCTCCTCTAGGCCCCCAAGTGCAGCAATTATTAATTCCCTTTTATGCAGCCCAGTATCCCCGCCCCCGTCCCTTTCCTTGTTAATTGTTATGGCCAGGACTTTCAGACCTGTGTTTTCTTGGCAATCCTTTCCTCAAAGTATCACTCACCACAGGGTAAATTGCTGCAAATGGGAATGTCACTATTAGTACACATATAACTACACACATAAGTGTGCTCAGTGTTGCCTGTGACTTTTATATAAGTTGACCCCTATACTTTTATGAAGTGAATCAGACCTAAATTTTTAGACTTATACTTGAGTATATACAGTATTTATTAATTATAATGTGAACATTTGTATGGCACTTTTCTCCAGTTGGACTCAACGTGCTTGAGAGTTGCAGCCACTAAGGGTGTGCTCACTAGGTCTACCTGCAGTGTTAAGGTTTTGAATGCTGTTGCACGTTGGGGATCAGGACCTGATCTCCTTGGGTGACATTGCGGGGGCGGGCTGCACACACGCGTGTCAGCTGTGTAACTGATGATGCACTGTGTTGCTATGCAAAAGGCTGATGGAGGGATGATGAGCGGCATGTACGTGACATCACGTGGCAGGCGGGGGAGCAGCATGAATCATGGGATTGACATCGCTGGGGTTGAGTATATCTACCCGGTGGATCGCTCATGGTTTGGGGGTTGCCGGCTGCCGTACACAGGCTTGATTATCAGCTGAGGCAGTCGTTATTGGCTGCCTCAGCTGACTTAAGTCAGGTGTGTGTACACGATTTTAGAGTATCTTTCCCAAAGACTCTGTACTGAATAAGTACTGACTTTAGCCAGGATGCAAACCCTGGTCGCCTATGTCAACACTGTACACTATCCAGCCACCACCACATCTGTTTCTGAATTAAAGTCTATATACAAGTATTAATTTTAAGTAACATAAACCATGTTTTTTAACTTGAAAACATTCAAACAAAATGTTTATAATTTTAACTGTAACCAGAATAGATTTCCTTTAAATTATCTAAGGCTGTATTTAGTTGTGAAAAGGTTGCTTCCATTTTCATATAATGTACTTCCGCTATAACATTGGAAAAAGCACTGAAATGACCGTGAAAATTATTGCCGATACTACTAGCCTCAAAGTGTATAGATAAGTAGTTATGTATGTTTTTCAAGCCAGAAAATTACATGTGCTGTCAATCATTTTGTGTCCTTACATCACTGTATTTCCAAGAGACTGGGAACATTAGAAATTTCCATCTTTCCATTTATTTATTTATTTAGCTATAGTCAAGTATACATCTAGTGAATGATAAGCTTAAAACATTTTTAATATTTTTTTTTGTTTATTTTTGAAAATGTATCCAAAAACTCATATGAGTTTATTGTTACAGTAATCACAGTAGTAGTAGTGACTGTTGCAACTATGATATGGTGGCTATAAATGTGGTTGTTGTTATTATCATTACTGTAATAGTAGTTTTAATTATTATTATCACAACTACTATTATTAATAGAACAAAGTACAATAATATTATCATCAGTATGTTTCAGTATGCATGTAGTCTCCGGTTAACGAACAAGATAAGGACTGTAGGTTCATTCTTAACCTGAAGCTGTTCTTAAGTCGGAACATTGTGCCATCTCTGTCCCCTGTACCTCCTCTGTGCCCCCCTGTGCCTCCAGTGTCCCCCTCTGTGTCACCTCTGCCCTCTGTACCTGCTTATACAAGTTTAAAAGTCATTTTTTCTTTGAATTTTTTAAAATCGATTTTCTCAAAAACTGCAAGTCCAATTTGAAAAAAAAAAATGGACTTGTTCCCATGGAAACAGAGAATCGGGTCATTCGTAAGTCGGGTGTTTGTAAGTCGGGGACTACCTTTACACTATTTTCTATTAGAAATGTGAAATAATACTAATGAGTATTTCGTATTTAGGACAACTGGGTGGATGCTCCCAATATGTATCACTATAAATGATGAATAGCCAAAGAAGAAGAAGAAGGATGTATTTACTTTTGCAAAGATGATAAACATATTTTTTAATTAACCAAAGGTTTCTATTTCAATACAAGGATATTATCCAAGTTTCAACATTTTGTATAATGGGGACAGCTTATAAATACAATTGTAAGCATGAATTTCTGCCAGACACAGGGAGTAAAGGAGAACAACATAGCATACTTTTTTCTTAAAAGCACGTGGTATCATATAACACATAAAAACAAAACAAAAGATGGAAAACCGTGCAATTTAATTACTAAATGCAAAGAACCAAAGGAGTACTCTGTTAATAAGAATAAGGGATGGGACATGGTAGCACTGCATATTCATTCTTGGGAGTTGCTCAGCCAACAGTCCCAAATGGGGAGAATTTTATTGGGACATTTCCTGTTTGTATACTTGTTTTTGTAGGGGAGATTTGCTTTCATACTGTATTTCCAGTTCTGTATTGTGGGGCATATAGGTGACATCTATCTAAACTCAACACATTGTTTAGCCCCAAAGAGTTTCTCAATTAGGAAGGATTTGTCAAATATAGACAAGCCCTCCTCAGTAGTATTTCAGATGCACAGCCTAATGTCAAGTAATGTCAAGTAAGTAAAAAAAATGTATCAATTTGTGCGGGCAATTCATGTTTATGCTAGGTCGGACTGGTTGGATTTCAGCTTAACCTTCGTGGCTTTATGATTATCGCTGGATTGTAGTGTCTGAAAGTGGCTCAAATCTTTCACACGCTTTTCATCCCTAAAAATCATACAGCTAGATAGATCTGCAGCAGCCCTGCACATTGCACATCTCATACATATGGATCCAGCTCGGGGTTACCGCCCTGAGCTGCAGATTTCCTCCCCGAGCCTGATTCGGGGTTACCGCTAAGGACGTTAAGCAAAATTATACGTTTTAAATTTGTATTTTATAACACTTACATTATTTCTGCTGAGATGCTGAGGTGCATATTTCTGACATCAGTATCTGATCACATGAAAGCACAGAAACAGCAGAAATCAGCTAGGGAAAAAAGTATTAGTGAAAAGTATGGGTTACTATCTGGATTAGGGTCAAAGCCAAATTCTTCATGCATATCAATCAGTTGGTTCAGGAAGAACCAGACATCGGTATAAATATAGGGTGAATGATAAGATACCCTTCAAGACAGCTTAACCACTTGAGGACCGCCCCCAGCCGATGGGCGGCGGCAAAGACCGGGCCCAAACGACCGCAATACGCCCATCGGCGGGGGCGGCTGCGGGAGTGTCTGTGCGGCGATCGCGTCATTCGTGACGCGATCAGCCGCCGGGGACTGGCTCCGCCCACCGTTCGTTGTAACCCGCCGGCAGTTCGGAAGCGCCGGCGGGTTACTAGCACCCGGATCGCCGCATGTAACAAGTATAATAGGCTTTGTAATGTATACAAAGCCTATTATACTGGCTGCCTCCTGCCCTGGTGGTCCCAGTGTCCGAGGGACCACCAGGGCAGGCTGCAGCCACCCTAGTCTGCACCCAAGCACACTGATTTCCCCCTCCCCTGCCCCCTGATCGCCCACAGCACCCCTCAGACCCCCCCCTGCCCACCCCCCAGACCACTGTTTGCACCCAGTCACCCCCCTAATCACCCATCAATCACTCCCTGTCACTATCTGTCAACGCTATTTTATTTTTAAGTCCCTAATCTGCCCCCTACTCCCTCCTGATCACCCCCCCACCCCTCAGATTCTCCCCAGACCCCCCCCCAGACCCCCCCCCCCGTGTACTGTATGCATCTATCCCCCCTGATCACCTGTCAATCACCTGTCAATCACCTGTCAATCACCCGTCAATCACCCCCTGTCACTGCCACCCATCAATCAGCCCCTAACCTGCCCCTTGCGGGCAATCTGATCACCCACCCACACCAATAGATCGCCCGCAGATCCGACATCAGATCACCTCCCAAATCCATTGTTTACATCTCTTATCTCCTCTAAACACCCACTAATTACCCATCAATCACCCCCTATCACCACCTGTCACTGTTACCCATCAGATTAGACCCTAATCTGCCCCTTGCGGGCACCCAATCACCCGCCCACACGCTCAGATTGCCCTCAGACCCCCCCTTATCAATTCGCCCGTGCAATATTTACATCTGTTATTCCCTGTAATAACCCACTGATCACCTGTCAATCACCCATCAATCACCCCCTGTCACTGCCACCCATCAATCACCCCCTGTCACTGCCACCCATCAATCAGCCCCTAACCTGCCCCTTGCGGGCAATCTGATCACCCACCCACACCAATAGATCGCCCGCAGATCCGACATCAGATCACCTCCCAAATCCATTGTTTACATCTCTTATCTCCTCTAAACACCCACTAATTACCCATCAATCACCCCCTATCACCACCTGTCACTGTTACCCATCAGATTAGACCCTAATCTGCCCCTTGCGGGCACCCAATCACCCGCCCACACGCTCAGATTGCCCTCAGACCCCCCCTTATCAATTCGCCCGTGCAATATTTACATCTGTTATTCCCTGTAATAACCCACTGATCACCTGTCAATCACCCATCAATCACCCCCTGTCACTGCCACCCATCAATCACCCCCTGTCACTGCCACCCATCAAACAGCCCCTAACCTGCCCCTTGCGGGCAATCTGATCACCCACCCACACCAATAGATCGCCCGCAGATCTTCTCTCCTCTAAACACCCACTAATTACCCATCAATCACCCCCTATCACCACCTGTCACTGTTACCCATCAGATTAGACCCTAATCTGCCCCTTGTGGGCACCCAATCACCCGCCCACACCTCAGAACGCCCTCAGACCCCAGCCCTGATCACCTCGCCAGTGCATTGCTTGCATCTATTTCCCCCCTCTAATCACACCTTGAGACACCCATCAATCACCTCCTGTCACCCCCTAGCACACCTACCCATCAGATCAGGCCCTAATTTGCCCCGTGTGGGCTCCTGATCACTCGGCCAAACCCTCAGATCCCCCTCAGATCCCCTTCCGATCACGTCCCCAGTGCATTTATTGCATCTATTTTCCCCTCTAACCGCCCCCTGAGACACCCATCAATCACCTCCTGTCACCCCCCTAGCACTCCTATCCATCAGATCAGGCCCAATACATCCTGTCATCTAAGAGGCCACCCTGCTTATGACCGCTTCCACAAAATTTGCCCCCTCATAGACCACCTGTCATCAAAATTTGCAGATGCTTATACCCCTGAACAGTCATTTTGAGAAATTTGGTTTCCAGACTACTCACAGTTTTGGGCCCGTAAAATGCCAGGGCAGTATAGGAACCCCACAAGTGACCCCATTTTAGAAAGAAGACACCCCAAGGTATTCTGTTAGGTGTATGATGAGTTCATAGAATATTTTATTTTTTGTCAAAAGTTAGAGGAAATTGGATTTTTATTGTTTTTTTCACAAAGTGTCATTTTTCACTAACTTGTGACAAAAAATAAAATCTTCTATGAACTCACCATACCCCTAACGGAATACCTTGGGGTGTCTTCTTTCTAAAATGGGGTCACTTGTGGGGTTCCTATACTGCCCTGGCATTTTAGGGGCCCTAAACCGTGAGGAGTAGTCTAGAATCCAAATGCCTCAAAATGACCTGTGAATAGGACGTTAGGCCCCTTAGCGCACCTAGGTTGCAAAAAAGTGTCACACATGTGGTATCGCCGTACTCAGAAGAAGTAGTATAATGTGTTTTGCGGTGTATTTTTATACATACCCATGCTGGGTGGGAGAAATCTCTCTGTAAATGGACAATTGTGTGTAAAAAAAATCAAATAATTGTCATTTACAGAGATATTTCTCCCACCCAGCATCTGTATGTGTAAAAATACACCCCAAAACACATTATACTACTTCTCCTGAGTACGGCGGTACCACATGTGTGGCACTTTTTTGCACCCTAAGTGCGCTAAGGGGCCCAAAGTCCAATGAGTACCTTTAGGATTTCACAGGTCATTTTGCGACATTTGGTTTCAAGACTACTCCTCACGGTTTAGGGCCCCTAAAATGCCAGGGCAGTATAGGAACCCCACAAATGACCCCATTTTAGAAAGAAGACACCCCAAGGTATTCCGTTAGGAGTATGGTGAGTTCATAGAAGATTTTATTTTTTGTCACAAGTTAGCGGAAAATGACACTTTGTGAAAAAAAACAATTAACATCAATTTCCGCTAACTTGTGACAAAAAAAAAAAATCTTCTATGAACTCACCATACTCCTAATGGAATACCTTGGGGTGTCTTCTTTCTAAAATGGGGTAATTTGTGGGGTTCCTATACTGTCCTGGCATTTTAGGGGCCCTAAACCGTGAGGAGTAGTCTTGAAACGAAATTTCTCAAAATGACCTGTGAAATCCTAAAGGTACTCATTGGACTTTGGGCCCCTTAGCGCAGTTAGGGTGCAAAAAAGTGCCACACATGTGGTATTGCCGTACTCAGGAGAAGTAGTATAATGTGTTTTGGGGTGTATTTTTCCACATACCCATGCTGAGTGGGAGAAATATCTCTATAAATAGACAATTGTGTGTAAAAAAAATAAAAAAATTGTCATTTACGGAGATATTTCTCCCACCCAGCATGGGTATGTGTAAAAATACACCCCAAAACACATTATACTACTTTTCCTGAGTACGGCAATACCACATGTGTGGCACTTTTTTGCAGCCTAACTGCGCTAAGGGGCCCAAAGTCCAATGAGCATCTTTAGGCTTTACAGGGGTGCTTACAATTAGGCACCCCCCAAAATGCCAGGACAGTGAACACACCCCACAAATGACCCCATTTTGGAAAGTAGACACTTCAAGGTATTCAGAGAGGAGCATAGTGAGTCCGTGGCAGATTTCATTTTTTTTTTGTCGCAAGTTAGAAGAAATGGAAACTTTTTTTGTTGTTGTTGTTGTCACAAAGTGTCATTTTCCGCTAACTTGTGACAAAAAATAAAATCTTCTATGAACTCACCATGCCTCTCACTGAATACTTTGGGATGTCTTCTTTCCAAAATGGGGTCATTTGGGGGGTATTTGGACTATCCTGGAATTTTAGCCCCTCATGAAACCTGACAGGTGCGCAGAAAAGTCAGAGATGCTTGAAAATGGGAAAATTCACTTTTGGCACCATAGTTTGTAAACGCTATAACTTTTACCCAATCCAATAAATATACACTGAATGGTTTTTTTTTTATCAAAGACATGTAGCAGAATAACTTTCGCGCTCAAATGTATAGGAAATTTTACTTTATTTGAAAAATGTCAGCACAGAAAGTTAAAAAAGTCATTTTTTTGACAAAATTCATGTCTTTTTTGATGAATATAATAAAAAGTAAAACTCGCAGCAGCAATCAAATAGCATCAAAAGAAAGCTGTATTAGTGACAAGAAAAGGAGGTAAAATTCATTTAGGTGGTAGGTTGTATGACCGAGCATTAAACCGTGAAAGCTGCAGTGGTCTGAATGGAGAAAAAGGCTCTGGTCCTTAAGGGGCGAAAAGACTGTGGTCCTGAAGTGGTTAATTATGCCCCCTCCAAAATGGAAATGTGAACTAAAGTTTTAAGAATAACATGCATTTTTTTAGTCTTAAAAAAGGGAGAGATTGTTGGAGAAACTGGGCACTATTTAGGAGAGAGGTGAGGGTCATTCATTGACACCTCCCAAGATTTGAGAATAAGTTGAGTCAGGAGTGGGGGTAAAAGGAGGAAGGGTGATATGACAGATGTGAAGGAGACAGATGTCAATTTTGGACGAAGGCACTTAAAGGCGGACCCAAACCGAACATTTTTTTTAATTCAAAATATTTAGTTGCACCATTCTGACACATACAAAGATAAATAAACACTCCTTCAAGCCTATGAGCATTTCAGTGCATGCTTTTCACCCTTCTATGTTCATAACTAGGGTTATACAGGTGGCAGCCATTACTTCTGAGCTTAGTAGGAGGTTTTAGATCATGGGTGTGTTTGCCATCAGCTACCCTCCCTCACAGGGGCGTCGTCTATGTGAAATCTCACACAAGCTGAGGTCACCTCCCCTGTGACATCATCAGTAGCAGCCTGTGTTTTGTTTTTGTTTTTTATCTCCTCCACCGGTCTGCCGGATTCTGTCCCGGCAATATGAAAAGAAGGGAGGGGTTCCTCCAATAAATGTAAAATATTTTATATTTGTCATCATGTAGCTGAAAAAAGGCTGCTATTTATTATTATAAGTTAGAAAATAGATTTTATTTCTGAAATCTTGTATTTTTAATTTGGGTCCACTTTAAGAGCATAGCAATGTAAAGGGTATTAATTTGCATAATATATCTTAAAAATAGTTTTTAGGATACTATAATTTTGGAAAAAAAAACATTTACATAACAATGGATCCTGTGGATCCATAGAGTGAAAAGTGTGAACGGCTCTTATTTATAAAATAGGAGCCGTCCTCTGTCCATTTAAGGTGCGTACACACGCACTACTAGAGAGAACGACGGGTCCGTTAGACCCTCCCGCTGGGAGGTCGTTCTCCCGACAGTAATGCGTGTGTACAGTCTACCTGCAGATTGATAAGGCTGTTTCTGAACGATCCGCTCAGCGGGAGGGACTGACGGACCCGTCGTTCTCTGTAGTAGTGCGTGTGTACGCACCTTTAGTGATGAGCAGAGAACAGACAAAAATGTTCATTCTCTGCTCAAGGTGAAACAGAAGCTCATTAATTTCCATTGTAGCTTTCCAAGCCTTATAAATGTACCCTACTGGTGTTCTCACTTTTGACTACATGGCTATGTATTCTCAGACATGCAGGGCCGGCCCTAGACTATTTGCCGCCTGAGGCAAAAAAAAATTTCCGCCGCCCCCCCCCCCCCCCCCGGTGGGGGGCGCGCTCTGGGGGGCCGCCGAGCTGGAGGGGGTATTGGGCCTAGCGGCGGGGAGGGGGTCGTACCCCCCCTCCCTCGCCTGGGTCCCCCGAACTGCGCTACCCTCCAGCCTTAAATACAAGCAGCCGCTATGTGTAAGAGGAACGGGCGGGGAGGACACTATCCTTTTCCCAGCGTGCGCTCCACTGACGTCACTTCCTGCAGCGTTGCAGGAAGTGACGTCAGTGGAGCGCACGCTTGGAACGAGGAAGAGGTGAGTCCTCCCCGCCCGTGCCTCTTACACATAGCGGCTGCTTGTATTTAAGGCTGGAGGGGAGCAGAGCATGGGGGACCCAGGCGAGGGAGGGGGGGGGTCCGACCCCCCTCCCCGCCGCTAGGCCCAATACCCCCATCCTGCCAGCTACCCCTCCAGCTCGGCGGCCGGCTCCCCGCACCCACGGACGGGCGGGTGCCGCCCCTGGAATTTTGCCGCCTGAGGCAAAAGTTTCACCGCGCCTCATGAGCGGGCCGGCCCTGCAGACATGTGATGGATTGGTCATGCTATTTTGTTGTATTCAGCTATTGTAGTTGCCCTCCAGAGACCAGCACAAAGTAGGAGAACACTCAGACCTATTTGGCAAAACTTAACAAAGGAATATTTAAGCAACATGAGTAAGCATGTCAGTTACTTCAAGATGCCTGTAATGTCACATTTACTTCTATTGTGCAGTAGGCAAAGATTGGAGTTAACCTATCTTTACTGCACAGAAGTCCGAAGTAAAACGTCTTTTAGAGCTCCCATTTGAAATCAGCAGGGGCAGCAACAAAAAAATAAAATATTCAATGCAGACAAAATAACGATATATTCCCTTTAAATGGCCTTCTCACGCTGTGTAGTATAAAAAGTTCTATGACGAGACTCGTCATGCATTCAACAAGGGCTGGATAGATAGAGGAAATAGTATGAACAAACTTCTAATATAAGTCTAATACACTATCTTGGTAACTGTTTTTTAATATCAGTACATTTTAGAGCACGTAGTTATGCTCATCATTGATTAGCTGTCCTAATCATCAGCACACTCTTTTCAAAACCTTTTTGGAGCTATGCCCCACTTATATCACAGTTTAGTCATTTCCATAGAAAAATCGGTACGCAGGATTATGGTAATTTTCCATTTATGTAGGGGCTTATTTGGGAAAAGGCAGCATAAATCATTGCCTATGCCAAGAAGGTTTCAATAGAGCAGTGAGGTATTTCTTATGCCATTATTTAATTAAAGTTATTATTTTCAGTAAATATATCAAATTTAGTTTTCTTTCCTTCTTTTCTTTCTTTTTTTTTTACTTATAAATGAATGTATCTGTTCTATCTATCTGGCTGGATTCACAGTGGTCAGTTGCATAATGCATGTATTAAAATGTGTGTGAACTGCAATGGAGACTGGACATAATGCCTCAATTCTGGTACAGTTATCAAACAAATTACCTCATGTGAGGTAATTTACCTCATGAGGTAATGATATTTAGTGGGTGCATGTCACATTGGCGCCGCTCAGTTCGGCACGGGGAGAGCCGAATGATAGCTCTCCCTGCTGCCGCTAAACTCACAGGCGGCGTTAAATACTATTCCCCCTCCGAGTTGTCACAACTTGGAGGGAGATGTAATTCGGGGTCTGGCAGCTGCCAGAGCCCCATATTACCGCTACGTGGGGTGCGCATCATAGCATTGCTGCTATGACTGTGCCCAGTTTTGGCGTTCGGCTCTCAGAGCCGCGCGCCAAAATCAGCTAATTTGACATTTAGCAATTCTGATAGGTTTTAATAATGTTTTACCTCATGAGGTAAATTGTGAGGTAATTTACCGAAAATAGCTATTCTCATGGAAATTAAGGGGAAATTAGCACATAATTACATAATTTAACGTTCAGTTTAAGACCTGCCTGTACCTGGTGGTAAAGTCAAGTTGTATGCATTTTGCAGCTTTTAGTGGAGTTCCTATTGCTGTTTTAGTGTCGTTCCTATTCAGGCTGTGTAATAGAAAAGAATAGTAGAAATAAAACTCCAAAGATTTACTGGATTTTTTTTATAAGGGATGCTCATGAATATATTCTTCATAGGTTGCTACATAATCAAATTCACCTTCCCCCCTCCAAAAAAAAAAAAAAATCTTCCAAAAGACTATCTTAACTTATAGAAGACAATTAAAGACTAGAGATGGCCTTCGGTGGTTCGTGTTTGCGGAGAACCGGGAACTTTTCCGGAACTTCGATTAACCCTCATAGTGCATCATTAGGGTCAACTTTGACCCTCTACATCACAGTCAGCAGGCACATTGTAGCCAATCAGGCTACACTCCCTCCTGAAGCCCCACCTCCCCCTTATAAAAGGCAGGCAGCGTCAGGCATTGGACTCACTCTTGTGCCTGCAGTAATTAGAGAAGGGAGAGCTGCTGTGCAGAGACCTATAGGGAAAACTTAGTTAGGCTCTTGTAGGCTTGTTAGCTTGCTCCTTGCTGATTCTTATTGCTAAAAACACCCCTCAACAGCTCTTTTGAGAGCTAATCTTGTTCTTGTGATCTTTTTTTTGTGTGTGTGTGTCCCACAGGCACTTGTGTTGCATAGACAGCCTTGGTAATTCCTACTGTGTGTGCCACTGCCAGGCCCAGCACATTCAGTGACTACCTGTGTGTGTGTGACAGGTGCACATTGTAATACCCATCACTGCATATACCTACCTGTTGTTCACTTCAGTGCACCCACCTACCTACGTGAGCGCATGCAGTGTCACTGTGCCTGTCCGGTACCTGTGTGTGACAGGTGCACATTGTAATACCCATCACTGCATATACCTACCTGTTGTTCACTTCAGTGCACCCACCTACCTACGTGAGTGCACGCAGTGTGATATTCAATTCCACCAGTCACTCTACCTGTTCACTGTACGTGTGTGTGACAGGTGCACATTTGTAATACCCATCACTGCATACACCTACCTGTTGTGTTCAGTGCACCCACCTACCTACGTGAGTGCACGCAGTGTGATATACCATTCCGTGCATACCTGTTAACTACACCTGTGTGACTGCACATTGTATTAGTCAAGTCATCCCCCCAATATGAACAAAACAAAAGGCAGAGGCAGGCCACCTGGCAGGTCTGTCCGAGGTCGCACTGTCGTGGTTTCGTGCGGCCCTCAACCAAAGTACAGTGTTCAGAAGAAGACACGTGCCATCAACCCCCAATATTGTCAGGACGTAGTTGACTAATTTAACACAGAACCCCTTATCTTTCTCAGCTTCTGCACGGAAGCGTGACATATCTTCCTCCTCCTGCTCTGATTCTGGCACCCCACTTAACACTCAGTCGGCCGCCACCACCAAAGTGCCATCACATTTCTGAATTTCTCTGACCATCCTTTACACTGGCATGGATATAGTCCTCGAGGACGAATTGTACATCCCTGACCAAAGGGGATTCATAACTAGGATACTTTGAAAATTAACCATATAAAAAAGGGGCTGTTTTTCTTTTCTTCCTTTAGGGTAGTCATTACAGGAAGACTTCACTTTTGTTGAAAAAGATGTCATACATCAATGCTTCATGAGTGGTTAGGTAATAATAATTATTTTGCAAAGCTTTCTGTTAGGGCAAGTGATGCTTCTTTGCAAGTCAGGCTTTTGGCACCTTCTTTATGACAATGGTGGATGTACAGTTTGAAGATGTATAGAAACATATTTCAGATCACTCTTTTAGTTACATGTCACTCTAAGAAAGGGACTGTCTTTAGGTTCAATTTGAAAAATGAGTGGGCCTACTTAAAAAACTTTTTATAATTGCCCTTTCAACAACTTAAAAATCTGCAATCTCATATTTGGACCTTCTATTAATATATGGAATTCTTCTAAATTCTTCGAAATATCACAGCTGCAAAACAGCCCTCACCCAGATTTGCAATGATCTGCTGATGGCAAGAGACAGAGGCCGACAGAGGCTGCGCTGGACCGGCGGTGTGCGTCTTTGATCGCGTGCGCGTTGCCGGCCACTCTCTGCGCATGAGCGTGACGTCACGCACATGCACGGAAAGTGCCCGGCAACAGGAGCGCGATCTAGGACGCGCTCCGCCGAGCAGCGCAGGCGTACTACTCCGGGTCATTGCGACCCGTGAGTAGTAGTAGAAGGCGCACAGATTTTGCGATGTTCGCCGGCGAACGGTTCAGGAACCGTTTGCAACATCTCTACTTACTTGTAGCGCCGGTCCTGGCCACGAGGACATAATATACATCTTGGAGCTGAACCAGTGCTGTGCAGGATGGGAATATATGTTTCCTGAACCAATACAATTGCTTTTACCATTAAAAATACTTTTATTTTCTCAGTTCATAGTGAAAAATGCACGCTGTAGCATTATTTCAGAATCAAATATCTTCACCATAAACTGTGACAAAAACATAATCTAAGTTTTGTGATAAGCGGTAGAAATAACTAAACAAAATTTGTGTTTTTTATCTACAGTAGTGCTTTTTATTTTTACATTGGAAATGTTAAAACTGAGAAATAATGTATTTTTTCTAATTTTTCCCTCTTTTTCCCATTAAAATGCATAGAAAACAAAATTAACCTTGGCGGTAATGACCAGCTCAGCTTGTCCATTACCGCGCAATGGATTTCTCAGCCCCTGGAGGGTCTTTTTACACCAAATTTTTGGAGGGGGTGTAGCTAGCACTTGGCTAGCTACATCACCCCTCCGATTGCCGCCGTCACACTCTGATTCCCCCGATCATGCTGTTTTATGCTTACCCCCCCGGAGCCCGCGCCGGCGCATCCTCTCCATAGCCTCCAGGGGTCGCTATGGCGGCGATCGGAACTGCGCATGATGTCATGACGTCGATGACGTCAGAAGTCATGCCCGATCATCGCCATAGCAACGCCTGAAGCTATGCCGGAAGTCTCGGCCGTCGTGGAATCACAGCTAGGTAAATATCGCCGGCAGCGAGCGGAGGGAGGGGGACAGTGCCGGGGGACTTGGGGGCAAAGTGTAGCTAGCCTAGTGCTTGCTACACCAAAGTAGACACATTTAAAAAAAAAAAGCCACCCGGTTTGGCTGCAATTAATCGAACACCAGGGTGGTTAAGGGAAAGAATGCCATGCAATGAAAGCCTAGTTTGTTGTGAAAAAAACCAAACAATACATATTTCATGTAGGTGTCATAAGTATGGATAAAGTTATTTGTGGTTAAATAGGGACATAGCTAAAATGTAAAAAATGCTCTGGTCCATAAGGGAGAAAAAAGGTCTGGATGCAAAGTGGTAAAGAACTGCACAAGGTGAAAATAAGTAATGTGAGATAATTCAAAAGTACAGCTTTATGAATTAACCCAACTATACTTAGATAAATTAACTAGAAGAAACATAGGCACCGAATGTGGCATCCTATTTTAAGGCATTACTTGCACACGCGACCACAAGCATAGTAACGGTATGCTTTCACAAAACAGCATCTTTTTAATGATTTTAACCATTCACAGCCATTGTGTTTTCCTGAAAATGACTCCCTTTTCACAAAGATATCATTGAAAAGTTAGACATCCTTTTGCTCATCTCTGTAAGGTATAAGGACTGTAATAGAAATGAATAATTACTCTGGGCATGTTCCTTGCTACGTTATATAGAGACAGGTTTACATTACATAATAATTTGCAGCAGCTACATTGAGGTCTGCATTCTCTCTTATGCCCATACCAAATTAGGCGCTCGTGATCGGAGACCTTGTTAAAACGTTCTCCATGGACTAACTGCGGAATCTGAACTGTACAGCTTATGCATTCTCTGACAATGAAATTATTTTTATTTAATGTACATAAAAACCTGCCTACTTTGATGTTTGACCTATCATCCATTATGCGCCCTTATATTGTGTTACAAACAGCTTGTTGTTAAATGCACCCACTTATCTATTTAAATGAATACGTAGCATGGAAATCGTGTAACTCATCACAAGACCTCGGATCACTTTTATTACTGTGAAAGTATTATTTAAAAGTAAGGCTTTTTATGTATTAAAGTTTCCTCACTGTATGTATAGCTCACTTATAGTATAGTAGGGAAAACTATTTGACCCTTTCCTAAGCTACTTTTTTTTTCATTAGAAGATGGCTTCATGGCTTCAAACAACATGAGATACTATACAAAAGGAACTGCTTTGAATACAGTGGCGGACACAGCCAGCAGTGGGCCCCTGTGAAAAATTGTAATTGTGGGCCCCCTAGGCAAAATATGGGCGTGGCTACAACCTGCGGCGCGCGAAGCGCGCCGCGGCAAAAAATAGTGGATAGAACCTACGCGCCGCGGCAAAAAATGGGCGTGGCAATGACCGGATGAGGGCGGAGCTAACTGTAACTTAAAGCGAACCCGGGGTGAGGGTTTATTTCCTTTTAAACAATACTAGTTGCCTGGCGGCCCTGCTGATCTATTTGGCTGCAGTAATAAACTGAATTACACCAGCAACAAGCATGCAGCTAATCTTCTCAGTTCTGACAATATTGTCAGAAACCCCTGACCTGCTGCATGCTTGTTCAGGGTCTATGGTTGAAAGAATAAGAGGCAGAGGACCAGCACGGCAGCCAGGCAACTGGTATTGCTTAAAAGGAGAGAAATATGTCAGCCTCAATATTATTCTCACCTCAGGTTCCCTTGAAAAGTGCAACGCAAAGACAGTGGGCCCAAGTTTTGGTGACCCTTTCCCCAGAAAATTCACATAATTGTGCAGGTTTTCTCAAGAAAATACACATATATGCCCAGAAAATACGTGCAATCATGTCGGCAGATATGCCCAGAAAATACGTGCAATCATGTCGGCAGATATGCCCAGAAAATACGTGCAGTCATGTCGGCAGATATGCCCAGAAAATACGTGCAATCAAGTCGGCAGATATGCCCAGAAAATACATGCAATCAAGTCGGCAGATATGCCCAGAAAATACGTGCAAACAAGTCGGCAGATATGCCCAGAAAATACATGCAATCAAGTCGGCAGATATGCCCAGAAAATACGTGCAAACAAGTCGGCAGATATGCCCAGAAAATACGTGCAATCATGTCGGCAGATATGCCCAGAAAATACATGCAATCATGTGGCAGACCTGCCCAGAACATACACCTGCTAATATAAATAAAACAAAAACATTTACTCACCTGCAGCAGCAGACCTCCTGTCCCAGCCTCCATCCGGCGCGCAGCTCCCATGGGTGGTTGGGTGGATAGGTAGCCTAGTGGGTGGGTTAGTGGGTGGGTGAGTGGGTGGGTGGGTAGGTAGGTAGCCTGGTGGGTGGGTAACTAGGTAGGTAGGTAGGTAGCCCGGTGGGTGGGTAGGTAGGTAGCCTGGTGGGTGGGTTGGTAACTAGCCCGGTAGGTAGCCGGGTGGGTGGTTAGGTAGGTAGCCTGGTGGGTGGGTAGGTAGGTAGCCTGGTGGGTGGGTTGGTAACTAGCCCGGTAGGTAGCCGGGTGGGTGGTTAGGTAGGTAGCCGGGTGGGTGGTTAGGTAGGTAGCCTGGTGGGTGGGTGGTTAGGTAGGTAGCCTGGTGGGTGGGTGGGTGGGTAGCCTGGTGGGTGGGTAGGTAGCCTGGTGGGTGGGTTGGTAACTAGCCCGGTAGGTAGCCGGGTGGGTGGTTAGGTAGGTAGCCTGGTGGGTGGGTTGGTAACTAGCCCGGTAGGTAGCCGGGTGGGTGGTTAGGTAGGTAGCCGGGTGGGTGGTTAGGTAGGTAGCCGGGTGGGTGGTTAGGTAGGTAGCCCTTAGCCTGGTGGGTGGGTAGGTAGCCTGGTGGGTGGGTTGGTAACTAGCCCGGTAGGTAGCCGGGTGGGTGGTTAGGTAGGTAGCCGGGTGGGTAGGTAGGTAGGAAGCCTGGTGGGTGGGTAGCCGGGTGGGTGGGTGGGTAGGTAGGTAGCCGGGTGGGTGGTTAGGTAGGTAGCCGGGTGGGTAGGTAGGAAGCCTGGTGGGTGGGTAGGTAGCCTGGTGGGTGGGTGGGTAGGTAGGTAGCCTGGTGGGTGGGTAGGTAGCCTGGTGGGTGGGTTGGTAACTAGCCCGGTAGGTAGCCGGGTGGGTGGTTAGGTAGGTAGCCGGGTGGGTGGTTAGGTAGGTAGCCGGGTGGGTGGTTAGGTAGGTAGCCTGGTGGGTGGGTGGGTAGCCTGGTGGGTGGGTAGGTAGCCTGGTGGGTGGGTTGGTAACTAGCCCGGTAGGTAGCCGGGTGGGTGGTTAGGTAGGTAGCCGGGTGGGTAGGTAGGTAGGAAGCCTGGTGGGTGGGTAGCCGGGTGGGTGGGTGGGTAGGTAGGTAGCCGGGTGGGTGGTTAGGTAGGTAGCCGGGTGGGTAGGTAGGAAGCCTGGTGGGTGGGTAGGTAGCCTGGTGGGTGGGTGGGTAGGTAGGTAGCCTGGTGGGTGGGTAGGTAGCCTGGTGGGTGGGTTGGTAACTAGCCCGGTAGGTAGCCGGGTGGGTGGTTAGGTAGGTACCGGGTGGGTGGTTAGGTAGGTAGCCGGGTGGGTAGGTAGGTAGGTAGCCTGGTGGGTGGGTGAGTAGCCGGGTGGGTGGGTAGGTAGCCTGGTGGGTGGGTTGGTAACTAGCCCGGTAGGTAGCCGGGTGGGTGGTTAGGTAGGTAGCCGGGTGGGTGGTTAGGTAGGTAGCCGGGTGGGTGGGTAGGTAGCCTGGTGGGTGGGTTGGTAACTAGCCCGGTAGGTAGCCGGGTGGGTGGTTAGGTAGGTAGCCGGGTGGGTGGTTAGGTAGGTAGCCGGGTGGGTGGTTAGGTAGGTAGGTAGCCGGGTGGGTAGGTAGGTAGGTAGCCGGGTGGGTAGGTAGCCGGGTGGGTAGGTAGCCGGGTGGGTGGTTAGGTAGGAAGCCTGGTGGGTGGGTAGGTAGCCGGGTGGGTGGTTAGGTAGTTAGGTGGGTGGTTAGGTAGGAAGCCTGGTGGGTGGGTAGGTAGCCGGGTGGGTAGGTAGGTAGGAAGCCTGGTGGGTGGTTAGGTAGTCGGGTGGGTAGGTAGGAAGCCTGGTGGGTGGGTAGGTAGGTAGCCGGGTGGGTAGGTGGTTAGGTAGCCGGGTGGGTAGCTATCCGGGTGGGGGGCCCGACTCCTATCCTCCCTCCCTCCCTTCCTTCCTCACCTCGGGGGGCCCCCTCCCGATATGCGCGGCGGGAGAGCGAGCAGCAAATGCAGGAAGTCTTCAGGGCTCTCCAGGCATCCGCTAGAGGCCCAGCCGCTGAGTCTCCAATATGTCTCCAACTGGAGACATATTGGAGACTAAGCGGCTGGGCCTCTAGCGGATGCCTGGAGAGCCCTGAAGACTTCCTGCATTTGCCGCTCGCTCGCTCGCTCTCCCGCCGCGCATATCGGGAGGGGGGCCCCCCGAGGTGAGGGAGGGAGGGAGGATAGGAATCGGGGGGCCCCCCAGGGAATAAAATAATTAAAAAAAAATACTTAATGGGCCCCTGAAGAAAACGGAACTTCAGGGGCCCTCGTGCGGCGGCACGGCCTGCACGGCCGTATGTCCGCCACTGTTTGAATACATAATATAGTTTATAAACCATTTTTTTGTTGGTTTGAGGGACAAAGTTATTCAGCACTCTATCATCCCTGATCACGCACAATAGTAAAATCATCTGCCTGTTATTGCAAGTGAAGTATGGTCCGCTGTTAGTCATGAAGCACATTGGAGGACATCAAGCCAACAGATGTTGATTCAGGTAATACCTTTAATGACAAATTGCATCTTTTGCAAGCTTTGGATATGTTAAGTTTCCTCTTCAGGCATGATCAGGGCTGGATTTCTGGAAAGGCCGCAAAGACCCGGGCCTTGGGCGGCTGCAGCCCATGGGAGCACCTGGGCATGAAAGAGAGGATGCTAAATATGAAAGAGGGAGCTTGAAAATGGAGAGCAACAAATGAAAAAGGGAAACTGAGGGGAGCTGTTTATAAAAGAAAGGGGATGCAGTACATGGGTGTTACACATTAAAGAGGGGGCTACACATGGGAACGGAGAGGTGCTGCTGCACATAAAGGGGGGGGCAATATACTTGGCCTAGGGGCAGAAAAAGTATAAATCCGGCCTTGGCCATTATACAGAACTGGATCAGAACTATTGTGTATCATTTAGCCAAAACAACTCTGACCAATGGAGGTGTGACCTCTATTAGACCACTGAAGGTGTGTCAGATCTGACCACTAAAGGGCACTGAGCAATATATATTTTTTGTTAAGGAATTTCATAATGAAATGTGCCATGGGGGAGAGGGGTGTTGTAGTGAGCCTCATCACTTACCTACTCCTGTTCCTCTGTGCCATCTTCTTCTTTGACCAGACATATGTGCCACATTTTGTAGTTTCTAGAAGTGTCTATGGTGCACACACATGATGCAATGCATTCTGGAAGATGTAGATGTTTTACATCCTTGGACTTCATCTCCCGGAATGCTTTGTGGAACATGCGTGTGGCAGATATGCGGCAGATGTGTCTAGTTCAAGGAGAAGATGGCTCATCTCATATGGGCCTGGAACCTGAGGATGGCACCCTGTATGTAAGTGGTGAGGCTTACCCCAACACCCGCCCCCCAATTACTCATTGTAAAAGATTTGACGGTGCATAGTGACCTTTACGTCTCATGAGTTGCAAGGTGAGGCCTCCATGGATCATATTCAATCACAGATGTAACAGATGCTCAATCTGAGGAATTTGTATGCCAAAGAAAACATGATTCTTCCAATCAGGCCATCTTCCTCCATTGTTTAGTGGTCCAATAGGTCTGTAACCTCACAGTCTCATACCCGATAAGATACCCGTCAATGTATTTTTTCATATTATGTTTTTCATTTTAGCAGTTTGTGCTCTCTTGTAGGATCAGACGTAATGTGATAATCTTCACTCTTCAGTGAGCTTTGAACACCCATGAATGTCACTAGTTCAGGGGTGGACTGACAACTCATGGGGCCCCCGGGCAATAGGAGATTATGGGGCCCCATACCAGTGTTTCCCACCTTTCACGTAATTTTTTTACGGACTAAGATATAATAATTTACTGACAACAAATTATTTATACTGATAAAAACCCCTGTACCGCGTGTAGCGCAGCACGCCAAACAATGGGTGTGGTCATGCAACAGAATGTGGGCGTGGTCATGGGTAGGGCAAAATATACATGACCTTAGTAGTGGTGTAAAAGGTCTGCCGGGGAAGTTTGAACTCTGCCATAGTGTTTCCCCCCAAAATACATGTAATCTGACAGCATTTCACCAAAAATCCATGCAATTTGGTGTTCCTCCAAAATACAGATAATATGGCAGTCGTTCCCCGAAAATAGACGTAATCTGGCACTGGCAGCAGCAGTTCCCCCAAATACACATAATTTGGCAGCGGCTCCCCAAAATATGCGTAATCTGGCAGCGGATCACTGAAAATACATGTAATCTGGCAGCAGTGGTTCCCCCAAAATACACATAATCTGGAAGCAGCGGTTCCCCCATTATACACAATCTGGCAGCGGTTCCCCAGAAATACACATAATCTGGCAGCTGTTTCCCAAAATACACTTAATCTGGCAGCAGCAGTTCCCCCAAAATAGGTGCCCCCAGTATAGGTAACCAGGTCAAAAGGTATCCCCAGTGGAAGTAACCAGGTCTATAGGTTTTCCCAGTGCAGGTATCCAGGTCTATAGGTGTCCCCAGTATAAGTAGCCAGGTCTATAGGTGTCCCCAGAATAGGTAGCTAGGATTATCAATGTCCCCAGAATAGGTAGCCAGGTCTATGGGTGCCCCCAGTATAGGGGGGCAACTGCACAGCGGCTGACAGCGGGCGGAGACTTACCGCTGTTACAGCCACCGGAGGGAGCTTTGATCTGTGCGCCGCTAGTCTGGTCTTGAGTAGAGCGGCACACAGATAAAAGCTCCCTCCGGTGGCTGTACAGCGGTAATTCTCCGCCCGCTGTCAGCCGCTGTGCAACACTTCAGTATTCCGGAGGGGAGAGTCAGGAAGGGGGGCCCCAAGGTGAGGGAAGGGGGAGGGGAGACTTCCATCTTCTCCATCACTCTGCCCACAGCTCCCTTACACTGGCTGCCTCCCCTCCTGGGGACACCTACAAACCTGGCTGCATATACTGGGAACACCTATACAGCTGGCTACATATACTAGGGACACCTATAGACCTGGCTACATATCCCCGCTGTTCCCACAGCTCCCTTTCACTGGCTGTCTCCCCTCCTGCTCAGGGTTCTCTGCCCCCCCCCCCCCCCAACCACGGTCCCTCGGTCCGTGCCCGAATGGTCAGTCCGCCCCTACACTAGTTCCTTCCACGGTCACTTTTTGTAGGTACTAATCACTGCATTCTAAGGCTACACAAGATAAGCATTTTGTACATGAATTAAGCCCAGTTCCACTTTAGCTTATTTTCTTTTCTTTTATGTGTGTCGTGTGTCATTCCTTTATGACTAACATGCAGCTGATGTTTTCCTTTGCTCAAAAAAGGGAAAAAAAACACGTCAGGATCGGGGAACCGTACCTGTGAGCTAAACATCATTTATGTGAAAACAACAAGGTATTCTAAGGGACGCTTATAAAAAAATTATACAGCTCAGAATATTCTAATAAACATCAATCGCACAAGTTTACTAAAGACAGATCTGATCGGCATGCTCAGCTTTTATTAAGGTGTTAAAGTTCAAAGTATTCATCATGAATTTGGATTCCATGGAATTAAAATTTTATTCATTTCTGACCGGAAAACGGCATTTCCGATTGGCAATTGGAAAGCGGATTTACTGCAACTTGGTAATTTTAGCCTCATAATGGAACTCGGAAGCATTTGACCACTCAGAGAATGCAGAAATGTTCAGCTAAGTAAGAGTACCTGATCTGAGTATGCTTGTTCAGGATCTATGGCAAAAGTATTAGAGAGCACAACATTTCGGCACACAGGCCTCCATCATGGAACATCTAGACAGGCCGGACACCTACGCCAGAATCCTCTTCCTGGACTTCAGCTCTGCCTTCAATACTATCTGTCCAAGCATTCTGTATGACAACCTAGTTCAACTTGGAGTTGACCACACTCTCTGCGCGTGGATCAAGGACTTCCTCACCAACAGGAAGCAACTAGTAATGGCCCATACTCACAGGCTACAATTGTCACCGCAACACGCGGCGCGTGCGTGTTGCGGTGACAGGTTGCCCGTGAGTATGAGGCGCAACAGGGGCGCGCACCCCAAACCGTCGCTCATCGCTGCTGTTGCCAGGCGATTGGCGCGGTCAATCGCCCGGCGCCGCAACTTCGCCGCAACTGTCGCTAGTCAGCGTGAGTATGCGGACTAGCGACAGCAACATAATAGAAAAACGACGGCACTTCCGGCGAGGAACGTCGGCGACAGCTTCCGTCGCACAGCTGATCCCTCTTCCGTGTGTGTACGCGGAAGGACCTGGCGAAGAGCTGGCGCCGGCCTGTCGCGCACACGCTCACGTGTGCTGGCGACAGGCCACAAATGTAGCCCGTGATTATGGGCCATAAGGCTCGGCAGCTGCTCCTCCCGGGAGAGAACCACAAACACGGGCGCTCACCATGGATGTGTTCTGTCCCAGATTCTGCTCTCTCTGTACACAAACAGCTGCATCTCAACCACAGACTGCGTCAAGGTTAAAAAATACACCACTATCCTTGGCCTCATCAGCGGTGGGGATGAACACGCCTACCGGAGTGAGATTGAGCGTATCTGCAACTGGTGCAAGAGCAACAAGCTTGTCCTAAACGCTGCAAAGACTGTTGAAATGATTGTATACATCAGGAAGCGCCCTCCACCTCTCAATCCAGTCCTCATCGAAGGCTCTGAAGTTGTCAAAGTATCTAGCGTTCGGTTCTTGGGTACAACTATCACCAACGACTTGAGATGGGGAGAAAACATCACCAAATGCCAAAAGAAAGCCCAGCATAGGCTGTTCTTTCTGAGACAACTGAAGAAGTTTGGCATGCCCCAGGAGCTGATGACAAGCTTCTACACGGCTACAGTCGAGTCTATCCTCTGCTCCTCTATCATAGTATGGTATGCAGGCGCTACCGCAAGCGACAAGTACAAACTGCAAAGGGTGATCAATGCTGCAGAGAGAATCACTGGGACACCCCTGCCACCCCTGGACCTCCTAAACGCATCCAGGCTAAGATCTATGGCAAACAGGATTGCGCAAGTCCCCCTCCACCCCGGTAGTCGCTTCCTAATCCGCATGCGCTCAGGCCGCCGCTACAGAACTATTCCCACCAAAACCTCCAGGCACAGGAACTCTTTTTTCCCCCAAGCAGTGCATCTTCTAAACTAGTGCCCCTTACGCTGCATGTTCGCCCAGCATGGCCCCCCGGTCATCCTGCAGAACTGCCACTTTAGGCCCTTATATCCGCACGTTATCTTTTGTTTTTATTCTGTCTGTGTTTTTATGCACCTTTTGCACAATGTCAGTCAAGTTCACTGTTGTAAACCTGTAATTTTTGCACTAAGCCCTACGCCTGTGTGTACCACAAATAATTCTGAGTGTGGCTTCCGCCTGATTCTATTTCTAAATCTGACAAAGGCCTGTGTGCCAAAACATTGTGCTTTCTGTGGCTATGTTACCACTAATAAATTAAGCTAATATTGCAAAGTCCAGGTGGAGACCCAGCTCTTTCTACTCCTTTCTTCTGACTGTGGGATCCGGGTGTATGCTGGTTGACTCCTTGGTGCAATGACTGTCAGTGGTTGGAGCTCCGGGGCAATCCTTTTTCGTGGTTAAAAGTATTAGAGACAAAGGATCAGGAGGACTGCCAGGCAACTGGTATTGTTTAAAAGGAAATAAAATGGCAGCCTCCATATCACTCTCACCTCGGGTTCCTTTTGATAATCTTTCAGTGTGTAATGTGTGTTTTCTTGGTGCATTTGAAAAATTAACCATTAGCTCGGTCATCACCACAGATGTAATTAGAGACTAATAATTTTGGTAGTGATGGGGTTGAACATTGGTTAGTGCTGAGATCTTCATATATGCTGGGCTGCTCCTGTTACTTGACTTAAACCGTAGAATTTTGAATCTCTGCAGCCAACAAACAGGCCTACATTGGCTGTAAGTTAAAAAAAAAAAAGTTCAGCTTCTTGATAAGTTTAATGACATTCTCCACATTTTTCGACAGTTAAAGCTTTTCTTGAGATTAACAATCAATAAGAATTTCTGTTTCAGCTGTGGGTATTACAAACAGAGATTAGTGAGCTCTCACTTTAGAGCTGTCACCGTTAAAGTGACAGATGCTATTAACATTCTCTAATAAGTGGCCAGGATCCTCTCTCGGCATTCTTGCGACCAAAATGCTAAAGCTCCTCTAATGTTTTCAAGACCGTAATCTTTCCCTTTAACAGCGATTACTTTGTAGCAATCAACATGTCATTACCTTGTAGGATTTTTACAAACTTTCTAACACTATTTTTGGACAGGTGGAAATTTTGGTGGAATTAGCTAAAGTCCACCTCTGGGTCATTCAACTGTAATTTAGAAGAAACAAAATCTGTTCTTTGGAAGTGAGCCATGTAATCAGATGTTCGACTCTACCTCACACATTTTGCTGTATTATGCTGGATAAAGCAAAACCTTCTTCTCAAAGTTAAACTGTAACCTTGTAACATTCATGCACATTATTGTTACACTTTATTATTAGTGATGTCACAAACTTAAAATTTTCAGTTCGCGAATGTGAATTTGCCGCAAACGTTCACGAACCAGCAAGCCGTGCGAACCGCCATAGACTTCAAAGGGCAGGCAATTTTCTAAAACCTAGAGGGACTGTTTCTGGCCACAAAAGTATTGGAAAAATTGTTTAAAGGGGCCTAACACCTGGACCGTGGCATGCCGGAGGGGGATCCATGGCAAAAGTCCCACAAACAATTATGTAATTGACCCAGAGTCATGTTTTAATCTCTGAAGGGCAGAAATCACATTACATTCCTAAATTTGTGAAACAAAGTGCTTTAAACCATCGGGTATGTGTACACATCAATTAGGTAGTGTAAGGTAGTGATGGGCCGAATATCAAATGTTGGGTTCGCAAATTTTGAATTGTAATCTCCACAAAAGTTTGTGAATCTGGCGAATCTGCAAATATCCATAGTGATGGAAAAGTTGTTTCAAAGGGCCTAACACCCAGTGCTGGGCCGAAATTACGCATTAGCGTAATTACGCATCGTAATTCACTACAAATGCACCGTAAGCGTTACGTGTAAGGTTACGGTATTACGCGTAGACCGTAGGTTACGTTATTACGCGTAACAAATTACGCGTAAGACAGTAAACTCCCATTGAAATTACACAGTCTGCCGTAATCGCGTAATATTACGCTCCCGTATAATATAAAAAAGCCGCAGACTTTAGGGGTTAATAGCAAAGCCCCCTTAAGTGCTAAGAGCCTCAAATTTGCAGAATATATTAAGGAGATCAGAAGGAATAAGAGGACAAATTTTTTTTTCAAAAAGACCTTATAGTTTTTGAGAAAATCGATGTTAAAGTTTCAAAGGAAAAATATATACATTTAAAAACCCGCCGACTTTAACGGTTAATAGCAAAGCCTGCTTAAAATTTAGGAACACCAAATTCACAGGGTATATTAAGGGGATCAGTGGGCATAAGAGGAAATTTTTTTTTTCAAAAAGACCTTATAGTTTTTGAGAAAATCGATGTTAAAGTTTCAAAGGAAAAATATATACATTTAAAAACCCGCCGACTTTAACGGTTAATAGCAAAGCCTGCTTAAAATTTAGGAACACCAAATTCACAGGGTATATTAAGGGGATCGGTGGGAATAAGAGGAAATTTTTTTTTTTCAAAAAGACCTTATAGTTTTTGAGAAAATCAATTTTTAAGTTTCAAGGGCAAAAATGTCTTTTAAATGCGGAAAATGTCAGTTTTTTTTGCACAGGTAACAATAGTGTTTTATTTTCATAGATTCCCCCAAGTGGGAAGAGTTTTACTTACTTCGTTCTGAGTGTGGGAAATATTAAAAAAAACGACGTGGGGTCCCCCCTCCCAGACCTCTTTAACTCCTTGTCCCCCATGCAGACTGGGATAGCCAGAATGCGGAGCACCGGCCGCGTGGGGCTCCGCACCCTGACTATACCAGCCCGCATGGTGCATGGATTTGGGGGTCTCGGAAGGGGAGGGGCAGCCAAGCTTTCCCCTCCCCCTCCGAGCCCTTGTCCAATCCAAGGACAAGGGGCTCTTCTCCACCTCCGATGGGCGGTGGAGGTGGAGGCCGCGATTTCCTGGGGGGGGGGGGGGGGGGGTCATGGTGGCATCTGGGAGTCCCCTTTAAAAAGGGGTCCCCCAGATGCCCACCCCCCCTCCCAGGAGAAATGAGTATAGAGGTACTTGTACCCCTTACCCATTTCCTTTAAGAGTTGAAAATAAATAAACACACAAACACATAGAAAAAGTATTTTAATTGAACAAAAAACGAAAAAAGTCCTTTAATATTCTTAATTAGCCATTAATACTTACCTGTCCCTTTAAAAGCCAGTTCACACGCAATATCCTCGGAAATATACTAATCAGTTACAATGTAACAAAGTTGTTACAATGTAACAACTTTGTTACTTTGTAACACCACCGCACCCGACGTCACTCGCCGCTCACCCGCCGGCCGCCGCATACACTCTAAGTCCCCGCTGGCTCCCGCCGTCCACTCCACCTACACCTGTCACCCATATACATGCTGGCACCCATGGGTGCCAGCATGTATATAGGTGACATGTGGGAGAGGCGGGGAGGGCAGCGGAGCCAGCGGGGACTTAGCGTCCTAAACCCGACAGAGCTGTGAGCTATATAGCTCAGAGCTCTCGAAAGCATCTTTGTATTTGGGCTCCAAGGAGCCCCATTGGTCCTTAGCAGACCAATGGGGTTCCTTCTGATTTGAAGGAACCCCATTGGTCTGCTAAGGACCAATGGGGCTCTTTGGAGCCCAAATACAAAGATGCTTTCGAGAGCTCTGAGCTATATAGCTCAGAGCTCTGTCGGGTTTAGGACGCTAAGTCCCCACCGGCTCCGCTGCCCTCCCCGCCTCTCCCACATGTCACCTATATACATGCTGGCACCCATGGGTGCCAGCATGTATATGGGTGACAGGTGTAGGTGGAGTGGACGGCGGGAGCCGGCGGGGGCTTAGAGTGTATGCGGCGGCCGGCGGGTGAGCGGCGAGTGACGTCGGGTGCGGTGGTGTTACAAAGTAACAAAGTTGTTACATTGTAACAACTTTGTTACATTGTAACTGATTAGTATATTTCCGAGGATATTGCGTGTGAACTGGCTTTTAAAGGGACAGGTAAGTATTAATGGTTAATTAAGAATATTAAAGGACTTTTTTCGTGGTTATGTTTTTTGTTCAATTAAAATACTTTTTCTATGTGTTTGTGTGTTTATTTATTTTCAACTCTTAAAGGAAATGGGTAAGGGGTACAAGTACCTCTATACTCATTTCTCCTGGGAGGGGGGGTGGGCATCTGGGGGACCCCTTTTTAAAGGGGACTCCCAGATGCCACCATGAACCCCCCCCCCCCCCCAGGAAATCGCGGCCTCCACCTCCACCGCCCATCGGAGGTGGAGAAGAGCCCCTTGTCCTTGGATTGGACAAGGGCTCGGAGGGGGAGGGGAAAGCTTGGCTGCCCCTCCCCTTCCGAGACCCCCAAATCCATGCACCATGCGGGCTGGTATAGTCAGGGTGCGGAGCCCCACGCAGCCGGTGCTCCGCATTCTGGCTATCCCAGTCTGCATAGGGGACAAGGAGTTAAAGAGGTCTGGGAGGGGGGACCCCACGTCGTTTTTTTTAATATTTCCCACACTCAGAACGAAGTAAGTAAAACTCTTCCCACTTGGGGGAATCTATGAAAATAAAACACTATTGTTACCTGTGCAAAAAAAACTGACATTTTCCGCATTTAAAAGACATTTTTGCCCTTGAAACTTAAAAATTGATTTTCTCAAAAACTATAAGGTCTTTTTGAAAAAAAAAATTTCCTCTTATTCCCACCGATCCCCTTAATATACCCTGTGAATTTGGTGTTCCTAAATTTTAAGCAGGCTTTGCTATTAACCGTTAAAGTCGGCGGGTTTTTAAATGTATATATTTTTCCATTGAAACTTTAACATCGATTTTCTCAAAAACTATAAGGTCTTTTTGAAAAAAATTTTTTTCCTCTTATTCCTTCTGATCTCCTTAATATATTCTCCAAATTTGAGGCTCTTAGCAATTAAGGGGGCTTTGCTATTAACACTTAAAGTCGGCGGCTACCTAACATTGATCCATGCGTCAACTTTTCCGCTTGGCAGCATGACCTTACGCATTAATTGCTAGTAGGATTTTACGCGTAAGCCTATAACGTAACAACCTGAATTACGGTATTCTTACGCGTAATTGCGTAAGGGCTATGCGTAATTACAGACATGTACCGTAATTCAATGTCTACGCCATAAGCGTAATTCCGTAATGCGTAATAGCGTAAAATTACGCGTAATGATCCGTAAGCGTAGCTTTTTCCATTACGCCCAGCACTGCTAACACCTGGACAGGGGCATGCCGGAGGGGGATCCATGCCAAAAGTCCCACCAGAAATTACATAGTTGACGCAGAGTTGTGTTTTAATCATTACATTCCTAAATTGGTGGAAGAAAGTGCTTTAAATATCCAGCGTGTGTACATGTCGATCTGGTAGTGTAAGGGTTATGCCTGCTTCACACTGACAGATGAAACGCTGCATTTAACGACCCGCAGTCCGCAAACAATCGCACAGACCTTTAGTGATTATATCAGGTGAGCATATCTTTGTTTTTATTAGTTGACACCTCCAGGACATAAATGTTAGTCCTCTCAGTCTTTGTGTAGTGGCTTGTGCGCACTATCGTGGTAGTGCAGGCGATAGTGGTTTTTCAGCCTCTATGGTCAGGCTGAGGTCGTTAAATGACAGTTAAGTGACCAAAAAAGCACTGATTCTGCACTGAGGTCTTATACAGGGGGCAGTTGTGGATACTAAATGCCAGTAGTGGTGTGAAGGTGGGTTATGGTCGGTGCACTACTAGGACCTGCAGATCTGTCTCCAACAGCTAACTTGTGCACAGGCCACAGAATAGCAATACAATAGCAAGAAAACAATGTACCAGCCCTAAGAAGGGCTTAGCTGTTCATGACAATGTGGTAGCAGTAAGAATCTACACTGAGAACACAGAACACAGGCCTACCTTTATCCCCGCCATGACACACTGTCCCTCATCTGCCTAGCACAGAAGCCAAACACAGACTGCTTCTGTTGCTGGCCTTGGGGGGGGGGGGGGTAGCAAAAGAATTCTCCAAGGGCTTTCCAGATCCTCTGTAAGCCCACTGGCCAGAACCCTGTTCATCTCTGTAACCAGGCTTCCATCTAGGCTAGCTAGTACAGGTTGCCGGCATCCCCCCCCCCCGATTACTGATGATCCCCCAATCGCCCGCTAATACATTACCCAGCCTGGATCCAGCGATCAGCACAGCCTCCCCAGACAGCTCCGCTCTTCTCTATGGGGAGGATCGCACATGACTGTAGGACTGCTGTAGCAGTCTGGTTTACAGACTCAGCACCCACCTTTTCTAGTATATAATTTCTTGTGTGAACCAGGTGTGCAAACCTTTTTCATTCAATTTGTGTCTTATGTTTTTCAGGTTATTGCACCCTACTGCCTTGTTACATTATGTCTTTTGCTGACCTGAGTGGTCTATCTAACCGATCAGCTGATACTCTGGCCTATACACAGACTTAGATAGATAGTGTTGTACACCACTACGCCAATACTCACAGTAATATTTCCACTGACATCCCTTACCTTAAGAGACAGTTTGAAAACTTGGATAAGAGTGTTATCGACTATAAGTTGCACTCTGACACCTTAGTGAAATACCTTCGAGCAAAAAGAATTCCCAGGGGACTAAGATTGAATATAAGACCGACCTTTTGCAAGAATAGCAAAGATTTTTGTGACAAATGGTTTAAGATACTGAATAAATGCAGCCTTGATCTTATTACCCTAACAGTACAAGGTATCCAAGGTGAGATCTCAAGATTGGAGTCGCTAGCCTCCAAACTTAGTGAGAAACTCGAGACATTACTCTCTGCTGACGATTTTGATCTTTATTCTGAAGCACATAGTGCTGCACTTGACCTCTACAGACAGGAGGTACTAACTAATAAGCTTGACAAGTTCAGACGTGATACATTGGACTACCAGGAAGACCGGGTATACAGCTGGAGGGCTGACAGGCGTCCTAGACGTCATCCACAGAAACCCCCACAAAGTAATCCCCCCTCTGAGGGTAGTTCAGGAGAAGGTTCTTCAGGGTCAGACGGAGCTTTTTTAGGGCAACAGCCGAGAGGCAGAGGAGGAAAAGGAAGAGGACGAGGAGGGGCAGGAGGCAGCGCAGATCCCAGGATAACCAGGAGCCAGACCCAGGGGAGGAATTGATAGTGAATCTATCCTCCCATACACTCACAGATACCGAACTAAAGGTATTAGGCAGAGGATTGGGTTTTGTCCCCACCCACCCAGGCTCATTACTGGAATTAGACTGTGACCTTTTTAATTTCTTTAGGACTCTCCGTATCAAAGCCTTCTTCTCCAAACCTGATTCCATCAGCAGACCACCTCCTCCCGGGGCCCATCCATTTCCACCAGAAGTCGACCTGAAAATGTGTAGGGCCAAAAGTAAGTGGCTTCCACCAAGCACATGCCATGCTGTGGAAACATTTATTAATATGGTGCAACATGACCTCACCAGTGTCGGCAGGTCTGGACATTCAGCCCATTCAAATTTATCTGCACAAGAACGTAATGCACTTAATGCATTATGTTCGGATCCTGAGCTGGTCATCAAGCCTGCCGACAAGGGTGGTGCCACGGTGGTAATGAACTACTCAGATTATAGGAGGGAAATAATGAGACAACTTAATGACACTAATGTCTATCTGAAACTTGCAGGTGACCCAACCTTAACAATCAAGAAAGAAATCGACAGCCTTATCCTCCAAGCCCTAGAGGTTGGCATTATAACAAAACAGCTACATGATTTTCTCTCGACCCCTTTTCCGCTTACTCCTCTGTTTTACGTCCTACCAAAAATTCACAAAAGCCTGGTAAATCCACCAGGGCGACCGATTGTGGCAGGAACCAATTTTGTCTTCCAACCACTTGCTGTCCTATTAGATCAGGTTCTACGTCCTAGGGTATCCTGCATGCGGTCATTTCTTCTTGATACCACACACTTTCTGTCTAGAATCTCTAACTTTGGTACTTTTCACTCCCAAATCTTTCTCTGTACGATGGACGTCACCAGCCTCTACACTTCTATCCCTCACGAATCTGGCATTACAGTTATCCAAGACAATTTCAATCAGATGAATCTTACTCCCGAATTAGCAGACTTCCTCCTGGGGTTGCTGAACCTGGTACTCGCCCGCAACTATTTTCGCTTTGAGGATGGCTTTTTTCAACAGCAGCAGGGCACAGCAATGGGGAGCAATGTGGCCCCCAGCTATGCTAACCTTTTCATGGATGCCTTCGAACACAGGTATGTGTATACCCATCCCCTGTACCTCAGCCAGACATTATGCTGGCTGAGGTATATAGATGACATTTTCTTTATATGGACTGGCAGTGAGGCATCACTGTTGTCCTTTAAGGATGACCTTGATCACTATCTTCCTACCATCTCTTTCAGCTTGGAATACAGCCAGTCAGAAGTACACTTTTCAGATGTACTGGTAACGTTTCGTGATAATGTTCTACATACCTCTCCTTATAGGAAACCCACTGACAAAAATACATACTTGCAGGCTAAAAGCTATCATCCACAACGTCTTAAGAAGGGACTTCCTTACAGCCAATTTTTGCGCTTACATCGCATCTCCTCAACTGATGAGGCTTTCTATCGAGAGGCGAGTGCCATGTTCAGCAACTTTAGGAAACGAGGCTATGATGAACAACTCCTCTCTGAGGCCCTGGCTAGAGCCGCAGATAATGATCGATCTTCTCTGCTGCCGTACAATCCTAAACCTGACTCAAAACGTATTCCTATGGTACTAACTTATTCCCCTTTATCTCTACAGGCACAAAAGGTGGTAAGAAAACACTGGCACGTGCTGCACAGTGACCCTGCATTGGTTGATACATTCCGTGAACCTCCAATTTGTGCTTTCCGACGGTCCAAAAATTTGAAAGACTTGGTTCATGCTAAAAGTGTTAAATTTATTATCCAAAGCCATGGCGACTGGCTCTCAAGCCTACCAAAACCAACGGGTATGTTCCCATGCGGGCACTGTGCACAATGTAGCTATGTCTATAAGGGTAACTCTTTTCCACACCCACATACAGGGGAACGGTTTGTACTAAAAGGCTTTGCTAACAGCTCAACCACATTTGTGGTTTACTGCCTCTTCTGCCCTTGTGGCAAGCTATACGTTGGCCAAACTACAAGAGAGGTACGCACCAGGATAAGTGAACACCTGCGGTGAGATGGATTCACCGGTAGCACGACATTTTTGTGAGGCTGGTCACAATGTCACGCAGTTAAGATACAGGGTGGTGGAGGAGGTGGCACCCTCGTATAGGGGAGGTGATAGGGAGTTGAAATTAATGCAGAGAGAACTTTACTGGATCTATAAGTTAGACAGCAAATTTCCTCATGGTATGAATGAGGATACTAGTCTGGTTCCTTTTCTTAAGTAAGTGAGCGTATGTGTTGTTGTTGGTGTTCCTGGTGTGCTCCCTACTTGTCCCAGTGTATGGGTGATTCAACATATGTTTTGCCTCATTGCTGGTGCTATATTGCACCCAGTCCCACTTTGCTTATGTTTTTTGGTCTCCTTCTCCTTTAAGTGATTATTGCTACTCCCCTTTTTCATGTATATACTTATGTTTGTTTATTTTTTTTTGTTTATACCATTAGATGGTACTGTGTATGCCGCTGGAATATGGACACCTGCCTCTACTCTTCAAGACCCGCGCTTTGGACTGTGCATCAACACCACCGTTTGCCCCCAGCATCTATTCTGAGCCATGGTGTGTGTCCTGGTCCTCCATCCCCGCCCACGCATGCGTGGCGGCCATATTGGAGTTGGCTTCAGCCGCTCTGATGTGGCTGGCAGCGCAAGGCGGGTATCGGAGGAACCGGAAGTGACGTCATGACGCACGCGGCGCCAGACGGGCCGGCCCGGGTGTCCATTGCGGGCGTGCTTTTTTGCTCTGCCATAAGGTATATAAACGTTGTTACATCCGGATCCCATTGCAGCAGCCTAAGGAGCCTCTAACTAATACCCTCTGACGAAGGGACGCCCCGAAACGGCGCTGTCAGGGTATTATACCTCTATGGGACATTGTATTGCCATATGCTGAGTGCCTGCTACTTGCATTTAATACATGTATTATTGCTTTCTGGTATGCTGTTAGCTGTTCAATGTACTTTGCTGCTTACAGAGGCTGCATGTCTCTAGGGGGATTGTGTTGTTTTACCCCAGTGTATCCCAGTGTATACTTTTTCTGTACTCTATGTGTCATTTGCATAAACAGATGTAATTTTTGATACATTTTCAATACAAATTTTTATGCAACCTACTTTGCTGGTGTGCAAGTCAATATTGTTTTATTAGAGGATCGCACATGACGTCATGATGTCACTGACGTCATGATGTCATGTGCAGACCCGATCCTCCCCATAGAGAGGACCAGAGATGTGCAGGGAGGCTGCGCTGATCGCTGGATCCAGGCTGGGTAATGTATTAGCGGGCGATTGGGGGGATCATCAGTAATTGGGGGGATGCCGGCAACCTGTACTAGCTAGCCTAGTGCTAGCTGAAGCTGTTACAGCCATGGGATCAGTTAAAATTATACTAGGGGACTCCTGGGGACAGCCGGCGGTATTCTGCATTCGGCCCATCACTACCTTACACAGTGTCGGGCATACTGCTAAGGAGATAGTTATTCACTTACCGAGCAGGTGGTTGAAATCTGCATCCTGCTTGTGGCTGCATGGCTCTGACAGGACATAGATTTCAAGAATCACCGCGTGGTCCCGCCGTTTATGCCCCTCTGCCCCTGCCGCAAGCCACTCGTCCTGCCGTCAGTATGAAGGCAGAGCTCTGTGAGCTGGTAAGGTGCTGATTTCATTGGCTCCTGACCCTGTCAACAGTGTAAGTCAATTCCATTTCGGTGCACAGAGCTCTGCCGTCTTAGAGATGGCAGAGAGAGTGACCTGAGGCAATGCGAGAGCGGCACATCTGTGCAGTGAATCATCGGTAAGCACCGTTTTATGCCATTTTGTGGCACCTGCAGTCTCTGGTCCTTAAGGGGCCAGAGACTGCTGGTACGGAAGTAGTTAATAGAGTTTTGCCATTCTCCTTTGGCCGTTGGCCTCATCTTCCAGCATAGACTACAACATGAAGAAAGACAAATGCCAGGTTGAAGCATAGCTTGCACAAGAAGGCCATGGCATGTTTTTCAAAAGAAATGCTTAAAGTGACAAAATTATTTTAAATGCTAAAACATTTGCTGGCTGTGTAATCAGTAAAATCCATAAGTGTGAAAATATGCCCTGTAATGGAGCAGCAAAACCTTTCTTAGCGTGACATCAATAGTCGTTGAAATTCAGCAACTCCTACCACTCATTTGCTCGCTTAGAAAGAAACAGGAATCCACACTTTTGGCAGTCTCATTAACACGAGTTCCATTTAGGGCTACGCATCGTGTGCACTTTTGACTGAGGCGTAAAACAACACAAATGTACTAAATGGAACGCCTAATCTCTTAGAGTGAGAATGTTCTCTCCAGGGGAGGAAAACTCCATCAATGCAATAACTGACCAATTACTTTATTGCACTTTTACAGTGCGTGTGATGGACAACACTGCTTAAGTGGCCACAACAGCTGGTGTATATTTCACTTTTCTCCATCCAAAACTATTTTGGGCACATTAGCAGATGAGGCAGCATCTGGCCATGTGTTAAGAATATGGCAATTGAGCTTTGGTGGGTCGGTGACAGATTCAGCTTTTTAGGAAGGTTTGCAGATTGAGATTGACTCCTGTCTACATGCATTATATTAACACGTACCAACTGCCCTTCTGTTGCTCCCAGATCCAGCTCCTCCTGCCGGCGCCTCTTACTGAGTGGCTTATACACTGTCAGTCTCATTTACTTAGCTGAAAGTTTTTATTCCACAACCTTGTGGCTTTAGTACATTTGCTGTGGCCTTGACACCTGTACAGGTGCTATTGCATCTTGCTTAGGTGACACCGTCTGTGCAGAAGCTGTGGAAACCTGCAGTTTTCAGCAACATCAGATGCTGTAGTTTCTTAGAAAAGTAAAATTAAAAAAAGCTAAATTTTATTGTTTAAAGGACCACTATTGAGAAAATGTAATCGATTGATCGGAAATCGATTCTATCGAATCAACCGATCGATCGATTTGTGGCCAATTTCGATCGGTTTGATCTATCTGACTGGATGGAAAGTCTAGGTCGATCTGCTGCCAGCAGCAGATCAACCTAGATTTCCCATCCAGTCAGATAGATGGCCCATAAAGTTGCATTGGATCTTATGGTCCAATAATGCATTTAGATTGATTTCCTATTCTTAGTGTGTGGCACATATCAGATAGATTCCTGTCAGATTCGACTTGACAGGCATTTGACAGAAATCTATCTGATGGTCGAAACTTCTGCAAATGTATGGTTACCTTAAGAAGTACATTCTACCCTGAGTAAAACGAACTAGAAATTACTTTTCTGACGTCAGTGACGGGACCCGGTTTCCAAAGCTGCGGGCAGAGGGGAACAGCAGCGTGGGAGCGATCGGAGCGGATGGGGTGGAGGAAGCCCCACGTATGTATGCAATTTTTTTAATTGTTCAGCTCTTAGTCCCTTTAAACTCCCTCTGGTGCTCCCTATTGATTTTTTTAACAGGCATTGGCAATCCTCCCTGAGAAGATTCCCATTGGTCTGATAAAAGGACCAATAGGGGGCTCTAGGACTTGCTATACTCCATATAGCATCACCACCATGCTCTCTGCTCCCTGCTTACTCACCCCTGTAGCACACTATTGTGTTCCCCCCAGGCCTCCCACTGGCAAACAGGGCAGAGCGCCCACAGCATCCCGTCCTGTGATACCCCTGGCCACCCCTGCACTGCCAGGTTGTTAACCCACGCTGAATAGGGGTTAATGTGCAACAGTGCAACCATGCAGAAGTAGCCAGGGGTGTCACAGGGCAGGGTGCTTTAGGTGCCCTGCACTGGGTGCCAGTGAGGTTGGGTACAGTAGTGTGTTACGAGGGCAGCAGCGGTGCTGACAGCAGTGTGGGGCGTGTTATACTAACATATAGCAAGCTCCAGAGCATCTTTCAAATTCCCTCCAGCACCTTCTATTGGTCCATCAGAGAGTACTGGTGGTTAAAATTGACAGAGCCTGTAATGATACGCTCTATCTGAAAGCAATAAGACGGGGAAGGGGGGGGGGTCGTGGGGTTAAATACATACCTGTCATGACGTCTTCTGACACACGTGATGCCCCCCCCCCCTCCTCCATGGCAGTGAGCTGACAGCCATGTTTCCAGAGATAGCCGAAGGTCTTCGGAAACCACCGCCTGCATGGCCGGGTGGGGAACCACCAATCAGGCCACAGCTGCCGAGTTGGAGGTGGGCCATGGCCATGCAGGTGGGCGTAGACAGAGCTCTGGTGACATTTTGAAAAAAATTGGCAGGGTCGGTGTGATGATCCGCTCAGCTGGCTGCACAGGCAGACAGCTGTTTGTCCATTCCTCTAGTCTGTGGGCTGCAGGTCTCTGGAACAGAGACCTGTCTTTCCATTGCAAGTTTCTGTTCTGTTCTCTTGCTGGGGAATTTGCATACATTCGTTATGCAAATCCCCTACCTGCCTTCTTTGATGACTGGCACTATAAGAGCTTTATGTTTCCCAGAATGCTTCGCTGGTCATTTCCCTTCCATGCTCAGTTCCTGATGGACACTGCTGGAGTGTCAGCCATTGCTATCTAGTATAGTTAATTCCTGGGGGTTGCTTTAGGCTCCCCTTCTAGCCCAGTCAGGTTGTATTATCTGTATTGCCTGTTCTGTCTTGTCTTGCCTGTTTGCCATTGTCCTGTCCCTATGGTGGTTGACAGGAAATGGTTCTGATCTATGTTCTTGGAGTATAGCTGGTGCAGCGGTTGCTACCAGCTATCTCTTCTGTTCTGTCTTCTGGGATCGCGCTAGCTACTTTGTGCTAGCGCTGGGGATCCTTCTGTTCTGTCTCCTGGGATCGCGCTAGCTACTTTGTGCGAGCGCTGGGGATCCTTCTGTTCTGTCTTGTCGGTCGCGATTGCGCTGTCACCAGCGGCGGTTGATAGCGAATCGTTCTGTCTTGCTGAGATCGCACTAGCCGCTAGCGTTAGCGGCTGTGGATCTTTCTGATCTGTGTTCCTGCTTGGATCACACTTGCTCTGGCGGAAGAGCGGTGGATCCTTCCTGCCTAGTTCTTGTTTTTCGTGTGTCTGTCTTGTCCGCTGCGCTTGCTACAGGCTCGGTGAGGTAACCGTTAAGCAAACGCTCGCGTCCCCTGTTTCATGTTTGTCTGTTTATGGTTAGTTAGGCGTGCTTGTCTCTATTGTGCTTATCACGTGGAGATCGCGCATAACCTCGTGCACTGTTGCGAATGAGTGCGGTGTTCGCGGTTAGCTAGCGTTGTTATTTTCCATATCTCCTTATTGTATTTGCTGTGCCTTTGCTACCCTCGTATTCTATTCTGTTCTGCCTTGTGTCACGTCTCGCGATCGCACCTCTCGCGATCGCGTTCCTATTTCGTATCTGCTGTTGTGTGTGCGCGGTCGCGGAGTGGCGACTGGATTGGCGCACACACATACAACCTATCCCTTTTGCTCAATCTCATTCGCAATCGCCTCTCTTGCGATTGCGTTCTGCGCTTCGTACAATTCCTGTCTGGCACTTGTGGAGGTACAGAGGATTGGTTCCTCTGCACTCCCCAGCGCCATCTGCCGACAGGAATTTCCCTCTACAGGTGCGTAGCACCTTTTGCTGGGTTCCTGCAAATTATACGCTTGTGGAGGATCTCCACCGTGTCAGCGCACGCGTTGTGCGCTGATCACGGGGAAAGTTCCACAATCGTGACAGTCGGTTCTGAAAGGGAAATAGAGCGATTACCTGTCTGAAGAGGAGATGTAAGGACAGGTGAGTATTTAACCACCTAATCCCCCAAATCCTCCATTATTCAGGCAGAGACTGACACTCCAACTCTGTAAATGTAGATACTTTCTAAGGGCTGGTGCACACCAAAACCCGCTAGCAGATCCGCAAAACGCTAGCAGATTTTTAAACGCTTTTTTTTATTTTTATGAGGCGTTTTGCTAGCGTTTTGCGGATTGCTGCTGCGGTTTTCAGTATAGTAGATTTCATATATTGTTACAGTAAAGCTGTTACTGAACAGCTTCTGTAACAAAAACGCCTGCAAAACCGCTCTGAAGTGCCGTTTTTCAGAGCGGTTTGCGTTTTTCCTATACTTAACATTGAGGCAGAAACGCATCCGCAATCCAAAAAATGCCTCACCCAGGCATTTTTCGTTTCTGCAAAACGCCTGCCGCTCTGGTGTGCACCACCCCATTGAGATACATTGACCAAGCAGATCCGCAGCCGCAAGCGGATCTGAAAACGCCCAAAAAGCCGCTCGGTGTGCACCAGCCCTAACAGATTAATGGGAATCCTCTCAGGGAGGCACTGGAAGGAAGTTCAGAGATGCACTTGGGCTTGCTATCGAAAGCAGGTGATTTTGACGCAAGGAGCTCAGCGCCGAAACTAAGCAAAAAAGCATGCAGTGAATTAGCATGCCAATTGTATTTTGAAAAGGAACAGGCAGAATAGCTATGAAAAATAAGCAATGAGGAATGGGAAGACACATTTTTAATTCTCTGTTATACTAGTTACTGTTATACTAGTTCCAATAATTTTCCCCCCTATTTTTTTTATGTTTTTGTTTACTAATATACATTTACAATGAATAAACATGTCATTATAATTTGAATAACATAGCAACAATAATAATTTATCATACATATTTTAATTCCTGCTCAGTCTCTAAACATTTATTTGTGTTATGTGCCTATAACTGTGTGAGTTGTAGTCCGTTACCACTATTATTTTTTTTTTAAGCTGTAGGGTTGAGGAATGGAAAGTTCAGGCTTGCAGCTTCAGTAATGGAACATCTTGTGGATCTCTCTGCATGGGTCTTACAGACCTTTTCTCGCAGTCACAAAAACCATGAATGTGTTTTTTGCAGAGGAATCATAGGAAGTGCAAAAAAAGTTACTTTTTACTGTGAAAATGATTTTGATAAATTGCCAGAAAATCCCACTTGTAAAAAAAAAAAATCTTGATTTCAGTTACTGTCTGATAAAAATGGTCTTTTTTATGTCAAAGTTATCTACAGACAAGTCAGGCAAAAACAGCGATGGAAATTTGGCACACCAGGCAGTAATTTGGTCGCCGTCAAGAGGCAGAGCCCAAATTATGATAAAAAACGTGTAATTTGTCCACCAGCAATAGTTGGCAGCTGAATTGCGTCTTACCATACAGTCCATGGCGGCCTAGAGGGAGAATAGTAGTTAATATTAGGGATGGTCGGAAATGCCAATTTCCGATTCCGCGGTAAATACACATTCCGCCATTGCCAAATACCGATTCCGCTTACCGCTACCAATTTCCGCATTACGATGCGGAATTTCCGCCGGAAATCGCGGAAATTCCGCCCGACTTTAACATCGATTTTCTCAAAAACTATAAGGTCTTTTTGAAAACTTTTTTTTGCATCTTGTTCAGGAGATTCTGTTTAACAAACCCTGAAAATTTGGTGTTTCTAGGACTTACGGGGGCTTTGCTATTAACCGCTAAGTAAATGCAGAAAATAGGCAGGTGCAGATTTTCTGCATTTTACATTACAGTAAAAATCCGCCGACTTTAGTGGTTAATAGCAAAGCCCCCGAAAGTCCTAGAAACACCAAATTTTCAGGGTTTATTAAACATAATCTCCTGAACAAGATGCAAAAAAAAAGTTTTCAAAAAGACCTTATAGTTTTCGAGAAAATCGATGTTAAATTCAGGCGGAATTTCCGCGATTTCCGGCGGAAATTCCACGATCGGAATTTTGGAAATTGCATTTCCGTGGAATCCGAATGAGCATCCCTAGTTAATATCGCCAGTACTTTTGCAGGAGCAGGGTGAGCCATTTTTCTGCTTCACCCTGAGCCCATATTTCACGGTGCCTTTATTACACATTACACATAATTACACATCTACAGATATCTTCAACTACAAAAGGGCTGTGGTTGCCTACAGAGCAGGGGCGAGAGAGGCTCCAGCCTCAGGGTGCAGTGTAGGAGGGGGCACACAACTTACTCAGCTATTATTCCTTATTGTGTTTGAAACAGAGAGGGGATACATGGCAGTGACTGCAAGCCAGATAACTAGAGATTAAGGTGTTGGGGGCTCTGGGGCGCCTCTTAGTCTAATAGCAATCAGTGTGTGATGGGAGGGATGGTGGAGGGGGGGCACTTTAGTGTCTCAGCCTTTAGTGTCTCAGCCTTGGGTGCTGGAGGACCTTGTCCCAGCTCTGCTACAGAGGGACATTGAGTCAGAAATCTTCAAGACCATAACTTCACAATAGCTGGAACTCACTATTTATTATTCACGTTTGAGTTCTCCAGTTGCTTACAAAGACATTGAACTGTAACTCAAGTCACAAAACCATTACAGAGTTATATTTAATATGCCCAAAGTGATATCCACGAGGTTTTTATTGTCAGAATTATTTTTTAGATCCTACAATTTTAGTTTGGAAACTTCTGTATCCATATATCCTGTCCTGTACCAGCTGAGCCTTATTCTAAAATGAATATTGCACAGACAGCACTACCGATGAACAAATATGGTCATTTTCACATGGCCACAATTTTCATTAAAATGTCAAACATTTTTGCACAATTTTTCACAAAATGCTTTGATGTCTAGAAGCATGAGGAATGTTTGCACAGATGAGTATAGCACAGGATGTTATGGGCAGGCATGTGAGGTCAAAAAACATGAAGAAACACATTTTTAAGAAAGTTTCTATTTTCACAAAAATGTGTATATTGCAAAAATTCAGGCAAAAATGCAAATATCATTAATTTTAATGGCAGTGTAGTGGCCCTTCCTACCCCCTACATATACTTTTAAAAACACACGATTGGTTCGCACGATGGCCAGGGGCCCGGACCTCTCTCACTGGCCGGGGCCCCAAGGCCAATGCGCGATACCTGGAGGGGAGTGCAGGTGGGCCTGGACCTCTCACACCCAGGCTCTGGACCTCTCACATCCAGAAAACTCACCAACACTGCCTCCATACTGAATGCTAAATTCGACACACACAAGCAATAGAACACAGCAATACATGCATCCAGCTACATTTGAGTCGTCATATACTTCCCTGGTAGTCTAGTGAACCCCTCTATCTAGACTTTCCTAGTGATCTAGTGGCTGCCTCTCTTTATATACTTTATCCTGATAGTCTAGTGGTGCCCCCCCCCCCCCAATAGACTTCTATAGTGGTCTAGTGACCCCGTCATTTATACTCTTAACCTTGGTAGTGTAGGGATTCCCCCTACCTCATGCAGAGATCAGCAGCTAAAAGCTTGCAGGTAAGTATTTGCTCACATAAAAAATAATAAAAAAGATTAAATATGATTTAGATAAAAAAGGTGGGTATAACGCAGCAGGTACAGCACTGGTAATCTACATATGTAAAAAAAGAGAAAGAGAAAGGACAAACCAGTATATGCTGTTCAAAAACTGCACAAATGTATTGAACAATTCACAATACCAACACCAATGTTTCAAATCAAATCAAAGATAGCTTTATTGGCAGGACCAAGATTCATACAGGTTTTGCCAAAGCAAGGGGGAAAGGGGGACATGAAAGGGGGTGGGGTAGGGGGACAATGGCTAAGCAGTATGTGGACATTTTTAGTTTTACAGTTCCGTTATGCTCCTCTCAGTCTGTGGCATGCTGTGACATAGTGTGCAGCGATTGTTACTGTGGATTCCTCTTCTCCAATGTTACTTCAAAAAAAGTGTCAGTTGTAAACTGACACAGTATGAGTTTATAATAGTTGTCAGCAGAATAGAGCACATTGCAATGCAAAAGTCAGGTACAGTGTCTCACTATGAATATTAAACATCAAATCATTAAAGAGACACTGAAGCGAAAAAAAAAATATGATATAGTGAATTGGTTGTGTACTATGAATAATTACTAGAAGATTAGCAGCAAAGAAAATATTCTCATACTTTTATTTTCAGGTATATAGTGTTTTTTCTAACATTGCATCATTCTATAATATGTGCAGATTACACAACACTCAGCATTCAAAATGAGTCTTTCAGAGCAGTCTGTGAAGTAATGATCTCCTCTAGCAGAGGAAAAGTAAATAGTCCAGGAACAGTTGAGATAATAAAAGTCAGATAACAGCCCTCTCTACGACTAACTTAAGGTGCCCATACACTCGTCAGATTGGCAGCAGATAGATAAGAAATGCATCTGATGATCTATCTGATGCGTTTTTAGAACATTTTTTACCAGGATAGAATTCCAATAGATTTCAGTTTGAAATCTATTGAAATTCGATCTGATGGCATTTTTTTGCCATCAGATTTCCATTAAGGCCAATGCAAAATGATAAGCAATCTCATCAGATCGACCTAAATTTTCCATCCTGCCAGTTCCACAGAAATCCATCGAAATCGATCAAAATCGGCCATCGATCGGTCGATTGGCCAACCGATTTTCAATCGATTAATCGATCGATCGATCTGGATCGATCGGTCGGCCAGAAAATCGGCTCAGTGTATGGGCCCCTTTAGCTGTGCTACACATACAAATCATAATATCATCATTTTTTTTTCGCTTCAGTGTCTCTTTAAGCACCAATGTAATTAGCCTCAGAATACAATATTGGCCACCGTGCCTAGTGTTAAATAGCATACCGGGAGCACCCAGCCATCACCTAAGGAGGTAATCCATTCAATATTAATAATTCCAAGGATTATGACCACTCACAGAGAATAACTGAGTACGACCAATATGATCAATGAATACATATTTATAGAATAGAAGGAGATCCACATAGTGCATAAGTATAGCCCAATGCTGACTAAAGTCATAACCCTGTATTGTGCATGTCCAAGCATCATATGTATTGTTGATCTGCCGGTCAGTAGTGAAGTAGTATGTTTGAAATTTAGGACACAAGTCGCTACAATTAGTCCATGCTTTTCCTCAGATATTGGTAATAGAAAGCAATTAGAGTCCTGTTCCAGCTCCAGTATAGAGATGCTAATCAGTATTTGCTCCCCTCTCCCCTGTTCTAGTGATGAGTAGTGTGCCTCATCCTTCAGTGCAGCCAGCATTGGCTACTTTGTTTCTCAATGTAACCCAACACCTTGGGGTCCTCCTTGCTTGCCAACTTCCCTCTCCCAAATTCTTCTTAGACTAGAGCCCAGCTTCTCAACCAGTGTACTTGTACCCCAATTGGTACATTGGCATGATGCAGTTAATTAAAGAGACTCTGAAGTCTCCCGAAAACGAGCTTTTTACTTACTCATTAACATTATTGCCCCTCTTAAAATGCCCGCAGAACTGCGGCTGAAAACTAGAGATTGCCCGAACGGTTCGCCGGCGAACGGTTCGCCGGCGAATTTCGGTGGTTCGCGAACTTCATGGCGGCTTGATTCGCCTCCTTTACTACATCATCAGGGTCAACTTTGATTCTCAACATCACAGTCAGCAGGCACATTGTAGCTAATCAGGCTACACTCCCTCCTGGAGCCACTCCCCCACTCATAAAAGGCAGGCAGCGTCAGGCATTGGACTCACTTGTGTGCCTGCACTCAAACTTGTGTTGCATAGACAGCCTTGGTAATTCCTACTGTGTGTGCCACTGCCAGCCAGGCCCAGCACATTCAGTGACTACATGTGTGTGTGACAGGTGCACATTGTAATACCCATCACTGCATATACCTACCTGTTGTTCACAGTGCACCCACCAACCTACGTGAGCGCACGCAGTGTCACTGTGCCTGTCCGGTACCTGTCTATGTGTGACAGGTGCACATTGGTTCTTTACCTATTGAGTCTGTGCAACCTATGTAATTTTGTGTATAAAGGAAGCTGCCTGTCTCATGAATAATTAATCTGATTATCAACTGCAAACCTGTGTTTGTGCCTTCATTGTAGTTGATTCAGGTTCAACGCTGGTACCGGCCAGAACTCACAAAGTATCATTTCTAGGTCATCCCTGATGGGATAATTGGGTCTGAAAACTGACCAATCCTTTCAAACTTCAGCGCACCCACCTACCTACGTGAGTGCACGCAGTGTCACTGTGCCTGTCTGGTACCTTTCTGTGTGTGACAGGTGCACATTGTAATACCAATCACTGCATATACCTACTACCTGTTGTTCACTGCAGTGCACCCACCTTGCCAATTGGCGTTAGGCGGTCCTGGGGCTGCCGCCGCGGTCACGCCCATTGGCGTGAGGCGGTCCTTAAGTAGTTAAAGAGGCACTAAAGCGAAAAAACGTAAAATTTAAAATATGTACAAACATAAACAAATAAGAAGTACATTTTTTCCAGAGTAAAATGAGCCATACATTACTTTTCTCCTATGTTGCTGTCACTTACAGTAGTCAGTAGAAACCTGACAGAAGTGATAGGTTTTGGAATAGTCCATCTCTTTATAGGGGATTCTCAGGGATATATTTATTTTCAAAAGCACTTAGTGAATGGCAGTTACTCTGTCCAGCATCTTTGTATGAATCCTTTTAGGGAATATCTTTATAAAGAATAAAAGCCTTGCTGAGAATCCCCTGTGAAGAGATGGACTAGTCCAAAACCTGTCACTTATGTCAGATTTCTACTGCCTACTGTAAGTGACAGCAACTTAGCAGAAAAGTAATTTATGGCTCATTTTACTCTGGAAAAAATGTACTTCTTATACTGTATGTCTATGTTTGCACATATTTTTAGGCTGCATTTCCACTTGTGTCGTGCGAATCGCCGCGGTAAAAATTCGCGTTCATGCGGGTCCATGCGAATTCGCATGGATGACGATGTTGGAGAATTTAACCATGGCAGTGCTGGTGTGCTTTTCCATTGTTTCTATGCGAATTCGCATACTCAAACCTCATGCGAATTTGCTATTAAATACATTGGGCTCGATTCACAAAGCGGTGCAAAGTGTTAGCACCATGGTGAAAAGGCCCTTATCACGCCTAAAGTCACTTTAGGCATGATAAGAAGAAACTCGCGCGAAGTTGCCGCGCGTACGCGCGTACGCGCGCGCGCAACACCCGACGCTTCGCGCGAAGCTCCCATTAAGCCCTATGGGACTTTGCGCGCGCTCTCACGCGCGTACGCGCGAACGCGCTTGCGCGCGGTAACTTCGCGCGAAGAGCAGGAAAAATCGGTGATAACTCAGTGGTGAAAAGGTCATCACGCCTAAAGTCTTTTAGGCGTGATAACTGGGTTATCACCGCTTTGTGAATCGAGCCCATTGGGCTCGATTCACAAAGCGGTGATAACCCAGTTAAAGACTTTAGGCGTGATAGCCATTTTTATCATGCCTAAACTCAGTTTAGGAATGATAAGTTCAGGCATGATAAGTTTAGGCATGATAAGTTTAGGCATGATAAGATTAGGCATGATAAGTTTAGATAAGTTTAGATCGCGCGCAAAGTCCCGCACGCAAAGCAGCGCCATTAAACTCTATGCAAAGTGCACCAGACTTTGCAAGCGCAAAACTTTTGATCAGCTGTGCACTGCGGTGCTAACCCAGTTGGTGCTTAAACTTATCATGCCTAAACTTATCACACCTAAACTTATCATGCCTAAACTTATCACACCTAAACTTATCACACCTAAACTTATCATGCCTAAACTGAGTTTAGGCATGATAAAGGGCTTTTCACCAGGGTGCTAACTGTTAGCACCGCTTTGTGAATCAGGCCCCTCATGCCTAAAAACTTATCACACCTAAACTTATCATGCCTAAACTTATCACACCTAAACTTATCACACCTAAACTTATCATATGATAAAGGGCTTTTCACTAGCGTGCTAACTGTTAGCACCGCTTTGTGAATCAGGTCCATTGTATACGATTCGCATAGTGGTATGCGGTATGCGAATTCTGATGGCTCTGCCATGCAAATTTTTTCTGCACAGAAAAACGCAAAGGAATCCTGACAAGTGGAAACAGTCCCATTCACTTGTATTGCTATGCGAATTTGCATGTGAAAAACGCATGCGAATTCGTGATAGTGGAAATGGGCCCTTAATTTTACAATTTTTCGCTGTAGTGTCCCTTTAAAGAGGAACTTCAGTGAAAATAATGTTATAAAAAAGTGCTTAATTTTTACAATAATTATGTATAAATGATTTAGTCAATGTTTGCTCATTGTAAAATCTTTCCTCTCCCTGATTTACATTCTGATATTTATCACATGGTGACATTTTTACTGCTGGCAGGTGATGTCACTGGAAATATCTGCTGCTTGCTATTTTGGCAGTTGTAAACAGCTGTTATTTCCCACAATGCAACAAGGCTCCTACAGTGTGATTTCAGTACCTCAGTGCTGTGAGGCCCATTTATGGGAGGGATTTCACCACAGTATCAGCCATACAGCGCCCCCTGTTGATCCGTTTGAGAAAAGGAATAGATTTCTCATGAGAAAGGGGGTATCAGCTACAGTCTACCCGTCATCACATCATGGCTGGACTACTGCAATGCCCTTTATGCTGGCCTCCCCAAAAAGGACCTGCGTCGCCTGCAATTAGTGCAGAATGCTGCTGCCAGATTGCTAACAAACCAGCCTCACCACTGTCACATTACACCGATCCTTCGCTCACTGCACTGGCTACCAGTAGAATGGAGAATACTCTTCAAGATTGGACTGCTGACATTCAAATCCCTGCACAATCTGGGCCCTGGATACATGAAGGACCTGCTGAAGCTGCACCACACCTCTCACAACCTCAGATCAGCAAGTTCTATAAACTTGGTCACTCCCAGAGTGCACCTCAAAAAATCTGGAGATAGAGCCTTCTATCATGCTGCCCCTACTCTTTGGAACTCCCTGCCACACCCAGTAAAGACAGCACCATTCCTGGAGCTATTCAAATCCAGACTGAAAAGCCACCTGTTTAGCCTGGCATTTCCAGACTTATAAAATTCTTCCTCTGTACCACGATGGTCTGAGCCATGCTTATGCGCTTTGAGTCCCATGGGAGAAAAGCGCTTTACAAATGTTATTTGTTGTTGTTGTGGATTGGGAGGAAGTTAAATTCTTGGGCACGGTTTCTCTTTAAGGGCTCATACACATGCCCAATTGCGGATTGCTGGCGGGTTAGGCGCCGGGATTCATCAAGTGCCATAAACACGCGCCTGATTGTCGGCTGAGGCAGTAGTCATTAGCTGCCTCAGCCGACTTAAACCAGGTGTGTGTATCAGGCTTTACTTGCTAGAAATTCAGCTAAAGCAGCAGAAGGGAAATACAAGGCAGACTTTCTATACATGTGTTAATTAGTTTGTCTCCACCTTCCAAGCAAGATGTTCTAGTCAGTTACAATGTCGTTGTTAAGTTATTTATAAAGAGCTGCTTCCTACTCATGACTCAGCAGACCTCCTATGCAAATGTAAGCATACATGGGTTATAATTCATACCCAAAATGATACCGCTTAAAATATTCATTGAGGGGACTCTAAATTATGTACTGTACAGCAAGAGTACTGTTGTTGTCAGTGCTTGTCACACGTTTCATCTGGTAAATTTCCCAGAAGGCACAGTGATTTTAATTATATCTCACAAAGAGTTGTTCCGAAACCTTTAAATAATTAATTTGTTGTCAACAAAACATCCATAAAACTGAAACTATACTGTACTTACACTAAGAATACAGTATGTTTTGAGTTACTATTGTAAAATCTGTTTTGCAGTATTCTTGTACTTCTTTAGAATATGTGTACATAATAATATTATTAATAATTATAATAGTTTTTCTTATCATTTTTAGCAGGAGACTTGTTATTGATATTATTTGTGTTATTATTTAGTATTGTACATCTTGTACATTGCTGTACAGACTATATCGTCTTGACACTAACTATCCCTCAGAGGAGCGAATAATTTAATCCCTACCATAGTCATATGTCTTTGTATGTATTGTGTGGTGTATGTATCGTAGTCTAGGGCCAATTTACGGGGAAGCCAGTTAACTTATCTGTATGTTTTTGGGATATATAAGGAAACTGGAGTGCCTGGAGGAAACCCACACAGACACAAGGAGAACATACAAAGTCTGTGCAGATAGTGCCTGGCTGGGATTTGAATCGGGGACCCAGCGTTGCAAGGCGAAATTGCTTCACCACCATACTTGTTATCTATAATAATAATCCACAGTTGTAAGCAGGCACGGACCCAGAAGTGGAAAGATCACCATGACAACCAGGCATCCTACCTAATAGAAACCCTGTGTCTCTGCATCCCATGTCCATGTGTGTGTGTCCCTGCTTTGCGCTACTGCGCATGTGCCACAGGGAGAGCCATTGTTCGGACAGGAGCAGGACAGCCCGGGGGCCGGCCGGCTGGGCGGACGTGCGCGCGTTATTAAAAGGGCTAAGGTCCCTAGTCTTTTATATTACAAGGATTTTGACCAGTATTATTTCAAACTTATCCTACAGACTAACTAAAGGTTGTAATGCTCCTGTGGGTGGCAGCTTCGTGTGGGTGGCGCAGTTGTGGGTGGTGGCTTAGGGTGGGCAGTGGCAGCTAACTGTGGGCGATGCAGTTGTGGGTGGCAACTTAGAGTGGACGGCTGCTCAGTGTGGTTAGCGATTCTTTTGAGAGTTGGGGTTCCCTGGTGTACAAAGAACTGACACACTTTCCACAGTACTTAGCAATTCTTACATCCTAGCACCAATATATCACTCATCATTCCTCAGCAGGGCCTACAATTCCCATTACTTCTAGGACCACTTTGACAGGAAACAAAATAGCCTAGAAATATATTTTTGGGATTGTAGGATAAAGGCTGAACGCCCAGAGGAAGTTCACACAGACTTGAAGAAAACAAGTAAACCCCATGTCAGCGGTGGCCCTGCAGGAGCTTGCACCCAGAATTGTAGCATACCAGCCAAACCCACAGCAAGAATTTATCTTTGATCTATAGATGCATAAAGTTATTACACAGAAGTTCTCCTTATGGCAGTGTGTGCACATCTGCCAAACAGTATTAACACATTGCACTCAAAAATGAATGTACACACAACCTGTAATAGCAACGAGAAAAAAGGTCTACCACAAAACTAGCTCAAATTATAAAAAAAATGCTAATTTTCTTACTGGGGCATACCCCACACTTTTCAAAGACATTTAAAAACAGACGATTGGAGGCGATTGTTTGTATATATGTATCTACGAAGGAACCCCCCCAAAGAAAGGGGGAGGGGCGAATAGCCCAGATACCAAGCAAGGAAATAATAATAGTAATAAAAAAGGTAGTTTCTGGATGAAGTGTAATACTAACCAGTGAGAAGGAGGGATGGGTGATGACAAGCTTCCCTGGCAATGCACCAGAATAGAGCTAGGCAGACTGAGGTCATATTGATTACAACAGAAACATTTATGATTATATTGGGACGCTTGTAATGAAGGGTCAGGATGTAGACTTCATAATAAACACAGAACAGTGGGTAAATGGAATTTGATTTTATGCCTGACAATCACTCTTTAAAGTAACTCTTTGTTGCCTCACTACAGAGTGCCTTTAAAAGACCAATATGGTCTTGAAAGACGAAAGGGAATGGCTTTCTCCAAGTACTAGGAGACTTCCACCTGACACTCATAGCAATAATGCTAATGTGTGTACCATTTTCCCGAGCATATCTCCGAAACACTCTTCACTCCTATGCTCAATTAATATTGCCCAGGTTAATTTTAGGTTTACTTGAATGCTTACACAAAGTCTTCTTCCAAAGTTTTGCCTTAACTGAAGTCATGTGTTCCGCATGGTATGTGGGTATTTTTCATTGCAGAAAACTGAATAACGATAGAAAATTTATGGAATGAAGCAACGCTGTAAGTATTTTTCTAGGAATCTCAGTAAAAGGATTTATGAGAGATTCGGTTTCAGAAAAGTCATTCAGGCTGAAGTTTTTCTGGCCCCTGTAACCATTTTCATACAATAAATTTAATTTTCTGGGGCACAGCCTATATTTATATTTGTAGATAAAATTAGTTGTATTATTTTAAGAGCCAGCTACCCCAGAATATGCAGGGCATTATGTAGTCCAGCTGATCCTTACAGTTCTTATGTCTCTGCATAACAAGTTAACTAAAAAATGCCTAAAATGCCCATTTTCAAACTAAATAACACACATATCAATTGTATGTGTCCATTTATGAAAGGCCAAATAACTTGACCTTCAAACTGTGCATTATGTATGCTGAAATTATTCTAGAATCATAAAAGTGGCAACCATCCAAGCAGATTGCAACTTTTTACTCTGATTACATGATGCTTTAAAGGGAAATCCGCCTTGAAGAAATACCCAGGTGACAATAAATTGATGAGATAAATATGTGTATGTACAGTGCCAAGCATACAAATAACTATCTTGTGTTCCTTTTTTTTTCTCTGCCTGAAAGAGTTAACATTCAGGTATGCAAGTGACAGTTTCTCTCCAGTCGCACTATAGCATAACCCTCTCACTGATAAGGAATTACAGCCATAAAACTCTTTCCTGGCTGAGAATACCTACTGAGAGCAGGGAAGAGATAAAAGGGTCAATTGTTCATAGAGTTTATCTCTGGTACACCTCAAAGACTGTGTCATTGAGCAGGAAATTAAACATTAAACACATATGTAGACATAAAATAAAACTGGGACATCTCAAAAGGTCGTTTTCAGAAGTAGGAGGATAGATGCAATTGTTTATCTCAACAGTTTATTTTCACCTCAGTATTCCTTTAAATATCTACCAGTGGTGTATGCGCAAGTGCCTGTTTATTATGGTGGCAATCAGCAATTGTTTTGGATGACCATTCTTGCAGGAGAGCCCAGGCCTTAAAGTGTATCTGAGGGGAAAAAAGTGCTCCTACAGAGAACTTAGATCAGGAGGGGGTAGCCTATCGATCAGCGGCGTCGCTGGGGCCTTTGATCCGGGGCACCGGCCTGGAACCTGTTGCCATGGTGCCCCGGATCGATTGAGTGGCAGGAGGGGGCACTGGGCGGAGCGGCAGGGGGGGGATGGGGGAAGCGGGCAGTTAAAAACTCACCTTCCTTCAGATCGACGCAGGCACAGCTTCCATGTGCTTCCGACTTCCTCCCACCGGTGTCCGTCGCCTTGGTTACAGCGTACCCTGTGATGACATCACAGGGGGCGCTCTTAGAAAAAGGAGGGGCGCCGAAGGAGGAAGTCGGAAGCACATGGAAGCTGTGCCTGCATAGATCTGAAGGAAGGTGAGTTTTTAACTGCCCGCTCCCCCCGCCGCTCTGCCCAGTGCCCCCTCCTACACTAGGGGAAGCTACCTATCCAACCTACGCTGGGGGAAGCTGCCTATCTAATCTATACTGGGGGAAGCTGCCTATCTAATCTATACTGGGGGAAGCTACCTATCTAATCTATACTGGGGGAAGCTGCCTATCTAATCTATACTGGAGGAAGCTGCCTATCTAATCTATACTGGGGGAAGCTGCCTATCTAATCTATACTGCGGGAAGCTGCCTATCTAATCTATACTGGGGGAAGCTGCCTATCTAATCTATACTGGGGGAAGCTGCCTATCTAATCTATACTGGGGCAAGCTGCCTATCTAATCTATACTGGGGGAAGCTGCCTATCTAATCTATACTGGGGGAAGCTGCCTATCTAATCTATACTGGGGGAAGCTGCCTATCTAATCTATACTGGGGGAAGCTGCCTATCTAATCTATACTGGGGGAAGCTACCTATCTAATCTATACTGGGGGAAGCTGCCTATCTAATCTATACTGGGGGAAGCTGCCTATCTAATCTATACGGGGGAAGCTACCTATCTAATCTACACTGGGGGAAGCTGCCTATCTAATCTATACTGGGGGAAGCTACCTATCTAATCTATACTGGGGGAAGCTGCCTATCTAATCTATACTGGGGGAAGCTGCCTATCTAATCTATACTGGGGGAAGCTGCCTATCTAATCTATACTGGGGGAAGCTACCTATCTAATCTATACTGGGGGAAGCTGCCTATCTAATCTATACTGGGGGAAGCTGCCTATCTAATCTATACGGGGGAAGCTACCTATCTAATCTACACTGGGGGAAGCTGCCTATCTAATCTATACTGGGGGAAGCTGCCTATCTAATCTATACTGGGGGAAGCTACCTATCTAATCTATACTGGGGGAAGCTGCCTATCTAATCTATACTGGGGGAAGCTGCCTATCTAATCTATACTGGGGAAGCACTTGCAAACGCTTCTTTTCCCACCCGACGCGATTGTAACGTAAACCATTGGGAGCGAAAAGCAAATACGGCAATAATTGTGCAGCACTACGATTGCACTTGGGAAAAAAGCAAAACACGCTAATGGAAGAAAAAGTGCACCACAATTTACATTGAAATCACGGTGCACTAGCGATCAGCAAAACGCCGGCGATCCGCTTGTTCAGGCGGATCGCGGCTGGTGGAAAAGGGCCCTTACAACAAGATGGAACCATAGTAGCAATAAACACATTGAAATTGTAAAAATGGGAGATCTTAGCTTCCAAAATGGACTGCAGGATCTTTAAGGTGTCAGTTCTAAGGAGGAAGCCTTAACATGGTGAGTTGGTCCAGTACAAAATCACTGCAGTCTATTTTGGGAGCTAAGATCCTACCCATTTTTACAACCTACCAACCATGTTTCCCCAAAATAAGACAGTGCCTATATTAATTTTTGCAACAAAAAGATGTGCTAGGGCTTATTTTCAGGGGATGTTATATTTCTATCAACACACAAGTTTCTGTGCTGTGTGTCCTCCTGTCTTCCCCACTATGCCACCTCTTCTTCTGCTGGATCCACCTCTTGTGTGCCCCTGTGTCTCCCTTGTACCTTTAGTGTCTTCCTAGTGTACCACTTTGTACCTGTGTCCTCCTATCCCGTCCTCCTATGTCCTCTGTTTTCCTCTGTCCCTCATGTCATCCTGGTGTCCCCCTTGTCCAGCATCCTGTTATTTCTTCCAGCTCCATGCTGCTGTGTCCCCAAGCTTCACCCTATGGGGAAGAAGTATGACAACTTGTATTTTTACTGGAGCCGATGGTGTTGCAGGTGGGACCATGGCTCTGTTATTGGGCCAATCACTGCACTTGCTGAGTAGCAGTGAGTGCAGTGATTGGCCCAATGACGGAGCCATGGTAGCACCCTTGAGACCATGGGCTCCGGTAATAGCATATGTTGCCATACTTTTCCTCTTACTGCCGCTACAGCTTAATTTCGGGGTAGGGCTTATATTTCGAACATGTTCAAAATTACTGCTAGGGCTTACTTTCAGGGGATGTCTTAAAGAGAATCTGTACTCTAAAATTCTTACAATAAAAAGCATACCATTCTATTCATTATGTTCTCCTGGGCCCCTCTGTGCTGTTTCTGCCACTCCCTGCTGCAATCCTGGCTTGTAATTGCCAGTTTTAGGCAGTGTTTACAAACAAAAGACATGGCTGCTAACCAGAGTGTGATAGGCTGAGAGGAGAGCTTGGAGAGGGTGTGTAAAGTTTCTGCCTATCACAAGCAGTGCTGCACATTCCACCCATTCCAGCCTGAGCCTGACAGAGCCGACAGAGGAAAGAAGATAAGATTTATTACAGAGACAGTGCAATTAGAAAAGGCTGCAGTATGCCAGAGCACATTAGAACAGGTATAGGAACGTATAGGATAGAAGTAATAAGGCTCAACATTTTGTTACAGAGTCTGTTTAGGAGGGTAGTTGTTTCTGTTACTAGTGGAATTTCAGCTTGCTGTGAGTGAGTGTTTGAATGCAGAAGATTAATAATTGTTGTCTATCACATACACGGCCACAGGAAGTGATATCCTATCACGTACACAGCTGCAGTGAATGATGTTCTATCACATGCACAGCCACAGGAAGTGATGTTCTATCACATGCACAGCCGCAGGAAGTGATGTCCTATCACATACACAGCTGCAGTGCGTGATGTCCTATCACATGCACAGCCACAGGAAGTGATGTTCTATCACATGCACAGCCATAGGAAGTGATGTCCTATCACACACACAGCTGCAGTGAATGACGTCCTATCACATGCAAAGCCACAGAAAGTGATGTCCTATCACATACACAGCTGCAGTGAATGATGTCCTATCACACACACAGCTTCAGCAGCATGGTGGTGTAGTGGTTAGCAGTGGCTCGCCTTGCAGCGCAGGGTCCCCAGTTTGAATCCCAGCCAGGTCAACATCTGCAAGCAGTTTGTATGTTCTCCCCATGTCTGTGTGGGTTTCCTCCGGGCACTCCAGGTTCCTCCCACATCCCCAAAACATACAGATAAGTTAATTGGCTTCCCCCTAAATTGGCTCAAGACCAGTGTTTCTCAAACCTGTCCTTGTGACTCACCAATGCTTTGCAAGCAACCTCACCTGTGCACAGATGGTATAATTAGTGTCTCAGCTAGGTGGATTCCATGTAGCTGAGACACTAATTACCCCACCGATGCATGGGTGGGGAGGTGTGAGGTTGCCTGCAAAACATGCACCATTGGGGAGTCATGAGGACAGGTTTGAGAAACACTGATCTAGACTACTACGATACATACACTACACAATACATACATACACATACAGTGGCTTGCAAAAGTATTTGGCCCCCTTGAAGTTTTCCACATTTTGTCACATTACTTCCACAAACATGAATCAATTTTATTGGAATTCCACATGAAAGACCAATACAATGTGGGGTACACGTGAGAAGTGGAACGAAAATCATACATGATCCCAAACATTTTTTTTACAAATAAATAACTGAAAAGTGGGGTGTGCATAATTATTCGGCCCCCTTTGGTCTGAGTGCAATCAGTTGCCCATAGACATTGCCTGATGAGTGATAATGACTAAATAGAGTGCACCTGTGTGTAATCTAATGTCAGTACAAATACAGCTGCTCTGTAACGGCCTCAGAGATTGTCTAAGAGAATATTAGGAGCAACAACACCATGAAGTCCAAAGAACACACCAGAAAGGTCATGGATAAAGTTATTGAGTAAAAAAAGTTGAGTACAAAAAGATTTCCAAAGCCTTGAACATCCCACAGAGCACTGTTCAAGCGATCATTTAGAAATGGAAGGAGTATGGCACAACTGTAAACCTACCAAGACAAGGCCGTCCACCTAAACTCACAGGCCGAACAAGAAGAGCGCTGATCAGAAATGCAGTCAAGAGGCCCATGGTGACTCTGGAGGAGCTGCAGAGATCTACAGCTTAGGTGGGTGAATCTGTCCATAGGACAACTATTAGTTGTGCACTACACAAAGTTGGTCTTTATGGAAGAGTGGCAAAAAGAAAGCCATTGTTAACAGAAAAGCATAAGAAGTCCCATTTGCAATTTGCCACAAGCCACGTGGGGGACACAGTAAACATGTGGAAAAAGGTGCTCTGGTCAGATGAGACCAAAATTGAACTTTTTGGCCAAAATGAAAAACGCTATGTGTGGCGGAAAACTAACACTGCATATCACTCAGAAGTTCAGAACACACCATCCCCACTGTCAAATATGGTGGTGGCAGCATCATGCTCTGGGGGTGCTTCTCTTTAGCAGGGACAGGGAAGCTGGTCAGAGTTGATGGAAAGATGGATGGAGCCAAATACAGGGCAATCTTGGAAGAAAACCTCTTGGAGTCTGCAAAAGACTATAGACTGGGGCGGAGGTTCACCTTCCAGCAGGACAATGACCTTAAACATAAAGCCAGGGCAACAATGGAATGGTCTAAAACAAAACATATCCATGTGTTAGAATGGCCCAGTCAAAGTCCAGATCTAAATCCAATCGAGAATCTGTGGCAAGATCTGAAAACTGCTGTTCACAAATGCTGTCCATCTAATCTGACTGAGCTGGAGCTGTTTTGCAAAGAAGAATGGGCAAGGATTTCAGTCTCTAGATGTGCAAAGCTGGTAGAGACATACCCTAAAATACTGGCAGCTGTAATTGCAGCAAAAAGTGGTTCTACAAAATATTGAATCAGGGGGCTGAATAATTACGCACACTCCACTTTGCAGTTATTCATTTGTAAAAAATGTTTGGAATCATGTATGATTTCCGTTCCACTTCTCACGTGTACTCCAGTTTGTATTGGTCTTTCATATGGAATTCCAATAAAATTGATGCATGTTTGTGGCAGTAATGTGACAAAATGTGGAAAACTTCAAGGGGGCCGAATACTTTTGCAAGCCACTGTATGACTATGGTAGGGATTAGATTGTGAGCCCCTTTAAGGCACAGTTAAGTGACAATATACTCTGTACAGCACTGCGGAAGATGCTCTATATAAATACTAAATAATAATATGTCCTATCACATGCACAGCCACAGGAAGTGATGTCCTATCATATGCACAGCTGCAGTGAATGATGTCCTATCACATGCACAACCACATCAAATGATGTCCTATCACATGCACAACCACATCAAATGATGTCCTATCATATGCACAGTTGCAGTGAATGATGTCCTATCATATGCACAGTTGCAGTAAATGATGTCCTATCACATGCACAACCACATCAAATGATGTCCTATCACATACACAGCTGCAGTGCGTGATGTCCTATCACATACACAGCTGCAATGAATGATGTCCTATCACATATACAGCTGCAGTGAATGATGTCCTATCACATGCACAGTTGCAGTGAATGATGTCCTATCACATATACAGCTGCAGTGAATGATGTCCTATCACATATACAGTTGCAGTGAATGATGTCCTATCACATATACAGCTGCAGTGAATGATGTCCCATCACATGCACAGCTGCAGTAAATTATGCCCTATCACATATACAGCTGCAGTGAATGATGTCCTATCACATGCACAGCCACAGGAAGTGATGTCCTATCACATACACAGCCACATCAAATGATGTCCTATCACATACACAGCTGCAGTGAATGATGTCCTATCACATACACAGCTGCAGTGAATGATGTCCTATCACATAAACAGCTGCAGTGAATGATGTCCTATCACATACACAGCTGCAGTGAATGATGTCCTATCACATACACAGCTGCAGTGAATGATGTCCTATCACATATACGGCTGCAGTAAAAATGATGTCCTATCACATACACAGTTGCAGTGAATGATGTCCTATCACATATACAGCTGCAGTGAATGATGTCCTATCACATACACAGTTGCAGTGAATGATGTCCTATCACATATACAGCTGCAGTGGATGATGTCCTATCACATATACAGCTGCAGTGAATGATGTCCTATCACATGCACAGCCACAGGAAGTGATGTCCTATCATATGCACAGCTGCAGTAAATGATGTCCTATCACATACACAGCTGCAGTGAATGATGTCCTATCATATGCCCAGCTGCAGTGAATGATGTCCTATCATATGCACAGCCACAGCTAGTGATGTCCTATCACATGCACAGCTGCAGTGAATGATGTCCTATCATATGCACAGCTGCAGTGAATGATGTACTATCACATGCACAGCCACAGGAAGTGATGTTCTATCACATGCACAGCCGCAGGAAGTGATGTCCTATCACATACACAGCTGCAGTGAATGATGTCCTATCATATGCCCAGCTGCAGTGAATGATGTCCTATCACATGCACAGCTGCAGTGAATGATGTCCTATCATATGCACAGCTGCAGTGAATGATGTCCTATCACATGCACAGCCACAGCTAGTGATGTCCTATCACATGCACAGCCACAGGAAGTGATGTCCTATCACATGCACAGCTGCAGTGAATGATGTCCTATCATATGCACAGCCACAGCTAGTGATGTCCTATCATATGCACAGCTGCAGTGAATGATGTCCTATGTTCATAGAAAGGACCATCGGATATATAAAGCACGAAGTCTTGCAATTTTTGCGGTACAAAAATATCAAAAAATCTTTATTGACACAAATACAAAAACTCTTTTTAAGAGAAAGAGGAAGGTCTCTACAAGGTGCTCCTCATTTGTATAGATAGACACGGGAATTTTAATATTAGTGAAGGCTTAAAATATTCAGCAATATATCAATTAACAATATATCAATTGGCAACGACACGCTCGTTTCGGGCATAAGATGCTCTTCGTCAGGCCACAGTATAAGCACTTTCTATATATCCTGTTGGCGACATATGGCAGGAGCAAGAGACAAAATCTTCCTCTTTCTCTTAAAAAGAATTTTTGTATTTGTGTCAATAAAGATTTTTTGATATTTTTGTACCGCAAGAATTGCAAGACTTCGTGCTTTATATATCCGATGGTCCTTTCTATGAACATAGTGAGTTGTTTGGAGTGAAGTGGATAACACCAAAAGGACTTTATGGTTTTTAGTCTTTCTTCCATTTATTAAAAAGACACGCTCCCAATTACATTATTATTAGTGAATGATGTCCTATCATATGCACAGCTGCAGTGAATGATGTCTTATCATATGCACAGCTGCAGTAAATTATGTCCTATCACATGCACAGCCACAGGAAGTGATGTCCTATCATATGCACAGCCACAGCTAGTGATGTCCTATCACATGCACAGCCACAGGAAGTGATGTCCTATCATATGCACAGCCACAGCTAGTGATGTCCTATCACATGCACAGCCACAGGAAGTGATGTCCTATCATATGCACAGCCACAGCTAGTGATGTCCTATCACATGCACAGCTGCAGTGAATGATGTCCTATCATGTGCACAGCTGCAGTGAATTATGTCCTATCATATGCACAGCTGCAGTGAATTATGTCCTATCACATGCACAGTTGCAGTGAATGATGTCCTATCACATGCACAGCCACAGGAAGTGATGTCCTATCATGTGCAGAGCCGCAGTGAATGATGTCCTATCACATGCACAGCCACAAATCAAATGAAGTCCTATTACACGAACAGCTTTACTGAGTGATGTCCTACCCCATGCACAGTTACAGGAAGTGATGTCCTATCACATGCACAGCCACAGGAAGTGATGTCCTATCACATGCACAGCCTTATCGAGTGATTTCCTATCACATGCTCAGCACCAGCCAATGATGTCATTTCACATTCAGAGCTGCAGCACATGATATCATTTACAGATACTATGGGAATCTTTGCCTGTAATAGTAACAAAATATATGAAAAGACATTCCAGAATAAATAAAGAGGCAGCAGTAAATATACTGCATGAGTTGCTGGGCATATGGGAGAGCCTTTTATATTTGTTGGATGCTTGTACGAGAAGGGCTTTCTTATGGTTTGGTTGAGCTCAGTTCTAGGGGAGGCAGGGGTATTGGAATCAGTGGAAGTAAATGCAAGGACTAAGCTTTACATACATGTTTAGCAGGCAACAGACTTGTTGCTATACCCAGCTTTTATTCAGTCATTTCCCTTACCTGTAAAGCTGAATGGCTCCTAAAAGCTTCTTATCATGTGATCAAGCTATGTACAGTCTATGTAGATGCATTCTGGCCCGCAGCATCGGGAACCAGGTCCCATCACTTACGTCAGTCAGGGCCAGTCTACGCAGGAGAAGTGCGCTGTTTGCGTATCTCTCCAGCAGATGCTAGAGAGATATGTAGAGGGCGCACTTCTCCTGCATAGACTGGAGCTGACTGAGGTAAGTGCAGGGACCCGTTTCCCGAAGCTGTGAGCAGCAGAATACGGCGGCGTGGGAGCGATTCGAGCGGATGGGGTTGGAGAAAGACCCAGGTATGTATAAATCTTTTTACTATTTTGAGCTCTAAGTCCCTTTAAGATTTCTACACATGTTAGATGAAACTCGGCCGATACCACTACCACCAAAATCGAGTGTGTGCACAGCGCTCCCCGATGCCTCAGCCACTGATCAGCTAAGTGGGTTGATTTGGCCGATCTCTGGCTGTGAGCATTGTTCTCCCCACTCACCCCGTTTGCCACGTGACAAACAATCAAGTCCTACCAAGGTTTAAATTGATTGGTCCATTTTCAAGCTACATATATATTCCATACACATTTACATAATCCTGCATGAATGTGGAAATATTTACATCTCATTGATCATCCCTACACTTCATTAACCACTTGAGGACCCACCCTTTACCCCCCTTAAGGACCAGCGCTGTTTTAGCTGATCTGTGCTGGGTGGGCTGTGCAGCCCCCAACACAGATCAGGGTGCAGGCAGAGCGACCAGATCGCCCCCCTTTTTTCCCCACTAGGGGGATGATGTGCTGAGGGGGTCTGATCGCTCCTGCCTGCCTGGGTGTTGCGGGGGGGGGGGGGCACCTCAAAGCCCCCCTCCGTGGCAAAATTCCCCCTCCCTCTCATCCCTGTCCCCCCTGGCAATCTGGGCTGCACAGGACGCTATCCGTCCAGTGCAGCCAGTGACAGGCTGTCCCCTGTCCCGGCCGCTGATTGGCCGGGGATCGCCGATCTGCCTTACGGCGCTGCTGCGCAGCAGCGCCGTACAATGTAAACAAAGCGGATTATTTCCGCTTGTGTTTACATTTAGCCTGCAAGCCACGATCGGCGGCCCGCAGGCTATTCACGGAGCCCCCCGCCGTGAATTGACAGGAAGCAGTCGCTCGCGAGAGCGGCTGCTTCCTGATTAATTAGCCTGCAGCCGGCAACGCAGGACTGCGTCGCTGGTCCTGCAGCTGCCACTTTGCCGACGCGCGGTATGAGTGCGCGGTCGGCAAGTGGTTAACCTGCAGACTAGCAATGCTTATCACCCAAGTGACTGGGCATGAGTATGAGAGGATTCACCGCCGGGAGACTTGGGCGCAGGATACAGCCGGTATGGCTTATCCTGCTGCTGCACAAGTTCCCGGCGACGTTAATTACTATTCCCCCTCCAGGTCCACATGGATGTTTGGGAATTATGTAATTCGGCTTCCAGCTGAATTACAGTGTTTTAAAAGCCGAATTACAGTGTTTTAAAAGTAACTTCAGTTCCGCCTTCTGATGGCGCCAAAGTTACTCTCTGTGCGCCGATATAGCCGTAATTCCTATTATGTTCTATGGTGGCGCCGGCTGCGCCCAAGTCTCCTGCGCTGGATTGCGAGTGTTCAAATTGGCACCAATCTCCACTGTGCGACATTCCTCATACGTGTGTACAAGACATGTGTAAAAAACCTCATTAACATTATTGCCCCTCTTAAATCGCCGCATACCCGCAACACCCTAAATCACCCCTAACTCGCCTAGCAAAATCCACAACTTTCTTGGTCGTGGATTTTGCTGCCGCCTCTATGCACGTCAATCAGCGCTGATCTTCGCCTCTCCCCCGCCCCTCTCAGTAAAGGAAGACTGAGAGGGGCGGGGGAGAGACGGCGATCCGCGCTGATTGATGCGCATAGAGGCAGAGCTGCAGCCAAATGCTCTGCCTCTATGCGGAAGGAGCCCGTGATGTACCCCAGAGAGTTTGGGGTGATTTAGGGTGTTTTCTGCCACGGGGATGCAATGTTTTAAGAGGGGCAATAATGTTAATGAGGTTTTTAAAGTAAAAACCTAATTTTTCTGAGAATTCAGAGTCTTTTTAAGGTCCAATGGGCAATGGCACCTTTCAAGTAAATGTGTATTGTTTCAATATACTTATTTTGTCAAAGTTATACAAATGTTCAATTCATGAAAGCTAAAGATCACTAAAATCACTAAAAAAAATGTGTAGCCTTCTAGGTACATTATTAATGACTTTTATAATTTGCATAGACATTATTAAGAAAATAAACCGAAAAAATAAAAGTGTACTGGACTGCAGAGCATTCATAGTATCCACTGCAAAACAGCCGGGATACCCTAAACCCCGTGAATAGATTTACACATTTTTAGCAGAGGTTCTGTCTGTGTAGCAAATTGTTTTGTGTCTTTCACAATTTCTCATGAAGAACCCTTTAATCAGATGTCCTATGATTAACCAAGCTCCTTTTCCCAAGTCAATTAAAGTTAAATTACACACCATGGACAAAGGCCTCCTCCTGCTCCTCATTTCAGCCATTCTTCTGATGCTCCAGTCTTCCTCCTTGTCAGTGCTTCGGATTCTCTCCTCTGACCTATCGAAACCTGGCCCTTTGACCCTGTACACTTCCAGCTGCAAAATCCTATTTTCTCAGGAACTGTTGCAATTATTACACATTTCAATGGCCTCTGGTCTTGTCTTAAATCCACCATCCTCAAGCTATGACATTCAAATATCCGTTTTTACATCCTATCTTTCACTGTTGCCTTTTTTTTATGTTGTTTCTCGTGGTAAAAGAAAATGACGCTATTTTTGTTTGCTTCTCATGGTTGAGACATTCATTTTGTTGATGTACTTGCAACTGAAAGCAAAATACCAGTAATTAAATTAAATTTGGATTCACAAACATGAATTATAGCTCTTTGAGCCTTATTTGCATCTCTCTATGACCATTGCCAGATAAACCACTACAACAGTATAACTGAACACCAAACAGCAGGAGAATGTGAAGGAGGCTTTTATTCCCAGTTGGCTTGGGCTGTGTTTCTAACCCAAAGATGTACAACTGACACCAGTGTGTTTGGTAATGTTTTAGAAGTGTGATATTTAAAGAGAAACTCCGACCAAAAATTTAACTTTATCCCAATCAGTAGCTGATACCCTCTTTTACATCAGAAATCTATTCCTTTTCACAAACAGACCATCTAGGGGCGCTGTATGGCTGATATTGTGGTAAAACCCCTCCCACAAAAAACCCTCTGTGAACCCTGTTGCATTGTGGAAAATAGCTGTTTACAGCTGTTTCCAACTGCCAAAAACCATGCAGCAGCTACATCACCTGCCAGCAGTAAAATGTTCACTGGAGTTCCTCTTTAAAGTGGACCTGTACCATTATGATAATTATCAGAGCAGTAGTAAGGCTGTGTTCTATGCCAGTTTATCTCAACATTGCCATAGAATGTACCACTATATTGAGGCCTGCGTTGGCCAATTACCCCCCACTGCTGTTAACATCAACTTAAAGGATCACTATCGAGAAATATTGCAAAATTTAACATAGTTGTAAATTTGTCACAGAGTAAAATGCAGTATAATTTTTTTTTCCTGTGTTTCTGTTACTTACAGTAGGCAGAAAAAATGTGACAGATTTGACAGGATTTAGGTTAATCTATCGCTATTTTCAAAAGCACTCCCTGGATGGCAGCTGCACCCTCCAACTGCCAGAATAGTGTGCACAGGAGGAGACTGGCTTTCCAGCACTACTGTAACGGTCCTTTCCACACATCGCTTTTGAAAAGAAGAAAGAAAGTATTGAAAATCCCCCGTGAGTAGATGGGCCAGTCCAAATTCTGTCAGATCTGTCAGATTTTTACTAGCTACTAGAAGCTGCAGTAGGAAAATATAAATGTATAGAGCATTTTAATCTGGGATAAATGTACAACTAATACACATGTATTTTTGCAATAGTTGATCTTTAAAGAATACCTGTAACAAAAACACCTCCGGATCCTATTGAGGCATCCCCCATCCTCCTCGGTCCCACGGTGGCGGCGAAAATCCTCCCAGAGCAGCGGCGATGTAAATATTTCCCTCCGTGGCTCCAGCGCAGGCGCAGTATCCACTTTCTGCACGGAGATAGGCGAAAATAGCCGATCTCCGTCGGGCCGCTCTACTGCGCAGGCGCAAGTCTCCTGCACCTGCGCAGTAGAGCAGACCAGACAGAGATCGGTTATTTCCGCCTATCTCCGTGGGAAGAGCCACAACAACGCCCCCGCTGGAGCCAGAAAAGGTAAATATTTCACAGTGCGACAAAGTGTCGCCTGTGCGTTCCGGGGGCTGCAGCGAGACCGCCGTGGGACACAGGAGGACTGGGGAAGCCTCGATAGGGTCCAGAGGCTTCCCCTACTGAGGTGAGTACCCCCCAGGGGAACTTTTTTTTTAGTACAGATTTTCTTTAAGTACCCCTGGATCCATACTTAATGAATAAATGAATAACACTTAATGAATAAATACTTAGTGAATAAATACATTTATTTCATTCATTGAAGCTTTTAAATAACTATTAATACTTATTCAGATGTATTTACTATATTTTTCAGCAAATAAGATGCACCTCTTCTTCCACAAAAATGGGGAGGAAAAAGCCCCTGCGTCTTATATGCCAAATACAGGAAGTCCTCGACTTATGAATGCCTGCCGATATGAGCCGTTGACACGCCGCGATGGGGACTCCATATACTGTGCCCCTGTGTCCTACTCCGCTCCTCTCCATGTCTCCTGCCCTCCCAATGAATAAATAGAAATCAGCGGCCTCACGGTTCACCTAAGTCAGAGGCTCCAGTGGTGATCAGAGACCTCTCCCTTCCCACACGGCTCCCATAGTGCTGGGTTCTGCTGATGACATGATTTATCAATGGGGAGCGCAGGAGACATAGAGGTGGGAGCGGAAAAGGACAAGGGGGATGAAAGAGGACATACAGGGAGGCAAAGAAGGCCATGGGTAGTGGAGGTGACACATGGAGGGATAGAAGGGGACACATGGGGGAGCAAAGGAGGACACAGAGGGTAAAAGGGGACACAAGATGGAGCAAATGAGGACACAGCGGGACAAAAGGGGAAACACAGGGGGAGCAATTGTGAACACAGGGGGACGCCTGGGGAGTAAAGGAGGACACAGGGAGATAGAAGGGGACACACAGAGGGGGCAAAGGAGGACAGAAGGGGGACACATAAGTGACACAGTAGAACACATGGGGGCACAGGAGAACACATGAGGTACAAGGGGGACACAAAAGTTGGGGAAAACATCTAAAAGTTGCTACTTGACCATGGATGCACCAGGTTTAGTACATTTTATTATTTTTTATTTTTTCCCCCTGGTTTTTGACCTCCAAACTGGAGCCTCTTATACGCCAAAAAATACAGGTATATATTATTAATCTTTTTTTTTAGCCGCAAGAATTTCTATAATAAATTGACTGTGGCAAGTTAAAGTTTCTCTGGCATATGCATACCATGTATTGATAACCTAAGTTTCGTGCAACCTAATCTATCAATCTGTTGGCCTGCTTTAGGGCTGGTTCAGATGGACAGTTCTGCAATGGTCAAAGATGGCTGCGGCGCTTGTTGCTTAAACTCTGTCCGTTCAGATGAATGGACATCTGTAGGTACTATCGCTTACTGCCGTATACTGTAGTTTGCACAACCGTCATGTTTCGATCCCAATTTTTGCCATTGTCTGGCCAGCACTTAGCCAACATGTTGCTTCCAGGATCGTTTACTGTCAAGCTTCTGTGTCCCCCTGCAGGGAGGGAAAATGCTGCATGCCAGGAAGCTGACAAATGCTTTTCTGCAAGCTTGCAGAAAAGGATTTGAAACGAGATACCAGGCTGCTGTAGGTGACTGGTTCAGATGTCCGTCTGAACCAAAACTTAAAAACATGTCCCTGTTTTCAGCCCTGGCTAGTCCTCTACTCTGATAGGGAGAGAAGAGTTTCAAAAGTTCTTTCACCTCACATGACCCTTCTGATCAGCAGTGTAATGATAGTAACACTTTCAAAAAAAGAAAAAGCATCCATATAGTGAACAATTAATAAAAGACCTATACTCGCTCTGTAATGTAAATAAGAGTAATCTTTATTTCAACACAAGCATAAATACAGCAGCAATCAAACCAGCCGCCATACATAGATACAAAAAATACCAAAGTCCAAAAATGTAGGAAATAAGAAAACAAGCAGGCAGGCTGGCCCTGAAGTACAACACTGGCTCTACTACTGGTCTCTAGTAGAGATGGCCCGAACCTCTGATTTCCGGTTCGCGAACCGCAATCGCGAACTTCCGCAAAAGTTAGCGAACATGCGAACTTCTGCGAACTGCAATAGACTTCAATGGAGAGGCAAACTTTGAAAACTAGAAACATTTATGCTGGCCACAAAAGTGATGGAGAAGATGTATCATGGGGTCCAACACCTGGAGGGGGGCATGGCGGAGTGGGATACATGCCAAAAGTCCCAGGGAAAATTACGGATTTGACGCAGAGCAGGGTTATAATCCCTAATTGGCAGAAATCACATTTCCTTCCTAAATTGGAGGCATAAAGTGCTTGAAAACATTTTGCGTGTGTATACATGGATCAGCAGGTAGTGTAATTAGTGTACTGCTTCACACTGACAGACCAAACTCACTGTGTAATGCACCACAAACAGCTGTTTGTGTAGTGATGACCATGCTGGACTGGTGCGCACCATGGCCAGAGTACAGGCGATGGCGGTTTTCAAGCCCATATGATCGGGCTGAGGTAGCTGAGTGACAGATCAACAGTGACTGAGTGTCCATCTGATCGAATTTGGTATGTCCATAATGAAGCAACAACCTTATTATCCAGGGGCATAGCAATGGGGTGTGCAGAGGTTGCGACCGCATCGGGGCCCTTGGGCCAGAGGGGCCCTGAAGTATTAGCTTTCTCTTGGTCCTGTGCTCATAATAATCACTTCTATAGATACTTTGAATAGTGGTAATCATTAACAAACTGCTCCCCATTCCCTTCTTGCACCTCTGACACTGTTGTTCTCCTCGGTAGGTTTTGGTGCGCCGGATCAATTGTTATGTATACAGTGCTTGGGGGGCCCAATGTAAAACTTGCATCGGGGTCCACAGCTCCTTTGCTACGCCACTGTTATTATCTATCTTCTTAGGTCAGGTGTGCCCTCCAACATACTCATATAGCCGGCGGTAATTGTTTCATTGTGATACGCAAGCCCCTTCACCGCAGCAAGGTAACGATCATGAAGGGGAATTGGCACATGTACATGCCTTTTGTTTTGTTATTGCAGCTGCAGTGCAGCCACAAAAATTAGACAGGCATGTATACACACCAGAAAAATTATTATAGCGGCCGCTGCTAGCAGCAGCCTTAAAAATTCAGGAATCCGCCCGGAGTCCTGGACCCTGTTGGTGGCGGCGAAGAAGGCAGTCAAGTGGCCTGCAGGCAGAGATGCTGTGTGGGGAGTGACTTAGACTTGGGGCAGGCAGTCACACGACGTGCAGACAGAGATGCTGTGTGTGGGGTCTGACTTAGTCTTCGGGCAGACCTGATCGTGCTTTGCAGACCAGGCATTCATGGTCAGATGGACCTTTGACCCAACGCGGTGCGCCAGAGATGTCACCACTTGCCCTTCAACATCACGGTACAGTTTAGGTATCGCCTTTTTTGAGAAATAATTGCGGCCTGGTATCTTCCACTGCGGTGTGTGGCTTTGCTTTTGTGTGCTGCTTTTCCTCAGGTGGTCATCCCATTGCAGTTTGTGCTTTGTAATCATGTGCCTTCGTAGGGTAGATGTCCCTAGACGGGTCTTGGTCTTTCCACGGCTCAATTTTCGGTGGCAGAGAGTACAGATGGCATTGCTCTCATCTGAGGCAGACACACGAATACATTTCCACACTGCTGAGCCCCGTGATGATGGCTCTTTGGTGATGGGTGCCGACTGAGTGTTAAGTGGGGTGCCAGAATCAGATCAGGAGGAGGAAGATATGTCACGCTTCCATGTGGAAGCTGAGAAAGATGAGGTGTTCTGTGTTAAATAGTCAACTAAAGTGCTGAGTTTAACTGCGTGAATGCTGTTCTGCTACCATTGCTTGTTCTGGCAGTACCTTTTTTCTGTAAAGAATCTTTTAGACAAAAGAAGAAATTCTGAGTTTCAAACCACTTTAAGTTTAATCCAAAAACGTTACAGACATCTATATTTTGATGATGTCATGGTTCAGCTCCGAGTGCCAACTGTTTGTGAATATAAAATGAGTTGATCTTCAAAGCTTAACTATTGGTCAATAAAGTCACCTATTATACAGTATTAAGAAGCTGATGGGGAAATTTGGAAGGCAAAAGAAGTGTAACAAAACATGACTTTTTTTAGGAAAAATTTAAATTTGTTCAGCAGCCTGTACTGGAAAAGCCGATCCTTTTGACATGTAGTTTTCATTGAAAACCCCCTAGACACTAGGTAAAGAAAACTTCTGCAGCATATGTATTGTTTGGGCCATCCGTTCAGTTCCTGTTGCCCAGGTGTGTGACAGGTTTGCTTTCACATCCTTGTCTTAGTAAATAATACATCACTGCTTGTCCTGAGTCTTTCTGTTTGTCAGCTATGAACGACAGAAAACTCACTGTTGCAAATGTTGGAAGGCTATTACAAGCAATGACCTACATATCAAGACAACATCTACACTAAAAGCCTGTATCGAATCCTCCAGAGCTTTCAAACACAACAAAGCCTGTCAGCCTTCCACAGGGCTTAATACCAGGTATTACTGGCAAAGAACTTCTGAGCCTCACTTATAAACTCTCATTACAATTAGTAGCCTAGGAGTCTCTGCTCATTTCCTGCTGCTGGGTTCAAAGGATCTTCCATTTAACAAGTCCATCTTTGTGACATCGCTCGGAGAGGCTACCCTACGTCGCTGGATTCTCAAGACTCGTCCAGTAACAGGACACCCGATGGAGAAATCATTTCCGTAGGACAATTGTTTTATCTATGAAATAAGCCTGGACCCAGGCCTTGATCCATGAAACATTTGATAATGACATTTTACCCTTCTCCACCTGTTTAATGTTTCTCCTCCTCACTCCTTCCCTCCATCTCGATTTTCCACACAACAAGACAATCCCAAGTGTGTGCCATTGAGGTGACACCAAGTCTGTGAATCTGTAAAAGCACTGCCAATTAACATAAAACAAAATCAACAGAGTCTCTGTGGAGTCATGTTTCTCCTCTTGCACTGAAAGCTGAGTCTGCAGAATAGGTGGCTTTAGAATGAGCATTTAAATGAGGACACTTTGTCTGTGAATAGAAACCTTACATTCTTTGTTATTTTAACAAGCTGTGTCTGTTCTCCTTGATAGAAATTGTATGGGAGAAGATTGAATTAAGTAGTTTTTATGTTATTTCAAAGCACTTGTGCATTTTTCGAAAGATCGGCTTACTTGGTCATGTAAAAAACTCTTGTTTTACTATAATGCTTCCGTATACTGTATCAGCGGCTTTGGAGCTACGTATGGTGAAACCGGGGAGGTTTTCGCTGCTCTTCATGAGAAGGATTTACGGTACTTTTCCAAGAGATACAACTGAATCTTTATTCCTCGTTTTTCCGTAATGATTGCAGCATAGATGCTTATTCTGCCGCTGGAAACTTGTTTAGCAGGAAACAATGGAAGCGTACTATGTGGATTCAATCTAATACCAACTGCGTCTGGTGTAAATAATATTACTCAACCTGTCATATGTGGCTATCATTTGAAACAATGTAACTCTAAAGGTGCCTATACATCAGGTGACTTGGTGGCCAATTGACCATTTGATCTGATTATTATAATCAAATTGAATGAAAATTGGTGCCACCAATTTTGAGTCGCATATTGCAAATTGGCTGCATGTATCGATTAGACATGCTGCAAGATGTAGGGCCAACTTGCTCAAACGTGTGTGACGTGGTAACGATGTGAGATATCCGGAAAATTAACAAATGCCCCGGTGCTGTCCCCCCAATGTAAAATGATCTCCCTCCCCAACCCCAGTGCCCAGTGCAATATACTTGACCTGTGGGGTGCGTGTATACGGATTGCGGCCAGGGCCTGGACACGGACAGGTAAAGTGTACTGCACCTGGCACGGGAAGGGGAAGCACATTTTACATTGGGGCTGCGAGGCTGAGGATGCGGCGTCACAAGGTCGATTCCCAAGAGATGCTGTATGGGTTAAATAAATGAGATAACTCATAGGTGTATCAAAAATACAAAATCAGCTTTTTTGGGACACTATAACCAACAGACAGACCAACCAACAAACTAAAATCACTAACTAACTTCCTATTCCTTCACCACGCACCACACACTCACTTTAGCCCCTTCTGGTACCGGTACCATAAACCTGCGACATCTTCAGAGAGGGGGAGAGAGCTGTTTATGCGTTCGGGGAATGTAGGGTAGCTTACTCCTCTTCAGCTTGCAAGCTAAAACAGATCTGTCATATCTAATCTCAGTTACCATCAGTAGTCCTTCTGAAATACTGACAAAATACTGGCCAGTATTGCAGACAGACCCTGATTTGAACAGTATTGTTGGTTATCGCCCAATGTTGGTGGCAAAACGTGCCCCTAATCTGAAAGATGCTCTAGTATCCTCACAGTATGTCCCCACTGCAAAGACCAATTGGTTAGGTAGAAGTAGAACAACAGGAATGTTCAGATGTGGCAAGTGTGTTGCATGCGATGTAATGGTGCATGTTACAGCATGTTCCTTTCCTTATGGGATTGCTCTCTCAGATTTCTGAGGTGAGGGTGTAAAAATTTAAGGTGGTGGTTGAGGTAGGCACTTATTATTTTTCATTGTTTGCGATTCTCAAGAGATGCCATGCTGGAGTCAATCGGGAATTGGCCTGCAGTGTATGGGCGTCTGGTGTGTGGGCACCTTAAGTAAATTGCTGGATTGGATCGGTTCCATGATTTCTGATTTCTGTTTCTTAATTTGACCATATGATGCAGTGCTTCTCCTTCACCATTTGCTTAAAGGGTACTAGTAACCCAGGAGTCATCAAGCAATATTAACTACCTCCCGAACTACTTACCCGGGACTTCCTCCAGCCCCTTGCAGCTGAAATGTCCCATGCCGCAGCTCCGCTCTCAGCTGCCAGCCCGGGGTCCCCGTTCGGTGTCTCACCAGGCATCCTCTACTGTGCCTGCACAAGTGTCGCTGTCACTGAGTGGGCTGGTGGAAGCCCCAGGTATATAGATCGGGGGTAGTTACAGGTATATAGATCGGGGGTAGTTAATATTGCTTGATGACTCCTTCAAAAAAAAATAGATACTTAGAGGCTTCTCTGGCCTCCCTACACCTCCCTATTCCTCCTCCCTCCTGTCATGCGGCCCTCTAAACAACTTGAAGATTGCTTGTGACTGCACTGCGCAGTCACAAAGTACGTCCTGCACCTGCACATGGAGCCATTGTCCCACATAGATCAAACAAACAAACAAACACAGAACATTTATATCGCGCTTTTCTCCTGGCGGACTCAAAGCGCCAGAGCTGCAGCCACTAGGACGCGCTCTATAGGCAGTAGCAGTGTTAGGGAGTCTTGCCCAAGGTCTCCTACTGAATAGGTGCTGGCTTACTGAACAGGCAGAGCCGAGATTCGAACCCAGGTCTCCTGTGTCAGAGGCAGAGCCCTTAACCATTACACTATCCAGATAAGTCCACATGTGGGACAAACTACCTCCAAATTTAAAGTGAGACTATCTGCCCACAAATCAGCTATCCACAATAAACTTATAGAACAAGCTGTACCATCACACTTTGTTAAATGTGGTCACAATGTTAATCAGCTCCGGTGCCAGATCATAGAGGCAATTCCACCCATGACTAGAGGTGGTAGTAGAATAAAAAAACTTCTCTATAGGGAGGCCTTTTGGATCAGGACACTTGATTGTCTTGATCCCAGGGGCCTCAATAGAGAATATGATCTGACACCGTTGCTATGAAGGTTATATGTACAAATGTCCAGGATCTGTGACCTCAGACATTTGGGTTATATCTTCAATTATTCTTCAGTAGTGTAATATCTCTATTTGAAATCGCTTGTGTTATATCTTTATATGGGGATACTTAGGAGATGTGTCCTTAGGCCATTTGGGCTAACCATCTACTGTTTGTCAGTACTGTACGCTTTGTTTTATCGTTTTTTCCCTGTTTAATGTTTCCTTTTTTTCTTTACTTCTTGCAGCTCTTGCTGGTCTGCATCTCCATCGGCCATGTCCCCATCTTCGCGCTGCTCCGTAGCATCTGTTGCCATGGTAGCGCGGCCAGGGCGGTGCTGGTGAGGTCACGTGGGCAATTGAGGACAGTACACGCATGCCCAACTCCTTGGCGTGCATGCACCGTTACCGCGTTCCACTTCAGGCTTCGCTTGTGCCCAGCCACCCCCCAGGCTGGTCACGTGGTCCTGCCCCTGGCTGCGCACCAATGTGGGAGCTCTGCCCACCCTCGGCGGGCGGACCTTGGCCAAAGATGGCGACTAGCGTCCGTGGAGATGGCGCGATCCGGGGGTCCTGGATGATGCAATAGGGTTGAGTGTCTCTTTGTCCTTTTCTCACCTACAAGTTCTCTATCAGGTTCGCATGTTGTATTTGGCCCTGTGATTGGTCTGAGAGTTCAGACCAGTGATTGGTTACTGCAATGGTGGCCTTATATAAATTGTACTAATTGAATGCTTTGCACTCAGTCTGTCACTTGCTTGAGAAAGGGGGTATGCCCCTGAAACGTCACACGTTGTGTGACAAATGGTATTCATGACAATCTAAAATAAAAGAGCATACATATTACATTGATGGTGCAGGCTTCATCTTCTAATATTTCCTCATAAGAATATTCAGACAATTCTTTTAAACAAAAATCTTTATCCTCCCTGGCTATTAAGGAGAGTTCACTTGTAGTTTCATAAGTCCATTTGACTCCCATGAAGGACAATTGAATTTCATTATCTGCTAATGACAGAGTCTGACTATGGGTCTGATGCGCAGTTGCTATGGGCAACGACACTGCTGGATGTGAACATTTTCTGGAATGTTTACATTTAGCTCTATTCAAGACTTTAGACTTTGCTGCACTGGGTGACCTGTGACTTCAAAGATGGAACAATACTTTTAGTGGAATTGCTTGCATACAGATTGCTTTTAAAAGCTGCTGAAGAGAGACATATTTGATTGACTAGCAATCAGGAGTTCATTGAGAGGATATGGTAATGGGGATATTCTTAGCCAGTTATGAATCACAAAAGCCAAGAATTCTAGGGGCTTTTCTCTTAGCGTAGTGTGATCCAAAACATCAAGTGCCCATTCAAAAAGTTTGCCTTTAAACAGGATGTAAACCATCTGATCAGCCCACGTAGAGACAGGTGTAGCTTGGAACTTTGGATTTGACAAAAATCTAACACATTTAGGCAAAAATTAGCTTGCTGTTTCACAGTCACGCTTTTCAAATCTTTCAAAAAACAAGGAACCATAACTCACTATGTCAGAGCACTCCTCTATGTGGGTTTGTGTCTGGCCCAACATAATGTAATGCTTGGGGGGTATACTTTCTGAGTCAGCGTGTATGCTCAAGACTGGAGGGCTTGCTCTTCACCTGCCGACCCTGCCTGGCATGCCACTAGCTGACCCTTAACCTGTCCCTGCCTGGCACACCACTAGCTGGCCCTAATAGGACTTAGGCGAGCAAGCATACAAGCTGATGCAGAAAGCAAACCTACCACCAAGAGCAACAAGACTATGTAGCTGGGTAATGGAAGAGGCTACACAGGTTGCCACAGGAGAAATGAACAAGGGAGCAAGACTGTGCCCAGAGCAACTGCAGTTCTGGGCTTCCGATACCGCCACAAATAACACACAATGGTTGCGCAGTGCGATGCCGCACTGCCTATGATCTGAGTAGCAAGACAAACAATGGACAGACAGACCGACTGACTGTTGCCCAGGGTGGCTGCCGCCTGAGCCTCTGGCTAAGTAACAAGACCGACAACAGAAAGACAGACAGAATGCTTGCAAGACTAATCGCTGCCCCAGCAAGCATCCACACTGGCACGAACAAGACAAACAGGAAGGAGTGTAACTAAGAGCAACCACAGCCTAAAGTTACATCTCCAGAAACAAGACTAGCAGGAATACTACCAGTCACCAACGTGGTGATGGCAGAATCCAAGCTATCAGGATAGTGTACTTCACTGACCCCCGCGGGTGCAGCAAACGTCCAGCAGGCATGAAAATACAGAGCAAGGCATTATACAATTTTACAATAACAACTTTCACAGCATGGACCCAAACGACAACTATAGTAGCTGTACGCTATGTCGGGCGGAGTCTGAAATTGGAGGCAGACTTTTATGTGGACATCAGCCAATTGATGCAGGCATGCAAATTCCCACACAGCTAAATGATAATTACTCAATCCTGAGCTAGCTTGATTACAAGCTGCTAGTTAACTGTGAAAAAAAGGACTCTCATAACAAATACATGCTAAATTATGCAACAACATGCATGTAGGAAATCTAGGGCTATCTGGCTGCAGTTTACCTGGAGGAATCATGACAGCATCCTGAGCTGCTCTAAACTGCAGAGTGATTGCAAATGACAATGAGACTCATTGCGAATGTGCAACCGAATGCAAGCAGATAAGTCAGAACTGCCTGGATGCAGTTCCACTGCAACTGACAGAACATGCTACAGGAGAGATCCTGACTCATAGTTTTCAGTGACTGCATGCTTTACTGTACCTACTCAATGCAACGGTAACACAGTGGTAATGTACGTTACCACTTTTTCATTGCTTTGTAATGTGGCATTGCGACTATAATGTTGCATTACAATGCAACGTCCTACTGTGAACCTAGCCTAAAATTAGGGATGCTCATTTGGATTCTGCAGATATAACATTTCTGCGGAAATCAAATTTCTTGAAAATCTAATTTCTGCGGAAATACCGCATTATGGCAACTCAGTAATTTTAGCCCAATCACAGAACTCGGAAGCATTGGATTAATCAGAAAATGCAAAAACAACTCAGAAGTATTTGGCAATCAGAGAATGCAAAAACAACTCAGAAGTATTTGGCAATCAGAGAATGCAAAAACAACTCAGAAGTATTTGGCAATCAGATAATGCAAAAACAACTCAGAAGTATTTGGCAATCAGAGAATGCAAAAAAAAAATGACCCCAAAAAATAGACTCCTTGGAAGCCAAGAAAATGTATTTCTGCACAAATGCTGCATTACCACAACATGGTCATTTTAGCCCAGTCACTGGACTTGGAAGCACGGGACCAATCAGAGAATGTAGAGTCAACTCAAAAGCATTTGGCCAATCAGAGAATGCAAAAAATGTACTAGAAAAAGACTCCTCGGAAATCAGAACAGCAAAACAGATATCGTAAATCTGCGGGATCAACAATTGGCATTTCCAACCACCCCTATTTAAAAGAGAATATGTTGGCAGCATCCATACCCCACACTTATCTGAATTACTTTAAATCTTCCACTGTTTGTCTATTTTACTAGGCAGTATTAAAATATTGCAAATATGACAAGTTTTCTCCTTATAGCAACAAGACAGAAAGAAAAACTGTCCAAAAATCAATATGTATCAAAATATAACTCTATTCAATCCTTAAGTGCATAGTCCTAAAGATAAAATCTTTGCTGAATCAGCAAAGTATCAGCAGAAAATTAGTAACCAAAGTAATAGCAAAATATCCAGTTGCCTGTCAACAAGTAGCAGCCCAGCATCCAGCTGACTGTGACCAGGGCAGTTTCTAGGCTAAAATGCACCCAGTGCGAGAGTGTAAAAATTGCGCCCCCCCCCCCCCCCCGTGCTGGAGCCAGGTATAAGTGCCTGCAGTATAGGTTAGCTAGGTCTAGTTGCACTCAGTATAGGTAATGGGCTATAGGTCCCCCCAATATAGGTAGCCAGGCATAGGTGCTCCAGTATAATTGCCCCCAGTATAGATTAGCCAGGTAGGTGCCTCCAGTATAGGTATCCAGTATAGTTCAGGGGCGGACTGGCCAGGGGGGCAGGGGGGCAATCTCCCCCCAGGCCACCTTTCATTCAGTGATTTAGGGTAGGTTTGGTGTCTGGTGTATTGGGGTTTGTTGTAAGGCAATGCTAGCTGATAAAAGTGCAATCAGAGGACAGGCAAGCTGGTAAATATACACAGCATGATGCAGAGCTTGCCTGGAGGGTCCGTGTGCAAACATCTGTCTGGTCTCTCCCCATTGTTATTATGACTGCATGTGTGGATAAGGACAGGTGTTATACAAGTTAAAGTTTTTGACAGTCCCTAGAATCCAGGAGGGCTGCTTTCTGACTTGTGTGAGAGACTGGCAGGGACAGGAGTCCTATTACAGGCAAGTAGCCTCTGTGTGATGTGCAATACAGATAAGCTCTCTGCTCCATCTCAGGCTATTCTCAATTTCTCTCCACTCCTCCTCTCTCTGGGCTAGTGCACGCCAAAATCGCAATAGCAATCGCTAGCAATTTGTGAGTGTGATTTTGTGAAACGATTTTCAGAGCGTTTTTTTTTTATGAATTGCTCCAAAAAATGCTACATGCAGTGTGTAGCATTTTTTGGAGCAATTCATTAAAAATAGCTCTGAAAATCGCTTCACAAAATCACACTCACAAATTGCTAGCGATTGCTATTGCGATTTTTGCGTGCACTAGCCCAGAGGAGTGGAGAGAAATTGAGAATAGCCTGAGATGGAGCAGAGAGCTTATCTGTATTGCACATCACACAGAGACTACTTGCCTATCATAGGACTCCTGTCCCTGACAGTCCCTCACACAAGTCAGAAAGCAGCCCTCCTGGAGTCTAGGGACTGTCAAAAACTTTTCAACTTGTATAACACCTTACCCACACATGCAGTCATAATAACAATGGGGAGAGACCAGACAGATGTTTGCCCACAGACCCTTCAGGCAAGCTCTGCATCATTCATGCTGTGTATATTTGCCAGCTTGCCTGTCTTCTGATTGCACTTTTATCAGCTATAGCCTCAAGTTTCACATTGCCTTACAACAAACCCAAATACACCAGACACCAGACCTGCCCTAAATCACTGAATGAAAGGTGGCCTGGGGGGAGATTGCCCCCCTTCCCTCCTGTCCAGTCAGTGTAGCTGTATACAGTGCTTCCCTGAACTAATTACTTTGCAGTCCCCTGGGGAGAGGGAGGGAGAGTTCACAGCGCCCTTTGGCTGTCTGCGCTCAGCAGCCCCGTTTCTTGCCCCGTGCGGAGCGTGCCGCCGCCCGGGGCGCTGTTGGGAGGGGGGCGCTATAATGGAGGGGGGAGCCGGAGCCGCGGGGAGGGCAGCCCGACCTCTCCCTCCCTCTCCTCTCCCGGGCGCCCTCCGTGCTCCCCCCTCAGATGCAGAGTCCGTGAGCAGCAGGGAAGCGCTGTTTACAACTCACCGGCTGCCTGGCTCCAAGCGCTGCTCTCTCGCCGCTGGTCTCCTCGCTCTGTATACATACTGATACACGCTGCTTCCGGCTACAGGAAGCAGCGTGTATCAGTATGTATGTATACAGAGAGAGCGAGGAGACCAGCGGCGAGAGAGCAGCGCTTGGAGCCAGGCAGCCGGTGAGTTGTAAACAGCGCTTCCCTGCTGCTCACGGACTCTGCATCTGAGGGGGGAGCACGGAGGGCGCCCGGGAGAGGAGAGGGAGGGAGAGGTCGGGCTGCCCTCCCTGCGGCTCCCCCCTCCATTATTGGGGGCATCTACCTATCTAACCTATTCTGGGGGCACCTACCTAATCTAACCTACGCTGGGGGGCAGCTGCTAATCTAACCTACGCTGGGGGGCACCTACCTATCTAACCTACACTGGGGGGCACCTACCTAATCTAACCTACACTGGGGGGCAGCTACCTATCTAACCTATACTGGGGGCAGCTACCTATCTAACCTATACTGGGGGCAGCTACCTAATCTAACCTACGCTGGGGGGCAGCTACCTATCTAACCTATACTGGGGGCAGCTACCTAATCTAACCTACGCTGGGGGGCAGCTACCTATCTAACCTACACTGGGGGGCACCTACCTAATCTAACCTACGCTGGGGGGCAGCTACCTATCTAACCTACACTGGGGGGCAGCTACCTATCTAACCTACACTGGGGGGCAGCTACCTAATATAACCAACACTGGGGGGGCAGCTACCTATCTAACCTACACTCGGGGGCAGCTACCTAATCTAACCTATACTGGGGGGCAGCTACCTATCTAACCTATACTGGGGGGCACCTACCTAACCTATACTGGGGGGCACCTACCTAACCTATACTGGGGGGCACCTACCTAACCTATACTGGGGGGGCAGCTACCTTATCTAACCTACACTGGGGGGCAGCTACCTAATCTAACCTATACTGGGGGGCAGCTACCTATCTAACCTATACTGGGGGGCACCTACCTAACCTATACTGGGGGGCACCTACCTAACCTATACTGGGGGGGGCAGCTACCTTATCTAACCTATACTGGGGGGCAGCTACCTAATCTAACCTATTCTGGGGGGCACCTGTCTAATCTAGCCTATACTAGGGGGCACCTACCTAATCTAACCTATACTGAGAGGCACCTACCTATCTAACCAGGGGGGGGGGGGCGCAATTTTTACACCCTCGCCCTGGGTGCATTTTAGCCTAGAAACAGCACTGGCGCTCAGGGCTGCCGCACGGCTGCACGGCCCTTAGAAACGGGTCTGACTGTGACAACAACTTGTCAGGAGACTGTCAGTGGTGAACGCAGTGACTGAAATAGCAGCCATAATGTCCCAGGAATTAGAATCAGGCAAGTAAGTGGTGTTCAAAAATATTCGCCAATCAAAGAAACTTCAAGACATTAATAGAAAACGTTCAGTAAAAGGGTACTTTCGTTATTTAATAGCATGCAAGCAGCAGATCGTAAGAGAAACCTGTGCAAAGATACGTTTATTCTTCAATCTCATTATGATACTTGAAGAAGAATGTAAAAAAATGTACCCATGCACGTGAACAGGTAACTGAAGATGTTGTATCTTTACTCATCTCTTATGTCTTGCTTTTCCTTTGCATTATCAGATATTGCAAGGCCTAAACCAAGTGTCTCAGCATAACCGCTAAGTGCACCTTGACAAAGAGCACCTGTCTTAGAAGTGGCTGCAGGTAGAGTCTCCTGATACATTTAGGCCTCTTTCACAGTAGGACATTGCGTTAAAGTCGCAACACAAATTACAACGCAAAGCCCCCCAAAAAATTGCAACGCAACTTAATGCCCCATTATTGCCGCATACAGTAGAGCATATAGGCAATGAAAAGTATGCTTCAAAGTCATTACTGAGCATGTGCAAATAGTCCAACGCAGCTAATAACGCGTATAACGCACAGAATGCAGCACTTTTTAATAACGCTACATGTTACACACAAACAACGTGTGCACTGTGAATGTCGCACAGTCTGCGTTGAAACATTTTCTAACGTGCGACTTTAACGTCGCACTGTGAAAGAGGCCTTAAAGTGACAGCACGTGCAGGGGCCTTTGCATTATCAGTAATTGCAATCAAATAAATGACTTTCCTAAGTTTAGTAATTACTTACCAATGGCAATTGAGCAGCGCTTGGAATGGGAAAGGAGGTGAGTTGTAGAGATGGCCCAAACCTCCGATTTTGCAAACCTCAGGTTCGCGAACTTCCACAAAACACTTCAATGAGGAGGCGAACTTTGAAAACTAGAAACACTTATGCTGGCCAGAAAAGTGATGGAAAAGATGTTTCAAGGGGTCTAACATCTGGAGGGGGGCATGGTGGAGGGGGATAGACGCCAAAAGTCCTGGGGGAAAAAATCTGGATTTAACGCAAAGCAGCGTTTTAAGGGCAAAAATCACATTGAATGCTAAATTGCAGGCCTAAAGTGCTTTAAACATCTTGCATGTTTATACATCAATCAGGGAGTGTAATTAGAGTACTGCTTCAAACTGACACACCAAACTCACTGTGTAACGCACCGCAAACAGCTGTTCGTGTAGTGACGACCCTGCTGGACTGGTGCGCACCATGACCAGAGTGCAGGCCGTGGCGGTTTTCAAGCCCAGTGCTTTAAAGCATCTTGCATGTTTATACATCAATCAGGGAGTGTAATTAGAGTATTGCTTCACACTGACACACCAAACTCACTTTGTAACGCACCGCAAACAGCTGTTTGTGTAGTGACGGCCATGCTGGACTGCTGCGCACCATGGTGAGAGTGCAGGCCGTGGCGGTTTTCAAGACCATATGGTCGCCGGGCTGCTTCACACTGACCGACTAAACTCACTGTGGAATGCACCACAAACAGCTGTTTGTGTAGTGGCGGCCGTGCTGGACTGGTGCGCACCATGGCCAGAGTGCAGGCGATTGCGGTTTTCAAGCCCATATGGTCGGGCTGAGGTAGCTCAATGACAGAACAACAGTGACTGTCCAGCTGATCAAATTTGGTCTGTCCACAATGAAGCGACGACCTGATTATCTTTGATGTAACCCCCCCGAGACACAGCTGGTGATCATTGCTTCATTGTGATACGCAAACCCCTTTACCGCAGCCAGGTAATGATCACGAAGGGGAATTGGCACATGTACGTGCCTTTTGTTTTGTTGTTGCAGCTGCAGTGCAGCCAGGAAAAATTAGGCAGGCATGTACACGCACCAGAAAAAATATTATAGCGGCCACTGCTAGCAGCCTTAAAAATTCAGTAATCCACCTGGAGTCCTAGACCCTGTTGGTGGTGGCAGAGAAGGCAGTCAAGCGAACTGCGGGCAGAGATGCTGTTCAGGGAGCGACTTAGTCATGGGGCAGGCAGTCACACGGCGTGCAGGCAGAGATGCTGTGTGTGGGGTCTGACTTAGTCTTTGGGCGGGCAGTAGCCCTCCGGGATCCATGCCTCATTCATTTTGATAAAGGTCAGGTACTGAACACTTTTGTGACTTAGGCGACTTCTCTTCTCAGTGACAATGCCTCCAGCTGCGCTGAAGGTCCTTTTTGACAGGACGCTTGAGGCAGGGCAAGACAGAAGTTGGATGGCAAATTGTAACAGCTCTGGCTACAGGTCAACCCTGTGCACCCAGTAGTCCATCGCTGCTCATACTGTAGATGGTTTTTTCTCTACCATTGTTAAAGAAAGCGTACGGCCGGGCAGTCAGGGTTCAATTCCGGTCTGGAGTTAAAGCCTGAGAAACGGCTACCACCACACATCCAAGGAAGGCAGCAGGCATGGCATGCAAGTCCAAGAGACAAAAAATAACAATACAGGAGAACTTTCGAGGGCCTGCTATATATGACACTGATCGACTTTACTACCTTTAATGAGAATCTGTTATGGAGGGCAAGTCTACCGTCCATTCAAGTGAAAGGTATGCACTGACTGCCAGGTATAATACAATGTGCAGTCACAGATGCAGTGAAAGGTATGCAGTGACTAGTATTACAATACAATGTGCAGCTGTCACACAGGTGCAGTTAACAGGTATGCTCGGAGTGGTATATTACATAGCGTGCGGTCACACAGGTACTGTAAACAATCATGCAATGACTGGTATTACAAATGTGCACCTGTCACACACACACAGATACTGAGCAGGTACAGTGACACTGCGTGCGCTCACATAGGTAGGTGGGTGCACTGAAGTGAACAACAGGTAGTAGGTATATGCAATGATGGGTATTACAATGTGCACCTGTCACACACAGACAGGTACCGGACAGGCACAGTGACATTGCGAGCACTCATGTAGGTAGGTGGGTGCACTGACTGAAGTGAACAACAGGTAGGTATATGCAGTGATGGGTATTACCATGTGCACCTGTCACACACACAGGTAGTCACTGAATGTGCTGGGCCTGGCAGTGGCACACACAGTAGGAATTACCAAGGCTGTATATGCAACACAAGTGTCTGGGACACACACACCCAAAACAAAAAAAAAATAGCTCTCAAAAGAGCTGTTGAGGGGTGCTTTTTTTAGCAATAAGAATCAGCTAGGAGCAAGCTAACAAGCCCACAAGAGCCTAACTAAGCTTTTCCTATGAGAGTCTGCAGCAGCTCTCCCTTCTCTAATTAATGCAGGCACACGAGTAAGTCCAATGCCTGACACTGCCTGCCTTTTATAAGGGGGGTGAGGAGGGGGGGCTCCAGTAAGGAAGTGTAGCCTAATTGGCTACAATGTGCCTGCTGACTGTGATGTACAGGGTCAAAGTTGACCCTTATGATGCACTATGGAGGCAAACCGAACTTCCGGAAAAGTTCACGGTTCTCCGCGATCGCGAACCACGGAACTTGGCTGGGAACCGTTCGCCAGCGAACTGTCCAGGCCATCTCTAGTGAGCTGCTCTTTCCAGGCTTCCTGCTGCGCTTACTCTGCAAAGAGGGAGGAGCACAGAGGGGGGGCCCCGGGGAGAGAGAGGGAGGATGAAGTCGGACCACCTTCCTGGAGCTGAGTCTCTGTGTGGTTGCGGCTCCCCCCTCCATCACTGCACCCCCTCCCTCATACCGCTGAGTGTTTTTGCATGCCTGGCCTGCCCCTAGAAACGGGGCTGTGCACACACCTACACACTTTCCCTGTGACATCATCTCCCTACTTAGCAGAGTTGTACAGCCGAGCCATGAAATGTTTGCCTGCTGCAGCGTTGTGTTGTCTCTTCTGTTCTTTCTGGCAGTCACACACTCTGTGTTTTCGTACTTCCTTTTCCCAATCACGTCACATGCCTCAAGAACCAGAAGTGTGCTGCATAGAGCATGTGGTTGTCAGGAAGATCAGAGGAGACCCGAAGCATCACTTGAGCAGGTAAATATTAAACTGCTCCACTGTGCTTTTCTGCAGAAGAGGTCACTAACATTACGTCAGTTTGAGATTGTTCAATAAAAGCTAATCTTAATAAACAATTTGGCCTGCGACTTAGACTGTGTTGAAGATTTTGGCCCGTTTGTGATTGAGTTTGACATCCCTGCTCTATAGGATCCACACCTTTCTCTCTCCATAAGTGAATATAATTTTTTTTCCTTTGTTATTTTGCTTCAGTTTTACTTTGAGGTCAGTGCAGTGCAGTGCGATGCTAATCGATGCCATGCAGAAACCAGCCTTCATATGACCCTGTGCTACAGGGGCATATGCATAGGTCTACAACACGGCTATTGGCGTACTCCCTGCTGGGCAGGAAGTGCGTCACTAGGATACCCATCCATGCATGCACACCATGTAGCACCGCACTCTCATCGGTCACACTTGCTGTGTTACCCATTGACTTGCATTGCTGCATAATCTGTGTGGGATGCATGGATGATGGGGTAACACACTGCAGACTTTGCTTAGAGAATGCAGCAGTTTGGATACGTCTGATGCACCATGTCACATTGCGTTAAAGGGGCCCTATGGGGAAAAATTATAAAATTTAAAAGATGTGCAAACATATACAAATAAGAAGTACGTTTTTTTCAGAGTAAAATGAGCCATAAATGACATTTCCCCTATGTTGCAGTCACTTACAGTAGGTAGTAGAAATCTGTCAGAAGCGACAGGTGTTGGACTAGTCTATCTTTTCATGGGGGATTAATAGGGATTTCTTTATTTTTAAAAGTACTTAGTGAATGGCAGTTACTCCGTCCAACTGCCGAAAAACTGTGTAGGAAGCAGGGAAGCTGACCAGCATCATTGTTTAAATCCTTTTAGGGAATATCTTTATAAAGAAAAAAAAAGCCTTGCTGAGAACCCCTCATGAGGAGATGGATTAGTCCAAAACCTGTCGCTTCTGTCAGATTTCTACTACCTACTGTAAGTGACAGCAACATAGGAGAAAAGTAATTTATGGCTCATTTTACTTTGAAAAAAACGTACTTCTTATTTGTCTATGTTTGCACATATGTTACATTTTACAATTTTTCACCATAGTGCCCCTTTAAGTGTCCAAGTCTCAATAGACTTTCATGACCCTTGCGGCAGAGATGCAGGGGGGGGGGGGGGGGGGGGGGGGGGGGAGCGTGACGTGAGATGACGCAGCGTACAAGTGTAAAAGGGACCTGAAGGGAAAAAAATCCAGGCTCTGCTAAATTTACTAATAAACTTTTCTCACTTTTGATGTATGCATACCCACCATTTCACTAAGAACTCAGCAGTCCTTCTCACTGTGCTCTGAAATGACCCAGTTGAAGGTTGCAATGTCCATAGCTGGATTTTTGGAAAGGCCACAAAAGGCCCTGGCCTTGGGCGGCTGCAGCACGAGGGGGCACCTGAATATGAATGAGGGGTTGTTACAAATGAAAGAGGAGGCTGAAAAAGGGGAGCAACACATGAAAAAGGAAAACTGATGCCCCAAGGAGAAGCAGAGGGACTGCAATACATGGATGATACACATGGAAGAGGGGGCAGCACATGGAATGGGAGGGGCTGCAGTGCATGGATGATACACATGGAAGAGGGGCGCTGCTGCATAAGAAAGGGGAGGCAACCATACTTGGGCACAAAAGGGAAAGGCACAAAAAGTATAAATCCAGCCTTGGCAATGTCCTGTCACTTAAAGGAATACTGTAGGGGGGTTGGGGAAAATGAGTTGAAGTAACCTGGGGCTTCTAATGGTCCCCCACAGACATCCTGTGCCCGCGCAGCCACTCACCAATGCTCCGGCCCCGACTCCGGTTCACTTCTGGAATTTAAAGTCTGAAAACCACTGTGCCTGCGTTGCCGTGTCCTCGCTCCCGTTGATGTCACCAGGAGCGTACTGCGCAGGCACAGACCATACTGGGCCTGCGCAGTACGCTCCTGGTGACATCAGTGGGAGTGAGGACACGGCAACGCAGGCACAGAAGTTTTCAAGCTTTAAAGTCTGAAATTCCAGAAGTGAACCGGGGGCGGGGCCGGAGCATCGGTGAGTGGCTGCGCGGGCGCAGGATGTCTGTGGGGGACCATTAGAAGCCCCAGGTTACTTCAACTCATTTTCCCCCGACCCCTACAGTATTCCTTTAATAAATAAATCTAGGCTATATTATAAAAATACAAAATGCACACCAAAATTAACATTGGAAAGCTAGAAAAATAAACATTTTAATAAATGAATACCTTGCTACCTATTATACTGCACCTTACACAACTAAGTCACATGTTATGCTGAAATTAATACACGCATCACATCTCTCGAGCAAATGAAGTTGCTGGCAGACCTTTGTGAGCACGTATAGATCTCAGCAATGTTTTGTGATATTTTCTGTACACACCTACTATTAGAAGAATACAGAGGCGGTATATTTAAGTTGTCATAGTTTAAAAAAAAAATCCCCGTTAGCTGTCAGCGCGTTGGAAGAGCTGAAAAGCAGGTGTCACATTGTATTGGATGGGAAAAGCAGAGAATTGCCTCCATTGTCTGTATTGGTGTAGACAAAGGGGCCATCTTTGAAAAAAAAGACAGGGAAGATTACAGTGTCATGTTATAAATGCAGAGTACATTTTTCTTAACATTGTTCAAGAACAAAATAGATAAAAATAATAAGACAGGGCTGCGAGGTACCACCAAGAGTGGTGACAGTGTGAGCGTGCATGGTGTGTATGGGATACAGATCTGTAATATATATGTAACCACAGATATACTGCAAAGCTGGCCAAAAACTAGGCAATTTTACCTGACAATATATGGCATATTCCATCACTGTGATGAAATCTGTTAGACATGGCTCCCAACTGTCCCTCTTTTGGAGGGACAGTCCCTCTTTGGGACCCCCTGTCCTTCTTTCCCTCTCTCTCACTCATTTGTCCATCTTTGAGGACCGATGCACAAATCGGTATAAATATATGTAATTTTCTACTGAAATTTTTTTTTAACCCTTAGCCGACCGCTCCACGCCGATTGGCGTAAACGGCCTTCTATGGGGCTAGCAGGATATCACGTGCACTGCTGCGCTCTTATCCCTGCTTGGAAGGCGGAGCAGAGCCTTCGGAGACTGTTGGACGGTGAAACCGACGTCTAATTAGGCTGTACAGCGCTGTGATCTAAGGCAGCGCTGTACTGGGGACATAGAAGCGATTGGCTCTCATAGGCTGAACCCTATCACAGCTGATCGCAGTGATAGGCTTACAGGGGGAAGGAGAAAGGGTAAGAAAATTATTTAAAAAAAATAGTGAAATTTATTATAAAAATAATAAAATAAGCATTTATATAAAAAAAAAAAAAACACCGAGGGAGCGACCAGACCCCATCACCAGAGAGCTCTGTTAGTGGGGAGAAAAGGGGGAGAGGGAATCACTTGTGTGCTGAGTTGTGCGGCCCTGCAGCTAGGCCTTAAAACTGCAGTGGCCAATTTCAAGAAAAATCACCTGGTCTTTAGGGGGGTTTAACACTGCGGTCCTCAAGTGGTTGATAACTTTAGACTTCAGTCCCATCATTTAAATTGATATATTTCTTATTTTCAGATGTTAACCGGAAGGAAAATTAACCAAAATAGAAACACCAGTGTGGTTTAAATTATAAAACAACATATTTTTCTTATGAAATCTTTATGATATGCGTGATTAGGGGTGTGATTAGGGGTGTGTCTTAAGTGTCCCTCTTTCTGATCTCAAAATGTTGGGAGGTATGGCTAGAAATCGCTAACACAAACCTTGCCGATTGATTTCAGTCCAAAATTGATTCATTCAGTCAGTCATGCAGGATGGAAAATTTTGCTTTTTGGCAGGTCGGGATTGCGTTGCTAGTGGCATTCGATTTGTTGATGACCAACACAGATTAACAGCAGTACTCTCACCTGTCCCACTGGCACATGCCCTCCCAGGTCAGGTGGATTACTTCATGCTGCAGGTTGCCTCCTCCTTTTGTCCTCTTCTCTTCCTGGCCATGTGGCAAAAGCTGAAGTTCAAACACTAGAGATCTGGTAGCATGCACGCCACACCTGTAGTGTGTGAACTTCAGCTTGTGTTACATGACCAGACACAGTAGAGGACGTGGGGAGGAGGAGACCCGTGTCATGAAGTAAATCACTGGAAGGACTCGTGCCAGCGGGACAGGTTAGAGCTCTGCTGCAGGCCGGGGAGAGCACATGGGAATGCATGCAAAAACACATTTTCACCAAAATGTTTGCAGTTTAAATGCATTATATTTGTGCTAAGATATCAAATCAGATGAAAATATAAATTTCAATGCGAAAATTACGACATTTTAGCTCGTCCCTAATACTGAGGGCAGAAGAATGAGCCAGAGAAGGTCTTTGGACTTGGATGGAGAGAAGTTATAATCTTCATTGTGCCCCTAAGAGACCTTAACAAAGTACACAGAATGAAAACAAATTTGCTGTGCTGTAAAAGCAAACCTGTGAGATTTAAAACTTGTTAAATAAAATATATAATCTTAAGCGGCACCCCTCCTAATTCCTTCTTGAGCATTTACGGCGCTGTCCTCCCATCTTTTAGTGCTTTTTTGCATCTTCAAAAATTGATGATTTCAATGAAGATAGCCGTGTGAACCCAGATCTGCTTCTGGGTCCTTGCTCCTTGCACTAGATATGTATGTGCACATTCCCAGGGTGTCATGCACGAGATGACCTGAGGTCTGACCATGCTCAGTTTATCCTCTTGTGCACTTAAATGTTGGTGCAAGGAGTGGGGCTGTTGAAGGTGGGGAATGGGCATGATTTATGCTGCAATGGGCGTGGCATTTCAGCTAATTACCCCTTCCTGGTTTCTGTATTTGGTAAGCCTCTTTTTAAAGGAACATGCCTGCACCCTCCAGGTAAAAAACAAAAAATAATAATTTTAGGTATACTTTTAATCTGAATTTGTTTAACCAAAATTATTGGTTTCATACATTCTCTCTGTGATGGACTAAATGAGCCTGGTGTGATAAGGTAGGTAGATAAGGTGAACAAGGTAATTACTAATTTTACTTTTGAGATTTCTCACAATACAAAATTAAAATATTTATACAAAAATCATACATAGCTGAGATCTGAAGAACTTATTCATTTCTTGACTACTTAATGTTTACACAAAGGTGAAATGGACAGATTTAATAGACATTTGTACAAAGAAAGGAGATATTAGAAACATTCTCCTGCCAGCTGATAGCGACCAATAAACCTAATTATTCATTAAGCAATTAAATGCTAAATATAATCAGTTGTGTACATTTCTCACCATACAGATGTGCATATGACTGGTCAATATGATTTAAGGTGGCCACTAATAATACAATTTGCTAAACAATCGTTTACTAATGGGTCTTCATATGAATGCTTGGAAATGAATGTTTTGGACCACTAATGGACACAAATCTCCTAACCAATCTGATCAGATTGACAGGATCAATTTCATTAATCTGGTCGAATTTTCGATTTTTCTATTAGTGGTCATAAATGATCATTTCTTATCATTCATACAAAGAATAGTTCATCAATGATCAACTTGTATCGTTAGTGGCCACCTTTAACAAGAGCAAGAAATCAGGGAAACTTGACATGAGAAAAGAACAGACGGAAGGGCCGTCATACATGTGTGTTTGTTGATTGGGCATTTCTGTCTGATCCATTACCAATTGGGAGATCGATCAGAATAGTTGGCTAGCTAAAAGGCTGATGAGTGTTTTGCATGTTTTTGCCAACATGCTGAGATAATCCAAACCAGTTATGTGGAAAATCAGAATCAGAATCAATTTATTTTTGCCAAGTAAGTTTTCACCTACAAGGAATTTGTCTTGGCAGTTGATTAACAAACACAAACAAAAACAAATACAAGGACAGACAGTGTGTATATTACAAGTGAAGGACATTATGCAAGTATAGTGGCAGTAAGCAATGCGAGAATTGTAAAATGCTGTGATGTGAATGATCTTTTTGTGCATAACACCAGCAAGTTAGTAGGTACCAATGCAGGCATCCCCCCTCCCCCAAAAGGAAGGGGGGGACTAAAAAGAAAACTATCGGCAGCAGGTCATGGTTCTGGTAGTGTTGGGCGAACACCTAGATGTTCGGGTTCGCGAACGTTCGCCGAACATCGCCGCGATGTTCGGGTGTTCGAGCCGAACTCCGAACATAATGGAAGTCAATGGGGACCCGAACTTTCGTGCTTTGTAAAGCCTCCTTACATGCTACATACCCCAAATTTACAGGGTATGTGCACATTGGGAGTGGGTACAAGAGGAAAAAAAATTAGCAAAAAGAGCTTATAGTTTTTGAGAAAATCGATTTTAAAGTTTCAATGGGAAAACTGTCTTTTAAATGCGGGAAATGTCTGTTTTCTTTGCACAGGTAACATGCTTTTTGTCGGCATGCAGTCATAAATGTAATACATATAAGAGGTTCCAGGAAAAGGGACCGGTAACGCTAACCCAGCAGCAGCACACGTGATGAAACAGGAGGAGGGTGGCGCAGGAGGAGAAGGCCACGCTTTGAGACACAACAACCCAGGCCTTGCATGAGGACAAGAAGCGTGCGGATAGCAATTTGCATTTTGTCGCCATGCAGTCATAAATGTAATACAGATGAGAGGTTCAATAAACAGGGACCGGAAACGCTAACCCATCACAGATGTTCATTGTTCATGTTACTTGGTTGGGGTCCGGGAGTGTTGCGTAGTCGTTTCCAATCCAGGATTGATTCATTTTAATTTGAGTCAGACGGTCTGCATTTTCTGTGGAGAGGCGGATACGCCGATCTGTGACGATGCCTCCGGCAGCACTGAAACAGCGTTCTGACATAACGCTGGCTGCCAGGCAAGCCAGCACCTCTATTGCGTACATTGCCAGTTTGTGCCAGGTGTCTAGCTTCGATACCCAATAGTTGAAGGGTGCAGATGGATTGTTCAACACAGCTATGCCATTTGACATGTAGTCCTTGACCATCTTCTCCAGGCGATCGGTGTTGGAGGTGGATCTGCACGCTTGCTGTTCTGTGTGCTGCTGCATGGGTGTCAGAAAATTTTCCCACTCCAAGGACACTGCCGATACCATTCCCTTTTGGGCACTAGCTGCGGCTTGTGTTGTTTGCTGCCCTCCTGGTCGTCCTGGGTTTGCGGAAGTCAGTCTGTCGGCGTACAACTGGCTAGAGGAGGGGGAGGATGTCAATCTCCTCTCTAAAGTCTCCACAAGGGCCTGCTGGTATTCTTCCATTTTGACCTGTCTGACTCTTTCTTCAAGCAGTTTTGGAACATTGTGTTTGTACCGTGGATCCAGAAGGGTATAAACCCAGTAATTGGTGTTGTCCAGAATGCGCACAATGCGTGGATCGCGTTCAATGCAGTCCTAGGCCGAAGAGGTCATAGCCTAGGGTCACAAAAACCTGTTTATTTGGGCAATTTCAATGGTAGTGATGCTGACGTACATAAATCTCAGCCATGGCCGTTAGCAACGTCTGAATTTCACGAAATGTCTCATGCAGGTAGAAGACATATTGTTAGACTTGGATTCCAAAGATGGGGTCCCTACATCTCTGCAAACCAGAGTTACAGGGGTCCAAAATTGGTAAAATCCCCCATAGGCTTTCATTGCCTCCCTATTTCACTTTCCAAAATCTCACATCTTTTCAAAGGGCAATGGCTTAGCAGTACCAAATTTTCTAGCATTGTAGGGACCCTTAGGGGGAACATGACTGGTGAGTTTCGGGCCCCTAGGCCGAAGAGGTCATAGCCTAGGGTCACAAAAACCTGTTTATTTGGGCTATTTCAATGGTAGTGATGCTGACGTACATAAATCTCAGCCATGGCCGTTAGCAATGTCTGAATTTCACGAAATGTCTCATGCAGGTAGAAGACATATTGTTAGACTTGGATTCCAAAGATGGGGTCCCTACATCTCTGCAAACCAGAGTTACAGGGGTCCAAAATTGGTAAAATCCCCCATAGGCTTTCATTGCCTCCCTATTTCACTTTCCAAAATCTCACATCTTTTTAAAGGGCAATGGCTCAGCAGTACCAAATTTTCTAGCATTGTAGGGAACCTTAGGGGGAACATGACTGGTGAGTTTCGGGCCCCTAGGCCGAAGAGGTCATAGCCTAGGGTCACAAAAACCTGTTTATTTGGGCTATTTCAATGGTGGCGAGTCTGACGTACATAAATTGCAGCAATGGCCGTTAGCAACGTCTGAATCTCACGAAATGTCTCATGCAGGTAGAAGACATATTGTTAGACTTGGATTCCAAAGATGTGGTCTCTACATCTCTGCAAACCAGAGTTACAGGGCTCCAAAATTGGTAAAATCCCCCATAGGCTTTCATTGGGCCTACTATTTACCGTTCCAAAATCTCACACCATTTCAAAGGGCAATGGCTCAGCAGTGGCAAAACTCACCAGTCATGATCCCCCTAAGAGTCCCTACAATGCTAGAAAATTTGGTACTGCTGAGCCATTGCCCTTTGAAAAGATGTGAGATTTTGGAAAGTGAAATAGGGAGGCAATGAAAGCCTATGGGGGATTTTACCAATTTTGGACCCCTGTAACTCTGGTTTGCAGAGATGTAGGGACCCCATCTTTGGAATACAAGTCTAACAATATGTCTTCTACCTGCATGAGACATTTCGTGAAATTCAGACGTTGCTAACGGCCATGGCTGAGATTTATGTACGTCACCATCACTACCATTGAAATAGCCCAAATAAACAGGTTTTTGTGACCCTAGGCTATGACCTCTTCGGCCTAGGGGCCCGAAACTCACCAGTCATGTTCCCCCTAAGGGTCCCTACAATGCTAGAAAATTTGCCACTGCTGAGCAATTGCCCTTTGAAAAGATGTGAGATTTTGGAAAGTGAAATAGGGAGGCAATGAAAGCCTATGGGGGATTTTACCAATTTTGGACCCCTGTAACTCTGGTTTGCAGAGATGTAGGGACCCCATCTTTGGAATACAAGTCTAACAATATGTCTTCTACCTGCATGAGACATTTCGTGAAATTCAGACGTTGCTAACGGCCATGGCTGAGATTTATGTACGTCAGCATCACTACCATTGAAATAGCCCAAATAAACAGGTTTTTGTGACCCTAGGCTATGACCTCTTCGGCCTAGGGGCCCGAAACTCACCAGTCATGTTCCCCCTAAGGGTCCCTACAATGCTAGAAAATTTGGTACTGCTGAGCCATTGCCCTTTGAAAAGATGTGAGATTTTGGAAAGTGAAATAGGGAGGCAATGAAAGCCTATGGGGGATTTTACCAATTTTGGACCCCTGTAACTCTGGTTTGCAGAGATGTAGGGACCCCATCTTTGGAATCCAAGTCTAACAATATGTCTTCTACCTGCATGAGACATTTCGTGAAATTCAGACGTTGCTAACGGCCATGGCTGAGATTTATGTACGTCACCATCACTACCATTAAAATAGACCAAATAAACAGGTTTTTGTGACCCTAGGCTATGACCTCTTCGGCCTAGGGGCCCGAAACTCACCAGTCATGTTCCCCCTAAGGGTCCCTACAATGCTAGAAAATTTGCCACTGCTGAGCAATTGCCCTTTGAAAAGATGTGAGATTTTGGAAAGTGAAATAGGGAGGCAATGAAAGCCTATGGGGGATTTTACCAATTTTGGACCCCTGTAACTCTGGTTTGCAGAGATGTAGGGACCCCATCTTTGGAATACAAGTCTAACAATATGTCTTCTACCTGCATGAGACATTTCGTGAAATTCAGACGTTGCTAACGGCCATGGCTGAGATTTATGTACGTCACCATCACTACCATTGAAATAGCCCAAATAAACAGGTTTTTGTGACCCTAGGCTATGACCTCTTCGGCCTAGGGGCCCGAAACTCACCAGTCATGTTCCCCCTAAGGGTCCCTACAATGCTAGAAAATTTGCCACTGCTGAGCAATTGCCCTTTGAAAAGATGTGAGATTTTGGAAAGTGAAATAGGGAGGCAATGAAAGCCTATGGGGGATTTTACCAATTTTGGACCCCTGTAACTCTGGTTTGCAGAGATGTAGGGACCCCATCTTTGGAATACAAGTCTAACAATATGTCTTCTACCTGCATGAGACATTTCGTGAAATTCAGACGTTGCTAACGGCCATGGCTGAGATTTATGTACATCAGCATCACTACCATTGAAATTGCCCAAATAAACAGGTTTTTGTGACCCTAGGCTATGACCTCTTAGGCCTAGGGGCCCGAAACTCACCAGTTATGATCCCCCTAACAGTTCCTACAATGCTAGAAAATTTGCCACTGCTGAGCAATTGCCCTTTGAAAAGATGTGAGATTTTGGAACTGTAAATAGGAGGCCCAATGAAAGCCTATGGGGGATTTTACCAATTTTGGACCCCTGTAACTCTGGTTTGCAGAGATGTAGAGAACCCATCTTTGGAGCCCAAGTCTAACAATATGTCTTCTACCTGCATGAGACATTTCGTGAGATTCAGACGTTGCTAACGGCCATTGCTGCGATTTATGTACGTCAGACTCGCCACCATTGAAATTGCCCAAATAAACAGGTTTTTGTGACCCTAGGCTATGACCTCTTCGGCCTAGGGGCCCGAAACTCACCAGTCATGTTCCCCCTAAGGGTCCCTACAATGCTAGAGAATTTGCCACTGCTGAGCAATTGCCCTTTGAAAAGATGTGAGATTTTGGAAAGTGAAATAGGGAGGCAATGAAAGCCTATGGGGGATTTTACCAATTTTGGACCCCTGTAACTCTGGTTTGCAGAGATGTAGGGACCCCATCTTTGGAATCCAAGTCTAACAATATGTCTTCTACCTGCATGAGACATTTCGTGAAATTCAGACATTGCTAACGGCCATGGCTGAGATTTATGTACGTCAGCATCACTACTATTGAAATTGCCCAAATAAACAGGTTTTTGTGACCCTAGGCCATGACCTCTTCGGCCTAGGACTGCATTGAACGCGACCCACGCATTGTGCGCATTCTGGACAACACCAATTACTGGGTTTATACCCTTCTGGATCCACGGTACAAACACAATGTTCCAACTGCTTGAAGAAAGAGTCAGACAGGTCAAAATGGAAGAATACCAGCAGGCCCTTGTGGAGACTTTAGAGAAGAGATTGACATCCTCCCCCTCCTCTAGCCAGTTGTACGCCGACAGACTGACTTCCGCAAACCCAGGACGACCAGGAGGGCAGCAAACAACACAAGCTGCAGCTAGTGCCCAAAAGGGAATGGTATCGGCAGTGTCCTTGGAGTGGGAAAATTTTCTGACACCCATGCAGCAGCACACAGAACAGCAAGCGTGCAGATCCACCTCCAACACCGATCGCCTGGAGAAGATGGTCAAGGACTACATGTCAGATGGCATAGCTGTGTTGAACAATCCATCTGCACCCTTCAACTATTGGGTATCAAAGCTAGAAACCTGGCACAAACTGGCAATGTACGCAATAGAGGTGCTGGCTTGCCCGGCAGCCAGCGTTATGTCGGAATGCTGTTTCAGTGCTGCCGGAGGCATCGTCACAGATAGGCGTATCCGCCTCTCCACAGAAAATGCAGACCATCTGACTCAAATTAAAATGAATCAATCCTTGATTGGAAACGACTACACAACACTCCCGGACCCCAACCAAGTAACATGAACAATGAACATCTGTGATGGGTTAGCGTTTCCGGTCCCTGTTTATTGAACCTCTCATCTGTATTACATTTATGACTGCATGGTGACAAAATGCAAATTGCTATCCGCACGCTTCTTGTCCTCATGCAAGGCCTGGGTTGTTGTGTCTCAAAGCGTGGCCTTCTCCTCCTGCGCCACCCTCCTCCTGTTCCATCACGTGTGCTGCTGCTGGGTTAGCGTTACCGGTCCCTTTTCCTGGAACCTCTTATATGTATTACATTTATGACTGCATGCCGACAAAAAGCATGTTACCTGTGCAAAGAAAACAGACATTTCCCGCATTTAAAAGACAGTTTTCCCTTTGAAACTTTAAAATCGATTTTCTCAAAAACTATAAGCTCTTTTTGCTAATTTTTTTTCCTCTTGTACCCACTCCCAATGTGCACATACCCTGTAAATTTGGGGTATGTAGCATATAAGGAGGCTTTACAAAGCACGAAAGTTCGGGTCCCCATTGACTTCCATTATGTTCGGAGTTCGGCTCGAACACCCGAACATCGCGGCCATGTTCGGCCCGAACATCTAGATGTTCGCCCAACACTACACGTGACCCGTTCGGCCAATCACAGCGCTAGCCGAACGTTCGGGTAACGTTCGGCCATGCACTCTTAGTTCGGCCATATGGCCGAACAGTTTGGCCGAACACCATCAGGTGTTCGGCCGAACTCGAACATCACCCGAACAGGGTGATGTTCTGCAGAACCTGAACAGTGGCGAACACTGTTCGCCCAACACTAGGTACTGGTTGGTACTCATGGAAGCCTTCTATGAGATGTAGCAGTGTGGAGTCACATTGTTAGCTCATCATTAACCACCAAAAGCACTGAACAGGAGGGACCTAATTTTCTCAGAAGGGAGAAGATGATTTATTAGTAAATCAATTTTCACAAATGACACGATAAAAAAATTACTAACTCCCAAATATGTCAGCAGCACTGGTTGCTGACTCTAAAATTAGAAGTAGTACGCTATAATGTAAGTATACCCTATGCAGGGGAGATGATAGTTTATTTTCCCAGAGGTGACAGGTTTAGTTTATGATGTTTCCTTATTAATCCCAGCACGATTGAGTAACCACATCTATGTCTCATTGTTTTTCTGTGTGCCATCCTGGGGAATATCTACACATCATGCTCATTTATTCATCCCATTGTAAAAGCATAAGAAGATCATTTCATTATCCTAAGGAAATTGTGACCGGTTTAATTAGAGAAGGAATGTCGCTTTTGTTTATCATGGTCATAGGTGACTAGTAAGTACATTATGAATGGACATAGGTTGAGTATCTGCCTATGAAGTACCCTAGTCTTGCTATAGTAAGAGTGTGAGTGGGGCCTGATGATTACAGAGGAGTAACACCAGTGTGGATTGAGCACCAGTAAAGAGCACATGTAATTGATTTGCCTAATGGGAATATTAGCAACAGGCCATTTTGAATGCTTTAAGAGCATGTTGATGATGCTGCAATTATTTATCAAGAGACGAAGACTGTAGGCAGGTGCATTGCCATGTCAAGACAAAGAAGGCAAAATCAGATGAGTGTAATCAGAAGCAAAAAATAAAATCTCAGTAGTCCTGTTTACCTCAAGATTCAATGAGGTGAAATATGAATTTTGTCTTGCCAGGTAAATAAATGTGCCCAAGATGTAGAAAATGAGTACAGCGTATGACCCTTAAAGAACAAGCGATACCCATGCTAACCTAGAAATAAAAACACATATATACTGTAAGTAGATAAATACTACTTCTACTTACATAACAGATGTTTTGTGCTATCTACGTAATGATTCCTGTGAATTTTATAAAGGAAAAGCACAAAATCCTATTCTAGGCAGTGGCCATCTTGCTAAGCTAATGCTGACATCATATCCTCCCTGACTCTTGTTTTTCCCCTCCCTTCTCTTGCTCATTGTGTATTCATTAGCTTCCCTCCTCCCAGAGTCTTCAGACACTCCCACTGAGGTCTATACTAGGAACTGCACTGTCTTTTTTTTTTCTTTTCTCCTCCAATTGCTGAGTCACCTCAGCCTTGCTTGTAAACAGTGAGCAGAGGTGTTTCAGATAAGAAGCTAGGCAAATGAATGGACGAGGAGGAATATATTATAGATAAAAAGAACCCCAGCATTTAACTGTTTGGCACTGACTACTAAAGGGCCAGTGCTTCTAAAGTATGTGATAACTCCAAACCATAAAAGCAGAAAAAGTTTTGCAAGTTTTGAATGCAGGATTAGCATCTTTATCACTTAATACACTCAGACCAGTTGCTGTTGAAATTTGATTTTTATGGTGACAATACCGCTTTAAAGCTAGCCATGTACAGGTTGATAGAAGACTGGACTGGCAAATAGATCACTTTCCGATTGGACAATGTTTAGGGAGCAGCAATCAATTAAAAGACCACTATTGTGAAAAACTGTAAAAAAAAAAATTAAAATAAAATAAAAAAAATCATGTGTAAAAATTTTAATTTTTTTCCAGAATAAAATGCACTATAAACTTTTATCCTATGTCTCTCTCACTTACAGTACATGGTAAAGATCTAACAGATCTGACAGGGTTTGGACTAGTCTATAGCAGGAACCGCTCAAGGTGAGAGGCGGAGTGGAGGGTGAAGGTGCAAGGGAGAAAGCGGCTGAAGATGATGCACCTGAAGGAGGAAGAGGAGAAGGAGGGTGGCTTTTCCTTTGTGTGCTGCTTTTCTTCTGGTGCTCTTCCCATTGCTGTTTGTGCCTTTCTCCATGTGCCTTTGTAAGGCAGTTGTCCCTACGTGGCTGTTGGCCTTTCCACGGCTCAATTTTTGGAGGCAGAGAGAACAGATGGCATTGCTCTGATCTAAGGCAGACACACTAAAAAATATCCAAACCGCTGAGCCCCCTTGGGTGATGGCACTATGGTGGCATCAGCAGCTGATGTTGAAGGGCATGTTGGCTGACTGTACATAGGTGGTGATACATGGCGCCGGACACTGCCGCCAGCTGTTTCTGACGACGAGCTCCCACAGCTTCTTTCAGGAACTCATCTCCTCCTACTCCTCTCTAATGGCCCATACTCACAGGCTACAATTGTTGCTGTTGCTAGCACATGGGAGCGTGTGCGCAACAGATAGGCGACAGCTCGTCACCAGGTCTCTCCGCATACACACGGTGGAGGGACCTGGCAACTGATGTGGCGGAAGCTGTCGCCGACGTTCCTCCCCCCCGCCGGAAGCTCAGGGTATTCCCTGCTAGTTGCTGTCGCTAGTCCATACACACGCGGACTAGCGACAGTTGCGGCGAAGTTGCGCGGAAACTGTTGCCAGGCGATTGACCGCGCCAACAGCAGCGATGAGCGACGGTTCAGGGTGCGCACCTGTGTTGCTCCGTGCTGCACTTCATACTCACGGGCGACGCGCGTGCCACGTGGTTGCGGCAACAATTGTAGCCCATGAGTATGGCCCATTACTCCCCCTCTGAACTGTCCCCTTGGTCATCTTGTCTCTTAGGATCCCACGTGACATCCGTATCATCGTCATCATCATAGTCATCCTGCCTAGCTTTGCTTGCCTCAGACACCTCATAATCTGCACCAACAGCAGGTACTTCATTATCCTCCTCCTCACACGTTACGTCCATAGTGTTGCCTAGTGTTGCTTAGTGCCTTCATCTTGTTGTAACAGTAGTGGCTGTGAATCAGTTAATTCCCCACCAAATAACTCCTGCGAAGTGTCACATGGAAAGGATGTGGTGCTAGTAGTAGCACTGGTGGCTGCGTTCTGTGTTAAATAGTCAACCACATCCTGACAATCTTGGGAGTTTGATGGGATGTGCCTTCTTCTGAGCACTGTACTTTGGTCCAGGGCCGCATCAAAATCACATCAGCACGACCTCGAACAGACCTGCCGGGTGTCCTTCCTTTGGGTCTGCCTCTGCCTCTACCTGTTTTGTCCATATCGGGGGGGATGAAGTGAAAGGTATGCACTGACTTGACTAATACAATGTGCAGTCACACAGGTGTAGTTAACAGGTATGCACGGAGTGGTATATCACACTGCGTGCGCTCACGTAGGTAGGTGGGTGCACTGAACAACATGTAGGTATATGCAGTGCTGCTGGGTAATACAAATGTGCAGCTGTCACACACACACAGGTACTGTGAACAGGTACAGTGACTGGTGGTATTAAATAGCACACTGCGTGCGCTCACGTAGATAGGTGGGTGCACTGAACAACAGGTAGATACCTACCTGTTGTTCAGTGCACCCACCTACCTACGTGAGTGCACGCAGTGTGCTATTTAATACCACCAGTCACTGTACCGGTTCACGGTACCTGTGTGTGTGTGTGTGCATGTGTGTGTGTGTGTGTGTGTGACAGCTGCACATTTGTAATACCCAGGCATGGTCATAGTCAGCCAACTTCGCTACGCTGGAACTACGCGTAGTTTTACGCAATTACGCTTCGGCAAACTACGGCTTTGAAATCAAACATTCGCTTTGTATGCATTTCGTAGACTGCGCGTTAAAATACGCAATTATGCATAGTGGAAAGCGTAGTGTATGTGGACGATTATGCCCGCATGCAGCAAATTTTGCGCATTAATTCCCACGGGAACTCTTCTATGCGTACATTCCCTTTCCAATGCGTAAATTTGTAAGCATACAATCGCACATGGAAAATAAGCCACGAGTAACGCATTTTCAATACACATGTTAACTACGCATAGTGGATGTAAGCTACGCGTAGCAGTACTTCGCTATGCATAAATTTGTAAGCGTAGTTTTGAAACATCACCTACGAACTACGATGCGTAGATGCAAACTACGATGCGTAAATTCGCATTGGCGTAGTTTCTGCTCATCCCTGATATGCAGTGATGGGTATTACAAATGTGCACCTGTCACACACACGTACCGTAAACAGGTACAGTGACTGGTGGTATTAAATAGCACACTGCGTGCGCTCACGTGGGTAGGTGGGTGCACTGAACAACAGGTAGGTATATGCAGTGATGGGTATACAAATGTGCACCTGTCACACACACGTACCGTGAACAGGTACAGTGACTGGTGGTATTAACAATGCGTGTGCTCACGTAGGTAGGTAGGTAGGTGCACTGAACAGTGAGCAGGTGCAGTGATTGGGATGGGATTACAAATGTGCAGCTGTCTGTTACACACACAGGTAGTCACTGAATGTGCTGCGCCTGGCAGTGGCACAGTAGGAATTACCACCAAGGGGCCAAAGGCCAGCTGCGGCTGACTGACAGGGCTGTATATATTGCAAGTGGGCCACACACACACAAAAAAAAATAGATCAGAAGAACAAGATTAGCTCTCAAACGAGCTGTTGAGGGATGCTTTTTTAGCAATAAGAATCAGCAAGGAGCAAGCTAACAAGCCTACAAGAGCCTAACTAAGCTCTCCCTTCTCTAAATATTGCAGGCACTCGAGTGAGTAAAATGCCTGACGCTGCCTGCCTATTATAAGGGGGGGAGGGCCTCCAGGAGGGAGTGTAGCCTAATTGACTACAATGTGCCTGCTGACTGTGATGTACAGGGTCAAAGTTGACCCTAATGATGTAGTATAGGAGGCGGGTCAAACCGCTATAAAGTTCGCGTTCATTCACAAACCCGAACCACCAAAGTTTGTGCGAATAAGTTCGCGGTCGAACCGTTCGGGCCATCTCTATTTAAAATGAGTAATTCACTGTTGCATTTGTTGTGTAAGTGGACTGTGATTGGCTGACTGTGCCTGCAAAAGTGAAGGTAGAGCACCAAATGTTTTCTCAGTCTGCAGAAGCTGCATGCACCCATAGATATCCCAGTTGATATATTCGAGAAGGAAACTTTACCATTCACGCAAAAAACATGGTTTTTTTGTGTGAAAATTCCATGGCATTTGTTTTTCATTGACTATATCGCAAAAATACAATGGCCTCAATTCACTACGCTTATCTCCTGTTTTTAATAACGTTTCCATGGTGATAAGGCATGTAGTAAACATAACTCTTCTGTCTTTAAGTTAAGGAGAGATCTCTCAGGTTAACATTTCAATCCTTAAGGCAGTGGTGCTCAGCAGAGCTCGAATATTCGAGTAGCTCGAATATTCGAGCTCTTTTCCAGCTATTCGAGCTCGGTATTCGAGCTCCGAATAGCTGTAGCTATTCGAATGGGCTATTCGCGTACACTCGAATAGCCCATTCACTATTCGAGCTATTCGAGCAAACGGCGCTATTCGAGCTCGGTACCGAGCTCGAATAGCGTCATAGCCCAGATTGATGTCCTTAGAGCCAATCAGAGGGCTCCCAGGCCCTCTGACGGCAGCCAATCACAGAGGGGGACCCTGGCCAGCCCCTACCCTATAAATAGCGGCCGCCATGTTACGTTTCTCCGTCCTTGCCTGAGACTTGCATAGAGAGAGAGTTGCTCCTTTGTGCTTTGGCTTAGCAAGAGCTTTATTGTGGTCATTTACCTAGCGTTTTTGCTCACATACACCTCCTATACACACCTATATTGTTGTTAGTTAGTTAGACATTGTATTTTAGTTAGTAGCTTTTGTGTTACATAGAGACAGGCCAGCTGCTGCAGGCTTACAGCTTTAGGCCTCAGGGCCTGCCTGTGTGGGCAGCTGTCCTCCTGTCCTCTGTTTATTTCTCTCTATTCTATACCAGTATTTCTGCTGTCCTTTACTACTGATTGTATTAGTATTGTAGTTATATACTGTAACTGTACTAGGACACTCACTGTCACTGTTCATAGGCTACTAGCTGCTCCTGCGTGTGTGCACTCACTGTCTGTGTACACACTACACACACTCTATTTCCAAGTTCTGATAACTGATTGATTATTGTAATTGAATATTGTAATTAGTTAGTTGTACTCACTGTTACTACTTACTGTACTAGGAGTCTAGGACACTCAGTCACTGTTCATAGGCTACTAGCTCCTGCGTGTGTGCACTCACTGTCTGTGTACACACTACACACACTCTATTTCCTTCTGATAACTGATTGATTATTGTAATTAGTTAGTTGTACTTACTGTTACTACTTACTGTACTAGGAGTCTAGGACACTCAGTCACTGTTCATAGGCTACTAGCTCCTGCGTGTGTGCACTCACTGTCTGTGTACACACTACACACACTCTATTTCCTTCTGATAACTGATTGATTATTGTAATTAGTTAGTTGTACTTACTGTTACTACTTACTGTACTAGGAGTCTAGGACACTCAGTCACTGTTCATAGGCTACTAGCTCCTGCGTGTGTGCACTCACTGTCTGTGTACACACTACACACACTCTATTTCCTTCTGATAACTGATTGATTATTGTAATTAGTTAGTTGTACTTACTGACTGTTACTACTTACTTACTTACTGTACTAGGGACACTCACTCAGTCACTGTTCATAGGCTAGCTCCTGCGCGTGTTTGCGCGTGCGTGCACTCACTGTCTGTAGTGTACACACACTAAATTTACTTGTGATTACTACTGATTATTGTAACTGCTAGTTGTACTTCCTGACTGTTACTACTTACTTACTGTACTAGGGACACTCACTCAGTCACCTCACCCACCAACCCACTCCATTAAAGTACCCCACTTTTCACCCGCCCTTTTAAAAAACTTTTGTCTATACGCCCAAAACATCGAAGATGTCTGGAAGTGGCAGCCAGCGCGGTTTGGGCAAGGGGAAGGGCAGCAAGGGAATCAGGAGGAGAGGGAGCAGCATTGTGGCAAGCCGCGGGCGCGCCACCATGCACAGTTCCGCAGCAGCAGCAGCAGCGTCAGTGGCTAACATTCCTCCCATAGCCACTGGCCGTGGACGCCTTGGGCGCCGCCCAGCAGGAGCATCTGCAACTCACGCTGCAGAGACACAGCAGCAGCAGCGTGTAGCACCTGCTCCGATTTTCCTCCAGCCGGGTCGGAAACGTCCCATTGAGGAAAAGCATGCAGACACTGTGGTGCAACTCATGACGGAGGATGAGCAGCCCGCCATCAGCTCTGCATCTGAGGCCTCCACCCTCACCACCACCACCACCACCACCCCTGTTCGCAGCAGCCGCCCAGCAGGGTCTGGGGAGGAGGCCAGTTCACCGTCACTCGCCGACCTGTCATTCAGCAGTCTTTTGACCCCAGGCATCATGAGTAAATTGTCTGCTGTTGTTGGCGATCTTGAGGAGGAGATGCTGATGGGCACTTTGGGGGATGAGGGATTGGACAGCAAGACTGTGGCGACAGTCAAGCAGCCCATCCATGCATCAGGAGAGGAGTTTGGGGGGTCCTCATCCCAGCAGGACATGTTTCAGGAGGGGGAGGATGTTGATGACCCGGTGACAGACAGAGACTGGGTGCCACCACCTCCAGGGGATGTCGTCCTCAGCAGCTCTGAGGAGGAGGAGGAGGATGCTCTTGTGGGCCTTGCAAGGAGGCGCATCATTGCAAGCATTGGCAGCAGCAGTAGGCAGGTCCCACAGCCTGCTGGTGTCTCAGGCTCAGCAGCAGCAGCAGCAGCATCTGCCAGTACCACCACCAGCCGCACCCAAGCCCCCCAAGCCCCACCCCCAACCACCACAGGGAGACAGGCAGCAGCACTTCCATGCCGTAGGGGGATGTTTCTGTCACCAATCTGGCGCTTTTTCACCATGCCCACAGTGTACAGCAAGTACGCCACTTGCAACCACTGTCAGCGGAAGTTGAGCAGAGGTGCAGACCCCTTAAAGTTCTGCACCAGCTCGCTCATCAACCACCTTGCTGCGAAACATTTCCACCAGCATCAGGAGTTCCAGAGGCTGAAGGCATCTGGTGCTGGCAGTGGCACCACACCCATCACTGCACAGCCTTCAGCAGCAGCAGCAACAGCAGCCACCCGCCCTCCTGCTCCTCCAGCAGCACCAGCAGGAGTGCGGAAACGCACTGCTCCTCCCCCCTCTGCAACTCCTGCCGCCGACACTGAGGCCTGTTCTGGCAGCCAGTCCTCAGTGGCCTCCTCCGCTGTGTCTGCTGATTCCCGTGCCAGCAAAAGGCCACGCCAGAGCCTTTTGAGCGAGTCCTTCCAGGGGGTGGTTAGGGCTCTGCCTCCCAGCAGCCATCGCGTGCGGCAGCTGAACGGCTTGCTGGCACGGGCCATGTGCTCCCAACTCCTGCCGTACACGCTCGTGCAGGAGGGGAGCGACGTTCGTGCGCTGCTTGCTTGCGCATCCCCAGACTGGCAGCTCCCCAGCAGACACTTTTTCTCCCGCAAGGCCATTCCTGCACTGCACCGCTTTGTGATGGCCAATGTGGAGCGAGGGCTGGAGCACGCGGTTGGTGAAAGGGTCCACGTCACCATGGACTCCTGGAGCAGCCGCTTCGGGACAGGCCGCTACCTGTCCTTCACTGTCCACTGGGTCAGCTTGGTGGAAGGGGGTGAGGATGGGAGAGCAGCAGCGGGCACAGCAGCAGCAGCAACACAGTGGGTGGTGCCAACCCGCAGGGTCAGGGGAACTGCAGCAGGTTCCTCCGATCCTCTGCCATCCTCCGGCACACCTGGCCAAACCCCCCGCCTCAGCAGCAGCGTGAAGGCCCGCCACTGCCAAGCGCTGCTGCACTTGGTCAGCCTTGGAAAGACCAAGCTGACGGCAACCCATGTGTTGGCCAAACTCCAGGAGCAGGAGAGGATTTGGCTGACCCCCAGAGGCCTCAGAGTCGGAGAGGTGGTGGCCGACAATGGGGCCAATCTGGTTGCCGCAATAGACAGGGGAAACCTGACCCACATCCCTTGTCTTGCCCACGTGCTGAACCTGGTAGTGCAGAAGTTCTTGCGCACCTACCAGGGGATGGGCGAACTGCTGGAAACGGCAAGGAACGTTGTGCGTCACTTCCGGCGCTCGGCTGCAGCCTGTGCGAGCCTGGAAGACGTGCAAAAGGAGCTGGATCTGCCACGCCATCGGCTGATCCTTGACGTTCCGACTCGCTGGAACTCCACCCTGGCAATGTTGGAGCGTCTGGTTGAACAGAAGCGCGCTGTCAAACAGTACCTTGCCCTGGCCACTGTTTCCGCCGCTCAGAGAAGGGACAAGACCAGCAACATCCCGTCCATCGTCCCCGATGATGACTGGAGGCACATGCAGCAGGTGTGCTTAGTGCTGGCTCCCTTTCTGCAGGCCACTAACATGGTGAGCAGGGACCATGCTATGGTCTGCGAGTGGGTGCCCCTGGTTTGTCTGCTGAACAGGGCCCTCGATGCTTTGCTGGAACAGGGAGCGGCAGCCTTGGACCAGCAGGAGCGGCAAGCAGCTGCACAGTCCACCTCTGAGGGGGAGGAGGAGGAGGACTTGGTGGAGGTCCCTGACCTTGCTGCTGATGAGGGGGAGCAGCACAGTGCAGCTGAGTTGGTGCGGGGGTGGAGAGAGGATGAGGCTGACGAGGCAGAGGAGGAGGATGAGGACAGCAGCACTGCCGTCGATGTGCCAGCAGACGTGGCCCGCCTCTTCCCAATGGCAGCGCACATGCTGACGTGCCTGCGCAGAGACCCCAGGGTGATCCAGATGAAGCAGAGGGAGGACATCTGGATCAGCATGATGTTGGACCCACGCCTCAAGGGGAAGTTGAGCCAGTTCCTGCCGCCTGCAGGAGGAGACCCAGCGCAACAAATAAGGAGCTTGCAGCAGGCCCTTGTTGAGCGCTTGGAGGAAGCCTTCCCCCAGCCTTCCACCCCCACTGTCCAGCAGCCAGCACAGAGGCAGCAGCAGGTGCCTGCATCCAGCAGCAAGCGCCCCACAGACCTGCTGTCTCTCAGCCACGAGCTCTACAGGACTGTAGAGGCTCCGGCAGCAGTGACTAGAGAGGAGGTGCATGCAGCAGCATCCTCCACCGGTCACAGCCAGCGCCTGACCCGCATGGTGGCTGACTACATGGGGTCCTACAGCGGGCTTGACAGCGATGCCCCTGTTGATCCCATGGAGTATTGGGTCAAGCGCCTGGAGATCTGGAGCGAGCTGGCGCAGTACGCCCTGGAAGTGCTGTCCTGCCCCCCTTCCAGCGTGCTGTCCGAGCGCTGCTTCAGTGCAGCTGGTGGTGTGGTCACCGAGAAACGCTCACGTCTGTCTCACAAGTCTGTGGACAGACTGACGTTTCTCAAGATGAACCAGGCGTGGGTGGAAGGCGAGTTCCTGGCCCCTGTTGTCGGCGAGAGGGGGACATGAACTGGCTAAGAACCATCGTTAATGTGCCTTACCACCCTTTACCACCTCCTGGCTCCTGCTCACTAAGCCAGCCTGGTTCACTTTGACTATTAAGTCGCCTGCAGCCACACATTTTACACCTACAGTGGGCTGCGTACTGCCCTTCTGCTGTCTGTCTGTGTTTCCCACTGCCAGGGTACACAGATTTACCTTCTGCTGCCACTCTGCCACCAGCTATTACGTCAAACAATAGCTATATATCTGTGTAATTTGTTTTACAAACAAAACCAAAAAACCATAAAAAAAAAAAAAGGTTTAATTTTTCTGAGGTGCCCGGGTTGAAAACTGTGTTGTCCCAGTTGTGTATTGGACACGATGTGGGCTGCACGACCGCTGTCTGGGACCTCCTGTTGTGTTCATTTACGGCCTGGTATCACCGCTAGGTACCAGGGCTATTATGTCACGCTGCCTGCCTGCTGCCACACTCACACTACTCCTCCATTCCTCCTGCTGATGCTGCTGTCTGTCTGTGTTTCCCAACGCCAGGGTACACAGATTTACCTTCTGCTGCCACTCTGCCACCAGCTATTACGTCAAAAAATAGCTATATCTGTGTAATTGGTTGTAAAACCAAAACTACAAACCATAAAAAAAAAAAAAAAGGTTTAATTTTTCTGAGGTGCCCGGGTTGAAAACTGTGTTGTCCCAGTTGTGTATTGGACACAATGTGGGCTACACGACCGCTGTCTGGGACCTCCTGCCTGCTGTGTTTATTTACAGCCCTGGTATCACCGCTAGGTACCAGGGCTATTATGTCACGCTGCCTGCCTGCTGCCACACTCACACTACTCCTCCATTCCTCCTGCTGATGCTGCTGTCTGTCTGTGTTTCCCAACGCCAGGGTACACAGATTTACCTTCTGCTGCCACTCTGCCACCAGCTATTACGTCAAACATAGCTGCTCACATTACTCCTCCATTCCTCCTGCTGCTGCTGCTGCTGTCTGTCTGTCTGTGTTTCCCAACGCCAGGGTACACAGATTTACCTTCTGCTGCCACTCTGCCACCAGCTATTACGTCAAAAAATAGCTATATCTGTCTGTGTAATTTGTTGTAAAAACAAAACTACAAAACCATAAAAAAAAAAAAAAGGTTTAATTTTTCTGAGGTGCCCGGGTTGAAAACTGTGTTGTCCCAGTTGTGTATTGGACACAATGTGGGCTACACGACCGCTGTCTGGGACCTCCTGCCTGCTGTGTTTATTTACAGCCCTGGTATCACCGCTAGGTACCAGGGCTATTATGTCACGCTGCCTGCCTGCTGCCACACTCACACTACTCCTCCATTCCTCCTGCTGATGCTGCTGTCTGTCTGTGTTTCCCAACGCCAGGGTACACAGATTTACCTTCTGCTGCCACTCTGCCACCAGCTATTACGTCAAACAATAGCTGCTCACATTACTCCTCCATTCCTCCTCCTGCTGCTGCTGCTGTCTGTCTGTCTGTGTTTCCCAACGCCAGGGTACACAGATTTACCTTCTGCTGCCACTCTGCCACCAGCTATTACGTCAAAAAATAGCTATATCTGTCTGTGTAATTTGTTGTAAAAACAAAACTACAAAACCATAAAAAAAAAAAAGGTTTAATTTTTCTGAGGTGCCCGGGTTGAAAACTGTGTTGTCCCAGTTGTGTATTGGACACAATGTGGGCTGCATGACCGCTGTCTGGGACCTCCTGCCTGCTGTGTTTATTTACAGCCCTGGTATCACCGCTAGGTACCAGGGCTATTTTGTCACGCTGCCTGCCTCATTGACTGCCTGCTGCCACACACTCATCCTCCTCCTCCTGCTGCTGAATTTACCTCCTGCTGTCTGTGTGTTTCCACTGCCAGGGAGCACATACAATGGCGCTTCCAACATGCGTGCGCCACCAACTATTTGTTACGCTCAAAAATAGCTGCATTTCTTTAAAAAAAAAAATTTGAAAAGAGAAATAAGTGAAGAAGAAGACGATATAGAAGAAGATGAAGAAGATGAAGAAGAAGAAGATGAAGAAGAAGAAGAAGAAGATGAAGAAGAAGAAGAAGAAGAAGGAGAAGAAGATGAAGATGAAGAAGATGAAGAAGAAGAAGATGAAGAAGATGAAGAAGATGAAGATGAAGAAGAAGAAGATGAAGAAGAAGATGAAGATGATGAAGAAGAAGAAGATGAAGAAGATGAAGAAGAAGAAGATGATGAAGAAGAAGAAGAAGATGAAGAAGAAGATGAAGAAGATGAAGATGAAGAAGAAGAAGATGAAGAAGATGAAGATGATGAAGAAGATGAAGAAGAAGAAGATGAAGATGATGAAGAAGAAGAAGATGAAGAAGAAGATGAAGATGATGAAGAAGAAGAAGATGAAGAAGATGAAGAAGATGAAGAAGATGAAGAAGAAGAAGATGATGAAGAAGAAGAAGAAGAAGATGAAGAAGATGAAGAAGATGATGAAGAAGAAGATGAAGAAGTTGAAGATGAAGAAGATGAAGAAGAAGAAGAAGAAGAAGATGAAGAAGATGAAGAAGATGAAGAAGATGAAGAAGTTGAAGATGAAGAAGATGAAGAAGAAGAAGAAGAAGAAGATGAAGAAGATGAAGAAGATGAAGAAGATGAAGAAGAAGATGAAGAAGATGAAGAAGAAGATGAAGAAGAAGATGAAGAAGATGAAGAAAAAGAAGATGAAGAAGAAGAAGATGATGATGAAGAAGATGAAGAAGAAGAAGAAGAAGAAGACAATATAAAAGAAGAAGAAGAAGATATAGAAGAAGATATAGAAGAAGAAGATATAGAAGAAGAAGATATAGAAGAAGAAGAAGAAGAAGAAGAAGATATAGAAGATAAAGAAGAAGAAGAAGAAGTATATACAGTACTGAACAAATTTCTGGACACAACTTCTCTTTTCAACTTTTTTTTTTTAAAGGAACATCCCCACATAATCACTTGCTGTTGTTACTTGGGAAAAAAGAGGTTTCTTGCATCATTCACCCTCAAAACAAGTGTTGGAAGCTATTTAAGGCCATTTCGAATAGTCAGCTCGAATAATGAGCTCGAATACCGACTCGAATAGTGAGCTCGAATTCCGAGGTCGAATCGAATCTTAAAAATTATTTGACTCGAATATTCGACTGATCTCGAATAATTTACTATTCGAATTCGACCTAACTCGAATTTTGAAAAGGGGTATTTGAGCACCACTACCTTAAGGTACACATACACGTCTGATTTTTCCAAATGACCGGTCGTTCAGACTGGTCGTTTGGATGTCAAATCAAGCGTGTGTACAAATGGTCGTTCGGCTGGATCCGTCAAAATCAGCCTTATCAGCCGAACGACTGTTTGTACACACGCCCGATTTGACGTCCAAACGACTGGTCCGAACGACCGGTCGTTTGGAAAAATCAGACGTGTGTATGCACCTTTAAAATATCTACAGAATTCTAACGTTAAAAACAGACTGTTAATTAACTGCATGTGAAAATAACTACAGAAAAAGTAACTTAAGGACTGAAGTGATAAGATAACTCTCTCACTGTGAAAACTTATCTCTACACCTTAACCTCCCCAGCGGTATGGACAGAAATGCCCATCCATAAAAACATGCTGTGAACAGTATAAAAGTGCATACACATCAATACTCTCCTGCACTGTATACTAGACCCTTGCTTGACACATTTTGGCAAGTTACAGGGAAAAAAAGTTTTAAAAATAAATTTTATCACTTTTTGCAAAGAAATCCTGGGAAAATTTAACGCTGGGGAGGTAAGGCAAGCTTCTTTACTGAAAATACCATCGATGTGTGTTGGTAAGTTTTCTCTTGCCTTATTATCTCCAGTATGATCTTAGTGAATTGAGGCAAATGTATTTTCATAACAATTATTTAAAATACAAAAACGCATTTTCAATGTAAAAATTACTTTCTCATAAATTGGTGAGAAACACTGTTGGCTTGCCAGCAATTTTTTTAATTGGCTAACTGAAAATACTTGTGGGTGCACATTTTTCAGGAACACTGCTTGTTTTCTTTATCAGACATGATGTTTTACATAAAACTAAAAAAAAATGCAGTGTAAAAAAATAGTAAAACTGAGCGCAGAAACAAAACAAAGAGTGATCTTATTGCATGAACAAAGTCCTTCACGGGCAGAAATTTCAAAGGAAACGTGTGTTTTTAGATGTGCTCTTCTACAGAAGCACTAAGAAGCAGGTAATGATAAGGACTAAAAGTGCAGTTGCCAAGGAAACTACAGCAGATAAAAGAACCATTATGTTGACTTCCTCTCACATCTGGAAGATGTCACTGATACCATCAGAACACATGGCAGAAGCAAAAAGCAGTAGACTCTGGTACAACCATCTATAGTCCAGAGAAGTCTGATAAGAGGTTATCACAATGGGTAGAAATGCAGATAGAGTCATATCTACAGGGGGAACAAGGCCAAGCAAATTACATATTCATAAAAATTAAAGAACTAGTGTGCAGAAAATGGTAGCATGTAGTCTTTAGTGATGGTAGTACAAAGATGAGTATCTGCAGGCAACAGTGAAGTAAGGTGGAGGTTCCTTGCAAGCTTGAGACTGCATTTATAGGATAGAGATTTTGTGGAAATGATTGGCCTCCATATTTGCTGAAGGTATAGGCAGCTACATATCTATCATGCCAAAGTCATAAAGAACTATGTTCTGAAAAAAGAAGAACAAGAATTTCCAGCAGGGGCATTGCTAGGATCCTAACAGATCCGGGGCACTTTGGGGCATGCCAGCCGGAAAAGGAGTGTGGCCATGCACCAGAATGTGGGTGTGGTCATGGGTGGGGCCAAATTTATATGGACTTAACAGCTGTCTAAGTAGGCCTGCCCAGCAAAATGTTGGATGAAGCCCCCCTCTCCATTAATACAAAAAAAAATTGCAGCATATCACATAAATAGGCAGTGTCCCTTAAACATAACTAGGCAGAGTTACCTGGTTCACTTCTGTGGAGGCTGGTCTGGCTTTCTGCTGGGTGGACTGGCCTGCGGCCAGGTTATCTGGCAGTTAACACATAGCATTTCCAGATTTTCTAGTGGACCACCTTCCATGCTCCCACAGGCCTCCCATTGAGGCACCACAACTCCCAGCATGCCCCCATAAAGGCATCACAGCACCCAGCATGGCACCACAGCACCCAGTTTGCCTACATAGAGGCACCATGGCACCCAGCATACCCCCGATTGATGCACAACAGCTCCCAGCATGCCCATCATTGAGGCACCACAGCTGACTCTGCCTGGGGGCCATTCGGGGCACCTCAGAATATATCCAGGGCATTTGCCACTGATCTTTGCTGCTAGCAATGCCCTTGATTTCCAGAACAATTGGCATGACTCCACAGAGTCTTTGTTTCAATGCAGCTATCTGGATTTACCTAAAAAGACAAAAGTCACTAAGACAGCCTAAATCCTGAAAGGTAACTATGACTATTTCTTACTGGTTAATTATAGTGTAAGTGTATCTAAAAGAAAAAAAAATGTTTTATCCCATCATTATAATTGGCCTGGTCTTAGGGCCAATTTTTTTTTTTTTTGCCACTGTGTGCCTTCCCAAGCATGGCAGAGTGTGCAGAGTGGCACAGGCAGCTGTCATATTTACCTGTTCCGATGGCTTAATGGCATCTCCTCTTCTCCGCCAGTGGCGCTGCAATGCTTCCATCACCCTTCTTCAACCACCGGGTGGTGCTGAAATGCTGATACCATCCCCTGAGTTACGATCACATGTCATATCATGTGAATGGAACACCGAAGAGGATGTCGGGAATGGAGTGCCACTGGTGGATGAAGAGGAGAAACCAATTGAGCCGCCCGAAAACAGCTAAATATAAAGAAGCTCCCTGGACCGGTCTGCATAGCGGCATTTGGCAGCTAAATGGCATATGCAACTTGAAGAAGCCTTGGCATGTATCTGTCTCGTGACTATGCATGGAGGGCTGCCAATAGGTTAAAGGCATAGCGTTGCCACACAAATGATTGATTATATCATTTTATATTCAGCACGGGCTGCACGGTGGTGTAGTTGTTAGCGCTCTCACCTTGCAGCGCTGGATTCCTGGTTCGAATACCAGCCAGGGCAACATCTGCAAGGAGTTTGTATGTTCTCCCTGTGTCTTTGTGGGTTTCCTCTGGGCACGCCAGTTTCCTCCCAAAACATACAACTAACTTAGTTGGCTTCCCTAAATTGGCCCTAGACTAGGACACATATAATTAATTAACTTAATTGGCTTCCCCTAAATTGGTTAATTAACTTAATTGGCGTCCCCCTAAATTGGCACTAACTAGGACACATAAACTACATGATATAGACATAAGACTATGGAGGGATTAGGTTGTGAGCCCCTCTGAGGGACAGTTAAGTAACAAGACTAAAGGGATAAGACAAAGGGAGTAAAATATACTCTATACAGCCCTGCGGAAGATGTCGGTGCTATATAAGTACTAAATAATAATAATATGCAGTGTAACTTTTTTTAACATAATTTTTAAACTCTTTTTTTTTTTGTACATGTACACATTGCCATACATATGCATCCTCTAGATATGAAAAAGTCTCCAAGATATAGGGGATGCATCAAAATATAGTTTTACTTTTAGACCCAAAGGTACACATTGCTCTCTATTGTCTATTTTTACAAAGCAAATGTAGTTTCATGGGTCTGAGAAAGTGGTGCTGGAGTTAATGGTAACATTACTTACTCACAAGGGGCGCTTTTTCCAAACAGGTTTTCTTTAAAGTGGATCCGAGATAAACTTTTACTCATTGCATAATTGTGTTCCTTACATATAGCTTATAGGGCATTCCTCAAGCCAAATACTTGTTTTTATTTGTTTTATTACTCGAATTCCCTATTTTTTTTTATTTTATTTTTTTATTTTTTATTTTTACTCGAATTGCCTATTAACTAAACATGCCTCGCCCACAGCTTTGGCACTCCATGTAGCAAGGGCTTATGGGATCTCAGTCTGGGCAGGAGGAGGAGGAGGAGGTTACTAGCCAGAGATTTCAGAGGCAGAGGGGAGGAGGGAGCAGGAACTGGAGGGAGCTGAGGGCTGGAGATGCAGTTGCAGCTTGCCTATGTGTTATGCTGGGCATACACGGTACGTTTTTGTCCGTTTAATCGAGCTGCTGGCTCGATTCCGGCTTGGCCCCGCTCGTCCCCGCGGGCACCCGGAATCGATTCCCGCTTGTCCCCTGCTCTTATCTTCTTTTCGTTTTTTACCATTGTCCTGTCCGCAGTATCGAGCGAGCAATCGATCCGGCGGGTGATCGGACACGCCGGAAATTATCAATCGAGCCATCAGCGGCTCGATTACACGGTACAAAAACGTACCATGTATTCCCAGCATAATGTGACAAACAAAACATGGCCGCTGTCATTGTATCACAGGAATAAATAAACATGAAACTGTTGAAGCTGTTTGCAGCTAGATTTGCTGTGTAAACTATCTAAACTTTAGATAAGATATATAGACAAGTTACTTGTCATAGTTAGTTTTTCATCTCGGATCCACTTTAAACACTCAGAGCACTTACAAGTGGCAGCACTGCCAAGGATTTATATTGAACTATATATTGTGCCACTTCTGGTTTGCCTGGTTAACTTGTGGAGTGGCATGAAGGAAAGTGGGTAAATGCAGTTTGCATAACCATGTGAACATCAATATATTTACTTGCTTATGTACTTTGCCCATTATTACACCAAGGCAGCCAGCAGCTCAATGAACCGTGTGAGTCATCTACAGAACAGTCTTAGTAGGTGTATTTTTTTAGTAAAAGATTTTTACATTTAATGTAGGTGTATTTTTTTTATTTTATTTGTAACATTTTGTGTGACATCACTGACATACTGTTACCCCTGCATAAATACGCTGGCAGAATTTTATCAGTTGAGTGATGGAATTGAGTGTTAGGACGCTGGACATCATGTCAAGTTAGAAAAGGCCCCCTATCTCTTGCCAAGAGCACATCATTGCAGGTCTGGATTATGGCTGTTTTTCAGATGTGGTGTTTGTGAAACCAAATTGGAGCAAGACAGAAAAGCTGTTTCCTGAGAGCCCGGCTTCAAGTTGAAGAAAGACAACCTTTTCAATAACTTTCTCCTGAAAGGAGAAGTTGGAGACAAGTCTATAGCTGCTCATAGCCTCTGGATCTAAGGTTGGTGTCTTGAGTAGCAGCCTGGTGATTGCTTCTTTAGGACAGGTAGGGAGCCCCCCCTCCCCCCCCCCCCAAGTCTGTAGCTGCTAATAGCATCTGGATCTAAGGTTGGTTTCTTGAATAGTAACCTGGTAATTGCTTCTTTAGGACAGGTAGGACCTCCCCTTCCACCCCACCCTACCAACAACACCCCTCACCACATCTTGCAAGGAATAGTTGACTATTTAATATACTGCTGGTCTAAATAGGTCAGGGCATTTCAACACGAACTGTGTTGGGCCAGAATCCAGGTCACAGGTACTTTGATTAAGTTTTAGGAAGATATCTGAGATATCTTCTTCAGTAATTACATGTAAGATAGACCATGGCATGGCATAAAGTTGTATTTGTATCCATTGTATGTTTCTGCATAAGTTTTAGGTACTGTAGAGTGAATGCAAGACCACCGTATAAGGGAGATTTCGCCTGAGGAGAAGTTAGAAAATTCCTCATATACAGTAGGTCCTTTGAAGATGTGACACTGAGTTTCTAGAAAGATGAGTTGTAGAGATTGTCAACTGTGTGGAATAGCTGGACAAGTTAGTAAACTGCATTTCCAATTTCCAGTTTCAGGAATAAGAATTTTCTTGCTGATTACTGCTTGATATATTTTTCAGGTGAACAATTAGGGAAAATTTGTGTGAGGACTGACATATGCGCCACAGTCATGCCAGTCTACTCTGAGTCTATGTCCCTTTACTTCCTTTATGAAGTTGTCAAAGCAGCATATGTGATGTAATGGTGTAAGAGTTTTAATGTGAAAAGGAGCAATAGAGTCAAAGTTTTATTTAAAGGGATACTGTAGGGGGTCGGGGAAAAATGAGCTGAACTTACTCGGGGCTTCTAATGGTCCCCGCAGACATCCTGTGCCCGCGCAGCCGCTCACCGATGCTCCGGCCCCGCCTCCGATTCACTTCTGGAATTTCTGACTTTAAATTCAGAAAACCACTGCGCCTGCGTTGCCGTGTCCTCGATCCCGCTGATGTCATCAAGAGCGCACAGCGCAGGCCCAGTATGGTCTGTGTCTGCGCATTACACTCCTGGTGACATCAGCGGTAGCGAGGACACGGGCGTGCAGGCGCAGTGGTTTTCTGACTTTAAAGTCTGAAATTCCAGAAGTGAACTGGAGGCGGGGCCGGAGCATCGGTGAGTGGCTGCGCTGGCACAGGATGTCTGCGGGGGACCATTAGAAGCCCCGGGTAAGTTCAGCTCATTTTCCCCCGACCCCCTACATTATCCCTTTAAGTATAGTGGAGTCAAGGTCTAAGCTGTCAAGGTCAAGGTTATCATGTGTGGGCTGAACATGTTCAGCACATTGAAAATCTTCTAAAATGTGATAAATAAGCTCTGGTGACTGCATTAGTGGCAGCAGCATTGCTGAGTGCTGTCTAGTGTTTCTATAGTAAACATGTGGCCTTCAGTGTAATAACCATGCCATAGAGCTTGATGTGCATAAACTCATTTCTGTGAAGTTTTGAATTGACCAAAATTAGTTTAAGTTTTTGTTGTTACTTTTCTTACCTACTTCTATTAGTCTTTTTCCTCATGGGTGCTGAAAATATATTTTATAAAAAAGATGAGAAAGTTCAAAAGTATATTTCATTGAATCAGTGGGTGGGATAACTCATAACTTTTGTGCATCAGGGCCAAAGTAACTTTAAAGTGACCTGAATAGTGGATTTTTTTTACTAACCTCCATTTTTTACAAACTTCCCTTATACCGCAGTGGGGGGAGGGGGGGGGGGGGAGAGCATCATTACTTATCTACGAGGTGCTGCTTCTGCCCTGTATGACAAGCAACATTATGTACATCTGACCGGCAGCTTTTTACGGTTTTGGTAATTACTAGCAATGTCATGCGCATGTGCCACAATACAGGCCGAGGGATGTAGTACGTGGATGTGAGTACATCTCTGTATTTGTATCCATGGACCGCACCTGCCAGCTTGCATTGCAGTGCCTACGCGGGACCCCACTGGGAATTACTAAAGCCAAGAAAAACTTCCGGATGGATTAAGATGATTTCACATGTAGTACGGACCAGGGACCGCAGGAGTGGCACATTGTAGGTAAGTATTGATGCTCCCCTCAACTCCCCAACGTCCTCACTTTAATGTTAGGTTAACCTCCACTTTAATTACCATAATACACCTTTACAATTCTATATTGCTAGTGCATGTTAGGATAAATTTATGTTGGCATATAGCCTTGGAAAAATTAATTTGACATTTTTTATTTAAAAAAACAATTTATTTCATAAGGGTAAGTCCTGTATTCTGTGCAGTCAATGTGTACTATTTATTGTGCAGGGGAGAGGCAGCTTAACAGTTGGCAATGCCATAATTTTGAAGATATGCAGTATTTAGAGATATTTATTTTTCCCTCCGGGCCATTGTATTATATGTGAGCGCACTGTGGGAATATATGAGGTGTGGATGACCTGGCTGAGATAAAGGGCCGTGGTCTGGTTTTGGTCAAGCCAAGTAACTGAATCTGCTGACAAAGCAAATATATTAGAGAGATAAAGCCGTACAGCCACTGCAGCTTTCCCATTCCTATGTTCCCATTTCACACATTTTATGTATACTATGACATTACACTTGCTTACATTATGTTATCAGGAAGTTCAGTAATAATACATAAACAGTCATTGGCTGGGTGAATTTCTAGAAAAGAATGACTGCATTATTGTTCCACTGTCAGTCAGCAGATTATAAAATGCTATTTTGTATGTAATTCATAGGGAAAATATTACTTTAAAAAAATAAGTAATCACTAGACTGTCACTAGGAGCCATAAGAGCTCTATGAGTCTATGTCTATTAGTCTATGTTAAATAAAACCATAAAAATGTATATATATATATATATATATATATATATATACACATTACACAAACAAACAAAATGGGGTATTAAGGTTAAGTGCCCTTCAAGGGAGTAAGGTTGGGTACCACCGGGGGAAGGGGGGGTCTTAGTGTTAGGCGCCACTAGGGGGGGTCTTATGATTAGGCAACACCAGGGAGGATTAGGGTTAGGCAACACCAGGGGGGTCTTAAGGGTCAGGAACCACCGGGGGGGGGTCTAAGGGTCAGGAACCATCAGGGCGGGTCTAAGGGTCAGGAACCACCAGGGGGGGGGGGTTCTAAGGGTTAGGCACCACCAGGGGAGGGTCTCTGTGTGAGAGTTTGGAGAGGTTATGTTATAGTAAAATATCGGTAAGCATTAAACATATTTTACTTTATGAATAAAGTAGTACAATATTGGTAAACTAAACAATATTTTATCACTTTTACTGGTCCTCATTTTATTAACCACTTAAGTACCAGCGATCTCTGCCCTCTTAAGGACCAAAGACCGCTGGTACTAGAAACGGCGGAATAACGATGAATACCACATTACACACATACCCGCTGCAGTTGCCATCCACACCCCATGCTGAAAACCTCAGCCACCCACTCTACCATCTCTATGATGGCAGAATTCCTGTGAGCCGGTCAGGAGACGCTTTCATTGGCTCCTGACCGTGTCTATCAATGTAAGCCAATGGGAGTTGCTTACGTTGATAGACAGGGTCAGGAGCCAATGAAATCAGCTCCTGACCAGCTCACGGGGCTCTGCCTTTATAGAGACGGCAGAGTGAGTGACCTGCGGCGGGGAGAGCGCAGTTAGATCATCGTGAGCGATGAAAGCGGCAAGCCGCGCGGCGTTGGTGTATTGAAATCCCTAGCAGCCAGATAGCCATCAAAACAGGACAAAGATTTCAATTAGCATGGTCCTTAAGTAGTTAACGCCACCACTAATTTGAGTGGCAGCAGGGTGAGCCATCAATCTCACCTTACGCCTTTTATAAATGGGCTGATAAGAGAAGTTCCAATAATTCAGTAAAGTTATTGCCATTTTTCTGGCAAACAGCCAGCTTACCACTAACAGCCCTCTAAGATTTTCTTTGAAATAAATATTTACATTTGCTTTTACTAATTACAGTAATAATAATTATTATTCATATAATGTACTTTCTTAATTAAATATGCACATTGTTATTTTTTTTTGTCAGAACTGTATTTTAAATATATTTGGATATAAAAAATATACTCTGACATAAAAAAAGATTATTATTTAGCCTTTAAGGTGCGTTTACACCTATTACGTATGTCTCCCGTTGGAGATTTGGGCGACATTGCTGGGTCGGCCAATAGAGATGCATGTCAGCTGAGTAGCGGACAATGCATACTGATGCTATCTGGGAGGGGGGGGGGGGGGGAGTGAAGGGACGATGAAGGGGCATGTGCGTGACATCACGTGGGCTTCAAAGTAGTTGGCCATCTGTTGGGTGAGTAGATCTGCTCGCAGTGGTTGAGAGTCAGGGTCTGCCATATAGATTATCTGCTGAGGCTGCCTTGGCGGACTTTAGTGACACATGTGTACGGCCCTTTACAGTATGTGTGAATTTGCCCTTGTATGCACCCTTAAAGGAGTACTGTAGGAGTGTAGGGGGGGAAAGTGTTGAACTTACCTGGGGCTTCTAATGGTCCCCCGCAGACGTCCTGTGCTCGCGCAGCCGCTCACTGATGCTTCGGTCCCCGCCTCAAGTTCATTACTGGAATTTACGAACGTAAATTCGAAAAACCACTGCGTCAGAGTGACCACACCCTCGCTCCCGCTGACGTCACCAGGAGTGTATTGCACAGGCCCAGTACAGTCTGAGCAGTACGCTCCTCGTGACATCAGAGGGAGCGAGGACACGGCTGCGCAGGTGCAGTGGTTTTCCGACTTTAAAGTCGGAAATTCCAGTAGTGAACCAGAGGCGGGACCAGAGCATCGGTGAGTGGCTGCGCAGGCACAGGACGTCTGCGAGGGACCATTAGAAGCCCCAGACAATTTCAACTCTTTTTCCCCCTACCCCCCTACAGTGTTCCTTTAAATGAAACAAATAAAGAAGGCATTCAAGCTTACATTACACCTTTATTAAACAAGGAGAGAGTGAACAAGCACCAGGTGCTGCATGCGCACACGTTTCAACAGAAACTTGGATATTCTGACAAAGAGAATTTCTTACAGTAAACTTATAAATGGCACCTAGTCTGAAGAATCACATTCTATTATGCATCAAATGAGTATAGCGGAGTTCTTGCGCATACACCCAACCTCAGTAGTACTATGCAATAAAGACAGAACATACCTAATATTATTAATATTTTCATATGAACTTGGATTATGTTAGCCTAGAATTTTAAGGCTTTAGTCTAAAAAACATGCCAGATTTTTCACTTCAATAGTATTTTGAAATTTAAATGGAACATCTGTGACACATCAAGGGCATACGTTGGTGATAGAAACAAACATGAATACATCTATTAGCTCTATGTTGAAAACAGTTTTTTGTTGTGTGGTTATTGCATTAAGAAAAAAATAACTTTTTCATTTTAATGTTATTTAGTCTATTGATTCAGCTTCCCTTCTTGAAAAATATTAGAAAATTATTAGGGTACTATTTATATTCCTGTATATGAATCTTCATTATGCGTAGTTGTGCGGTTATTATAACAAAATAACTTTGAGGCCTCAGGAATAAGCCACGGTGCGGCGACAGGGCAATATGCATAGGCCCGCTCCCCGGCTAGAGATGTACTCCTTCCTGGACAGGAAATATGTCACTGTGTTTCCTGTCAGTCCACGTACATGCTCCCTATTGCACTGCACTACCATCATGCACGCTTGCTGCATCACCCATTGACTTGCATTGCTGCATAATTCATGCGTTAGGCACGGATCATGCGGCAATGTGCTGCAGCCTTTGCGTCGGCTTTGTGGTGGTTTCAATACTTCCGTCATACCACGTCACATCGCATTAATTGTGCAAGTCTCCATAGGCTTGCATGGCCCTTGTGGGGGGTACCGTACCTCGGAGCGATGCAGCACACAAGTATGCAAGGGGTTTAACTGTCTGTAAATAAAAAGTTACTGTTTATAAAATATATAATAAAAGTTAATTATATACACAATAGGGGCTAGAAAACCCCCAACCAAAATTACAAAAAAACCCCAAAAACTTTATTCATACATACGTAGATATCAGTCCATGTAGTAAGCAAGTGAGAACATGTAAAGTAATAATTAAATCAACAACAACCATTATTTTGTAGTACACTTTATTAAAAAAATGCTCTGTCCATTCCCATTTCAATTAGTGTATTCTTCTAAAATGACAGAAATTGATACTTTCTATGCAACCATGACAACAATAAACTGTTCAGTTTCACACAGCAGGAAGATACATTTTAGGATCCCCAGGATCTATACCTACTTTTACTAAATTACAACTGTGCTTCTATATATGCATATGATAGTTTAACCATCAGTGTTTTTTTTTTTCTTGATTCAGATCTATACTTTATTGTAAAAAAAACACAACCTATCCAGGATAACAAAAAATGTTAGAAAAATGGTCCCTTTGAAGCAAACACTTGCTTAATGGTCTGGCAGACCTTGTGTAAGTAGTGCCAGTAATATCAAAGTTTATTCCAGTTCACAAGTCACGGACTTATATCAATAACTAGACAATTTATGTTACCACAAAGTTATCCTTTTCTGGGCATGTGATTTTTTTTTCTTTTTAAAATATTTATATTACCGTAAAACGTTTTTAAAAGCGTACATAGTGACTCCCACTTTGAAAGCGTTCATGATGTATGCCTCACTCAACGGGATCAATAAAGCATAAATGACCTATGCCACTATACATTATCCATATATCTATTATCCATATATCTATGCTACGTACAATTTTTGTTTATTTTTTGTATTATGGGAAACTTATTATTTCTACTTTAAAAATATCAGTATCATTTTTGGATTATTTTTTCTTTGCTTTTTTTTCTTTATTATTTTAGTTCCAATTAAAGCCTCAGCATGCGGTTGCTGCAATTTGTAATTTCTGATGATCTAAGAACACATATATGTACTTATCTTTCACAGACATAATCACAGTGTCATACTTTTCAATACCACAGAAGACGGATACAGCCAAGAGTTCTTAAAATGAGTTCATTAATTATAGAAAAAGATAAGCGTTTCATCAAGTGTATACACAAGATATCGTTTATCTTTTTCACAGGGAAAGTTTTCTTTACCTTTTTTTGCAGAAGTCTTTTTGGATTATACATACAATATTTGACAAAAAAAAAAAGAAATATGGTATTAAAACTAAATGTATTGGTAATGTTGCAAAATGTTTTTTTTAAAAAAGGAAAAAGAAAGAAGAAAATAAACACTTCTTTTCACCATTCTCAATCTGACAGTAAGCATCAGGAGGTAGCACTTTCTGCGGCCCTCCTGTGAAACTTTGGATGAGGCCATCCAACAAAAAAAAAACAGAAATTAGAAAGGCAGGCTAGACAGAATATTTAAAAACAAAAACAAACAAAAAAACATACCCTATAGCTAGCCAGGTATTGGTGCCCCCAGTATAGGTAGTCAGGTATAGGTTGGTCAGGTATAGGTGCCCCAAGTGTAAGTAGCCAGGTATCAGTGCTCCCAGTATAGGTAGTCTTGTATAGGTGCTCCCTGTGTAGTTAGCCTCATATAGGTGCCCCCAGTATAGGTTAGCCAGGTATATGTGCCCCCAGTATAGGTTAGTCAGGTATAGGTGCCTCCAGTATAGGTTAATCAGGTCTATAGGCGCCCCCAGTATAGGTTAGTCAGATATAGGTGCCCCCAGTATAAGTTAGCCAGGTATAGGTGCCCCTAGTATAGGTTAGCGAGATATAGGTGCCCCAGTATAGGTAGCCAGGTATATAATGGTGTCCCAAGTATAGGTAGTCAGGTTTATAGGTGCCCCCAAAATAAGTGAGTAAGGTATAGGTACCCCCAGTATAGGTAGCCTGGAGGGGGAACATGCAGGCACACAGTGGCAGGGATGGGGGCCCGACTCCCGTTTCCCTCACCTAGGGCCCTACTTAATTTACATCACAGGAGCCTATAGGCACAGATATCCAGGCATCCTAGACTTCTCCCACCATGAACCTACAAACCCCCACCGAGCTGCACCACAGGTGTGCTGGCTGGACCAGCTGTCACTCACGCCTCCCTTACTTCCCTTGCCTTTCATAGGTAGCTACAGGTGTCTCTTAGCATTAGGTAGCCTGAGGTGACCTCAGTATTTGGTAGCTAGAGGTGCAACCGACTGAAGGGAGACTTGGTCAGTGGAATGCCAACAGCTGGATGAGTAACCTCTCATTCAGGCCTCTTTTCCATGGACTGTTGAACTGTGTGGTCAGCAAGCAGTTACAAGGCAGCAGTGAACAGTTACCAGGCAGCAGAGAGCAGTTGTGAGAGTTTGAGAGGCATTTCATTGCCTATCAACAGTCCGTGGAAAAGAGGCCTAACACTCTGCTCAGGACTTTGAAGGAGGGAAAGAGGCGCTAGGGGAGGGGAGTGAGACAATTATTTGCATATTTTCTTTTTTGCCAGTGCAACGTGCTGTATAGTGTAAATGCTGTAAAAGAAGTCCTTGCACAAAAAGAACTGAAGAATAGGAGTTTATAAAATGGCTAAACTGTACAGACAGCGCAGCATTGCTGCTCACATGTTACATTAATTTATATCCTGGAAAATGTACTTTGTGTTTCAGTACAGACATCCCAAGTATTTTTCCCTCCTGTACAAGAAGATAATCTGTACTCTAAAATTCTTACAATAAAAAGCATTCCATTCTATCCATTATGTTCTCCTAGGTGTCAGAGATCGCGGAAGGGCCGCCGCCATGAGTCAGCGGCAGGCGGCTCTTTCCGCACTCGATGAGGCCAAGCACGGGGAGGCAGCCGCCTCCACTCAGGCTGAGGCGGCTGTCCCCGTGCAGAGCATGGCGGAGCGTGGAATAACCGCCGCGTCGGACGCGGCGGTTAGCGCGCATGTCCCCGCTGCGGAGACAACGCAGAGCGGGGCTGCTGTGGCTGGGACTCGTAGTCCCTTCAGTTTCAGGAGGACGCGCGTGTGTGCGGAAAGGCAGAATAGATATAGCTGCCAGAAGTGAGTCAGCTGACCAGGCTGGTCAGCTGACTCTTTCCCCTCTCCTCATTGGTCCAGCACTTAGGGAGGTGCTGGGAAGAGGGTTGTGTATATATACGGCTGGCTGGTCATTTCTCTGGTGTCTGGCGTTGCGATCACATATGTGGGAGCACCCAGATCCGTAGTCAGATCCGCAAGTGTGCCGGGACCAGCTGGAGCTCTAATCCTACACTTAGCTAGATTCTGTTGATAGCTTAAAGTACTAGTTTGATTGTGATTATCTGTTATGACTCTTTGCCTGCCTGACTATCCTCCTGAACTCTGATCTTGTACCTCAATAATTCTGATACTCTGTTGCCGAACCCCGGCTCGTCCTTAGACTCTGCTTCTGCCTCCTGATCTTGTACCTCTATATATCTGATACCCTGTTGCCGAACCCTGCCTGTACCCAGACTCTGCCTTGGCCTCCTGATACTGTACTTTATCTGTCTGTGTGTGTACGACCTGGCTTGTCCGACCTCGAGAACCGACCTTACTGTTAAAGGCGGTTCCCCGTTCTGTTAGTGACACTTCCTCTCGAGTGTTACTTTCAGACAATCCTTCCTACTCTCAGCCTGACTCCTCCCATCTTGGAGAGCCCAGGTCTTCGGAAGGAATCTGTGCAGTACGCCTTACTGCGCTGAGGCTTAGTCCTCTAGTGTTACCGTTACACCAAACACTACACTCTACTCAGGTGAACAGAGGTTAGCTGGTATTCGAATTATCGGTGGTACTGCAGATCACTAATAATCTGGTATACATCTGTGTTCCCAGTGATACTGCAGATCACCGGTAATCAGATCCTCTCTGTGCTTCACCGATCGTTACACTAGGACAGTGATGGCTAACCTTGGCACTCCAGCTGTGACAAAACTACAAATCCCATCATGCCTCTGCCTCCCTGAGTTATGCTTAGAGCTGTCAGAGTATTGCAATGCCTCATGGGACTTGTAGTTCCAGCACAGCTGGAGTGTCAAGGTTAGCCATCACTGTCCTAGGACCATCTGTGCTGTTTCTGCCACTCCCTGCTGCAATCCTGGCTTGTAATTGCCATTTTTATGCAGTGTTTACAAACAAAAGACATAGCAAGTGATAGGCTGAGAGTAGCTCAGTGTGTGAGTCATACAGAGTGTGCAGGGGGCCTGGAGAGGGTGTTTATAGCTTCTATCCAATCACAAGCAGCACAGCACATTCCAGCCTGACTGCCTCAGCCCGACAGACCCGACAGAGGAGAGAAGATTAGATCATATAACAGAGATTACACAGCCACTGTGCAACTGGGAAATGCTGCAGTAAGACAGTGCACATTAGAACAGCTATAGGAACTTATAGGATAGAAGAAATAAGGCTCAAAATTTTGTTACAGAGTCTCTTTAAAGGGACTCCGAGCACTGCAGAAACTATGGAAAGATGCATATCATTTTAAAGCTGTCTTTCTCCTCTTTCCAATGATATATAAACCGCCGCCCTAGGCCTTTTAGTTTTTGCTATTTTCGCGATTGAAATTGCCGCGGACGCGATTTCAATCGCGAAAATAGAGAAAACTAAAAGGTGTAGGACGACGATTTAGGTGTCGCCAGAAAGAGGAGAAAGAGAGCTTTAAAATGATATCCATCTTTCCATAGTTACATTGTATTACACAGGGCGACTTTTTCTCAAAGTCAGCAGCTCCATTCAGCAGCTCCATTCAGCAGAAAAAGTCGCCCTGTGTAATACAATGTAACTATGGAAAGATGGAAAGATGGATATCATTTTAAAGCTCTTTTTCTCCTCTTTCTGGCGACACCTAAATCGTCGCCCTACGCCTTTTAGTTTTGCGATTGAAATCGCGGCCGTGGCAATTTCAATCGCGAAAATAGCGAAAACTAAAAGGCGTAGGGTGGCGGTTTATATATCATTGGAAAGAGGAGAAAGAGAGCTTTAAAATGATATGCATCTTTGCATAGTTTCTGCACTGCTCGGAGTCCCTTTAAGTTCCCATTTCCCTCAACCAATAGAATGTTCCCCAGAGACATTGCAATATCCCACCTACTCAACAAAAATTTCTCAGTTATCATTTCAAAATTTTCCAATAAGAAAATATTGTTTTATAAGAATTAGTCTTTAGTGGCCTATAAACATGAATTTAAACACCCCACCCACCCCCGCAAAAAAAAAACAAAAAAAAGAGAGAGAAAAAAAGCATGGCACCCCTTTGAAGCTTTTTTTAACTTCTTGCCCACCCCATGCAAACCTACATTCCTCGTGCCATACACCAAACATTTTAAATAACACACATGTAAATGGCAAAATGTGATATGTTGCACTACCTTTGGAGACAATCACTGTAAACAAGAGATACCTATAGTACTCAACGGGGTTGATTTACAAAACTTACATCACAAGCGTACATAGAGTGTTGCACACAAGCAAGATTGGTCTTGGGGCCACCCCTGCCGAAAATCTAGCAATTGTACAGTAGCCCCTGACCACGCCTACATGCATTGTCAAGAGATCCAGATTCAAACTCTTGCCAATGCATGTATGAATTGAACTCAGTCCTAAACTGTTTTCTGCAGTATTGCAGTATCCTGCAGTATGTGTCCCTTCTCTTCCCAGTGTGTCCCCTCCTGTCTCCCATGTGTCCCCTTCTGTCCCCAGTGTGTCCCCTTCTGTCCCCAGTGTCTCCCTTTTTGTCCCCAGTGTGTCCCCTTCCATCCCCAGTGTGTCCCCTTTTGTCCCCAGTGTGTCCCCTTCTGTCCCCAGTGTTTCCCTTTTGCCTCTTGTTTGTGCACTGCTCCTCCCCCATTTGTTCTCTGCTCCCCTCAAGTGTCTCCTGCTGTTGGGTTGCCAATGCATGTATGTCCCCAGTGTGTTGTTTTGGGTTGAAAGGCAAACTTTTGATTTAATTAGTGGCAGGTCAGGAGTAGAAGTGATGGCGCAGGATTATTGAGTTATGGTCGGTGCACTTCTAGGATCAGCAGACCTGTCTCCAACAGCTAACTTGTGCACTGGACACAGAGCAGCAAAGCAATACAATACAATAGCAAGACAAACAACGTACCAGCCCTAAGAAAGGCTTAGCTGTTCAGGAGGACAATGTGGTAGCAGCAAGAATCTGCACAGAGGACACAGAACACAGGCCTACCTAACGCTCTCCCTGTCAGCAGCATACTCTCCCTGATCTGCCTAGCACAGAAGCCAAACACAGACTGCAAAATGGCTGCTGTGTTGGCTTTGTGATAGGTGGGGAGGCAGTCCAAGTGGGAGGAATAGTTGCTTTGCTGCCATGTGTCTGCTGACTCTGGGGTGAGGCGTCAAAGTTTGGCTCCATTATAATGTATAGGGGTGGGCGTCGAGCACGCCATGTGTTTGCCTGAGGGGGTGAACGCAAACACGCGTTTTTCCACAGCTAAGTATTCGCCGGCAGAACAGTTCAGGCCATCTCTATTAGGAAGTGTTTCTGATGCTTAAACCAGGATAATTATTGTAAACGTGGGTATCTCGACTCACTTACTACATTCTACTAAACATCGTTATGGTGCCCCTTTAAAATTATCTTGCATTTCTATAATATCTGAAATCTCTCTGATATGATTATAGAGTGATCCTGCACATGTCCAGAATTTTTGGTCACTTTAGATAATTTCACTTTAAATAATTTCTTTTTCATATTTACATTTGTTTGGAGTGCCATCAGTAAGCTAAATTGATTGGGTCCCATATCATCGTGGCGTGGGTCTTGTACTAATATGATTCAGTAAAACATACAACAGAGAAAACACGTATCTTATCACTTTCATAACACTATCACTGAGGACAACAAGCTACTGTATGTAGAAAAATTGTCTCCAAGTTTATTTGCCTGGTGTTTCCTACTGGATAATCTGGCCAGAGAGGATGGCTCCCTAAGCTGTTGAGCCCTACAGCAATTACATGGTCTGCTCTGACTCAAGTTATACCTTTGAATGGGACTATAGCATTCTTGCAGAGAGATACACTCGAACAATTACACTATTCACAAAGTCCACATCCATGCACATGCTGACAGAGAGAGACACGGGGATAACTTTACTTGTCCGCCCCGGTATATGAGAACACCTCATTGCTTAATATGATAATTTAATATAAAAATCTCTCAAAATCAAGGGTGGCGTCAAAATGGGGTAATAACTAAACCATGCCTAAGCATACAATTATTATCGATCAAAAAAAGGAAAAAGTCTTTCTCATGCACGTGCCAACATAAATGAATAGCTAATGGAATGAATGAGAATTGGCTCTTGGGTGCATGAAAAAGACAAATAATACTTTATTAATGAAAAAATATATATATATATACATATACAAAATTATACAAAACTCCAGAGTATAAACCCTAGAACCCCCCTCTCTAAAACCCATAGAAATACTTCCCAACACCTTTCCAACACCAATAGGGGCTGCAGTCCCCAACATAGCAAATTCCCGGATTCCTGTACTCGGTACAGAGCAAAATGTTAATAAAGTAGCTGTAGGATGTGTGAGGCTATAGTGTCAATGGCAAACAGATGATAAGGTTCGTGGCAATAGATCAAAAATGAAGTAACATAGGTAGCAAAAAATGATGTTAGTGTGCTGGTTATCAGCGGTTAAAGTTCATAGCAGCCATGCAAGGGAGGCGCTCATTTGTGAGAAGCAGCAGCAAGCGATGACAGTCTTCATAGACATATAATGAAGCAAGCCGTAAAAGAGCCTTAAGCACAGAAAGGCAGCTGATGGTGTGCACAATTTAGGCATGAAAGAGTCCCCCAATCGCAGGGTAAACTGTTGGCAGATAGATCACAGGCAGATGGAAAAATCCAGGACAAAATAAACCAGACAGTAGATCCCCCAATCGCAGGGTGTGTGTGCACTTGCAATGTGCTGGACAGATTTGTCCTATAGTTACCAGTCCTTAGGTCAGAGGATCCGGACAGCAATGAAGCTGTTAACTTGTGAGTGCCACGAGTGCCAAGGTGCTCTGTATGTCCAGCCCTACATCATCCAAGAGGTACAGGAATCCGCTGGTGTGGAAAGGGGAGACGCTGTCAGAGAGAGCCTGACATGTTTCGCCGCATCTAGCGGCTTTTTCAAAGGCGGACAGCGGTAACGTATACATGGACGCCATAGTGGCGTCCATAAGTACTGAATGCGACTGCGCAGCCCCGCCCGCCCCCCCTCCCATCCCCGTCACCAACACACGCCCACAAACAACGTGCGGGCGTGTGGGCGGCGGACATCCGGAACGCGAATGCGTTCCATCGACAGTCATGATGGAGGTGTCAAATGACCCTACCATAGAGCGTCAGAGGAGTGGCCGCCCATTGAGGAAGACGAGGAGGGAGGGACTGGGCGAACCCAAACAGCGCAGCCGCAGCCAGGTGAGGGATGCGTGAAAACACGCAAAAATAAATATTAAAAAGAATCAGCAAATACAATCAAAAATATAATATATGTACCAGATGCCCATAAACATCCCTATTTATTCCCGTGCCCACATCCGGCCACCTGCGAGGACGGTTACAAAACAGAGATAATATCTATAATCGAAAGTGACAGTGGACACTTTGAACTCACAAAAAACGGAAATCCGCGTGAGCAGACAATAGCAACCCAGAAAACATACTGGGCACACATGTCCGCGGACGCGGACATCCGTACATCAGAATAAGTAACAAAATATATATAGGAGGTGGAGAGAGACCGGCCCATATAAAAAATGATAGATACTGTGGGGGTATAAACAAAAAGACCCACCATCAGTCATATAAATTGGCCAGACTGAAAAGCTACAGCCAAAGAGAACACGGGACGGGAGCGTGGGGCAGGATAGGGTTGGAGGGCGAACGGTATGAGGGTCCCCGCAGGTGATGACATGAGGTATATGCAGGGTAAGGGTGGGGATGGGAGAAATGGGAAAGAAAGGAAGGAGAAGAATGGATGGGGAAGGAAAGGGTGGGGAACAGAGGATAAGGTAATAGGGGAATGGGGACAGGGAGAGGAGGGGAAAGGGGGTGGGAAAGGACAGGGAGGAGCGGATGTCCTGGGTGGGGAGGGGGGGGAGGAGAACAAGGGGTCAAAGGACAGCTACAAAAAACCCCTTCCTAGGCTCCAGAATATTATTAGACAGCTATGAAAGTTATTTAGGCAAGAACACTCGATAGTTGATACTATCATTCAGGCCTTTTGGTACCGTGGCATTAAGATTGAAAATCCAACGGGATTCCAACTGTAAGAGGGCTCTGTCAATGTCACCACCTCGAGGGTGTGCATGTATCCTGTCCAAACCCACAAACTTAATAAAGCTGGAATCTCCTCTATGTTCCAGATGTACATGTCTGGAGATGGGAGATTTAAAGTTGCAGTTTGTAATGTCACCCACGTGGTTCTTAATCCTTTCCTTGAAAGCTCTTGATGTTTTGCCAATGTAAAAACACCCACACCTACAATACAGTAGATAGATGACCCCCACCGTATTGCAGTTAACAAAATGTCTTAAATTCCACAGTCGTCCATTTGGTAACACTACAGACCTGCCAACCTGCAGATACTGACAATAGACGCAACCTCCACAGCTGTACGTGCCCGTGACTGTGCAGTGTCTCTGGGGACCAGTTTTGCCCCAAAAATGACTGGACGTCACAGAATCCCGCAGAGTTTTACTGCGTTTGTAAGTTACCTGGGGGGAGGGTGCCACAAAATCCCTCACTATTTTGTCATTCGTTAGCACGTGCCAGTGTCGGGCAAGTATCCTGCCAACCTCTCTGTTTTGATCATTAAAACGAGTAATTAAGCGCGTGAAATTATTACTGGGATTATCTTTATTCTTTTTGATCAAAAGAGTCGTACGATCCGCTGTTTTCGCACGTTTATAGGCTTTCTTAAGCCATCGATCCTTATAACCCCTCTCTCTAAAACGAGAGCGCAATAATTTAGCTTCCTTCTCAAAAGCGATTTCATCGCTACAGTTACGGCGTGCCCGCAGGTATTGACCTGCAGGGATGCCGCGAATTGTATGTGTCGGATGTGCGCTGCTGGCGTGTAAATATGCATTGGAAGCAGTAGGTTTGCGATAAAGATTGGTTGACAGGAAACCGTCGACACTGACGTCAATTTTGAGATCTAGGAACGCTATGGAATGATTGCTACATTCCATCGTAAATTTTAAATTCCAATTGTTGCAGTTAAGTGTAGTGACAAAGTCCTGCAATAGTTCCCTGCCACCTGTCCAGAACATCAACACATCGTCTATGTACCTGTGCCACGCCACAATGTGGCACAGGTACATGACGAGGGCATCATTGCCGAAAAGAAGGCGTTCCCAACCCCCCAGGTACAGGTTCGCCAGTGAGGGGGCACAGGTGGTCCCCATAGCGGCCCCCTGTACCTGGAGGTAGTATACGCCATCAAAAACAAACACATTATTCTGTAATATGAATGTTAATAGATCAAGAACAAATTGGTTATGGGGCATCTCTCCAATCTCCATCTCTGAAAGAAATTTGCCGACCACCTCTACTCCCTTGTCTTGTGGAATGCTAGAATAGAGGGCCTCCACATCCAGGGTCACCAACAAAGAATCGGCAGGAAGCTGCAATCCCTCGAGAATTCCCAAAAGATGCAGTGTGTCGCGAACGTATGAAGGTAGACGGTGGACATGTGGCTGTAAATGCTTGTCCACATATACACTGATGCGCTCGCTTAATGACCCATTGCCAGAGACAATGGGTCGTCCCGGCGGTCGATTCACATTTTTGTGTACTTTGGGCAGGGCGTAGAATGTGGGTATGGTGGGATTTTCCACTTTAAGAGTCGAACCCACCTCTGCCGTAATGACGCCCTGGCCAATCGCCGTATCGATCAAATCAAACAACATGCGCTGATTATTGATGACCCTGGATGCGGATACCCTCCGATACCAATCCTTGTTATTAAGAATCTTCTGACACATGTAGACATATTGCTCTGCCCTCATGACCACCACGTTCCCTCCCTTGTCCGAAGGTTTAACAATAATGTCCCTATTGTTGCGCAATTCCATCAATGCGCAACGTTCATCCTTGGATAGATTAGATTCCTGGTTGTTTGTTATCCATAGAGTACGTATGTCTCTCTCAACCAGCGAGACAAACGTATGGACACTGGGGCACAAGGAGAAGGGAGGGAACGAGGCGGATCTAGGCTTAAATTGTTGATTGATCTGTTCACTAATGGTTCGCCTGGGAGTAGAAAACCCAAAAAGGTCTTCCTCAGCGTCCAGATCAGTTTCCTCACTTAACTTTACCAAATCCATTAATGCTCTATAGTCCTGGTTGGACCATTCTTTCCAGTCTACAATGGCTCCCCCAAGCGGGGCATCATTTTTCTTTTTGTGTAAAGATCTTAGTGTAAGATTACGGCCGAACAGATGTAGATCCTTCACAAATTCAAACCTGTCTAGATTATTATTGGGGCAAAAACCAAGGCCCTTGCCTAAAAGGTCAATGGTGCCTTGGGATAAAATGTACCCAGAAATATTGACCACTTGCAAATTACTAGATGATAAAGATTGGGTCTGAATTGAAGGAACAACTACATCCGTGCAGTCTGCTCCCCATCCTCCCCTAAAAAACCCATAGAGGAGGATTGAGAGCCAGAGGGTCCACATGCTCCCAGTTCAGATTCACTTTCCTCCCCCTGGGAATCAGTGGCACTTGTTAGATATTTATTAATCGGACCCACCTGCTTGTTTTTGCCTTGTTTCTCTCTCTTTTTCTTACTATCTTTGTCTTTAAAAGTTTTTGGCAAGTTTTTAACCCCCACTGATCTTGTTACTGGGCGATGAGGAATATCAGGATGTAAATCAGTGGAGGACACGGAACTTTTGTCCGCTCCCCCCACTGATGAATCAGAATCTTCAACAGCACTAGAGCTAGCTGGAGCCTCAGCAGGTGCCCGTGGTGATGGTTTTTTAGGGGGATGTCTATGTGGAAACGGTTTTTTACCTTTCGGAGGTAATTTGTCCCATTTGTAGGCGTAGCCAAACTTATACGCGATTTTATCGCGCTCAAATTTATTGTCCTTCCTGGTGACAATCTCTTTATTATATTTTGCGATATAAGTTCTTAGGTTATTATTCCGCGTAATATATAGAGGGTGTTCCCTCACAGCATGGAGAGATTCCAAAACAACAGTAATCTTTTTCTCAATATCAACCAAATCAACCTCCTCAAGCTCCTGCATAAGCTCCAGCATTACCCTAGAGCACTTCTCAAAATTATTTTCCCATCTAGACTTGAAGCCATCAGGCAAATTCTTTTTAAATGGAAAAATCTGGATGCGTAACCAAAGAGGGATCTTTCCTTCGGACAAATAGTTCTTGCTTAATATGACAGACAAATTTACTTGTCTATCATTGTAGTAGTTGTCCCAGTCAGCTGAAGACAGACCAGGAATTTGTCACTGAGAGTAACACGGTAACCAAATACACCCGTGAAATACACATGAAAAGTTATCGCTGATCTCTATAATTTCATCTGCTGAGCGCAAGTGAGGATGCTTGTAAAAAACACATTCAGGAGAGCTTCACGGGGGCATGAAAATATTAACTTCAGCTCTTCCCTGGTGCAACTCAAAATCAAAAATTTGGCCACACAAGTTCCCAGTTCCAGCCTACCGCTATTTTATTTGCAAAGATGGTATTATTGGCTATGGTGAGCCTATCGGCAGAGGGAATTCTGATTGTTATTATGCTGATGAGGTAAGCATTGCTTTTTTAAGTTTTTGTTAAAACACCATTATATGAAACATTTGACATTCTGCTACTTTATAGTACTCAGTATTCATTGAATTTTTTTATTTATTTTTGCTGTAGTGATCTCTTAAAGTGAACCTCCGGACTAAAATAAAAATCTACTCAGCAGAACTGAAAAGGCTTGGTGTTTCTTTAACAGTTTCACAGCATCAGAACTTTGTTTTTCTTACCAAAGAATCATTTTTAGCTGCATTTTTAGCTAAACTCCACCCATCAAAGAAAACTGCCTGGGCTTTTTTTCCCTGATGCTGTGCAAAGCATGATGGGATTTCCTATGTTGTTATTCACGTTGCCTAGCAACTGGGAGGGGTGATCAGCACACAGGACAGTTGGAACTGTGTCTCATGCTCCCTGTCACCTTCTTTCAACCAAAAAGATAGCTGCCCTCATGAAATCAAACATTTGCCTGTTTTTTTAAAACAGGGTGGGTAAGAGATTATGTTACCTATCTATTTTAATTAACATAACTAACTTAATGACAGTATGTTTGTTTAGGCTGAAGTTCCTCTTTAAACTTAAGTTGAAAGTACAGCTGTTGTTAGTCTTAAGGTGGCCACTAACAGTACAATTTGCCAAATGATCGTTTACAAACGATCCTTTGTATGAATGATTGGAAATTAGCGTTTGGGACCACTAATGGACAAAAATCTCTTAAGCAATCCAATCAGAATGATGTGATTGATCCAAAAATCGGATTGATTTCATTAATCTGATTGCATTGGGTAGGAGATTTTTGTCCATTAGGGTCCGAAACGATTATTTCCTTTCACTCATATAAAGGATTGTTCGTAAAAGATTGTTTGGCAAAATGTTCATTAGTAGCCACCTTTAGCCTAAGCTTTAATAAAGATAAAATTAGTTTTAGGCTGTGGTAAAGGTTAACCAGTTTTACTGGTAAAAGTGGAAGGAGTAGAGAGGAGAAACAAGGGAAAAGAAGTGGAGAAAATGTTAGTGGGGAGCAAAGCCGGATCATCCTCAAGGCAAACCTAGGAAGTTGTCTAGGGCCTGGAGAGAGTCTAATGGGCCTGGCTGGCTGATGCTAGACAGCACCAAATGTTCCCAAAAAGCCAGATGATCATCAGTAGAGGCCAGTGGACAAAAACTGCTATCTAGCCTGGGGCCCCATGTTATATGTTAGAAATGCACCTTGTATGTATTTAGAGAGTTTAGTCTGTTTAATTCCCCCTTATTTTGTGTGTAATCACAAGTTTAAATTTGATCCTCCCCCTGTGTCACATGACTGCCAATGACAGATAAGCATATATCTGCTTCCATGAATCAGGAAGTAGATACTGTGCAGATTAGGATTTGTATCAGCTGTAACAAAGAAATGTTTTTGTTTAAAGGTTATTATGCTATCTTTAAGAGCAGGAGGTTCTGAGTTCAGGTCCACTTTAATCCTTTTCTGGTGGGGAGGGGCAACAGGGAAGTGAAATACAAGAAGAGAGGAAAAGGAAGAGGGAGAGGGAAATTTACTTTTCTGCTTACCAAACCTTATCAGGTGTGGGGGAAGGCAGAGATCTAAAAACTGAAATTGTATTTGTAATATTGCATGTTTTTCTAAATCTCTTTTTTTTTTTTTTACAGTTGAAACAATAACTAGCTAGGTAGTTAACTAACTAACTAACCAACCAACCAACCAACCAACCAACCAACCAACCAACCAACCAACCAACCAACTATTTTAATATGCTAATAATGCAGACTAGTCAGCAGAGCAATGTCTACATGTCTACAGAAACTGCAATATTTGCAGAAAGAGGACCTTTTGGTCTTGTTTTTTTTTCCTGACATAAATTGGCTGATTGAGTGATGATGCAGCAAACGGTGGAGCTTCACAAACTATTAGGAAAAGGGCAAGCACCCAAACAGTACGTTGCTTCTGTAGCACTGCAGCGCTAGACTAGCAGTAAGCCTGGGATGTCAAACCGGTCCTTCGAGGGCCGAGGTCCTCACACATTTTTGACACAGCGCAAATAAATTGATGGGTCTGAATCAGGAAAGGCGTGGTCCATCAGGTAGAACACATTTCTCTCTTTCTCAGTCCATCCTAAACACTGGCATGGATCTGGCCCTCCAGACCTGGAGTACGACACCTGTGCAGTAAGCCATTTAAGCCATGTGAAACATGACATGAACTGAAAATGAATATCTCCATCTCAAATTTAAAATAAAGAGATGATGGTTCCACAGTCTTGAAACTGTGTCAAACTGGGATGCTGCACTAAGGCTTTCTCTTGGGTACTGGCTCCTGGTATGACTGTGCTGGGGCACAGATGCAGTTTATATGACTTTAACAGACTGAGCAGACCTCCCCACAGTCCACTATTAGCCAGGCTGGGCAGCTTATAATTGTTTTCCTCATGCTTAACAGTATTGCATGTTTTTCTTGGTCAGAGCTTCCAGAGTGTGGCAGTAGGTTGGTGCTCCTAAGTTGTATTGGTAGGACTGGCCTCCCTTCAATTAAGCCAGAACTAGTGTTGGGCGAACAGTGTTCGCCACTGTTCGGGTTCTGCAGAACATCACCCTGTTCGGGTGATGTTCGAGTTCGGCCGAACACCTGACGGTGCTCGGCCAAACCGTTCGGCCATATGGCCGAACTAAGAGCGCATGGCCGAACGTTCCCCGAACGTTCGGCTAGCGCTGTGATTGGCCGAACGGGTCACGTGGTTCGGACCCGAACGCGCTCTGATTGGCCGAACTGTCACGTGGTTCGGGTAAATAAATACCCGAACCACGTCATATCTCCGCCATTTGTCTGTGGGTTTAGCTTTGGGTAGGCAGGCAGGGTAGTTCGCGCTCCAGCCACGCTAGCCAGGGTCCCCCCCAGTCATTGTGTGTCGCTGCTGGGAATAGTAGTACACCGCTCGCTCAGCATTCTGTTTACTGCCACTCTGTGTACCTCGCTCAGCCACACTATATAGCATTCTGTTTACTGCCACTCTGTGTCTGCTGGGAATAGTAGTACACCGCTTGCACAGCCACACTATATAGCATTCTGTTTACTGCCACTCTGTGTACCTCGCTCAGCCACACTATATAGCATTCTGTTTACTGCCACTCTGTGTCTGCTGGGAATAGTGGTACACCGCTCGCTCAGCCACACTATATAGCATTCTGTTCACTGTTCTGTGTCTGCTTGGAATAGTGGTACACCGCTCGTTCAGCCACACTATATAGCATTCTGTGTACTGTTCTGTGTCTGCTGGGAACAGTAGTACACCGCTCGTTCAGCCACACTATATAGCATTCTGTGTACTGTTCTGTGTCTGCTGGGAACAGTAGTACACCGCTCGCTCAGCCACACTATATAGCATTCTGTTCACTGTTCTGTGTCTGCTGGGAATAGTGGTACACCGCTCGCTCAGCCACACTATATAGCATTCTGTTCACTGTTCTGTGTCTGCTGGGAATAGTGGTACACCGCTCGCTCAGCCACACTATATAGCATTCTGTTTACTGTTCTGTGTCTGCTGGGAATAGTGGTACACCGCTCGCTCATCCACACTATATAGCATTCTGTTCACTGTTCTGTGTCTGCTGGGAATAGTGGTACACCGCTCGCTCAGCCACACTATATAGCATTCTGTTCACTGTTCTGTGTCTGCTGGGAATAGTGGTACACCGCTCGCTCAGCCACACTATATAGCATTCTGTTTACTGCCACTCTGTGTACCTCGCTCAGCCACACTATATAGCATTGCGTACTCTGCCAGTCAGTGTGTATATTGCTGGGATCAGTAATACTCCACTCACCGTCAACCACTATATGAGCTCAACATGAGTTCCCCAGAGACCTCCGCTGTGAGCAGCACTCCCAACAACAGCAACAGCCAACGCCCCACGCAAGCTATAACATCCACCCCAGCAGCCAGTGGTCAGCAGCAGCCCTCCCCGGAGGAGAACGTTGTGTCCATCAGTCCGTCGCCAGAGCGATTAATGAGGGCTGCCATTGAGGAGATGATGGGGCCTGATGTGGAGGAGGAGGTCTGGCTCAGGCCAGCATCCCAAGTTAATGTTGAGGACGATGAGGGGTCTGTGTCTGGGGATGTTGGGGTGGCAGAGGTGGTGGGTGGGTCAGACTCAGGAGAAGAGTTGTATGATGAGGATGATGATCGGGACCATCTGTATGTGCCTCAGAGTCCGACCCCGGAAAACATGTTGTATCGTGTGTTTAGGTACTAAAATCTGCATTCCCTCCCAGTAGTGTTGGGCGAACAGTGTTTGCCACTGTTCGGGTTCTGCAGAACATCACCCTGTTCGGGGTGACTATATAGCAGACTATATAGCATTGTGTTTAATGCCACTCTGTGTACACGGCTCAGCCACACTATATAGCATTGTGTTTACTTCCACTCTGTGTCTGCTGGGAACAGTAGTACACCGCTCACCCGCCACTGTATAGCATTGTGCTCTGTGTCACTGCTGACAATAGTGGTACACCGCTCACCCACCACTGTATAGCATTTCTGTACTGCCACTGTACTGCTGCCAGTCAGCGTGTACTTTAAGGATAAGTGAAATGAGGAAGAAATCCGGTGAAAGAGGGAGGGGCAAGGGAAGAGGTGTTTCCCCTGACGGTTCACGTACAGGCCACAGGGGAGCACCCAAGAAAACCCACTCAATACTGCCCATGTTGTCCAGGACAACAACCCTCACAGATCCAAAAGAACAGGACCAGATAATTACTTGGATGACCTCTCAAGCGTCCAGCAGTGGGTTAAGCAGCACCAGCACATCACGCACGAGGTCCGAGTCCTCAGCCAGTTAAAGTCTGGGCTTTCTTTGAAGACTGCACTGAGGATGTTACCATGGCGATTTGCAAGGTGTGCAAGACCCGCCTGAGCAGGGGGAAAAGTATTAACAACCTCTCCACCACCAGCATGAGCCGCCACATTCTATCCAAACATCCCACTCTGTGGGCAAACGCGGCAGGACAGGGTACCACCAGCAACACTGCCTCCCTTGGGTTCACCAGACTCACCACCAGACCCGCCTCAGCAGCAGCAGTAGCCCAGCCATTGCGTGGTTCACAACATTCACAAACATCAGACGATGCTGACACTGTCACTTTCCGGACTAGTGCTCTTGAGGTCTCCCAGTGTTCATCAAACACAACAACCAACAGCCCTTCGGTGTGCAGCGCTACGGTTGAGTTGTCTGTTTCTGAGATGTTTGAGCACAAGAGGAAATTGCCAGCAAATGACCCCCGGGCCGTGGCAGTAACAGCCAGCCAGCATAGCCAAGCTTCTGGCCTGCGAAATGCTGCCATATCGAGTGGTGGAGACAAACAGCTTCAAGGGCATGATGTCAGTGGCCATCCCACGTTACGTGGTTCCCAGCCGCTACCACTTTGCGCGCTCTGCAGTGCCTGAGTTGCATGAGCACGTGGTCAGCTAAATAACCCGAAGCTTGAAGAATGCCGTTGCCTGCAAGGTTCACCTCACCACTGACACCTGGACGAGTGCGTTCGGCCAGGGTCGATACATCTCCCTTACCGCGCACTGGGTGAACCTTGTGGAGCCTGGCAGCGATTCCTCACCTGCTACGGCGCGGGTGTTGCCCACGCCGCAAACAGCTGGATAACAACAGCAGCACCTACCTCTCTGACTCCTTCTCCTCCAACGCATCTCAAAGCTGTACCTCATCCGGAAATGCTAACCCAGCACCAGCAGCAGTAGGATCGTGGAAGCAGTGCAGCACAGCTGTTGGCATGCGTCAGCAAGCGTTGCTGAAGCTGATCTGCCTTGGGGATAAGCAGCACACAGGGGAGGAAATTTGGAGGGGAATAAAGGAACAGACGGATTTGTGGCTGGCACCGCTGGACCTGAAACCGGGCATGAAGCTAGACACCTGGCACGAACTGGCAATGTACGCAATAGAGGTGCTGGCTTGCCCGGCAGCCAGCGTTATGTCGGAACGCTGTTTCAGTGCTGCCGGAGGCATCATCACAGATCGGCGTATCCGCCTCTCCACAGAAAATGCAGACCGTCTGACTCAAATTAAAATGAATCAATCCTGGATTGGAAACGACTACGCAACACTCCTGGACCCCAACCAAGTAACATGACCGATGAACATCTGGGATGGTTTAGCGTTTCCGGTCCCTGTTTATTGAACCTCTCATCTGTATTACATTTATGACTGCATGGCGGCAAAAAGCATTGCTGCTATATCCGCACGCTTTTTGTCCTCATGCAAGGCCTGGGTTGTTGTGTCTCACAAAGCGTGGCCTTCTCCTCCTGCGCCTCCTCCTGTTCCATCACGTGTGCTGCTGCTGCTGCTGCTGCTGGGTTAGCGTTGCCGCGTGGTCCCTGTTTATTGAACCTCTTATCTTTATTACATTTATGACTACATGGCGGTACAAAGCATGCTATCCGCACGCTTTTTGTCCTCATGCAAGGCCTGGGTTGTTGTGTCTCACAAAGCGTGGCCTTCTCCTCCTGCGCCTCCTCCTGTTCCATCACGTGTGCTGCTGCTGGGTTAGCGTTGCCGCGTGGTCCCTGTTTATTGAACCACTTATCTTTATTACATTTATGACTGCATGGTGGTACAAAGCATGCTATCCGCACGCTTCTTGTCCTCATGCAAGGCCTGGGTTGTTGTGTCTCAAAGCGTGGCCTTCTCCTCCTGCGCCACCCTCCTCCTGTTCCATCACGTGTGCTGCTGCTGGGTTAGCATTACCGGTCCCTTTTCCTGGAACCTCTTATATGTATTACATTTATGACTGCATGCCGACAAAAAGCATGTTACCTGTGCAAAGAAAACAGACATTTCCCGCATTTAAAAGACAGTTTTCCCTTTGAAACTTTAAAATCGATTTTCTCAAAAACTATAAGCTCTTTTTGCTAAATTTTTTTTTCCTCTTGTACCCACTCCCAAGGTGCACATACCCTGTAAATTTGGGGTATGTAGCATATAAGGAGGCTTTACAAAGCACAAAAGTTCGGGTCCCCATTGACTTCCATTATGTTCGGAGTTCGGGTCGAACACCCGAACATCGCGGCCATGTTCGGCCTGTTCGGCCCGAACCCGAACATCTAGATGTTCGCCCAACACTAAATCACAGTGCATACTTGTTTTTAAAAAAGGGGGTAGCTCCATGGGGATCTAACCTTTGTTGATGAGCATAAAGAAGAGGTAGTGTTGCGCATGCACTGCACAACTGCAGAAGAAAAACTACGCTGGCTTGATGGGTATACTAGAAAGTTTAAACACTGGTAGACACAGGCTGGGTGCTGGAGTGTGTCTGTGATCTTTCCACACAGGAGTAGTTTGCCAACAAAGGAAGATTGAAGTGTGCCAGCCAAATACACATGTGGTTAACCTTTTTTCCACGATAGCACCGTCATTTGGGCAATCTGCTCGGCTCAAAAGCCTATAAGCTCTGTTATGTTCACAGTTAGTTCCAACCATTTCTGAACTTAGCCTTAATTTTATCCCCCGATTTAGCAAAAAACATCTAAAGCTGGCCATACACACATTGATTTTGATCACTGATTGAATCTGCCAGTAATCTATTGCTCATAAATATCCAATCAATTGGCTTTCAAGTGATTTTGTGCTGTTTATCAAACTCTGTGGGATGGGTCAGGACAGGAGCAATGGGGGATCAATGGTCTATAGCTTTGCTCTGCATCAAGCAGAACAGTGCTTGAAGTTTGATTGTTCTGCTGAAATCACTTCTGCTGAAACCTGTCAAAATCAAGCTTGCCGTAATATGAGTTGATCACTATCCAATTGAATTCTAATGGAATAACAGTCGATTGGCTAGGCCATAATTGACCTGTGTATGGCTAGTGGGGATGAGCGAGCAAAATTTTTGATGCAATATTTTTTATCAACGTTTCACAAAGAACTGCTTTGCAAAAGTCAAATGAATAGTCATTTTCAAAAATAACAAGAGATAAAACTTTTGTGAACATAGTAATGAAGAGTAATCAAATTATATTACAGATCAACAACATAACATTGATCGCTCTAACATGTTGTTTAGTGGTGAGCAGGCTCTGAAGCAATCACGACTTTTAGGGAGCGGTATCCAGAAACTACCAGGGCTATGCCCTTCCGTACTGGTAGTCATGGGCTGCATCCAGTATAGAGAGAATGCAAAGGGGAACCTTCATTTGCAATGCATTATTATTATTATTATTATTATTATTTATTGTATTTATAAAGCGCCAACATATTACGCAGCGCTGAACATTCATTTAGGTTACAGACAATATTTATGGGTGACATACAGCAATATGACAATACAGAAATAATAGAAAACCAGATCACACAGCACAGTATGAGTACAAGGTAATGCTTAGTCAGTCACTGGATTGAGCATGGAGATTAGGCAAGTTAGGTTCACTCAGATGCATAGCATGGGTAGAGATGAGCGTAATGACCTAATTACGATATCGCGAAATTTCGCGTAATTAGTGTAATTACGATTATGGCCGTAAGTACATAATCGTAATGAAGAAGGATTTCGCGAAATTTTGCGTAAGCGTAATTTTTCACGTAATTTTCGCATTACAGTAGGTATTACGAAATTAATGCGTATGGCCATGCTCCCAAGCGGAAAAGTTGACGCATGGATCAATGTTAGGTAGCCGCCAACTTTAAGGGTTAATAGCAAAGCCCCCTTAAATGCTAAGAGCCTCAAATTTGGAGAATATATTAAGGAGATCAGGAGGAATAAGAGGAAATTTTTTTTTTCAAAAAGACCTTATAGTTTTTGAGAAAATCGATGTTAAAGTTTCAAAGTAAAAATGTATACAGTTAAAAACCCGCCGACTTTAACGGTTAATAGCAAAGCCTGCTTAAAGTTTAGGAACACCAAATTCCTAGGGTATATTAAGGGGATCAGTGGGAATAAGAGGAAAATTTTTTTTTCGTTCTGAGTGTGGGAAATATAAAAAAAACGACGTGGTGTCCCCCCTCCCAGACCTCTTTAACCCCTTGTCCCCCATGCAGGCTGGGATAGCCAGAATGCGGAGCACCGGCCGCGTGGGGCTCCGCACCCCCCTTTAAATAAATGATCCCTCGCAATATCCTCGGAAATGTTCTATCAGTTACAATGTAACAAAGTTATTACAATGTAACAACTTTGTTACATTGTAACTACGCCGCACCCGACGTCACTTGCCGCTCAGCCGCCGCATACGCTCCCGCTGTCCACCCCGCCCACACCTGTCACCCACATGTCACCCACATGTGGGTGACATGTGGGTGACATGTGGGAGAGGCGGGGAGGGCAGTGGAGCCGGCGGAACTTAGCATCCTGCACGGAGTCCGGACCCGACAGAGCTCTGAGCTATATAGCTCAGAGCTCTCTAAGCATCTTTGTATTTGGGCTCCAAGGAGCCCCATTGGTCCTTAGCAGACCAATGGGGTTCCTTCAAATCAGAAGGAACCCCATTGGTCTGCTAAGGACCAATGGGGCTCCTTGGAGCCCAAATACAAAGATGCTTAGAGAGCTCTGAGCTATATAGCTCAGAGCTCTGTCGGGTCCGTGCAGCACGGACGCGTATGCGGCGGGTGAGCGGCGAGTGACGTCGGGTGCGGCGTAGTTACAATGTAACAAAGTTGTTACATTGTAATAACTTTGTTACATTGTAACTGATAGAACATTTCCAAGGCTATTGCGAGGGATCATTTATTTAAAGGGACAGGTAAGTATTAATGGTTAATTAAGAATATTAAAGGACTTTTTTCGTGGTTATGTTTTTTGTTCAATTAAAATACTTTTTCTAAGTGTTTGTGTGTTTATTTACTTTTAACTCTTAAAGGAAATGGGTAAGGGGTACAAGTACCTCTATACTCATTTCTCCTGGGAGGGGGGTGGGCATCTGGGGGACCCCTTTTTAAAGGGGACTCCCAGATTCCACCATGAACCCCCCCAGGAAATCGCGGCCTCCACCGCCCATCGGAGGTGGAGAAGAGCCCCTTGTCCTTGGATTGGACAAGGGCTCGGAGGGGGAGGGGAAAGCTTGGCTGCCCCTCCCCTTCCGAGACCCCCCAATCCATGGACCATGCGGGCTGGTATAGTCAGGGTGCGGAGCCCCACGCGGCCGGTGCTCCGCATTCTGGCTATCCCAGCCTGCATGGGGGACAAGGGGTTAAAGGGGTCTGGGAGGGGGGACCCCACGTCGTTTTTTTTTTATATTTCCCACACTCAGAACGAAGTAAGTAAAACTCTTCCCACTTGGGGGAATCTATGAAAATAATACACTATTGTTATCTGTGCAAAAAAAACTGACATTTTCCGCATTTAAAAGACATTTTTGCCCTTGAAACTTAAAAATCGATTTTCTCAAAAACTATAAGGTCTTTTTGAAAAAAAAATGTTTTCCTCTTATTCCCACTGATCCCCTTAATATACCCTAGGAATTTGGTGTTCCTAAACTTTAAGCAGGCTTTGCTATTAACCGTTAAAGTCGGCGGGTTTTTAAATGTATACATTTTTACTGTGAAACTTTAACATCGATTTTCTCAAAAACTATAAGGTTTTTTTGAAAAAAAAAAATTTCCTCTTATTCCTCCTGATCTCCTTAATATATTCTCCAAATTTGAGGCTCTTAGCATTTAAGGGGGCTTTGCTATTAACCCTTAAAATCGGCGGCTTTTTTATATTATACGGAGCGTTACGGTTTAACGCGAAATTACGGTAGCGTTTAATGCGAAATTACAGCATGAACGAAACGCGAAATTACGCGTTGAAAATTACGTTTACGGTATTTTCAATTACGATTTTAATGGCAATTACGCTACGCTAATTTCGCATCATAATCGCAAATTTTGCATGCGTAATTATAGTAATGCGAAATTACGAACATTTCGGCTCAACTCTAAGCATGGGTTCACAGTAATGGAGGTGCATGATCAGGTAGGACACAAAAGGAGGAGGACCCTGCCCAAAGGCTTACAATCTAGAGGGAGAGGTAAGGACACGAACGGTAGGGGACCAGAGTTCAGCTGTAGGTTTAGAGCACTTGTGAGGGGTAGTAGGCCAGAGTGAAAAGGTGAGTTTTGAGGGCTTTCTTGAAGATGTTGAAGGAGGGGGCTGCCCTAATGGGTGGAGGTAGGGAGTTCCATAGTGTTGGAGCAGCTCTTGAGAAGTCCTGGAGGCGTGCATGGGACTGGGTGATGCGGGGGGCGGTTAGGCGAAGTTCATTGGAAGAGCGGAGTGAGCGGCTAGGTGTGTACCTCTGAGTAAGATCAGAAATGTAGGTTGGACAGGTTTTGTGGACAGATTTGTAGGTCAGACACAGTATCTTGAATTTGATTCTGGACTGGATAGGAAGCCAGTGGAGGGATTCTAGGAGGGGATCTGCCGTGGTGGAGCGATGGGAGCAGTGGATAATTCTGGCTGCCGCATTCATGATGGACTGCAGTGGGGATGTTCGGGTCATAGGGAGACCAGACAGCAGGGCATTGCAGTAGTCAAGGCGGGAAATTATGAGGGCATGGATGAGGAGTTTGGTGGTGGCAGAGGTCAGGAAAGGGCGAATCTTACAGATGTTACGAAGGTGGAAGTTGCAGGACTTTGTGAGGATTTGGATGTGGGAAGTGAAGGAGAGTGCAGAGTCCAGGGTGACACCCAGACAACGGGCTTGAGAGGTAGGGCGAATGGTAGTGTGGTTAACAGTGACATGCACATCTGGGAGGTTCGTGGATGGCCGGGGTGGGAAGATCATAAATTCCGTTTTGTCTAGATTTAGTTTCAGGAACCTAGCGGACATCCAGGAGGAGATGGCTGATAGGCAGGAGGAGACCTTGTCCATGGTAGTGGTGGATATGTCAGGGGTGTGGAGGTAGATCTGGGTGTCATCTGCATACAGATCATAGTTAAAACCCATGGAGGAGATAACCTTGCCAATGGAGGATGTGTATAGGGTGAACAGTAGGGGGCCAAGGACCGAACCTTGGGGGACTCCCACCGAGAGGTGGTTGGGGGTGGACGAGGACTCATTGAAGGCGGTCATGAAGGAGCGGTTGGAGAGGTAGGATGAAAGCCAGGACAGGGCGAGATCGTGAATGCCCAAGGACTGGAGGGACTGGAGGAGTAGGGGATGATCTACTGTGTCAAAAGCTGCTGAAAGGTCGAGGAGGAGGAGAATGGAGTATTTACCTTCAGCTTTAGCTAAGGCAAGGTCATTGACCACTTTGGTGAGAGCAGTTTCGGTTGAGTGGGCAGGCCGAAATCCAGATTGCATTGGGTCTAGGATTGAGTTGGCATTGAGGTACTGCGTCAGGCGTTTGTGAACCAGACGCCCCAGGAGTTTTGAGGCAAAGGGGAGGAGGGAGATAGGACGGTAGTTGGAGGGTAGCGAGGGGTCGAGGGAGGGTTTCTTGAGCAGGGGTAGTACAGTGGCCTGCTTGAAGTCTGAGGGGAAGGTGCCAGTGGATAAGGAGAGGTTGAACAGGGTAGTGAGGACTGGGGCCAATTCCGTGAAGTGAGGCTGGAGTAAATCAGAAGGGATGGGGTCAAGGGGCGAAGTAGTGGTATGGGAAGTCTGCAGTAGGTGGTTGACTTCCTCGGTGGTAGTAGGAGTGAAGGTTGTGAGGGGAGGATAGGGTGGAGGAGGAGCTGGTTGGGAGGGGGTGGGAGGTGAAGATTGGAGATTGGATATTTCTTGGCGGATGGAGACAATTTTGTTGGTGAAGTGGGTGGCTAAATCTGTGGCAGAGAGGGAGGAAACTGAGGGTGGGGGGGTGGGTTTAAGCAGGGAGTTGAAAGTGGCAAAAAGACGCCGGGGATTGGAAGCTTGTGCTCCGATGAGCTTGGTAAAGTATTCCTGCTTCGCATGAGCAAGGGCAGTGTGGAACTGCAGCAGGTTGGTCTTGTACTGTAGGAAATCCTGGTTAAGTCTAGTTTTTCTCCATTTCCGTTCAGTGGCACGTGTTTTCCTCTGGAGGTTGCGAGTATGGGTAGTGCGCCAGGGCTGGGGGTTAGGGGGTCGGTGGCGGCGAAATATTGGTGGAGCAGCTTTCTCTAGGGCTGATGAGAGAGTTTGGCGATACTGAGCTGCAGCAAGATTAGGACAGGTTAGGGTGGGGAGAGTGGAGGAGAGGGCATGGAGGGGGTCAGCAAGGACACTAGGGTTGAGCTTGCGTAGGTCTTGCTGCCATCGACCAGGTGGGTGGGTGGGTAATTTGGAGGTGCTTTCCGTGAGGAGGTTGATGGTGAGAAGGTGATGGTCTGAGGGTGGAAAGGGTGCGATGTCAAGGTCTGCAATGGTGGTGGATTTAGTGAATATAAGGTCGAGAGTATGACCTGCAGTGTGAGTGGGGGTGTTGGCATGTTGTACTAGTCCAAGTGAGTTGGCAATGGTGAGTAGCCGGGTCACAGTGGAGCTCTGGGCTTCATCGATGGGAATATTGAAATCCCCAAGGATGATGGTGGGGAGGTCAGAGGAGAGGATGTGAGGGAGCCAGGAGGCAAGGTCATCGAGAAATTGTGGGGTGGAGCCCGGAGGGCGGTATAAGACCGCAACAATGGCAGGGAGGAGGTGGTAGAGGCGGATGGTGTGGGCCTCAAATGATGTGAATTGAAGAGAGGTAGGTGGGGTGAGGACATGGAAGGTGCAGGATGGAGAGAGGAGCAGACCAACCCCTCCCCTGGTCCTATTGTCTGGTCTGGGGGTGTGACTGAGGTGAAGCCCCCCGTAGGAGAGGGCAGCCTCTGCGGCAGAGTCAGAGGAGGTGAGCCATGTCTCAGTGAGTGTGAGGATGGTGAGGGATTTGGAGAGGAAGAGGTCATGGACTGCTGTAAGTTTATTGCGGACGGATCTGGCATTCCAGAGACCGCAGGGTAGGGGGAGTATGTGTTTGTGGGTGGGATGGATGGAAATAAGGTTGGAGCGAGGATGGGTGTTGAGGTTATTTGTGGACAAAGGGCTGTGAAGTGAATGAAGCAGGTCAGCAGGGGATGCTTGTCTGGCAGCAGGCTGTGGCCCAGGAATGGGTGATATATCACCAGCTGCAAGTAAGAGTAGGAGGGAGAGAGTGAGCAAATGTGAATAGGATTTAAATGTTTGTGAGGTTTTTGAGCTGCTGGAGGGAGAGAGAGATTTCAGGAGAGCTAACAGTTCATGAGAAGCTGAGTAAGGTGAGGAAAGCAGAGCAGATGAAATGAATATGGAGTGTAGTACACTGGGAGGATGCATATTGCAATGCAACGTGTAGATGTTTGCAGACAGGCAGAACATAAGAAAAAGTGCAGTAAGCATGGTAATGGTCTCTGATTATAACCAGGAAGTTTCCAACCACTAAACAGTTTATATGAGTATGCAGTTAATGCAAGCAAACCTGTGTAAATAAAGGAGCAGAGTCTACTTGGCTGTGCAACATATGTCCAGCAGTGGCATTTGTAGCAATAGCATTGGAGGCAGTTGTGGATGCCGAGTAGTTGTTTCCAGCAGAGTCCTGTGGCTGTTGAATCCTGTTTAAATTCCTGGGTGAATTCTTGGTAAATTCTTGGTAAGTTGTAAAGCACTTTGTAATAAATGGCACTTAGGAATTAAATGGCACAAGTGACCTAGGCCACGAGTGACCAAGCTCCAGCGCTTAAATAGGTATGGTAGCTGCCATGGCTGAATTAGAAGTGATTCTCAATTAGAAATTGGGAAGACAGTTCAGCTGAGGATGGGAGTGGCTACCAAAAACCAGGCCTGCTGCAATAAATAATTACTGCTCACTGGGCCGGAACACAAAGGATTCACAAATGTAATCTGGGAATTTACTAACACTGCTGAACTGCATAACAAATAACTGTATGAATAACTTAGTGGTATACACAAAAGCAAAATAACCCTACAAAAAAGGAAACATAAACAGTCATCAATACAAAAGAAGAAAATAAGGAAGATAGGAAAAAGAGAAAAACAACAGGTCATTGGTATCTCCATAAGTCAGAGACTAAACTTCACTTCTTACAATATCATGTGATTTGTTCAACGAAGTCCAGAGCTTTATGAACCAGGTTTTGATAGACTAGCTAAATGTCTTAACATACACAAACAATTTATATACTGTATATGCACATAGAAGTGACATAATGAGACTTGAAACTTATGACATTAAGGGCTTGATTCAGTAAACGGTGCTAACCTACTTAGCACGCCTAAAGACTTTAGGCATGTTAACCAGGGTGCTAAGTAGGTTAGCACTGTTTCTAAAATCAGATCGCACGCAAAGACCCGTGCGCAAAACTTTGCGCGCGCACAGCGTGGTGGTGCGCGTGGAACGTCGCATAGATGTGAATGGGCACTTAGCGCGCACTGCGCTGTGTGCGCGCAAAATTTTGCGCGCGGATCTTTGCGCGCGATCTGATTTTAACACGCCCAAACTGAGTTAAGGCGTGATAATGGCCTTTTTATAAGCGTGCTAACAGTTAGCACTGCTTACTGAATCGAGCCCTAAGAGTTTGGTTTAAAATAAACCATTGGCCATAGGGAAACTTTTTGTACAAATGAGGATAGGGTTTCTTGTCGGGTAGCAATATGTTTTTCAGCATAAAGGTTAAAGTCAGATATCCTAAGAACCTGGTAAATAGATGGTACATTAGCCGACTTCCAATTTTCTGCAGTCGGAATTCTTGTGGCAATGAGTAAATGAGAAATTATACAGTAATTCTCTCTGAAGTAGGAAGTAATGAGCAGTTCATTTGTAGCAAGGCTAATTGTTGCTTAAGGGTACCTAGTTTAATCGTTAGCTTCCCACCATAGTCTAGGCATGTTTTGGCACTGCCAAAGTATATGTGTGAGAGAGAGTACCCTTGGTGTTGCAATTATTCCAACACATTGAAGAGGTTTCTCAAGAGAATAAGACTATCTTATCCGGGTTTAGGTACCATAGGACATTCTCCAAATGTAAAGTACAGTTTCCCTCATAGATCTACACTAGTATAGAAAGGATATAGCTATGTGAAGTATTTGCTTCCATTTTTTAAGCTGCCATTTTGCTGAGGGGGGGGGGGGGGGGGGGTAGTAGAAGATATAATAGCATGGTAAAAAACAGAGGTACCTTTTATATGAAGAGACCATGGTGTAAACAATCTTACTGTTGTTTTAGACAGGGGTAGGGGGAGAAAGGGTACCTGAGAGTGGTAATGTTTCTTTTGGAGATATTTATAAAAATCGCACTTTGGTATGTGAGACTCTGAACTTATCTCTATGAAGGATTTTAGGTCATCATCATTAAACAGAGCATCTATAGCAATCAGTCCAGCATCCATCCAATCCTCCAATCTGAGATGCTGAAAAAGCTGTTAGTGGAATTGGTAGGGTACTATCTCCCAAGGAAGGGACGTTGAGTTTCTTGATCAATTTCCAAATCTAAATGGTATTACCAATTATGAGATTACGAGTGGGAAATTTGATACCACCTACAGTATTAGTGAGACTACAAAGTAGGCTTTATATTTTTTTATAGAGTAAAACTCTTGCTCTAATACACCCAGTTTAGATTCATTCAAGAGCCAGACACTGTGCGCTTGTTTTTTGATAATTGCCTGGTAGTATGCAGCTAGATTAGGGAGGCCACAGCCCAAATCAGCAGAATGAGCTGTTTGTACTTGGCAAGATAGTCTAGCTTTTGTCTAGGCCTAAGCATATTTGGTCAATATATGCTGAAGTTTAGTAAAATATTATTTAGGAAGATCAACCCAAAAAGATTCTCCTGTAACCTAGTGAGCCATGGTTCTTTATAAAGTAATTTGGTGGAGTAACTTTAATACTTCAATATTTAATGGATCTTGATGTCCAGGAAAAAGAGCAAGTACTTTTGAGATTCTCAGCTTTCTGGCTAGAGAGGTTAATAGGGGGTATAATTGATTGTTGATTCGTACCTTCAGAGAGCTCAGTTCCAATACTAATTTGAATTGGGCCCTGGTTTATATCTGTATTTTGCATTGGATTTAAAAGAGCTTAGCCCCAGCAACAGCAGATTAACAACTTCTTCTACAGAGAATTCCTTTGTTATGCTAAGTGAAGTCATTTCTTGTTGATGAAATGGACAGCAACAGTACAAAAAATAACTGCAAGGCACATCTTGCTTGAACTTTTACAACAACCTTCAGTATTTCTGAGAATAAGGTGTAGCTCACTTGCCAAGTGAAGGAAACGTGCCAAACAAGGGATCACAATCACTGCTAATATAGCTTAGACTCTTTTAACTAAGAAATATTCAACACTTTGGCCAAGAGACTAAGGGCGATGCTACCTAGGACTCCAGCCAAACTACATTCATTAACTAAAATAAGAATCTGGGATTCACAGAACTATTATTTCTTCTGGGCATAAGTGTGAGGTATCCATACATTGTGGTGCCAAGTTTGCATCTATGATTCAAGACCTTAAAGAACAACTGAAGTGAGAATAATATGGAGGCTGCCATATTTCTTTCCCTTTAAACAATACTAGTTGCCTGGCAGTCCTGCTGATCTATTTGGCTGCATTAGTGTCAGAATCACACCAGAAACAAGCATGTGTCTCATCTTGTCAGATCTGACAATAATGTCAGAAACACCTGATCTGCTACATGCTTGTTCGGGGTATAGCGCTAAAAGTATTAGAGGCAGAGGATCAGCAGGACAGCCAGGCAAATGGTATTGTTTAAAAGGAAATAAATATGGCATCCTCCATTTCCCTCTCACTTCAGTTGTCCTTTAAAGCCACCATCGTGCGTCATTGACTTATACATGTGCGGTGTCTACCAACTATGGGCTGACAAGAGAACACAGTTGGACACAGTTGGCTTATAACAGTAGAAAGAAGAATGTTTCGATAAAAATATCCAACACAGGTTACTGCTATTTTTACCACTTATTAGCTAATAGAGGATATGTGGCATAATCGATGGGCAATTATAGACTTCATGATTATCATCCAGTGTAGACTAAGTCAGTGTAGACTAAGTCAATGATGTCACATTTATGGCCATGTATAGTTATTACTTAAAGCGGGATAGTCACCATAAAAATCAAATTTCAACAGCAACTGGCCTGAGTATATTAAGTGATAAAGATGTTAATTCTGCATTCAAAACTTTCAAAACTTTTTCTGCTGTTATGGTTTGGAGTTATCATATACCTTAGGAGCACTGGCCCTTTAATTGCCATTGCCATTGGCTGGCAAAACAGTTGCATGCTGGGGGGTCTTTTTATCTATCATATACAGTATTCCTCCTCTTCCCTTTATTTCCCCCTCCTTCTAATGACATAAGACAGTGCACTTCCTAGTATAGACCTCAGTGGGAGTGTCTGAAGACTCTGTGTGGAGGGTGAGTAACAAATACACAATTAGCACGTGGAGAAAAAAAGAGTGAGGGAGGAAATGATGTCAGGAATAGTTTAATTCAATCGTAACCGAGATGGAAACTGCCTACAATAGGATTCTCTGCTTTTCCTGTATAAAATTCACAGGAATCATAACATGGACAGTGCACTACATTATACTGTTATAGAGGTAGAACTAGTATTTATCTACTTATATATATGTCTTTGATTTCTAGGTTAGCATGGGAGTCACTTGTTCTTTAAGGTACCCGTACAGAGAAACTGCCAGGACCCTTTTCTAACCATTTTTGAATCATAAGGTTTTGTATATTAGTCCTTGCCACTAGACTTATTGGCATGTATTTAAAAGATTTTGTTAAATTTCTGTGCAATTTTACAGATATTCCCAACAGTTAGGTATCATGCTTTGTGTTATTGGCTGGACCCCTGTTACTTAGGTAGTGCACACATTGCCTGGATTGTACCATGCACTTGCTGCTTGAATACTGTGCCATATCATGGCAGCATGCGTTCCCATAGCAAGCTGTCAAAAGTGTTGGTACAATTGTTGTGTGTTCCTGCACATGGCAATATTAATGACATTTAGTGAATACACACCCCTTTGAGTGCTGTTAGTGAGAAACATCTTGATAGTCAATCACTACCGTATATTCCGGCGTATAAGACAACTGGGAGTATAAGACCCCCAACTTTTCCAGTTAAAATATACATTTTGGGATATAATCACCCTATAAGACTACCCCTCTTGACTCTTGGACATTTGTATACTGTACTGTATGTACTGGTGGTATACTGTATAAACAGGTACAGATACTGGTGCTGTACTGTATGTGGTACCCAGTATACAACCACCAACCAATCACGGCAAGCAATGTACCTTACCGGCATTTGGCTGGTTGTTATATACAAAGCCTTCCCAGTGAGGTGTCCCCTCACCTCGTCATCAGGCCCACGTTAAAGGGACACGTAAAGTGGACCAAAACTAAAAATACAAGATTTCAGAAATAAAATCTATTTTCTAAATTATAATAATAAATAGCAGCTTTTTCTCAGCTGCATGATGACAAATCTAAAATATTTTACATTTATTGGAGAAACTCCTCCCTTACTTTCATATTGCCGGCAAATAATCCGGCAAACTGGTGGAGTAGATGGTGTCCAGCAAAGGAGGAATTGCTAATGGCTGCCACCTGTATAACCCTAGTTATGCAAAGAGGAGGGTGAAAACTGAAAAGCATGCACTGAAATTCTCATAGGCTTGAAGGAGTGTTTATTTATCTTTGTATGTGTCAGAGTGGGGCAACAACATTTTTTGAATTAAAAAAAATGTTTGGTTTGGGTCTGCTTTAAGCCAGGAATAAAAAAATCAGTTTTACCCTTGCAGTCATTCACGGAGCCTCTGGTCCGCCGCTGTCAGCTAGTTTTGTTTTCGCTGACAGGGAGTCGGTGGGCTTTCTGCCCCTGCGCAGGCCTGGCCGCGCAAATCCTTTATCATGTTCCTGTCCTCCTCAATAGGGTCCTGAACGGGCGCAGGGCACTATTGCGGATGGGAATGCGAAGAAAAATACGCGTGGCCAAGCCTGTCGGGCCTGCAAAAACGAAACTAGCTGGTGGCAGGGAACCAGAGGCTCCATGAGTGAGTGCAAGGGCATGGGACGTCTGGAGGGGGCTGGTAGAAGCCCCAGGAAAGTAAAACTGATTTTTTATTCATGGCTTAAGTGTCCCTTTAAGTCACTTCTTTCCAAGAATCCTGGTGAGTGGATTTTCTTCTACCATACTTGCTGCTTTCATACAATCAACGTATACGGTGGGGATGCGGCCACTGACGTTTTTGAGGCCCCCACCGTATTCGGCAACCGCAGATTCTCCAGTCCGGCTCAGCAGTTTTAGCTCCCACCCTATAAGATGACACCCGGTGTATAAAACGACCCCTGACTTTTGAGAAGATTTTCCTGGGTTAAAAAGTAGTCTTATACGCCAGAATATACTGTGTATATTAGGATGCAATCTATACACATTCATAGCATTATTATTATTATTATTATTATTATTATTATTATTATTATTATTATTACTATGGGCCCTTATCTTACGTGGAAATAGAATATGAATACAAACTGTATATGAGCAGATTTGTAAAACCAGAATAATATCCATAGTAATTTAATGCTGCAATTCGTGCTGGCATCCCTGCAGCTATCCACATTTCTGGTGGTATTTAAACAACCATGTTGAGAAGTGCAACAGCAAATTTCAGTGGTAAAGCAAACAGCAATATGTCAACAGTAATGGCCCTTTTCCACTAGCAATCACATTCGAAAATCACAAACGTCAGCAATTGCGATTTTTCATTAATTTTGTTAAGTGATTGCAGTTTTTCATACGCAATGCATTTGCACTGCAAAATCATTCTACAAATCACTCCAGAAAGCGATTGCGCTTTGCCAAACATCGAATCGGGGAGTGGAAAATACCTACCACGATTCTTATGTTAAAGTAGCATCCCTAGCGATTCAAAAATCACTAGCGTTTTGCAATTTCCATTCGCAATCGCCTGCAGTGGAAAAGGGCCCTAACCTGGAAATAAAACAATGATCAACTGATACTGCATCCAATTGACTTAGAAATGCTCCGAACTGTTCTCTGGCAAACGGTTCCCGGCGAAATTCCGTGGTTCACGATCGCGGAGAACCGCAAACTTTTGCGGAAGTTCGATTCACCCCCATAGTGCATCATTAGGGTCAACTTTAACCCTCTACATCAAAGTCAGAGGGCACATTGTAACCAATCAGGCTACACTCCCTCCTGGAGCCCCCCCCCCCCCTTATAAAAGGCAGGCAGTGTCAGGAATTGGACTCACTCATGTGCCTACAGTAATTAGAGAAGGGAGAGCTGCTGCAGAGAGAGCTATAGGGATAGCTTAGTTAGGCTCTTGTAGGCTTGTTAGCTTGCTTCTTGCTGATTCTTATTGCTAAAAAGCACCCCTCAATAGCTCTTTTGAGAGCTAATGTTGTTCTTGTGATTTAATTTCTATTTTTTTTTTATTTTTTTGTGGCCCACTTGCATTATATACGGCCCTATCAGTCAGTCGCAGCTGGCCTTTGGCACCTTAATTCCTACTGTGCCACTGCCAGGCCCAGCACATTCAGTGACTACCTGTGTGCGTGACAGGCAGCTGCACATTTGTAATCCCAATCACTGCACCTGTTCACTGTTCAGTGCACCTACCTACCTATACCTACGTGAGCACAAGCATTGTTAATACCACCAGTCATTGCACCTGTCAATGCAGTCCGTGTGTGTGTGTGAAAAGCAGCTGCACATTTGTAATCCCAATCACCGCACCTGTTCACTGTTCAGTTCACCTACCTGCCTATACCTATGTGAGCACACGCATTGTTAATACCACCAGTCATTGCACCTGTCAGTGCAGTCCATGTGTGTGTGTGACAGGCAGCTGCACATTTGTAATCCCAATCACTGCACCTGTTCACTGTTCAGTGCACCTACCTACCTATACCTAGGTGAGCGCAGGCATTGTTAATACCACCAGTCATTGCACCTGTTCAGGGTACGTGTGTGTGTGTGACAGGCAGCTGCACATTTGTAATACCAGTTGTCAGGAACCGGCCCGTGGCACGCCTGCGTATACGGTTCCGGACTGCGGGTTTGACCAGATCAAGCGGGGGACAGCCTTATTCAAGCTACAAACAAGGCTGTGACCCCTCAAAAGGTCCTTACTGCCACCACTAGCGGTTTGCTAGACATGTTCACTCAGCTGTCGAGTGCTCAATACGCAATCTGCGTTTTCATATTTGGGTCAGCTTTGCGCTTAGGCCGGATACAAGAATGCCACGCACACACCCACAGTTGCAATCTTACACGGTAGTGAAGCAAAACCACTAACAGTCGTTCCGAACGATACTGTTAGACTTCCCACTCGGCTGTCGAGCGCAGAAGTGCCCCATACACACAATGCAATTACAATTTCATATGGTAGTGTTGCTCAAGCATACGATTAGGCATGGACTTATACACAGCTACCCTGCAGTCTCATCTAGGCTATGAGTGTTATTTTAGTACATCAGAAGTCAAGCTTATTAGATAATAATTTAATATTCCAGGAAAAAAAGTGGAACAATGTGTTAGATTCTGTTCTAAATCACCTTGCTTCGACACCATCAACTTCTTATAGTTGCGTCTCACAGACTGTGAGATAACTTGACTCTCAACACAGCAAGCAGGAGATAGACTTTCTCAGGCTTCTTCAATATTCACGTTATTTATTTAGGAAACAGAAATACAGATAGATACAGTTCATCATATCCTAGCCACGCCAATCTTCATGTTGCGTTACAAGCTTCTTGATTAGACTTCCTGCTGAAGTCAATCAGGTACCTTCTTTCTAACCTAAGTTACACTAGACTACCTATGTACAGCATACATTATATCAGATTACAGAAAAGAATGAAATACTTAGAGGTCCCAGTCAGCATTGCGAGCTAGTGTGCAAGTAAGAAGCAGAGTGCGCTCCCATAGCTCACTCAGGCTTTAATACCAACTAGGAAAGAGTTAAATATGACATCATCTTCGCCATCCCCTAGATCAGACTATTGGTGGACCCACTCGTGGTGTCATCATACACACCTACTCGATTAATATTCAATGAGGCATTTGACATACATACAGGAATGTGGATATTTACAAAACATGGTTGATGTTTATTGTTCTAGTGGCGGTACATGCCCAGGTCAGGGAGACCTGTGGCCTTGTCCATAGAACAGCTTCTTGGTATGTTCTAGTTCTGCTGACAGAACTGCAGATTTTCTCTCTAAGAGAAAATCCCCTTAAAGGGCAGGTCTGCTCCTCAAGCCTTTTTGACTAACTCAGTCCAAATAACTGAGGCCTACTTAAATTATAACACAATGCAGAACAGAATATATACAAAAGATTACAAAAAACAAAATAAAAAGTTACAAAATTAAGAGTTACAAAGATACACACACACGGATATTTGCGTAAAAATAAACGGGGGAAAAAAGAACGTTACCAGCTTAGGTTAGAACGTTGTTTGACGGGAGGACGCTGTTTTCGACCAGGAGTCGCGATCATCCCTAGCTATTCGCTACCTCCAAGAGAAGATACCTGTGACTGTTCTGGACCACCTTAAATAGTCTGAAGTGTCCCCTGGGGCATTTGATGTCCAGCTCCCAGGAACTAATGCAATTTCCCCGTTTGTGACATCACCGAACACTTGTCATAATCTTCCTGGGATATGTGAACTTCAAAGGGTTCCTGTTTCAGCTTTTTGAAGGTTGCCGATTTCACAGGTAAGATTGTATCCTGAGAACAACAAGTATCCTGTTTACACTTACAGATTTCAAAGCAATTCCACTTCCAGATAAGGTAGAACAAAACCCTTCACTTCTGCTATTGTCTAATTAACCAATGTCTTTGCTGGAGGCTAACACCCCAGCTCTATTCACTGAAGTCCCTTTAGATGCAAATGTAGTACAGCCAGATGACCATCGCTTCAAAGCAGAATACACATGTGAGATATAGCAGACAAAGGGCTTGATTCACAAAGCGGTGCTAACTGTTAGCACGCCTGTGAAAACCCCCTTAGCACGTCTAAACAAGCTTTTCGCGCATAAAACTTTACGCGCGCAAAACTTTATGCGCATAAAACTTTACGCGCGTACTGCACAGAGCGCAGGGCGCTCCGCGCGAAGTGCCCATTAAAGCCTATGGGACTTAGCGCGCGTAAAACTTTGCGCACGTAACACTTTGCGCGCGCAAAGTTAGCGCGCGATCTGATTGAGAAATCCGGTGCTAACCTACTTAGCACCCTGGTTAGCGCGTCTAAAGACTTTAGACGTGCTAAGTAGGTTAGCACTGCTTTGTGAATCAAGCCCAAAGTAGACAGAAAAATGACAGAAATATGTTCCTGTATTCCCTAATATCATCAGCACCCCAATATATCACCACACCAGTCACTGCAACCTGTTCACTGCACCTGTGTAACCGCACATTGTTGTACCAGCAGTAACTGTATACCTGTTCAATGCACCTGTGTACATTGTATTAGTCAAGTCAGTGCATACCTTTCATTTCATCCTCCCCAATATGGACAAATTGAAAGGCAGAGCCAGAGGCAGGCCATCTGGCAGGTCTGTTCGAGGTCCCGCTGTCGTGATTTTGTGCGGCCCTCGACCAAAGTACAGTGTTCAGAAGAAGGTACGTGCCATCAACCCCCAATATTGTCAGGACATAGTTGACTATTTAACACAGAACACCTCATCTTTCTCAGCTTCGCACGGAAGCGTGACATATCTTCCTCCTCCTGCTCTGATTCTGGTACCCCACTTAACACTCAGTCGGCCGCCACCACCAAAATGCCATTACCCCAGGGCTCAGCGGTGTGGAAATGTTTTTGTGTGTCTGCCTCAGATGAGAGCAATGCTATCTGTACTCTCTGCCACCAAAAATTGAGCCGTGGAAAGTCCAAAACCCGCGTAGGGACAACTACCTAATGAAGGCACATGAGAAATAGCAGGACACAAAAGCAAAGCCACACACCGCAGTGGAAGATACCAGGCCGCAATTTTTTCTAAAAAAAAGGTGAAACCTAAACTGTACCGTGATGTTGAAAGGCAAGTGGTGACATCTCTGGTACACAGCGTTGGGTCAAGGGTCCATCTGACCACGGATGCCTGGTCTGCAAAGCACGCTCAGGCCTGCCCGAAGACTAAGTCAGTCCCCACACACAGCATCTCTGCCTGCACGCCGTGTGACTGCCTGCCCCAAGACGAAGTCAGTTCCCACACAGCATCTCTGCCTGCAAGCCGCTTGACTGCCTTCTTCGCCACCACCAACAGGGTCCACCAAGACTCCAGGCTGATTCCTGAATTTTTAAGGCCACTGCTAGCAGCGGCCACTATAGTAATTTATCTGGTGCGTGTACATACCTGCCTAATTTTTCTGGCTACACTGCGGCTGCAACAACAAGACAAAAGTAATGTACATGTGCCAATTCAGCTTCTTGATCGTTACCTTGCCGCGGTGAAGGGGCTTGCGTATCACAATGAAGCAATGACCGCAGGCTATATGAGTGTCTCGGGGGGTGGCACAGCAAAGATAATAAGGTCGTTGCTTCATTGTGGACAGACCAAATTCGATCAGCTGGACAATCACGGTTGTTCTGTCATTGAGCTACCTCAGCCAGGCGACCATATGGGCTTGAAAACCGTTATCGCCTGCACTCTCGCCATGGTGCGCACCAGTCCAGCACGGCCGTCACTACACAAACAACTGTTTGCGGTGCGTTACACAGTGAGTTTGGTGTGTCAGTGTGAAGCAGTACACTAATTACACTCCCTGATTGATGTATACAGGGTCTTCTCAAAAAATTAGCATATTGTGATAAAGTTCATTATTTTCTGTAATGTACTGATAAACATTAGACTTTCATATATTTTAGATTCAAATACACACAACTGAAGTAGTTTAAGCCTTTTATTGTTTTAATATTGATGATTTTGGCATACAGCTCATGAAAACCCAAAATTCCTATCTCAAAAAATTAGCATTTTTCATCCAACCAATAAAATAAAAGTGTTTTTAAAACAAAAAAAGTCAACCTTCAAATAATTATGTTCAGTTATGCACTCAATACTTGGTCGGGTAATCCTTGAGCAGAAATAACTGCTTCAATGCAGCGTGGCATGGAGGCAATCAGCTTGTGGCACTGCTCAGGTGTTATGGAGGCCCAGGATGCTTCGATAGCGGCCTTAAGCTCATCCAGAGTGTTGGGTCTTGCGTCTCTCAACTTTCTCTTCACAATATCCCACAGATTCTCTATGGGGTTCAGGTCAGGGGAGTTGGGAGGCTAATTGAGCACAGTAATACCATGGTCAGTAAACCATTTACCAGTGGTTTTGGCACTGTGAGCAGGTGCCAGGTCATGCTGAAAAATTAAATCTTCATCTCCATAAAGCTTTTCAGCAGATGGAAGTATGAAGTGCTCCAAAATCTCCTGATAGCTAGCTGCATTGACCCTGCCCTTGATAAAACACAGTGGACCAACACCAGCAGCTGACATGGCCATCCAGAACATCACTGACTGTGGGTACTTGACACTGGACTAAAGGCATTTTGGCATTTCCCTCTCCCCAGTCTTCCTCCAGACTCTGGCACCTTGATTTCCGAATGACATGTAAAAGTTGCTTTCATCTGAAAAAAGTACATTGGACTACTGAGCAACAGTCCAGTGCTGCTTCTCTGTAGCCCAGGTCAGGCATTTTTGCCACTGTTTCTGGTTCAAAAGTGGGTTCATGCTTCCATCTGCTGAAAAGCTTTATGAAGATGAAGATTTCATTTTTAAGAACGGCCTGGCACCTGCTCACAGTGCCAAAACCACTGGTAAATGGTTTACTGACCATGGTATTACTGTGCTCAATTAGCCTGCCAACTCTACTGACCTGAACCCCATAGAGAATCTGTGGGATATTGTGAAGAGAAAGTTGAGAGACGCAAGACCCAACACTCTGGATGAGCTTAAGGCCGCTATCGAAGCATCCTGGGCCTCCATAACACCTGAGCAGTGCCACAGGCTGATTGCCTCCATGCCACGCCACATTGATGCAGTCATTTCTGCAAAAGGATTCCCGACCAAGTATTGAGTGCATAACTGAAATTAATTATTTGAAGGTTGACCTTTTTTGTTTTAAAAACACTTTTCTTTTATTGGTCGGATTAAATATGCTAATTTTTTGAGATAGGAAATTTGGGTTTTCATGAGCTGTATGTCAAAATCATCAATATTAAAACAATAAAAGGCTTGAACTACTTCAGTTGTGTGTATTTGAATCTAAAGTATATGAAAGTCTAATGTTTATCAGTACATTACAGAAAATAATGAACTTTATCACAATATGCTATTTTTTTGAGAAGATCCTGTATGTTACGACCAGAACCCGAAGTTTCTTCCACTTCTAGTTCTGGCCGGCCACTTCGGGTTCTGGCCGGCCAATGTGCGAAGTGGCCGCTGCGCTGCGGCCAATGTGAGGAATGGAATGAATCATGTAACATTCATGTATATTCTGGCCCCAGCGCAGCGGCCAAACGTATCGCAACTTAGTTATTTTAATGAAATTAAGCCGGCGGCAATGAAACAGATGAAGCCGTCGGCTTTTTCTCTGCCCCTCTCTCTCTCCTCCCCCCCGCCTCTCTCTCTCTCTCTCTCCTTCTCTTATTATGGGCAGCACTCGTGTCCCCCTCCAGAGTCGTTCGTCGCGCCAGGGGAAGCCTGCCGTTCCTGCAGAGCGGGTGATGGCAGAAGCGATGTCTGCAGGGTCCCCGCTCTGCTTTGCCTGGCGCGACGAACGACTCTGGAGGGGGACATGAGTGCTGCCCATAATAAGAGAAGGAGAGAGAGGCGGGGGGGGGGGGGGGGGGAGGAGAGAGAGAGAGGCAGAGAAAAAGCCGGCTTAATTTCATTAAAATAACTAAGTTGCGATACGTTTGGCCGCTGCGCTGCGGTCAGAAGATACATAAATGTTACATGATTCATTCCATTCCTCACATTGGCCGCAGCGCAGCGGCCAATTCGCACATTGGCCGACCAGAACCCGAAGTGGCCGGCCAGAACTAGAAGTGGCCAAACTTCGGGTTCTGGCTGTAACATATACACATGCAAGATGTTTTAAAGCACTTTAGGCCTTAAAACGCTGCTTTGCGTCAAATCCAGATTTTTCCCCGGGACTTTTGGCGTCCATCCCACTCATCCATGCAAAAAATCAGATGTTAGACCCCTTGAAACATCTTTTCCATCACTTTTGTGGCCAGCATAAATGTTTCTAGTTTTCAAAGTACGCCTCCCCATTGAAGTCTATTGCGGTTCACGAAAGTTTGCAAGTTGGCGAATGTTTTTGGAGGTTTTCGAACCTAAAATCGGAGGTTCAGGCCATCTCTACTTACAAGTTAGTGATACTTAACCAAAGTAGTCCAGTGACTGATAAAAGTTATGTTTTTTTTATAAATAAACTCTTTTTATACCTGATGGAAAGCATTAAAGCCAGCAGGCAGAGTACTACAGATAATTGCACTCTAGACATTTTGTTGCTTTTTTTATATATATACTAGTGATGCTCAAATACCCCTTTTTAAAATTCGAGTTTGGTCGAATTCGAATAGTAAATTATTCGAGGTCAGTCGAATATTCGAGTCGAATAATTTTTACTATTCGATTCGACCTCGGACTTCGAGCTCACTATTCGAGTCGGTATTCGAGCTAACTATTCGAGCTGACTATTCGAATTGGCCTTAAATAGCTTCCAACACTTGTTTTGAGGGTGAATGATGCAAGAAACCTCTTTTTTTCCAAGTAACAACAGCAAGTGATTATGTGGGGATGTTCCTTTAAAAAAAAACGTGGAAAGAGAAGTTGTGTCCTTAATTTTGTTCAGTAGTGTTACTGTATATACTTGTTCTTCTTCTTCTTTATCTTTCTTCTTCTTCTTCTCGATCTTCTTCTTCTATATCTTCTTCTTCTTCTTCTATATCTTCTTCTTCTTCTTCTATATTGTCTTCTTCTTCATCTTCATCTTCTTCTTCTTCATCTTCTTCATCTTCATCTTCTTCTTCTTCTTCTTCTTCTTCTTCTTCTTCTTCTTCTTCTTCTTCTTCTTCTTCTTCTTCTTCTTCTTCTTCTTCTTCTTCTTCTTCTTCTTCTTCTTCTTCTTCATCATCATCTTCTTCTTCTTCTTCTTCTTCTTCTTCTTCTTCTTCATTTTCTTCTTCTTCTTCTTCTTCTTCTTCTTCTTCTTCTTCTTCTTCTTCTTCTTCTTCTTCTTCTTCTTCTTCTTCTTCTTCTTCTTCTTCTTCTTCTTCTTCTTCTTCTTCTTCTTCTTCTTCTTCTTCATCATCATCATCATCTTCTTCTTCTTCTTCTTCTTCTTCTTCTTCTTCTTCTTCTTCTTCATCTTCTTCTTCATCTTCTTCTTCTTCTTCATCTTCTTCTTCTTCATCTTCTTCATCTTCTTCTTCTTTTTCATCTTCTTCTTCATCATCTTCTTCATCTTCTTCTTCATCTTCTTCTTCTTCTTCATCTTCATCTTCTCCTTCCTTTTCAATATCGTCTTCTTCTTCTTCACGTATTTCTCTTTTCAATTTTTTTTTTAAAGAAATGCAGCTATTTTTGAGCGTAACAAATAGCTGGTGGGCGCACGCATGTTGGAAGCGCCATTGTATGTGCTCCCTGGCAGTGGAAACACAAAGACAGCAGGAGGTAAATTCAGCAGCAGGAGGAGGAGGATGAGTGTGTGGCAGCAGGCAGTCAATGAGGCAGGCAGCTCGCCGTGACATAATAGCCCTGGTACCTAGCGGTGATACCAGGGCTGTAAATAAACACAACAGGAGGTCCCAGACAGCGGTCGTGCAGCCCACATTGTGTCCAATACACAACTGGGACAACACAGTTTTCAACCCGGGCACCTCAGAAAAATTAAACCTTTTTTTTTTTTTTAATGGTTTGTTTGGTTTTGGTTTTGCAACCAATATAGCTATTGTTTGACGTAATAGCTGGTGGCAGAGTGGCAGCAGAAAGTAATTCTGTGTACCCTGGCAGTGGGAAACACAGACAGACAGCAGCAGCAGGAGGAGGAATGGAGGAGTAGGCGAGCAGCTATTGTTTGACGTAATAGCTGGTGGCAGAGTGGCAGCAGAAGGTAAATCATCTGTGTACCCTGGCAGTGGGAAACACAGACAGACAGCAGCAGCAGGAGGAGGAATGGAGGAGTAGGCGAGCAGCTATTGTTTGACGTAATAGCTGGTGGCAGAGTGGCAGCAGAAGGTAAATCATCTGTGTACCCTGGCAGTGGGAAACACAGACAGACAGCAGCAGCAGCAGCAGGAGGAGGTATGGAGGAGCAGTGTGAGTGTGGCAGCAGGTAGGCAGCGTGACATAATAGCCCTGGTACCTAGCGGTGATACCAGGGCTGTAAATAAACACAACAGGAGGTCCCAGACAGCGGTCGTGCAGCCCACATTGTGTCCAATACACAACTGGGACAACACAGTTTTCAACCCGGGCACCTCAGAAAAATTAAACCTTTTTTTTTTTTTTTTAATGGTTTGTTTGGTTTTGGTTTTGCAACCAATATAGCTATTGTTTGACGTAATAGCTGGTGGCAGAGTGGCAGCAGAAGTTAATTCTGTGTACCCTGGCAGTGGGAAACACAGACAGACAGCAGCAGCAGGAGGAGGAATGGAGGAGTAGGCGAGCAGCTATTGTTTGACGTAATAGCTGGTGGCAGAGTGGCAGCAGAAGGTAAATCATCTGTGTACCCTGGCAGTGGGAAACACAGACAGACAGCAGCAGCAGCAGCAGGAGGAGGTATGGAGGAGCAGTGTGAGTGTGGCAGCAGGTAGGCAGCGTGACATAATAGCCCTGGTACCTAGCGGTGATACCAGGGCTGTAAATAAACACAACAGGAGGTCCCAGACAGCGGTCGTGCAGCCCACATTGTGTCCAATACACAACTGGGACAACACAGTTTTCAACCCGGGCACCTCAGAAAAATTAAACCTTTTTTTTTTTTTATATGGTTTTTTGGTTTTTGGTTTTGCAACCAATATAGCTATTGTTTGACGTAATAGCTGGTGGCAGAGTGGCAGCAGAAGGTAATTCTGTGTACCCTGGCAGTGGGAAACACAGACAGACAGCAGCAGCAGGAGGAGGAATGGAGGAGTAGGCGAGCAGCTATTGTTTGACGTAATAGCTGGTGGCAGAGTGGCAGCAGAAGGTAAATCATCTGTGTACCCTGGCAGTGGGAAACACAGACAGACAGCAGCAGCAGCAGCAGGAGGAGGTATGGAGGAGCAGTGTGAGTGTGGCAGCAGGTAGGCAGCGTGACATAATAGCCCTGGTACCTAGCGGTGATACCAGGGCTGTAAATAAACACAACAGGAGGTCCCAGACAGCGGTCGTGCAGCCCACATTGTGTCCAATACACAACTGGGACAACACAGTTTTCAACCCGGGCACCTCAGAAAAATTAAACCTTTTTTTTTTTTTATGGTTTTTTGGTTTTTGGTTTTGCAACCAATATAGCTATTGTTTGACGTAATAGCTGGTGGCAGAGTGGCAGCAGAAGAAGGTAATTCTGTGTACCCTGGCAGTGGGAAACACAGACAGACAGCAGAAGGGCAGTACACAGCAGCCCACTGTAGGTGTAAAATGTGTGGCTGCAGGCGACGTAATAGTCAAAGTGAACCAGGCTGGCTTAGTGAGCAGGAGCCAGGAGGTGGTAAAGGGTGGTAAGGCACATTAACGATGGTTCCGGCAGCCAGTTCATGTCCCCCTCTCGCCGACAACAGGGGCCAGGAACTCGCCTTCCACCCACGCCTGGTTCATCTTGAGAAACGTCAGTCTGTCCACAGACTTGTGAGACAGACGTGAGCGTTTCTCGGTGACCACGCCACCAGCTGCACTGAAGCAGCGCTCGGACAGCACGCTGGAAGGGGGGCAGGACAGCACTTCCAGGGCGTACTGCGCCAGCTCGCTCCAGATCTCCATGCGCTTGACCCAATACTCCATGGGATCAACAGGGGCATCGCTGTCAAGCCCGCTGTACGACCCCATGTAGTCAGCCACCATGCGGGTCAGGCGCTGGCTGTGACCGGAGGAGGATGCTGCTGCATGCATCTCCTCTCTAGTCACTGCTGCCGGAGCCTCTACAGTCCTGTAGAGCTCGTGGCTGAGAGACAGCAGGTCTGTGGGGCGCTTGCTGCTGCTGGATGCAGGCACCTGCTGCTGCCTCTGTGCTGGCTGCTGGACAGTGGGGGTGGAAGGCTGGGGGAAGGCTTCCTCCAAGCGCTCAACAAGGGCCTGCTGCAAGCTCCTTATTTGTTGCGCTGGGTCTCCTCCTGCAGGCGGCAGGAACTGGCTCAACTTCCCCTTGAGGCGTGGGTCCAACATCATGCTGATCCAGATGTCCTCCCTCTGCTTCATCTGGATCACCCTGGGGTCCCTGAGGCACGTCAGCATGTGCGCTGCCATTGGGAAGAGGCGGGCCACGTCTGCTGGCACATCGACGTCAGTGCTGTCCTCATCCTCCTCCTCTGCCGCCTCATCCTCTCTCCACCCCCGCACCAACTCAGCTGCGCTGTGCTAATCCCCCTCATCAGCAGCCAGGTCAGGGACCTCCACCAAGTCCTCCTCCTCCTCCCCCTCAGAGGTGGACTGCGCAGCTGGTTGCCGCTCCTGCTGGTCCAAGGCTGCCGCTCCCTGTTCCAGCAAAGCATCGAGGGCCCTGTTCAGCAGAGAAACCAGGGGCACCCACTCGCAGACCATAGCATGGTCCCTGCTCACCATGTTTGTGGCCTGCAGGAAGGGAGCCAGCACTAAGCACACCTGCTGCATGTGCCTCCAGTCATCATCGGGGACGATGGACGGGAAGTTGCTGGTCTTGTCCCTTCTCTGAGCTGCGGAAACAGTGGCCAGGGCAAGGTACTGTTTGACAGCGCGCCTCTGTTCAACCAGACGCTCCAACATCGCCAGGGTGGAGTTCCAGCGAGTCGGAACGTCAAGGATCAGCCGATGGCGTGGCAGATCCAGCTCCTTTTGCACGTCTTCCAGGCTCGCACAGGCTGCAGCCGAGCGCCGGAAGTGACGCACAACATTCCTTGCCGTTTCCAGCAGTTCGCCCATCCCCTGGTAGGTGCGCAGGAACTTCTGCACCACCAGGTTCAGCACGTGGGCAAGACAGGGGATGTGGGTCAGGTTTCCCCTGTCTATTGCGGCAACCAGATTGGCCCCATTGTCGGCCACCACCTCTCCGACTCTGAGGCCTCTGGGGGTCAGCCAAATCCTCTCCTGCTCCTGGAGTTTGGCCAACACATGGGTTGCCGTCAGCTTGGTCTTCCCAAGGCTGACCAAGTGCAGCAGCGCTTGGCAGTGGCGGGCCTTCACGCTGCTGCTGAGGCGGGGGGTTTGGCCAGGTGTGCCGGAGGATGGCAGAGGATCGGAGGAACCTGCTGCAGTTCCCCTGAGCCTGCGGGGTGGCACCACCCACTGTGTTGCTGCTGCTGCTGTGCCCGCTGCTGCTCTCCCATCCTCACCCCCTTCCACCAAGCTGACCCAGTGGACAGTGAAGGACAGGTAGCAGCCTGTCCCGAAGCGGCTGCTCCAGGAGTCCATGGTGACGTGGACCCTTTCACCAACCGCGTGCTCCAGCCCTCGCTCCACATTGGCCATCACAAAGCGGTGCAGTGCAGGAATGGCCTTGCGGGCAAAGAAGTGTCTGCTGGGGAGCTGCCAGTCTGGGGCTGCGCAAGCAAGCAGCGCACGAATGTCGCTCCCCTCCTGCACGAGCGTGTACGGCAGGAGTTGGGAGCACATGGCCCGTGCCAGCAAGCCGTTCAGCTGCCGCACGCGACGGCTGCTGGGAGGCAGAGCCCTAACCACCCCCTGGAAGGACTCGCTCAAAAGGCTCTGGCGTGGCCTTTTGCTGACACGGGAATCAGCAGACACAGCAGAGGAGGCCACTGAGGACTGGCTGCCAGAACAGGCCTCAGTGTCGGCGGCAGGAGTTGCAGAGGGGGGAGGAGCAGTGCGTTTCCGCACTCCTGCTGGTGCTGCTGGAGGAGCAGGAGGGCGGGTGGCTGCTGTTGCTGCTGCTGCTGTTGAAGGCTGTGCAGTGATGGGTGTGGTGCCACTGCCAGCAGCAGATGCCTTCAGCCTCTGGAACTCCTCATGCTGGTGGAAATGTTTAGCCGCAAGGTGGTTGATGAGCGAGCTGGTGCTGAACTTTAAGGGGTCTGCACCTCTGCTCAACTTCCGCTGACAGTGGTTGCAAGTGGCGTACTTGCTGTACACAGTGGGCATGGTGAAAAACCGCCAGATTGGTGACAGAAACTTCCCCCTACGGCATGGAAGCGCTGCTGCCTGTCTCCCTGTGGTGGTTGGGGGGGGGGCTTGGGTGCGGCTGGGGGTGGTACTGGCTGATGCTGCTGCTGCTGCTGCTGAGCCTGAGACACCAGCAGGCTGTGGGACGCTGCCAATGCTTGCAATGATGCGCCTCCTTGCAAGGCCCACAAGCGCATCCTCCTCCTCCTCCTCAGAGCTGCTGAGGACGACATCCCCTGGAGGTGGTGGCACCCAGTCTCTGTCTGTCACCGGGTCATCATCATCCTCCCCCTCCTGAAACATGTCCTGCTGGGATGAGGACCCCCCAAACTCCTCTCCTGATGCATGGATGGGCTGCTTGACTGTCGCCACAGTCTTGCTGTCCAATCCCTCATCCCCCAAAGTGCCCATCAGCATCTCCTCCTCAAGATCGCCAACAACAGCAGACAATTTACTCATGATGCCTGGGGTCAAAAGACTGCTGAATGACAGGTCGGCGAGTGACGGTGAACTGGCCTCCTCCCCAGACCCTGCTGGGCGGCTGCTGCGAACAGGGGTGGTGGTGGTGGTGAGGGTGGAGGCCTCGGATGCAGAGCTGATGGCGGGCTGCTCATCCTCCGTCATGAGTTGCACCACAGTGTCTGCATCCTTTTCCTCAATGGGACGTTTCCGACCCGGCTGGAGGAAAATGGGAGCAGGTGCTACACGCTGCTGCTGCTGTGTCTCTGCAGCGTGAGTTGCAGATGCTCCTGCTGGGCGGCGCCCAAGGCGTCCACGGCCAGTGGCTATGGGAGGAATGTTAGCCACTGACGCTGCTGCTGCTGCTGCGGAACTGTGCATGGTGGCGCGCCCGCGGCCGCGGCTTGCCACAATGCTGCTCCCTCTCCTCCTGATTCCCTTGCTGCCCTTCCCCTTGCCCAAACCGCGCTGGCTGCCACTTCCAGACATCTTAAATGTTTTGGGCGTATAGACAAAAGTTTTGTAAAAGGGCGGGTGAAAAGTGGGGTACTTTAATGGAGTGGGTTGGTTGGTGAGGTGACTGAGTGAGTGTCCCCTAGTACAGTAAGTAAGTAGTAACAGTCAGGAAGTACAACTAGCAGTTACAATAATCAGTAGTAATCACAAGTAAATTTAGTGTGTGTACACTCAGACAGTGAGTGCACGCACGCAGGAGCTAGTAGCCTATGAACACAGTGACTGAGTGTCCTAGACTCCTAGTACAGTAAGAGTAAGTAGTAACAGTAAGTAGAACTAACTAATTACAATAATCAATCAGCGATCAGAAGGAAATGGAGTGTGGGTGTGTGTACACTCAGACAGTGAGTGCACGCACGCAGGAGCTAGTAGCCTATGAACACAGTGACTGAGTGTCCTAGACTCCTAGTACAGTAAGAGTAAGTAGTAACAGTAAGTAGAACTAACTAATTACGATAATCAATCAGCGATCAGAAGGAAATGGAGTGTGGGTGTGTGTACACTCAGACAGTGAGTGCACACACGCAGGAGCTAGTAGCCTATGAACACAGTGACTGAGTGTCCTAGACTCCTAGTACAGTAAGAGTAAGTAGTAACAGTAAGTACAACTAACTAATTACGATAATCAATCAGCGATCAGAAGGAAATGGAGTGTGGGTGTGTGTACACTCAGACAGTGAGTGCACGCACGCAGGAGCTAGTAGCCTATGGACAGTGACTGAGTGTCCTAGACTCCTAGTACAGTAAGAGTAAGTAGTAACACTAAGTAGAACTAACTAATTACAATAATCAATCAGCGATCAGAAGGAAATGGAGTGTGGGTGTGTGTACACTCAGACAGTGAGTGCACGCACGCAGGAGCTAGTAGCCTATGAACACAGTGACTGAGTGTCCTAGACTCCTAGTACAGTAAGAGTAAGTAGTAACAGTAAGTAGAACTAACTAATTACAATAATCAATCAGCGATCAGAAGGAAATGGAGTGTGGGTGTGTGTACACTCAGACAGTGAGTGCACGCACGCAGGAGCTAGTAGCCTATGAACACAGTGACTGAGTGTCCTAGACTCCTAGTACAGTAAGAGTAAGTAGTAACAGTAAGTACAACTAACTAATTACGATAATCAATCAGCGATCAGAAGGAAATGGAGTGTGGGTGTGTGTACACTCAGACAGTGAGTGCACGCACGCAGGAGCTAGTAGCCTATGGACAGTGACTGAGTGTCCTAGACTCCTAGTACAGTAAGAGTAAGTAGTAACAGTAAGTAGAACTAACTAATTACAATAATCAATCAGCGATCAGAAGGAAATGGAGTGTGGGTGTGTGTACACTCAGACAGTGAGTGCACGCACGCAGGAGCTAGTAGCCTATGAACACAGTGACTGAGTGTCCTAGACTCCTAGTACAGTAAGAGTAAGTAGTAACAGTAAGTAGAACTAACTAATTACAATAATCAATCAGCGATCAGAAGGAAATGGAGTGTGGGTGTGTGTACACTCAGACAGTGAGTGCACGCACGCAGGAGCTAGTAGCCTATGGACAGTGACTGAGTGTCCTAGACTCCTAGTACAGTAAGAGTAAGTAGTAACAGTAAGTAGAACTAACTAATTACGATAATCAATCAGCGATCAGAAGGAAATAGAGTGTGTGTTGTGTGTGTACACTCAGACAGTGAGTGCAGTGCGCACACGCAGGAGCTAGTAGCCTATATGAACAGTGACAGTGAGTGTCCCTACGGGTACAGTAAGAGTAAGTAGTAAGTAAGTACAACTAACTAACAATAATCTATCAGTAATCAGAAGGAAATAGAGTGTGTGTACACACAGACAGTGAGTGAGTGCACACACGCAGGAGCTAGCTAGTAGCCTATAAACAGTGACAGTCAGTGAGTGTCCTACTCCTAGTACAGTATAACTACAATACTATTAGTAAAGGACAGCAGAAATACTGGTATAGATGAGAGAAATAAACAGAGGACAGCTGCCCACAGAGGCAAGGCCCCCCTGAGGCCTAAACCTGTAAGCTTGCAGCAGCTGCCTGTCTCTAATGTAACACACAAGCTACTAACTAAAATACAATGTCTATCTAACTAACAACAATATAGGTGTATATGGCAGGTGTAGGTGAGCAAAAACGCTAGGTAAATGATCACAATAGAGCACTTGCTAAGCCAAAGCACAAAGGAGCAACTCTCTCTCTGTACAAGTCTCAGGCAAGCATGGAGAAACGGAACATGGCGGCCGCTATTTATAGGGTAGGGGCTGGCCAGGGTCCCCCTCTGTGATTGGCTGCCGTCAGAGGGCCTGGGAGCCCTCTGATTGGCTCTAAGGACATCAATCTGGGCTATGACGCTATTCGAGCTCGGTACCGAGCTCGAATAGCGCCGAGTTGCTCGAATAGCTCGAATAGTGAATGGGCTATTCGAGTGTACTCGGATAGCCCATTCGAATAGCTCCAGCTATTCGGAGCTCGAATACCGAGCTCGAATAGCTGAAAAAGAGCTCGAATATTCGAGCTACTCGAATATTCGAGCTCTGCTGAGCACCACTGATATATACTATAGTGGATACAATATATAGAACTATAGTGGATACAATGGACACAGTGCATCAGTAACTATACATCACAACTTTTTCATGTTTTTATAAATCTACTGCACAGCTTAGACTGGAACATGAAAGATGCAGAAAATACACAGTTGAACAACACACCTTGTTAAATGAATACAAACACATAAAGCAATATTAGAGAACACTAGACTAGTCAAGGGTGCTGGAAATTTGGGTGCGCCGCCACAGGCCATAATGTGAATTGCAGCTATAGCTGCGATCAGTAAGTAATAGGTACTGTCAAAAGACACAGCCCAAATAACGATATAAACAGCCTAATTCAGGTGCCAGCAGTAGCTGAAAGCCAAATTGTGTCTTACCCCTGACTCAATCATCGCCTGTAGAGGGAATAATAATAACAATGCCACCAGGAATTCAGGACCAGGGTAAGCTGTTTTGGGCTCATATTCCCTTAATTATATGTATCGCAAAAACAAAAGGTAAAGGAAATCAGAAAGCTGTTTTGAAGGTGTCAGTATTTGCGTCTTTGGGTACAGGAAAATGAATCGATGGTGGGCCACTAACTACATAAAAAGGCCTGAAACATCAGTCTGCATGTTGGATTAGATGGCTCTCCAGATTTTAGAGGTTATAGGTGTGCTATACCAAAGGTTCTGTATATATGTCTGGCTTTTCAGGGACATAATGGAATGATTTGCATATTCACTCACTGTACTGAAGTAATGCATTATAGGATTCAATTCTTGCTCTCACAAGCTTCTTCCCTCCTCTGGAATTCCCTTCCAAAACACACCTGTTACTCTCTAGCCTTTGAAACCTTTTTGTGCACCCTTAAATCTCAGCCATTATGGCGAATATATAGTCTAGCCTAGGCCATTCCCTTCAGCCTCTGTCCAAGCTCTACCTGCAGAATATGATTTAGGACAAGGAACTCACCGCTTCCACATATACAACTTACTGAAGTTCATTTCTATGTATTTCCAAACACCAATGTTTAATACAGAAGCAATGAAACTACTTATCAGTTTCACATCACCCGGTCCTTAGTATCTTGAAAAATTAGGCCTGCAGAATCCTGCATCCTTCACCTTGATGTTTACCTGCATCTGAAGCAGCTACCCAAGTGCTGCAGTAGCAATAGCATATACATGATATAGTATTTTTTGACAAAATATTACAATTATTCATAATAATATCAGAGATACACATTCAACATAGGTTCATTTGTCATTTGAGAAAATCAGGGAATGCAATGTGGCCAAACCAAAAATCTGAATCTCATTGTTCTTCATATTTTAGTAAAATTAACTTTTAAGAGGAATTGTAGTGAAATATATAATGAATAAAATTGCTTATTTTTTTACAATATTTATTTATAGATTATTTAGTCATTGTTTACCCATTTTAATATCTTTCCTCACCCTTTACATTCTGTAATTTATCTCTGGTGGTGACACCTTTAGTTCGGGTGACCTGTGTAGAATGTTAGTTTACTGAGAGTTCTATGCACAGAGGAAGATACTGCTTGCTTGGTAGTTAGAAAAAAAACGTTATTTCCCACAATCAGGGCCGGATTTGTACTTCTTACCGCCCAAGGCCGACTATTACCAGCCGCCCCAACCGTATCCTACCACCTCTCTCCACACACATCCATCAAAAATGTTTTGGGCCGATGGTGTCCACTATTGGGGCTAGTGCCGAGGTCTCCATGGCAACGTGAAGTGAATCAATCATGTCACACGGGGGAACTGGTCAATCAAGCAAACTACAGGTGATGGGCGTGGTAGGAGCCTTCCACCATACACACATAGTCAAAAGTGGCTCACAATTGGACATTGGGTGGGGTCAGCAACACGTAAAAGTGAGTCCTGTACCCACTGCTGTCTCCAGGGTAACAGCGCTGGCCAATCAATAATTAAGAAATGGGTACTGTGAGAGGCTGCCTTCTGTATTCTGTACTATTTGCTGGTGCTGCCCCTGGTCCTTTCATCCCCCACACCAAGTGTGTGAGACCCGGCCTTCTGTAACTGCCTGGAGCTGCTGCTATGTCATTGGACAAGGTCTGGCTTTTTGCTAGTCACACACTGTTCACAAACGTTTGGTTAACGGACTGCAGCTGCCTGTAGCACAGCACAGGCAGATGCCAGCTGGTACTAATAGTGCAGTTATCCTGACCACTTTCATTTGTTTGGACACTTGCAAATAATGCCCTGCAAATAATGCCCACTGTCTGCAGGCCGCCCCTTGTTTATCTGGTGCCCTAGGCCATGGCCTATGTGGCCTTGCCAGAAATCCGGCCATGCCCACAATGCAATAAGGTTCCCAGACAGCAAACTCAGGGTCATGACATCACACTGTGGGAGGGGTTTAACCACAATATCAGCCATACAGACCCCCCTGATCTATTTGAGAAAAGGTAAATATTTCTAATGGGAAAGGGAGTATCAGCTACTGACTGGAATGATGTTCAATCCTGGGTTAAAGTTCCTCTTTAAATATATTTATCCTAGACAATCACATTCAACTACTAAGATCATATTTTACATAATGCTTTGTACAATTATGTGTTAATAAATGCAATTATATTAACTGAGATTTTTTTTTCTCCATTCCCGGATTAACATAAAATAAGCGAATCCATCTGCACTAAAAAAAAATAAATAAAAAAGTAATTCATGTTGGTAAATGATTTTTGTTCATGTATTTACAGCTCCAGTTCTGCATGAGGGGGTAACTTAGCAGAATATTTGACTGCTTTACTTGATATAGAAGGAATGGATCAGTGGCATTGTTTTCTCATACTGAATCACAAAATCCTGATTCAATTGCAAAATAAATGAATGTGTGCTCATATCAGTTTCCACTTGGTGGTCTAAACTGCATAAGCTCATTGCAATTGAGTCACACTACACTCTAACAACAACACCAACAAAACATTTGTAAATTTGTAAAGCACCTTTTTCCCATAGGACCCAAAGTGCAATACATATAATATACATACAACATATAAAGAGTGCTTGCCTATTTTACTCTCAATGGAAAAGTACACACAAATATACATACATATACATACATATACATATGTGGCGTAGTGGTTAGCGCACTCGCCTTGCAGCGCTTGGTCCCCGGTTCAAATCCCAGCCAGGGCACTATCTGCAAGGAGTTTGTACGTTCTCCCTGTGTCTGTGTGGGTTTCCGCCGGGTACTCCGGTTTCCTCCCACATCCCAAAAACATACAGATAAGTTAATTGGCTTACCCCCTAAAAATTGGCCCTAGACTACAGCACTTACACTACTTAATATAGACATATGACTATGGTAGGAATTAGATTGTGAGCTCCTTTGAGGGACAGTTAGTGACAAGACAATATATATACTGTACAGCGCTGCGTAAGATGTCGGCGCTATATAAAAATAATAATATTATATATATATATATATATATATATATATATATATATATATATGTATATTTCATACAGGTGAGTTGTTACCCTATGTCAAAACTAGCCTAAGCCTATGACAAGAGAGGTAAGAGGGATTAGGCTGTAAGCTCCCTTCAGGGGGCAGCATGGTGGCGTAGTGGTTAGCACCCTTGCCTGGGCTCTCTGTGTCTCCATGGGTTTTCTCCGGGCACTCCAGTTTCCTCCCAAAACCATACAGATAGGTTAATTGGCTAACCCCTAAATTGGCCCTAGAGCACCATAGACATATGACTATGGTAGGGATTAGATTGTGAGCCCCTCTGAGAGACGGTTAAGTGACAAGACACTCTGTACAGCACTGCAGAAGATGTTGGCGCTATATAAATACTAAATTATAGCATCCCTATATGTTCCCTCTAAAATGCTGCAGACGATATCTGTGCTATAATAGTGATAACAAAAATATATGTTTGCGTATGTGAGTTTGTGTGTATGCTGCATTTTTTGTAATATTCATTTTCAGACCCCATCATACTACATGACATGTGTTGTAACATGTTGCAAGGTCACTGGCAGCGATGCAGGCACCAGGCAGAATCTAATAGTTACTTGGAATAATGTACCTACTAATATCAAATGTGTCCTTGGTCAAACACCTGTGCTTTGCAACTTTCAAGCTGATCTCAGAATTCTATAAAACATCCACACAAAACTATTCTCTCCAATAATGTAACCAATGTGCGAAGAATAGTACAACCTAGCACCCTTTCAGATAAGCCATCCATTTAAATGATTTTTATTATTAGATTCAGGAGTAGCGCTGCACACAAAATAAGAGTAAAATGATTTGGCAGTATCTTCTAACTGATTATACAGATGCTTTCTAAAGAGCATCTATGAAAACAGCAACTGCTCTTCACAGTAACAAACAAACAGGAGAAAAAACTAGTAATTAACAGCTACTTAAATGGAGATCACTGATACAGATTAAACTCATTAAACAGACAGCACCTACTAGGGAGCGAATGCAAACAAACAATCAGACAAATGCTGCCTGCCTTGACATAATTATATTATTTACAGCTAGCACGCTTTAACAGGATGACTTGACTTGAGTATACTAGCCTTGTCATTGGCAGTCAACAGAAAAAACATAAAGGTAAACAAACAAAAAAATACAACAGTGGCTGTACCAGGGTTTTCAAACAACCACACTGCCTAATTAATACTTGGCAGACATATTATGACCTTCAGATACATAACATAACATAACACAGCAATCACATAAAATGAGAAACAAAATAAACAGTGATCATTCCACTGCACAAAGCATGGACTGCACATGTGAAAGTTTTATCCTGGTGTCATTATACCCAGCTCCTTCGTCCAGGTGCAGTTAACGAATAATGATGATGTTAATGAAGACCTAATTAATTCCTTGCAGTGATTATATTACAGCTAGCACTATTTAGCAGGTCTACTTAAATATTAACGTTTTCATTAACGAATAATAGGAAAGAAATTGAAAGTAAGCAAATTAACAATAGCGAGTCAGAGAAGGAGCTGTATTTGGTTATACTTAAGCTACCCTTTTATTAATGCTTGGCAAATACATCATTACAGTTATTAGTCAAAAGAGATAACAACAACAACAACAAAAATATTAAAAACATGCCAGCAGCAATAAGCAATGCAGTGTAGTAACCAATAGTGGATCAGGATAAAGTTTTATACTGCATCCAAACTCTTTCTAGCTAACTCCCTCATCCAGGGACGAAATAGCTATTTTACATTTATAAGCAGAAGCAGTATAAGCTGATGATGATAAAGAGCAAAGCAAAATAACAATAAGAAAGGCACTGCAAATAGATGTGGATGGAACATGTCAAAGTTTTCTTCAAGTCCATCCGTGATGAACTTTTTCACCTAGATACTGCTGCTGCTGGTCATGCTTATGAAGCCCAAATTAATGACATCACTCATTAAATGCAACACATTTTCTTAAAAGAACGGTACATTTACCTGACAAATCCCTTTCTCTTCAGATTTGCCCCATCACAAATCTTCTTTCTTTAAATTTGGACCCTTCATCTTCTTTGCTGCACGGAGAAGTGATCCTGTTTAATCCCAAGAATAATGTGGCTCTTTTTTTTTTCTCCTACAGAAGAACTGCTTTACTTCTTCCCCTTATAAATCAGACTAATGGAGCCTCTAGATTAGATTGATCTTTTCACTATGTGGTTTTCTCAAGCATTTGACAGCCTTTCTCGCTGCTTAAAGAAGCCAGGCTCTGCTCAAGTGCCTACAAAGATTTTTTTTTATATACTAACTTTTTTAAGCCATACTCTGATTTTTTTTTTTAGGGGGGCTTATTTTATTTTATCTTTTCCTAGCCAGAACAATTGAGCATGTCCCATACAGAAAAAAAGAGCGTAATTTCTCCCAGAAGAAGTGTAGGTAAAGTCTAGTACAGAGCACAGTTGTCTGATTCAAATCTCCTCTAACAAATCAGATGACATCTAACTGGATGTCACCAGATGAGACTACAATGACAGTTCACTTATCCTTTAGAATCAATTCTCCCACAATGCATCTGTCAGACAACTCTCACTCAGTAAAAGCAATTTTTCCTTGCTGTCTGACACTGTAATTGCTCTAAAATTTTCAATGAACGTTTTACAAGATCTTCCCTGAACCATGATGAAAAACTTAACTTTTGTAAAAATGAGAGCCTGACAAGAAAAAGATAAAAGGGTTCTTTCTATTTTCTGATTCTGATTTTTTTCTTTCTCTTTTTCTTTTTTTTTTTGTCTACAGTGCCACATTGGATCAAGCAGGAATTCTTTCATATCATCAACAAACTGCTGAACGGAAGGATAGATTACATCCCATTTATTTCGACAATCAGATTAAAAGCTTTCCTTTGCAGTGTCCTTTACTGGAGAACTGTTTATGATGCTCTTTCAGAGGTCTCACAGTCATTTTTATACTGTATTATTTAACAGATATAAAGAATATATAAACATAAAATGTGTCACATAATAAAACAAGATGGAAAACAACATTGTAATACATCATTGTATTTAATAATAATAAAAAAAAGAGTAACATTCAGTTTAAACTCTGGAAATTTTGAACTACCAACCAGATCAGGGTAAATATTTGGGGAGCATCTATAGTTGTTGTGTCCTTTTGGAACGAAGGGAGTCCGCACGATACTCCTAAAATCCAATATCTTTATTTATGGACGTATCCAAAAGAGTCAACACATATCACTAGCTAGTGATATGTGTTGACTCTTTTGGATACGTCCATAAATAAAGATACTGGATTTTAGAAGTATCGTGCGGACTCCCTTCGTTCCAAGTGTTTTCTAGGATTGGCTGTCCCGGTCCAGCACTGCCCTGCGTGGAGTGAACGGTTTTCTACCTTCTTTTCCATATAGTTGTTGTGTGTTCTAGAAATATGATTAAACAATGCAATGATAACATTTAGCATGGAGTAAATTCTTGCACTCTTGTTACCTCCTTACATTTTTGTAGCCAAGATTTCTCACGGGCTTCAACCCTCCTCTTCCACCACATGTCTATATACTATGGGCTTGATTCACTAAGCTGTGCTGTTAAAACAGCACAGCTTAATGTGCAGGAGAGCATGCTATGCATGCCTTACTTAGCAGTGCTTGCTGCCATGTAAGGAGCACGCCTTACCTAAGTTACGCAAGCTGCTTCTGTAGCAATGCACGTAACTTTCAATACGGGCAGCCCTGTGAAGTATCACTACCATCACTAGTACACGGCTATGGAGTATGTTAGTCTTAAACATTAGCAAAAATTATAATGACAAAGGTAATGAAGAGCTTGACAGAGAGGGGCAGCAGAGGAAGATCGAGAAGAAAAATGAATGAAATGAGCAGCAAGCTGAGTTCAGTACTGACTGGAGCGGTGCCAGTCTTTTAAAAGGTAGTCAACAGAGTAGTATGTTACAATAATCCAGCCGAGATATTATAAGAGCATGTATTAACATCTTAGTTGTCTCATGCATACGTACACTCATACATTCATACAGGCCATACAGTTACAAAGGTGGGCTGTCAGTTGTCTCGCTTGTCAAAAATTACTGTTTCCACTGGTGGGAAAAATGAGTACTCATATTGTGCACAGTTGTTATCAGTCAAATCATCCTAATTATAAGGAGGGGTTTATCTTTTATTTTCTTACTTACATTAGGATTACCACTGTCTGCAGTCAACCCTTCAAAGGCCATGCTTGAAAGGCAAGTACAAAGAAAGGTGTCACCACTCTGCCCTAGTGATGAATGATGAATACAGATTTTGCACAATTGTAATTTCCCATTGTAATTCCCAATTATGATGAAATATTTGAATGCAAAATTTTGGAAAAATCATAATTAATTTCAATTGTAAACATAATCAGGAACCGTAATTTTGCAATTATACAAAATTTTGTGCTGACTTTAGTGGATAACAGCAAAAGCTCTCATACATGCCATTGTCAGAAAAATTGCCATGTATTGCTATGTATGTTAAAAAAATGCAAAGGAAAAGGGATTTTAAACTCAGAAAAATGTCAATTAGAAAACCATTTATCCTTTTCATTTTTAAAATCTATTTTTCTAAAAAACTACAAAGTCTGTTTGGAGACACTTTTTTTTTTAACTTGTTCCCACTCTTAACATACGTAGCAATTTTGGTGACAATAGCATTATGGGGGCTTTGCTATTAACCGCTAAAGTCGGCACAAAATTATGCATAAATTATGCTAAAATTTCACAAAATCAGTTGAATGTCCAAATTGTAACTACGTATAGTTGTAATTGTGAAAATGTAAGAGAAATTTCATGCAATTGTAATTAACAGTTTACTATCATCACTGATCTGCCCTAACTATGACACTGAGAGAAAAGAGAAAGTGGTAGATAACAAGTTGGTTTATCTAACACTAGTGTCCTTAGCCCATTTAAAAACAGGCTAGGTCTGTCAAAAATCTGCCGTGCGCATGCTTGCGCACGCACAGTGCTCCATGCATGCCCGTCCCTTCTGGCCCCGTCCTCCTCCAGCTCTTTGCAGTGTCTCCGCATCTGTCCCTGCACATGTGCAGTGTAAAAAAGCACTGACACAGGGACGGACGCAGGGACACTTGGAAGTTATATATAGAGATTGGGTAAAAATATGGACCAGTTATGCAATAGTGAGTATAAAGTTGCATAACAGCAGCAAAATTCTAGGATAGGGAGTAAAACCAATGTAATCTCAGTGCCAGATTTATCACCTACAGTCTCAGGCATCATTCTTCATTCACCAGTATAGGGAATGAAGGAAAGATTGTGACTCTCTGCTAGGTCCGATAACCTGAACTGTTCTCAGTGTGTTCTTTTATACTTTGGCTTAGGGCAAAACTGTCATCATCAGCATCTTCTGTGCTGAGTTTTGAAACAAAGCAACATGTTGACAGTCTCAGTCTTGACATCAGGCGCATAAGTTATTTTTTTGAAGATCCACCACTAAACTTGGCGTAGGGCCAACCTCCCTCACAAGATAGTTCATTGCCAGGAGTATGGAGGGCAGACATTACAGGTGCTATTCCTCGCAAGGAAAAATCAGAAAAACAACAACAACAACAAATAACATTTGTAAAGCGCTTTTCTCCCGTGGGACTCAGAAAAGGTGGTCACAGTAAGCTTGACCATTGAACCCAAAGCGGTAACAAGCAAAGTTGTTAACCATCAGTCTTTTATCAACATTAAAGAGGAACTTCAGCCTAAACAAGCATACTGTCACTAACTTAAATTAGTTATGTTAGTTAAAATAGACAGGTAATATAATCTCTTACCCACCCTGAACATGCAAATGTTTGTGATTTCATGGGGCAGCCATCTTTTTGGTTGAAAGGAGGTGACAGCAGGGAGCATGAGACACAGATCCAACCGTCCTGTGCCTTGATCACCCCTCCCAGCTGCGCGCACTAGGCAACAAGAACAACAACACCAGAAATCCCACCATGCTTTGCACAGCATCAGGGGAAAAATGCCCTGGCAGATTTCTTTGATGGCGCAAAGCTTAGCTTCTGTGCCGCTAAAAATGAGACTTGGGTAAGAAAAACAAAGTTCTGATGCTGTGAAACTGTTAAGGAAACACCAAGCCTTTTCAGTGCTGCTGAGTAGATTTTTTGTCTGGAGGTTCACCAGCCTTGGATCTGATTAATTTCACTGATTAGCTCACCACTAAGTCTTTGCCTTTTATGCAGCATATATTTACAAAATTAAAAGTCTATGTCAGTTGCGGTCAAATTGCTGAATACAAAAGACATCAAGAACAGCTCCAGATCCTCAGGCAGATGCACATTATATTTTAGTTTATAAACAATGGTCTCGACATTGTAACTTAGCAGCAGCAGCAAAGCTCCTGTAAGTTATAAGTACTGTGTGATTATTTACTGGCTTTGGGTTTTCATTGGAAAGTAAATTGTGGTAACACTTGCCCAGTCCGGCCCCTTTTAATTGAATAAGGTGGCAATCTCATGTCTGTTGATTCTCAGCAAAAATAAATGGAAAAAACATCTAGTAGTTTGTTCTAAAATCTGGATGGCAACTATTATATTATATATAGCTATTACTATTATTATATATAGCTATTTAGCTATATACAATGAGAGAAACAAAAAAGGAGAAAGGTAAAAGCAAAAGAGAAATTAGAAATAAGTGTGTCACTAGTACAAGAGTGCATGCCCCTATGCCCCCAGAAAGTTCCTTAAGTACGAACACATTGATTAGAGTGCAGGAGATTTGGGCGCAGCCAGAGCCACCATAGACCATAATGGGAATTACGGCTATACAGGGAGTGCAGAATTATTAGGCAAATGAGTATTTTGACTACATCATCCTCTTTATGCATGTTGTCTTACTCCAAGCTGTATAGGCTCGAAAGCCTACTACCAATTAAGCATATTAGGTGATGTGCATCTCTGTAATGAAAAGGGGTGGGGTGTGGTCTAATGACATCAACACTCTATATCAGGTGTGCATAATTATCAGGCAACTTCCTTTCCTTTGGCAAAATGGGTCAAAAGAAGGACTTGACAGGCTCAGAAAAGTCAAAAATAGTGAGATATCTTGCAAAAGGATGCAGCACTCTTAAAATGGCAAAGCTTCTGAAGCGTGATCATCGAACAATCAAGTGTTTCATTCAAAATAGTCAACAGGGTCGCAAGAAGCGTGTGGAAAATCCAAGGCGCAAAATAACTGCCCATGAACTGAGAAAAGTCAAGCGTGCAGCTGCCAAGATGCCACTTGCCACCAGTTTGGCCATATTTCAGAGCTGCAACATCACTGGAGTGTCCAAAAGCACAAGGTGTGCAATACTCAGAGACATGGCCAAGGTAAGAAAGGCTGAAAGACGACCACCACTGAACAAGACACACAAGCTGAAACGTCAAGACTGGGCCAAGAAATATCTCAAGACTGATTTTTCTAAGGTTTTATGGACTGATGAAATGAGAGTGAGTCTGGATGGGCCAGATGGATGGGCCCGTGGCTGGATTGGTAAAGGGCAGAGAGCTCCAGTCCGACTCAGACTCCAGCAAGGTGGCGGTGGAGTACTGGTTTGGGCTGGTATCATCAAAGATGAGCTTGTGGGGCCTTTTCGGGTTGAGGATGGAATCAAGCTCAACTCCCAGTCCTACTGCCAGTTTCTGGAAGTCACCTTCTTCAAGCAGTGGTACAGGAAGAAGTCTGCATCCTTCAAGAAAAACATGATTTTCATGCAGGACAATGCTCCATCACACGCGTCCAAGTACTCCACAGCGTGGCTGGCAAGAAAGGGTATAAAAGATATATTATTGGTTTCACTGGTAAAAATAAATAATTGAAATGGGTATATATTTGTTTTTTGTTAAGTTGCCTAATAATTATGCACAGTAATAGCCACCTGCACACACAGATATCCCCCTAAAATAGCTAAAACTAAAAACAAACTAAAAACTACTTTCAAAAACATTCAGCTTTGATATTAATGAGTTTTTTTAGGTTCATTGAGAACATGGTTGTTGTTCAATAATAAAATTATTCCTCAAAAATACCACTTGCCTAATAATTCTGCACTCCCTGTAGCAGCGCACAGAGAGTAACTTTGGCACCGTCAGAAGACTGAGCTGAAGTTACTTTTAAAACACTGTAATTCAGCCACCAGCAATAGCTGGAAGCAGAATTACATCATTCCCCACCATCCACGTGGACCTGGAAGGGGAATAGTAATTAACGCTGCCAGGACTTGTGCAGGAGCAGAATAAGCCATATATCAGTTGTATCCTGCGCCCAAGTCTCCCTGCTGTGATTTATTTTGTACGTCCCTAAAATAAACCCTGACAATACAGCAAAAATATCTTGATAGATTCTAGGGATTGAAGAATGCAGTAGCCAATCACATATGGGCAGGTGGGCAGGGTTAGAGGGGAAATTAAATATCAGTTGTGACCCTCCCCTCCTGCTCATCTATCCATGCCCGAGCGGCTGCCTTATGTCTAGCAGTCTCAGACATTAAAGAGGAACTTCAGCCTAAACAAACATACTGTCATTAAGTTACATTAGTCATTTTAATTAAAATAGATAGGTAATATAATCTCTTACCCACTCTGTTTGAAAAGAATAGCCAAATGAGTGTGATTTCATGGGGGCAGCCATCTTTTTGGTTGAAATGAGGTGAGAGGGAGCATGAGACACAGTTCCAACTGTCCTGTGTGCTGATCATCCCTCACAGTTGCTAGGCAACGTAAATAACAACATAGGAAATCCCATCATGCTTTACATAGCATCAGGGGAAAATGCCCGGGCAGTTTTCTTTGATGGGGCTGAGCCTAGCTAAAAATGCAGCTAAAAATGATGCTTTGGTAAGAAAAACAAGGTTCTGATGTTGTGGAACTGTTAAAGAAACACCAAGCCTTTTCAGTGCTGCTGAGTAGATTTTTAGTCTGGAGGTTCACTTTAAGATTACTCCTCCACAACGTTTTTATTGCAGTGATGTGATGTTTGTGAGGTTTCTGGTATACTCAGTGTGTTTCAAACTACTTCATGGCCACCACTGTAGATCTAATTTTTGATTTGGTCATTTTCAGAACACCCCATATCTTTATTTTGTAACCATTTCCTTATGAACTGACTGGCATGTTTAAGTTCATTGTCATACCACAAGGTCCAATTGCAGCTGAGTTTTCTAAAGATAGTCTCAAATTAACTTAAGGGCAGCCACTATTATAATTAAATAGGAACTGTACTAAAAAATAATTTTGCCTTTTTTTTTTTACAATATTCATTTATAAATGATTAGGTCAATATCCCTCACTCTTTTGCAAAAAAATGTTAAATTCCTTTACGCTATCAAGTAGTGGCTGGATAGTGTACTGCCTCTGACACAGGAGACCAGGGTTCAAATCTCAGCTTCTCCTGTTCAGTAAGTCAGCACCTGTTCAGTAAGGAGTCATTAGGCTAGACTCTCTAACACTGCCTACTGAGCATGTCCTAGTGGATGCAGCTCAAGCGCTTTGAGTCCGCCAAGAGAAAATTGATATATAAATGTTGTTTGTCTAACATCTAAAATTCATACACATAAAATGTATGTTTGATCCAGATTTAAATGCTGTATAAATTTATTTTTTTTCCCTATATCACTGTAACTTACAGTAAGTAGTTAAAATCTGACAGATCTAGCAGGTATTGGAATAGACCATTTCCTCATAGGGGATTCTCAGAGTCTTCTTTATTTCTTTATTTTTTATTGAACAACATATCACTGAATACATGACAGATCATAATAGAGCAATTTATAGTCAAAAGAGAAAAACACAATTTACATATAATACACAAATTTAAGCTTATAACTTCAGACATGGCAATGCATCCATCATATCAGTAATATTGTGGAACATGGAACAAATCTAACAACATGAGTATTTTGCCAACTAATAAAAAGGACATTCAAAGGAGATATCACATTATACTGCACACTTCTTGAATGACATAAAAGACTGGTTAATGTTAGGTACATAGCTCAATCTCCTTAATGGGTGGATACCGTTAGTTGACTCTCTAACCAAACATCTCAAATCTTATGAAATGTATTAAAACAACCCATATTCATATAAGTAATATTATCAAAAGTAAGAACATCAATTTTTTTTCCAGAGATCTATCTTGGGTACCGTAGGGTTCCTCCAATTAAATACAATAACCTTTCTAGCAAAAAAAAAAAAAAACATGCTTTCATAATAAGAATTCTATGTTGTTTTGACCAGGTCTCCTCATCTAATACTCCAAGAAGTGCAATCTGAAGTGAGGGAGAAATTGTAATATCTATAATTTGAGTGAGAATGGTGACGACATCGTCCCAGAAATTACTCAACCAACGCATTGCCAAATCATATGCCAATAATCAGCCGCATGTAAATGACATCTAGGACAGGAATCAGGACGGGTCTTTCCCATCTTAAGTAGATGCTTGGGTGTAAGGTACACTTGATGTAGCAAAAAGATCTGTGTAAGGTGGTCATTGGCTGCCACAGACACCTGACTGGGGAATGTCCAGACCTTAACCCAATCCTCCTCAGTTAACTCAGTTAACTCAGGTATAAATCTTACCCATTTGTCTAATTCATAGGGTGCATCAGTGCAATTTTTGTAGTCCACTATAAAACGATATAGCACAGAAATTAAGGACCCCAATTAGGGTATATTAAGATATACACCAATTATCTCTTCCAAATTGTGCCTTGAGAATATGCCTCAACTGTAGGAACTGGTAGAAGCCAGTTTGCAGTACGTTAAATATGGAGCAAATATCTTCAAATGTAATAACGATATTGTTAACCACAATATCCTCTAACCTATATACTCCTAGAGCGACCCACCATTGAGAATCCTGGGACATTGCTAATTCTGTAAGAACAGGGGTTTGCCATAGAGGGTTCTCAATCATCACATCTTTAAATTTTGAAATAACTTTCATCCGAGACCACACTGTATAGCAAAACCTATGTACAGGTAATTTGCCTGGAAAAGGAAAGGGCTTAGCCTCTAGAAATACTAAGAAACGGCAACCATTTAATCAGGGTCGGACTGGGACACTAAGGGCCCACCAAGAAAGTTTCAGCCTGGGTCTCCCCCTATTCCCCCCCCCCCCCTCACATACACATGTACTCTAGAAATGTTGCATGATTATGGTAGGGAATAGATTGTGAGCACTTCTGGGGACAGTCTCCAATAGGGACATGTCCACATGCGGCGCAAAAATAAATGAGTGTCACCACGCACTGGAACATGGGCGTGGTCATGATGGGTCATGGGCAGACTTAAAAAAAAAACACAAAATAAGTAGCGGTGTTAGTCACAGAGATTAGGTCCGACCAGATACATTTTAGTTAAAATAATCAAGTAGTTACATGCCTCATGATAATTCATCAAGTAGTCAAATGGCAGCAGATTTTCCGACAAAATGCAATCCGAATGGCGGCAGATACCCCCACAAAATGCAATCCGATTGGCGGCAGATACCCCCACAAAATGCAATCCAATTGGAGGCAGATACCCCCACAAAATGCAATCAGATTGGCCGCAGCCGGCAGATTTCCCAGTTTAGGTAGGCAGGTATATAGGCGTCCCCAGTATAGAAATATACCCAGGTCTATAGGTCACGGTGAGCCCCTGGGCCCTGGGCTGGCAGCGTGGCTGCCTCCTCCCTTCCCCGACCCCCCCAAGACTCAGAGAGCCCACCTGCGCGCACGGCAGCTGAGCCCATGGCTGGGCCATGGGCTGGCATTATGGCAGCCTCCTCCCCTCCCCTCCCCCCAAGACTCAGAGAGCCCACCTGTGTGCAGGGCAGCTGAGCCCATGGCTGGGCCCTGAGCTGGCAGCGTGGCAGCCTCCTCCCCTCTCCGACCCCCCCAAGACTCAGAGAGCTCACCTGCGTGCAGGGCAGCTAAGCCTCTGGCAAGGCCCTGGGCTGGCAGCATGGCAGCCTCCTCCCCTCCCCGACCCCAACACACACAACACACACACTAACAAGGAGCCCACCTGCGTGCAAGGCAGCTGAGCCCCTGGGCCCTGGGCTGGCAGCGTGGCAGGTGACAGGTCCCAGCGGGCAGTGGGCATCAGATAGTGTGCAGCGGGCGCCAGTCTCAGAGTCCAAACCATCACAGGCATTCCCCCTGCGGGCATCCAGCTAGGCCTCTGTCTGGCGCCAGGTGATGATGATGTGGTGCAGAGGCGGAGCTTGTCGTGACTGATCCAGCACCTCTCTCTCTCTTCTTATAGGCCTCTGGCTAGCAGTGCTCACGGCTAGCATGATGATGTCACTGGCGCAGGCCCGGCCGCCCGGATAGGAGAGAGGGGGGCCCTCTGGGTCATGTGACTGTGATGTCACAGCTCTTAAAGGGGGCCCACCGAATTTTACGTCGTTAGTTCGGTGGGTCAGTCCGATGCTGCATTCAATATGTCTCTCTGGTCTAGGGGGTGTTTCCTCAGCAAACCATGACGTAATATAACTGAGCTGTCCAGCCAGGCAGCATACGAAGAAGTCCGGCAGAGCAAGACATCCCTCCAATTTGGGTCTTTGTAGGGTATTTAAATTAAGTTTTGGCCTAGTGTTCTCCAAACAAAAGGGGACATCAAAGAATTAAGGAGTTTCTTTATTTTCAAAAGCACTTACTGAATGGCAGTTGCTCAGTCCAAATAAGGAGGGAGGCTGGCTGGTATCTTTGTATAGATACTTTACAACTTTACAAGGAGTACAATGAATGAAATGCTGAGAATCCCCCATGAAGAGATGGACTAGTCCAACATCTTTCAGATTTGTCAGATTTTTACTGCTTACTGTAAGTGACAGAAACATAGGGAGAAAGTAATTTACAGTGCATTGTACCCTGGGAGGAATGTACATCTTATACAGTGGGTTGCAAAAGAATTCGGCCCCCTTGAAGTTTTCCACATTTTGTCATATTACTGCCACAAACATTAATCAATTTTATTGGAATTCCACATGAAAGACCAACACAAAGTGGTGTACACATGAGAAATGGAACGAAAATCATACATGATTCCAAACATTTTTTACAAATAAATAACTGCAAAGTGGTGTGTGCATAATTATTCGCCCCCCTTTGATCTGAGTGCAGTCAGTTGCCTATAGACATTGCCTGATGAGTGCTAATGACTAAATAGAGTGCACCTGTGTGTAATCTAATGTCAGTACATATACAGCTGCTCTCTGAGGGCCTCAGAGGTTGTCTAAGAGAATATTGGGAGCAACAACAACGTGAAGTCCAAAGAACACACAAGACAGGTCCAAGACAGGTCAGGGATCAAGTTATTGAGAAATGTAAAGCAGGCTTAGGCTACAAAAATATTTCCAAAGCCTTGAACATCCCAAGGAGCACTGTTCAAGCCATCATTCAGAAATGGAAGGAGTATGGCACAACTGTAAACCTACCAAGACAAGGCCATCCACCTAAACTCACAGGGCGAACAAAGAGAGCGCTGATCAGAAATGCAGTCAAGAGGCCCATGGTGACTCTGGATGAGCTGCAGAGATCTACAGCTCAGGTGGGAGGGAGACTCTGTCCATAGGACAACTATTAGTCATGCACTGTACAAAGTTGGCCTTTATGGAAGAGTGGCAAGAAGAAAGGCATTGTTAACAGAAAGCATAAGAAGTCCCGTTTGCAGTTTGCCACAAGCCATGTGGGGGACACAGCAACCATGTGGAGGAAGGTGCTCTGGTCAGATGAGATCAAAATGGAACTTTTTGGCCAAAATGCAAAACGCTATGTGTGGCAGAAAACTAACACTGCACATCACTCTGAACACACCATCCCCACTGTCAAATATGGTGGTGGCAGCATCATGCTCGGGGGGTGCATCTCTTCTGCAGGGACAGGGAAGCTGGTCAGAGTTGATGGGAAGATGGATGGAGCCAAATACAGGGCAAACTTGGAAGAAAACCTATTGGAGACTGCAAAAGACTTGAGACTGGGGTGGAGGTTCACCTTCCAGCAGGACAATGACCCTAAACATAAAGCCAGGGCAACAATGGAATGGTTTAAAACAAAATATATCTATGTGTTAGAATGTCCCAGTCAAAGTCCAGATCTAAATCCAATCGAGAATCTGTGGCAAGATCTGAAAACTGCTGTTCACAAATGCTGTCCATCTAATCTGACTGAGCTAGAGCTGGTTTGCAAAGAAGAATGGGCAAGGATTTCAGTCTCTAGATGTGCAAAGCTGGTAGAGACATACCCTAAAAGACTGGCAGCTGTAATTGCAGCAAAAGGTGGTTCTACAAAGTATTGACTCAGGGGGCCAAATAATTACGCACACCCCACTTTGCAGTTATTTATTTGTAAAAAATGTTTGGCATAATGTATGATTTTCGATCCACTTCTCACATGTACACCACTTTGTATTGGTCTTTCACGTGGAATTCCAATAAAATTGATGCATGTTTGTGGCAGTAATGTGACAAAATGTGGAAAACTTCAAGGGGAATACTTTTGCAACCCACTGTATGTATGTGTTTAGATGTGTTTTAAATTTTGCACATTTTTGCGATCGTGGTCCTTTAAATTTATCACACGTGGTGGCATCTTTACTGCTGGCCAGATGCAGCACAAGATGCAGCACTTGTTTGTTGTGAACAGGACCAATACTCCTAGAGTGCTCTGGAACTTAAGGCTGTAACATCATAGCCTAGGCAAAGCATAACTGGTAGGGTTACATACCAATTTGCAGCAATATATACAAGATATATGACGTGTTTCTGATGCTGAAACTAGGATAATTAATGTAAAATGCGGTATCTTGAACAAAGTATTACATTCTACTTTATGTTATTAAGGTTCCTCTTTAAGAAAACAAGGTGGATTCAATGACAGAAGCTTTACATGTGCTTATGCATCATCCTCAATTCATATTTCCACCACCATGATTTACAGTTGGCATCTGATTCTTCTGCTGAACTGTTATCCTGGTTTTCACAAAACAAATTTTCTGTTACTGTCCTAATATGTTCAGAGGTGGGGTTCAGAGGTTAATTTCAGTGAAAAGATCTCTGAATGCTTCAAGGACAAACGAAGTGAGAAGAATATGGAGGCTGCCATACTTACTTCCTTTTAAACAATAGCAGTTGCCTGGCAGCCCTGCTGAACTATTTGGCTGCAGAAGTGTCTGAATAACACCAGAAACAAGCATGCAGCTAATATTGTCAGATCTGACATTAATGTCAGAAACACCTGATCTGCCGCATGCTTGTTCAGGGTCTATGTCTATGTCTCAGGGGTGCCAGGCAACTGGTATTGCTTAACCCCATTGGCGGTATGAAAAATACCGCCAGGGGGCAGCGCAGCAGTTTTTTTTTAATTTTTTTTTTTTTAAATCATGTAGCGAGCCCAGCCCACATGATAGCCGCTGCTCAGCGGCATCCCCCCAGCCCCGCCAATCGCCTCCGGCGATAAGCGATCAGGAAATCCCGTTCAAAGAACTGGATTTCCTGGAGGGCTTCCCCCGTCGCCATGGCGACGGGGCGGGATGACGTCACCGACGTCAGCGACGTCGGGGCGTCATTGGGAGACCCGATCCACCCCTTGGCGCTGCCTGGCACTGATTGGCCAGGCAGCGCAGGGGTCTGGGGGGGGCCGCGCGCCGCACCGGATAGCGGCGATCGGGCGCGCGGCGGCGGCGGTGATCGGGGTGCTGGCGCAGCTAGCAAAGTGCTAGCTGCGTCCAGCAAAAAAAATTATGTAAATCGGCCCAGCAGGGCCTGAGCGGCACCCTCCGGCGGCTTACCCCGTGTCACACACGGGGTTACCGCTAAGGAGGTTAAAAGGAAATAAATATGGCAGCCTCCATATCCCTATCCCTTCAGTTGTCCTTTCAGGATACCAAGACATTTTAGACAATTTCATGCTCTCAAGTTTATGGAAACAGATAGACCAGCTTTGGGATGAATGACAACAGAGTCTGTGAGCAAGACTTTTTAATGCAACCCCAGTGTTGAAGTCGCTATAGCCACAAAGGTAGGCCAACTACACAAAGCCTTTGGATTAATATGTAATGGGAAGTCATTTAAAGGGAAGGTCCAAGCAAAATAAAAAAATGAGTTTCACTTACCTGGGACTTCTACCAGCCCCATGCAGCCATCCTGCGCCTTCGTAGTCACTCACTGCTGCTCCAGCTTTATGCATTGAACCACTAAATGTAAAAATGTATGTGTTAATGTTTCTGCACTAGCGGGAAAGCGTAAAAATGTACGCAATGCGACCTGCCGACCTTCGAGGACGGCATGCTGCTAGCGGGGGACTGGAGCAGCAGAGAGTGACTACGAGGGCACAGGATGGCTGCATGGGGCTGGTAGAAGCTCCAGGTAAGTGAAACTATTTTTTTTTATTTTGCTTGAACCTTCCCTTTAAGCTCATATGTGTAAAGGCAAGTGTCCCAATACTTTAAAGGGAAGGTTCACGCAGGAGCTGTAAAAAATAGAAATCCAAATCCACTTACCTGGGGCTTCCTCCAGCCCGTGGCAGGCAGGAGGTGCCCTCGCCGCCGCTCCGCAGGCTCCCAGTGGTCTCCGGTGGCGAGCCCGACCTGGCCAGGCCGGCTGCCAGGTCGGGCTGCTCCTGCGCTCCAAGTTGCGTGTCACTGGTGTGCGCTGACGTCATCGGACGTCCTCCGGGATGTACTGCGCAGGTGCAGAAGTTCTGCGCCTGCGCAGTACAGCCCAGAGGACGTTCGATGACGTCAGTGCGCACAAGTAACACGCAACTTGGAGCGCAGAAGCAGCCCGACCTGGCAGCCAGCCTGGCCAGGTCGGACTCGCCACCGGAGACCACCGGGAGCCTGCGGAGCGGCGGCGAGGGCACCTCCTGCCTGCCACGGGCTGGAGGAAGCCCCAGGTAAGTGGATTTTGATTTCTATTTTTTACAGCTCCTGCATGAACCTTCCCTTTAAGAAAAATATTTTAGTGTATAAAAAGTGAAACCATATCGCTAAGCACGGATCTACAAATATAATAGAATACATCAGAGTGCTCAACTTTTACCTTTTTAGGTGGAATTATACTTCTGCTAGTAAACAATTTTGTCTTGGAATTTTATAATGTGATTGGAAACAGAGGAGTGCAGGGGTCAGTTTTTAGGCACATGAGGCCATTTAAAGGCATCATTCAGACTATTCAGACTACAAGGGGGTGTACAATCTGAATTTGTCCAAGAAGATTGAAGCTTGTAGCACAGACAGTCTGCCAAGCAGGAAGCGGACAGTCTCTGCCTCCTGATCATTTATTTTACTAGTGTTTTATTTGACATTAGTTAACAAAATAAAATACAGATATATAAAAACAGACTGTGCAACCTAAGGCCCATACACATGCTACATAGTTGTCGCCCAATGGGGATCGGACAGTGATGACCATCATCAGCTAATTACGATTATGCAAAATTTTGCGTACATTTTCGCATATACGCTTATACGTAATTACGATTTGTAAATTGAATTGATTTTGTATAGCGATTTGTAAATTTGCCTAAAATTTTGCATAATTTTTGCATAATTTAGTGCCGACTTTGGTAGTGAATAGCAAAGCCCCCATACATGGTAGTGACACCAAAATTCCTACATATATTACGGAGAATAGTGGGTACAAGTCAAAACATATTTCCAAAAAGACCTTGTAGTTTTTGAGAAAATCGATTTTAAAAAATGCAAAGAAAGCATGCTTTTTAAATAAAAAAAATGACAGTTGAAAAAACCTTTTTCTTTGCATATTTAAAATCGGTTTTCTCAAAAATTACGAGGTCTTTTTGAAATTTTTTTTTTTTTACTTGTACCCACTATTCTCCTTAACATGTGCAGCAATGTTGGTAGCAATAGCATGTATGGGGGCTTTGCTATTAACTTCTAAATTCGGGTCAAAATTACGCATAATTATGAAATATTACTATTAAATACAAAATTAATTAAGATTTCCCCTGAAATTTTGCATTACGATTACGATGCGTAAATGCGAATTTCGATGCGAAATTTTGCATATGCAAAATTTTGGCCCACCACTGGGATTGGGACCTAAACCTTCGGGCACCATCACTGGGCCAAGGCGGTACAGATGCTCAGTTAGCCTACAAGGCAAACAATGTATTCTGTTACAATGCGGGGCAAATGGAGCAGTACAGATGTGACGTCACATGGCGGGCTATTGAATTGCTCAACTGAATTGATTCTCCTGGTGGATCACTAGGTGGATGGCAGAAGGGGACAGCTGTACACACACCAGATTATTCCCACAGGTGGTCATTTTCAGCCATCTCACCACTTCGCCATATCTGGACGCATATATCCGTCCAGATAGGCAGTGGTGCTGCAGCCGTGTGTTGCGCGCGATCGGGCGCGCGCCCGCGCGCGCCCCCGCTACCTCCCGCTGCCACCCCGATCAGTGAATGGGAATATAATTCCCATTCACTGATCCAAGTCCCCGGCAGAAATACCGACGCTTTCTCATCAGAGAGCGTGGTATTTCTGCCCCCAGGAAACAACTTCTCTTCATTTTAGTTCCTAGATGCGACATCGTTCGCATCTAGGAACTTTTTGAATGTGGCCATCTTGTGGCCAAATAGTAAACTGCACCCACATACCTGTATTGAATAAAAAATACATTATTTTACATCTAAAATTGGCTATTTACCTCCCAAACTAAAATTACCCAAATACATTTTTGTATTAAAAAAAATAATAAAAAAAATTACAATTAAAAAAAAAAAAAACTACATAAATAGTTACCTAAGGGTCTGAACTTTTTAAATATACATGTCAAGAGAGTATCTTATTACATTTTTTAAAATTATAAGCTTGTAAATAGTGATCGACGCAAATTGAAAAAATGCACCTTTATTTCTAAATAAAATATCGGCGCCATAAATTGTGATAGGGACGTAATTTAAATGGTGTAATAAGCGGGACAAATGGGCACATAAAATGCATGGGTTTTAATTACTGTAGCATGTATTAATTTTAAACTATAATGGCTAAAAACTGAGAAATAATGTTTTTTTTCCATTTCTATCTTAATCTTCCTGTTAAAATGTATTTACAGTAAAGTGGCTCTTAGCAAAATGTACTACCTAAAGAAAGCCTAATTAGTGGCGGAAAAAACGAGATATAGATCAATTAATTTTGATAAGTAGCGATAAAGTTATTAGCGAATGAATGGGAGGTGAACATTGCTTGGATGCATAAGATTTTCGAAGCTGTAGGCTGAAGTGGTTAAAGTGGAATGAAACCCAGCATTTCTTCTTTGCTCTAAAAAATTAGTTACAGCATATTATATACAACCAGAATTTTTTTTTTTACTAGAACAGCATTCAATGCTTAAAAGTTCAGTGCAGAGAAAGCTGGACGCATCCGAAGTTTAGATAATGTTATCTTGTGTTTACTTAATTGTATCAAGTGAGGAATGTGACACATTCTATGACTGTGCAGAAGGTCCTGGACACAGACAGAAACTCAAAGCATTTCTACCTTCAGTACATAATGAATAAAAAAACAGTTATGAATAAAATGTAAAGGCAGCTCTCAAAGCAGCAAAAACTGTACTTTTGGGAACTTGTAATCTCTAAATGAATAATAATACTTGTGCACAAATGCAAATATGATAACCGTATGGCATATAAAAAGTAGGTAAACATTTTTTTTATAGAATATTATGTCAGGGTCTTATACTGCGTTAATCTATAGTAACTTGTGTACAGATGTAGAAAAACATTGATTCCAGTAATAATATATGTAGTACACAAAAAATAAAAGATGCACTCCTCCTGGTGGATCTGATACAGCTGATGAGACAGACAAGGTGGATCACGGGTGGCAAAAATAATATGAGAACTGCTCATCTCCAAACAGGAGGTATTTTTATCTTTTCCTTTTGCATGCCCTGAAAAATTCATGTTGTTGTCCTTAGACAAGGCAAAGATCACCGCTAGGTCAATGTATCTAATAAAGTTGCCAGATAATGAATAAATAGATTTGTACGCATACAGGTAAATTGCCTGGAACACTAAAAACAAAAAAAAAATCATCTGTCCTCGGATTTAACTTTTGTTTTTATGAATGCAGCATAATATAATAGATTGAGCATGGAATAGATAGATAGCATGATTTTTTTTTTAATACATCAGTATTGCAGGGATGCACTTTAGTGGGTAGCGTGTACAGAAATACAGGTTTATGAGAAGCAGAAATAAGTGCAGGCTGCTTCCATTTGTACAGGGAGCAAAAAATCAATAGGCGCTCTCCAGCTGTTATTGATAGCTGCATTAGGAGCACTATGCGTTATTACATTTATACGGCTCTCCACTTTACAAATGTGATCTCTGGGAAGCCACCTTTTTATTTATTGAAGGTGGCTTTACATTCGTGTCACAAAATAATGTGTAATAACTGATAACTCATTAAGGCTCCTCTGCCTTCACAAGTGCTCCAGGAGTTAAATTATTCCCAAATGACATTTTTCTCCTTCAGCATAAAAGTCGGACACCTTTTCCCTGGGGGGATAATTTACCTTCAGGTGTTTTAAACTGTCCGTTATTTATTTATTAACCCACTTATTCTGCACAGACACTCCTTGCGCAGTGCTTTTGCGTTTGTGTCAGTCCCCCTCTCTGCGTATAATTTAATGTCCGTGCTGAAGTTGCTCTTACAGCAAAGCATGAGTTTTCTTGTCCGAGTTAGCTTACTCTGTTGGTTTTTGTTTCTTCAATGTGGAACATTAGCCATCATTTTTTGACCCCCAAAAGATTGAATGTGCGTCAGGGGTGTAACTACACCTAACAGGGCCCCCAGCAAAAATGGTAGCATAGGGCCCCCTTGGTCCCCAAACTCCATGCAGGTCGAGTGATTGTGTGCCAGCGAATGACAGCAGAGAGTGTTCTGCTTTTAAAGGACCCCGATAAACGAATGAAATAAATGATTGTATCTATCTTCTTTCTCCGAAAAATGACTTTCCACGGTTTTATTTTATGTTTAAATCTACTTTTTTAAGTTTTAAAGAGACTCCGTAAAAAATTGCATCCTGTTTTTTATCATCCTATATGTTCCAAAAGCTATTCTAATGTGTTCTGGCTAACTGCAGCACTTTCTACTATGACAGTCTCTGTAATAAATCAATGTATCTTTCCCCTGTCAGACTTGTCGGCCTGTGTCTGGAAGGCTGCCAAGTTCTTCAGTGTTGTGGTTCTGCTATGAACTCACCCTTTCTGGCCCCTCTATGCACACTGCCTGTGTGTTATTTAGATAAGAGAGAAGAGAGAAGCTGCTCTAATCAGCTGGATAAATCGTCCTCTGAGCTGGCTGGGCTTTCACATACTGAGGAATTACAAACAAGGGCAAAGCTGTTTGCAAGAAGAAAAGAGCAGCCTGAAACTTCAGTGCATGGGGGAAAGAAACACACAAATGATCTCTTGAGATTCAAAAGGAATGCTGTATACAGCCTGCTTATGTATGGATGTATTTTCTATGTGTGGACATACTGTACATCGACCTACTTCCTGTTTTGGTGGCCATTTTGTTTGTTTACAAACAAACTTTTTAAAACTGTTTTTAACCACTTTTAATGCGGCGAGGAGCGGCGAAATTGTGACAGAGGGTAATAGGAGATGTCCCCTAACACACTGGTATGTTTACTTTTGAGCGATTTTAACAATACAGATTCTCTTTAACTGTTTTATTGTTTTTGCTCAATGACACATTTGTTGAAGTATGTCAGAGCTAAAATCTATGAACAATTGACCCTTTTTATCTCTTTCCTGCTCTCAGAAGCCATTTTCTGCTAGGAAAGAGTTTTATAGTTGGAAATTCTTATCCGTGAGGGTCACATAGTAGTCACTTCCTGTCTGAGTCAGGACTGAGTCAGCCATTTACTTACCTGATATTTAACTCTTTCAGGCAGATAAAGAAAAAAAGTAACACAACATAGTTATTTGTGTGCTTGGCACTGTACATACCCATGTCTGTCTCATCATGTCACACATCACTTCGGGTATCCTTTAAGCAGCATCTGGAAGCAGGAAAACATTACACATGCTCCTGCACATGTTTCTTGTAAACAGACAGGGCGTTTTTTTGCTAATTGGCTGCACTAGCGGTTGGGGAGAGGGAGGAGGAGGGGCCCCCAAAGCCTCTGGGCCCCCCTCTGATGGCCGGGGTTGCAGGGGTGATTGCTACGCCCATAATGTGGGTTAAAGAATGTTGGCAGCATGATGGTTGAGTGGTCAGCATTGTGGACTCTACAAGCCTGGGTTTGTTATGTGTCAAGTAGTGGTGAGCACTCTGAGTACCCCACGGCAGGGAGGGGGGTTAACTTACCTACGCTGTGGTCTACAGCCATTGTGTTCCACTTGCAATTCACATAACTCCACTACTTCCTCCTTCAAACACAGAAGGAGGAAGTAGTGGAGTTACGTGGACCGCAAGTAGAATGCATCGGCTATATGCAGTGGCATAGGTAAATTAAACCTCCCACCCCTCTGCCGTGGGCACTGCAGTGCTATCAGATTTAAATTTTGATTATGAGTAGTTATGTACTCGTAGCTATTTGTAGTGCTCACCACTGTGCCAAGGACACTATCGATATACAGTAGAGTTTGTTTTTTCTCCCCATGTTTGTCTTGATTGATTCTCTCTGGGCTCTCCAGTTTCCTCCCAAATTAAAAAAAAAAAAAAACCATTGAGGGCTAACTGCCTTCCTCCTATATTGACCTAGATTGCAGTAAGGAAGTTTCTTGGAGGGACCAGGGCCGGATCTCTACAAAGGCCACAAAGGCCCTGGCCTTAGGTCGCTGCAATCTAAGGGGGCACCTGGACATGAAAGAGGGGTTGCTACATATGAAAAGAGGAGACTAAAAATGGGGAGTAACCCATGGAAAAGGGAAACTGATGTTCAAGGGTGCTGTTCATGAAAGAGAAGAGCTGCTGTACCTGGATGCTTTTTTCTGGCTTTTTTCTAGCTTTTTTCTAACTTTTTTGTAGCTTTTTTTTTTTCTAGCTTTCTTCCAGCTTTTTTCCAGCTTTTCAAGCTATTTGGTGTGAAAGTTTCTCTATCACCTTTTGGTAAAGAGTACTGGAGATGGGTGTTCTACTTTTTTTTACCTGATATCTTTCAATACATTATTGGCAGTTACTATGTGCATTCTATTTCCGTGTTAGATGCGGACGTTATTATTTATGTCCCTTTAGTATCCCTATATAGCCTTTCGTATTGGATATAGAGGTTACGGATTCCTGTCAGGATTAGGTCAGATGCATGTTAATAGATACTTTCCGCGTTGTTGCGGAATGTTGTTACGCATGTCCTTTTAGTATCCTTATGTAGCCTTCCGCATTTGGTATAGTGGTTGCGGATGTGTCACTTGTTGCGATAAATTTTCCGCATATGATGCGGATTATGTGACGCATTTGTTGTCTTTCTTTTGATTGGCTAGACATTAGGGTTGGGGCGTCAATTGCGGCTGTCCCTCCGCGAGTGATGCGGAGGCAATGATGCATGCGTTTCAGCATGGACCTGTTACTATAATACATGGTCATTGGGTGGTGTGATAGTTACATCATGTCCCCTTCTCTGCATTAGTTCAGATTAAGTTCAGGTATGTTCTCAATGGAGCATGCCTAGTTCCAGCTTTGCAGGTATTTAAGCCCCATTCATTTGTTGAATAGTCACCACCCTGTTTGGATGTCCGGTCTCCATGCGGCTCTTTGTTTGATCTTGTGGTAATTATCAAATATCTATTTACTGGTGTCTTTTAACCATTTACCGCCATCCTAACGTATTAAAACGTCATGCTTACCGCTATTAACAGCAACATGACGTTTTAATACGTCGCGCATTCCCGCCGCTGCTACCGCCGTGTGTCCGCCGCTACCGCCGCCATTACCGTCGGGATCCCGTGCTGGGCGATTGGGGAAGAGGACCGAACAGTCCTCTACCCAATCGCAGTGCCTGGAGTGAATGGACGTGACCGCGAACAGCGGCTACGTCCATTCACATAAACAGGAAATGTAACAGTTTAATAAAGTGTAAAAAAAAAAAAAAAAAAAAAGTGAACACGTCCTATGAGTGTTCACTAGCGCCATCTTGTGGCCAAAAAGTATATTACACCTACAAAATACATACATTTTCAAGTATATACACATCATTAATAAAATTACACTTCCAACCCTCCCCCCCAAAAAAAACACTTGTAAAAAAAAAAAATCAGCTTAAAAAAAATAAATAAATAGTTGCCTTAGGGACTCAGCTTTTTTTATTCTATATTTTATGGGGGGAAATTAATTTTAATTTATTACATAGGGGCTTGTAATTATGGCCAGAACAAACAGAAAAATAACCACTTATATTTCAAAATAATATACTGTCGCCATACATTGTGGTAGGGACATAATCTAAACAGTTTAATTATCGGGACCACTGGGCAAATAAAACGTGTTTGTTTTATCCACAGGAGAATGTTTAATTTTAAAACTATAAAGGCTGAACACTGAGAAATAATGATTTTTTTTCTTTTTTTTCTGTTTTTCTCATTAAAATGCATTTAGAATAAAAAAATTCTTAGCAAAATGTACTATCCACAGAAAGCCTAATTGGTGGCGAAAAAAACGAGGTATAGATCATTTTCTTGTGATAAGTAGTAATAAAGTTATTAGGGAATAAAAGGGAGGAGCGCTGACAACTGAAAATTGCTCTGGTCCGTTAGGATAAAAACCCTTGGGGGTGAACTGGTTAAGGAGATAAATTGACTTTGACTGCTTAGGTTATTTAGTTAGTTTTTTGTTGTTAATGGATTTATTTCTGCTTATTTGGATCCTGCATTGATCTATAGGTGGACTGCACTGGCTTTATATTTGACCAGATGAGTTTCTACCTTGTATTCCAACTGTGCAGGTATAGGTTATTTCGTGTAATATTGTATTACTTCATCTTCTTAAAAAAAAATTTTCTTGAAGTGCACTTTCATCTTCATGATGTTTCACTCCCTCACTTTTTCACGTCAATTGGTGTTCTTCTGTCCACTGTATGCTACTATGAGTTACTCTATTTTTCATACTTGTTCTTAAAGGGGAAGTGTCCCTTTTCTTACTCTTAAGGGGAATTGTCCTTTTAGATTGTACTACAGTTCTTTTGATTGTATTACAGTTTTTAATTGTGTTGTTTTTATACTTTGTAGATGTTCACTATATATTTAAAGGCCTGAAGAAGGGTTACCAACCCGAAACAAATCGATGTTGTTGCCTTTTTTTCAATCAATTATATGCACTTTTTTACGTGATTAAAAAATGTGTGTAAATATTTCTGCACCTTTTTGCAAATAAAAAAGAAAAAGTAATTTTTCAATTTTTGATCTTCCGTGTCTTTGGTATATCCCTGATTCATTATTTTGACTTTGAGCTTGGTGTTTGTGGTGCACCTGCAGGGATTTTTTGTATATTTTGCTTCTCCCAAATACACTAACTACATGGATGATACACATGGAAGAGGGGGTTGCACATGGAATGGGAGGAGCACTGCTGCACATGTAAGGGGAGCCACAGCATACTTGGTCTAGGGGTACACAAAGTATACATTCGGACTTTGGGAGGGACAATGAATATTGTGAATAAAGCACTGTATCATATTTCGGTGTTAAACACTGATCCATGTATCCAAGTGATATCAGTTTAATGGATTAAGAATGTCAAAGGAAACTTTTGGCAAATGGAGTATGGGAGCTGACATTGTTGATTTCCTTTTAAAGGACCACAATACATTTTAAATGCATGTGTATGCATATGTATGCAATGTACAATTGCCCTAGAGTAAAATACACTATCAATTTATTTTTCCCTTTGTCGCTGTCACTTACAGTAACATCTGACAGATCTGATTGGTTTTGGACTAGTTGATCTCCTCATGGGGGATTCCCAGGGTTTCTTTATTTTCAAAACAACCTACTGGATGGCAATTGCTCTGTCCAACTGTTAAAATAGAGTGCAAGCGAGTAAGGAGGCTGATCAACTTATATGTTCAGCTCATTTCCAGTCAATGCTTTTTTAAAGAATAAAGGAAACAATGAGAATCCTTCATGTGAAGATGGACTAATTCAAAACCTGTCAGATCTGTCAAATTTTTACTGCCTACAGTAAGCAACAGCAACATTCTAGAACTCATGGCCCTTAGATTGTAAGCCTTTGGTAGGGTCCTCCCTTCCCTAGTGTATTCATTGTGTGCTCCTTTCCTATGACTGCCTTGTACTTGTACAGTGGGATGTGAAAGTTTGGCAACGTTGTTAATCATCATGATTTTCCTGTATAAATCATGGGTTGTTACAATAAAAAATGTCAGTTAAATATATCATATAGGAGACACACACAGTGATATTGGAGAAGTAAAATGAACTTTATTGAATTTACATAAAGTGTGCAATAATTGTTTAAACAATATTAGGCTGGTACATAAATTTGGACACCACAAAAAAGAAATGAAATCAATATTTAGTAGATCCTCTTTTTGCAGAAATTACAGCCTCTAAACGCTTCCTGTAGGTTCCAATGAGAGTCTGTATTCTGGTTGAAGGTATTTTGGAACATTCCTCTTTACAAAACATCTATAGTTCAGTCAGGTTTGATAGCTTCTGAGCATGGACAGCTCTCTTTAGCTCACGCCACAGATTTTCAATTATATTCAGGTCTGGGGACTGAGATGGCCATTCCAGAACATTGTACTTGTTCCTCTGCATGAATGCCTTAGTGGATTTTGAGCAGTGTTTAGGGTCATTGTCTTGTTTAAAGATTCAGCCCTGGTGCCACTTCAGCTTTGTCACTAATTCCTGGACATTGGCCCCACAGCAGGATGGAACCACCACCATATTTTACTGTAGGTAGCAGGTGTTTTTTCTTGAAATGCTGTGTTGTTTTTCCTCCAAGCATAACGGGGCATTGGAATAAGGTGCTGTGGCCTGCTGAAACTAAGGGGCTTGTTTTGCCCAAATAACTCAATTTTAGTTTCAGCAGTCCACAGCACCTTATTCCAAAATGAAGCTGGCTTGTCCAAATGTGCTTTAGCGTCTCTGTTTGTGCTGTGGGCGGAGAAAAGCCTTCCTCTGCATTCAGCATCTCCTTGTATAAAGTGCGCCGAATGGTTGAACGATGCACAGTGACTCCATCTGCAGCAAGATGATGTTGTAGGTCTTTGGTACTAGTCTGTGGGTTGACTCTGACTGTTCTCACCATTCTTTGCTTCTGTTTATCCGAGATTTTTCTTGGTCTGCCACTTCGAGCCTTAACTTGAACTGAGCCTGTGGTCTTCCATTTCCTCAATATGATCCTAACTGTGGAAACAGACAGCTAAAATCTCTGAGGCAGATTTCTGTATCCTTCCCCTAAACCATGACAGTGAACAATCTTTGTCTTCAGGTTATTTGAGAGTTGTTTTGAGACCCCTATGTTGCTACTCTTCAGATAAATTTAAAAGAGCAGGGAAACTTACAATTGACCCCCTTAAATACTCTTTCTTATAATTGGATTCACCTGTGTATGTAGGTCAGGGGTCACTGAGCTTACCAAGCCAATTTGAGTTCCAATAATTAGTTCTAAAGGTTTTGGAATAAAAAAAATGACAACAGTGCCCACATTTATACACTTGCCTAATTTTATTTAAACAATTACTGCACACTTTCTGTAAATGCAATAAACTTCATTTAACTTCTCAAAAATCAGTGTGTGTGTCTCCTATCTATATATATATATAATAGAGTAAGTGCCTCAACCTTCAACCAAGAAGAAGAAGATTGCAGATTTTCTTCTGTTTTAAGAAGGCAAATTACACCAAGCTTTGATTATTTTAGTAGAAGGTCTTTTTGGTCCCTTTTATCCCCCTATACATTCGAGTGGTTTGGGTCACCCTGAGCTGCTTGGTTACTCTGTTGTACTGGTCCAAGCCCTATCTAATACAGCCATATCAATCCCTGCCATGTACAGATGAGGACCAAAAGTCTGAAACAGGCTGCCACATGTGGGTTTGATAAGGCTGTGTAAAAGTTAAAACTATAGGCTTGCTATACACCAGTGATTCTGGATGCTTGCTTGGCTTACTAAGGGTGAAAAGGAATTATTTGCATATTTAGTAGCAGTGCATTGTGGGCAACCACAAATGTTCACTTATAGCTGAATTATTGCATATTTCCTTCTGTTTTAGGAAGGCAAATTACACCAAACTTTGCTTTTTTTAGTAGGAGGTCTTTTTGGTCCCATTTATCCCCCTATATATTCCGAGTGGTTTGGGTCACCCTGAGCTGCTTGGTTACTCTGTTGTACTGGTCCAAGCCCTATCTCATACAGCCGTATCAATCCCTGCCATGTACTGATGAGGATTAAAAGTCTGAAACAGGCTGTCTACATGTGGGTTTGCTATGACTGCATAAAATTTAGAGTTATATGTTTGCTATACACCAGCAGCTCTGGATGCTTGCTCGGCTTACCAAGGGGGAAAAGGGGTAATTTGAATATTTAGTAGCAGTGCATTGTGGGTAACCACAAATGTTCACTTATAGCTGAATTATTGCGGATTTCCTTCTGTTTTAAAAAGGCAAATTACACCAATACAGTGTGCGGCATTGCAGGAAGGGACGACAGTGGAACGCACGATGGAACACGGAAGAGGTGAGTCATCCCAGCCCGCTGCCTCTTACTAATAGTGGCGGCTGCTACTGTGCTTAAGCAGGAGGGGGAGCGCACATGGGGGACCCAGGTGAGGGGGGGGTTCCTGCTGAGCTTAAGCTGGAGGTAGAGTACACATGGGGGACCCAGTTGAGGGGGGGGTCCAACCCCCCTCCCCGCCGCTGTGCCCAATGCTCCCTTCCTGCCCTCTACCCTCTTATGCGGCGTATGCTACACCGCGGGTCGGCTAGTATGATATATTTAACTGACATTTTTTATCGTAACAACCAACGATTTATACCGGAAAATCAAACTTTCGCATTCCCATTGTATTACTGGGCCAACCTAACCAGCCCAAAATTTCATGATCATGTATCTTCTTGTACCCTGTTTGCCTTGTATAGCTTTGTCCTATGTTGTATAACCTTGTTATGTCTGTCGTCCTTTGTATCATTGTATATATTTAATGTCCAGTTCTGCATAATGTGGTGTCGCTTTATAAATACAATTAATAATAATAGCAGAAAAGTAATTACAGTACATTTTGCTCTGGGAGAAACATACTTCATGTACTCATATTTTTTTTTTTTTCAATTTTGTTCTAAAGTGGTCATTAAAAAAAGTAACTAAATTGTAATTTGCTGAATGGCTAAATGGGATCACATGCTCATGTCTCTTACGCTTTCTGTTTATGCTTAAAGGGAATTCCGAGGAAATGTAAAAGAAAAAAATATCTACTTACCTTGGGTTCCTCCAGCCCCTGGCAGCCGTCTTGTGCCCTCGCCGCAGCTCCACTTCCAGGCGGTGGCCCGGGGTCTCCCCAGGTCGGCAACTACTGTGCCTGAGTGAGCGCCACTGGTGATCGTGCTCACATGGTCTGGAGCGTTCTGTGCAGGCGCAGTACTTCGCTCACGCAGGTGCAGTAGATGCCGACCTGGCGAGGGAACCCTGGGCCACCGACTGGAAGTGGAGCTGCAGCGAGGGCACAGGATGGCTGCCAGAGGCTGGAGAAAGCTCCTGGTGGTAAGTAGATTTTTTTTAAATGAATCCTCAGATGTTTCCTTTAACCTCCTTGGCGGTAATCCCGAGCTAAGCTCAGGCTATACCGCCACGGAGAATTTCTCAGGCCCTGCTGGGCCGATTTGCAAATTTTTTTTTAAAACACCACTTTGCTAGCTGCGTGTTACTTACGATTGGCGCCGATCCACCGCTACCCGCCGCGCTGCCCCCCCCCCCTCCAGACCCCGTGCGCAGCCTGGCCAATCAGTGCCAGGCAGCGCTGAGGGGTGGATCGAAACTCCTGATGACATCACGTCCCATTCTGAACGGGATTTCCTATTTGCGCTGATCGCCGGAGGTGACCGGGGTTGGTGGGGAGATGCCGCTGCTCAGCGGCTATCATGTAGCTAGCGCTAGGCTAGCTACATGATTTTTTTAAAGAATTAAAAATAACTGCTGCGCTGCCCCCCTGGTGATTGTTTTGTAACGCCTGGGGGGTTAAAATGGTGGTGGTTTATACACAAAATCAGTAGTGCACTCAAAAACTGGCAATCAAAGAAAAAGACCTTTCTCTTATAGTGTGAGCCTTGATTGGAGTCAGTTTAGCCGATGTAGCTGTGCATCTGTCTATTTACTAACACTGGTGGCCATGTACAAAAAAGATTTTTTTCTTAGTAGTTCTAAATAGGATAGCAGACTACAAGCAGAAGTGAGCTTCACAATACACAATGGTTACCATAACAAAAAGCCAAAGCTTCAGTTTTGTTTTTTATTGAATTTGAGATAAAAAACAAACAAACAAAAAAACATGTTGTAATACAGTCAACATTTGTCTTAAGCATAAATGTCTATAGCTTGCCTACATGTTGCAAGGGGCTTATTGCACTACTTCAATACAGTTTCAATAACTGCACTTTACTGAGGTCTGCATTAAAGTTAACCTGAAGTGTGATATCTCACTTCAAGTTTAATACTTACCTAAGCAGAAGTAGGGCTCTGTATAATACAGAGCTTTCTAACTGGGTAAGCACCCTTTACTAAATTCACATCGCGCGCACAGTCCCTCACGCAAAACTTTGCGCGCGCACTGCAAAAACAGCGCACCCGATGCGCCTATAAGGTCGCATTGGGTGCGACCTTAATGTCGCACCATGTGACGTTAAAGTCGCACGCAATGCGACCTTATAGGCGCATCAACGCACCGTTTTCGTCGCACCGCGATGCGACATTTCGCGCACACCGCGCTGTGGGCACGCAAAGTTTTCAGTGTGGGACTTTGCGCGCGATGTAAATTTAGTAAACGGTGCTGACCCAGTTAGCACCCTAGTTATCACGCCCAAAGTCTTTAGGCGTGCTAACTGGGTTAGCACTGTTTACTGAATCAAGCCCTTTGTATGCTTCCAATAAAGAGGCATACATCTATAAGTTCTGTGGCCCGAACACAGAAGGGTAACATAGCCTTTGCCTCCATTTCATTACATCACCTCTTACCAACTGCAGAAACCCCTTGGCTCAGCGGAGTGCCCAACAGATGTGAGATTTTTTGAATTTTATGCTTCAACATTCTTCTCTAAAGCTAGGTACTCGTGAAGACTGTAGAAGATGGATGGGGGAACCTCCGGTGCCCCGCGATCTGACAAACTATTGTTCCCTGATCCATCTTCTGCTATGAGTACAAATGACGGCACACGACAGGTGCAACGGGATCGAGGTACTTTGGCATAGAGATCTATGGGGACTGAAAAAAAAATTCAGGATCACATAAACTGTGATGGTCATTTAAAAATGAGCGATTACCGAGGGTGGCTGGCTGCATCGTGCAACATCGTTTAACCACTTTGTCCTACTTGACGTATAAAAACGTCAAGGAGGACAGGCGCGCTCCCGCGCGCTCCCGCGGCCGATCGCGCGCGTGCACGCGCACTCCCGGCCACGGAGTCGGTAGCCACGGAATCAATTTATCGGGCTATGGAGCCCGATCATTGATTCCTCTCCCCCGCTGAAAAAGCGACAGCTTCTCTCGGAAGCTTCACTCTTTCTGAAGCTGTGTCCCTCTAAGCGTACATTGTACGCTTAGAGTGACGTCATGTAAAAAAAATCGAGATTGCCATCTTGTGGCCAAAAAGTAAAACTACAAGTAAATTCCCCAAAACATTACAATACACCAATATTTCCCCAAATAAAACACTTTTATATCCCACCCTCCCAAAAATGCCCACATAAAAGGTTTAATAAAAAAAAACAAAAAAAACATTACTATAAAAAAAAAAAAAACATAAATATTTACCTAAGGGTCTAAACTTTTTAAATATCTATGTAAAGATGAAATATTTCTCTCTATTTTTTTTTTTATAAGCTTGTAAATAGTGATGTATGCAAAATGGAAAAAATGCTCTTTTATTTCCAAATAAAATATTGTCGCGATACATTGTGATAGGGACATAATTTAAATGGTGAAATAACCGTGACAAATGGGCAATAACAATACGTGGGTTTTAATTATGGAGGCATGTATTATTTTAAAACTATAATGGCCGAAAACTGACAAATAATGAATTTTTTCATTTTTTTTCTTATTCTTCCTGTTAAAATGCATTTACAGTAAAGTGGCTCTTAGCAAAATGTACCCCCCAAAGAAAGCCTAATTGGTGGCGGAAAAAACAAGATATAGATCAGTTCATTGTGATAAGTAGTGATAAAGTTATAGGCTAATGAATGGGAGGTGAACATTGCTCGGATGCATAAGCTGAAAACGACTGAGATGTTAAGTGGTTAAGGAGGCTTTGCTTTAGGTGTCGTGAAAAATCCCTGTAAAAGCAGTGTCGAGGGTATGGGCCTTTAGACCTTGTCTTTATCAGCAGCCTCAATTGCAGTGTGTATCCTTTCTTGTTAATTGCAATCCTTTCTTCATGCTAATTGCAGTCTGAATCCCATCCTTATTGCTCTTTGTCCTCTTTGAATTCTTTCACTTAACTAATAACTTGTTGCCAGCTCCTACTCAATTTTGTAGAGTTAAGAGGGACTTGTGACTCCTCATTTTTCCCACCACTTCTGCTTGCACCTCCCCATCCTTAAGCCCCAGGAACAATTGTTCCACAGGCATGCATGCTCACAGAGGACTACCTGATCATGATTGACCATCCTGTTCCTTTCTGAAAGAGGACATCAATTACACACCCTGGATTTGTAGCCACACTTTTAAAGCTGAATACTCACCTGAAGATGGATTGGGGAACCTCACAGTGATGCCTCTTGATCACTTCCCCGACTCATCTTCCTACCCACAGGAAAACGCAATGTCACACAACGGACTCAACGGCAAGAACAGGAGGTCAAACAATCACAGTACTTTGCGCGGGAGTCGTCAGGGGCCTTAAAGATCTGATCCGTCATGACAGTTCTTATCACTGCGCATCATCAAGCACAGTGTAATTGTGCACCTGTACCCACGTCGTGAGATCAGGGAAATGATCGCCACTCCTAAAAATTGCCAGTCGCCGTAAAATTTGCGTAGTCATAGTGGGTATGGGTTGTAAGAGGTGACATGCATAATCTTCACAAAGCATTCCACCTGCAAGTATTTGATCATGTGGTCCATGACAGCTCTCTGTTGCTAGAAGAGCTACTGTAGCAGATATCAATTTGCACCCTGGGAAGCATTGGGATGCAACAAATGACCCTTTTTAAAGTGGGTTGGAACTCTCACACAGCTAATATGTAAACACAGGATGTTAACCCTTTCTCTGCTTCCATGAAACCAGGAAATAGGCACACTGCAGATTTATTGCAGGAGTTCTGTGGGCTGTACCAAAGAAATGTTATTCTTTAAAGGTTAGTATGCAGTTGCTTATCTTTTCAAGCAAAGAGGAAGTTCTGAGTTCAGGTCCGCTTTAAAGTTGTATTGATACCCAGAAAAAGGAAAGAGGCTTACCAGCTGGTGACAACCCACATTATAAGGATGTATCAACAATTTGGTAGGACATCAGGAAGCAACAGTCTGTCCAGGATCCCCCAATTCAGCAATGATTCATCTCACAAACGGATATCACTAGTAAACATCATAAAAAACAAACAGCAACTCTAAGTGTAAATCGTTTAATATAGAGTTTTCATAGTAAAAACCGCATAAAAAAGAGCATAAAAACAAAACTTACATACGGGGCCAATGCAATGGGAGCCCCGAGAAAGTTGCACGTGTGTATGGGTCAGCAGTAAAGGACAGTATAAAGGTGCCGCCTGTCTCCTTCCCGATCGGTTTCACAAACTAGTGTCATCTAGCATTTGTAAAGCGCTTTTCTCCAATAGGACTCAAAGGGCATAAGCATGGCTCAGACCAGTATTTGGTTGATTGGTAACTTGTGGTGCAGAGGAAGAACTCTTGGGGCCTGATTCACAAAGCGGTGATAACTCCGTTATCACGCCTAAAAGACTTTAGGCGTGATAACCTTTGCACCACCTAGTTATCACCGATTTGTGCTGCTCTTCGCGCGAAGCTCCCGCGCGCAAAGTTTTGCGCGCGCAACCACGCACGCGCGCGCGCAAAGACCCATAGGGCTTAATGGACGCTCCGCGCGAAGCGGGGCGCTGCGCGCGTGCATGCGCGGTTGCACGCACAAAACTTTGCACGCAGAAAATTCACACGAGTTTCTTCTTATCATGCCTAAACTGAGTTTAGGCGTGATAAAGGGCTTTTCACTCGCGTGCAAACACCTTGCACCGCTTTCTGAATCAGGCCCTATATGTCCAGAAATGCCAGGCTAAACAGGTGGCTTTTCAGTCAGGATCTGAATAACTCCAGGGACTTTACTGGGTGTGGTAGGGAGTTCCAAAGGGTAGGGGCAGCATGACAGAAAGCTCTGGCTTCAAACGTTTTGAGGTGCATTCTGGGAGTGACAAAGTTTATGGACCCTGCTGATCTGAGGTTGTGAGGGGTGTGTTGCAGTTTCAGTTTCAAGTCCTTCATGTATCCAGGACCCAAATTGTGCAGGAATTTCAATGTCAGCCTCCATACACTTCAGGTTCCCTTTGACATCTCTGTCTGGATCTCATGCAACTATTTTCACTCATGTTGCCCCTACCTAGAGCATTATTACTACTGCCAGTTTATTGTTTGCTAGACTGCGTTTTTATTATTTACATTATTTCTACTTTAAAGGGAACCTAAAGTGAGAAAGATATAGAGGCTGCCATATTTATTTTCATTTAAACAATGCATATTACCTGGCGGTCCTGCTGATCCTCTGCCTCTAATACTCTTAGCCATAGACCCTGAACAAGCATGCAGATCAGGTGCTCTGAAGTCTAACCAGGGCCGGATTTCCGCACAGGCCACCTAGGCCGGTTCCTAGGGCGGAAACCAGCCGACAAGAGAGCTGGGGCGGCTTTCGCACACTGTACACCCGGCAGCAGATCAGCTGTCTACTGTCTCTGCTACGAACTGCACGGAGGAAAGCGCCCCTCCCCTCCTTTCCTCTCCACTCTGACACTGAGGGAGGAGGGGCTGAGCAGAGAAGCAAGCCGCGAGATTCAGTTTCAGGAAGAAGAAGGGCGGCTACTCAGCACAGCAAAGGTATCTGTGCATGGTGGCAGAGCTGTGAGAGGGAAGGGAGGGAGTAGAAGTGTCTGCAGAACACTAGACTAGAATCACGCTGTGCCTGCCTTGTCCTGTGCAATGGGTGACAAGCTGGGAATGGGATCCCTCTCTCTCCCCCCTCCTTCTTCCTTCTCGGGAGCCTGTGACTCCTGAAGCTACTAACACAGGGCTGCCTGGTGATCCCCTCTGTCCTCCTGTAGCCTGGCTTCATATCTCTTCTCTCCATGCAGTCATTCCTTTTATCATTTTCATCAGGTTGAATTGTTTGCCTTCTCCTCCCCCCACAGTCATTTGTCTTTGCATGCCCTAGCACAGCTATTCACACTTGTTCCTTTTCTTATTGCACTTTTAGTCTTCTGAGATCAGTGGTTCACCCTGTTGTTTAAAGGATATTGAGGTTGATTCATGAAATGCTAATGCGCTAAGCCACGTGGGTTAAACCGGTGAACGCACGCAATCAGCGTAGCGGGCGCTCTTGGCTATGCGTGCTTCTTTGAAGTACAGTGCGATGGTATGTAGCACAACCATCATACTTTACTAGCGCGGCTGCTGCTACATTTAATGTAGCAGCGGCCGCACTAGTAAAGTATGACGGTGGTGCTACATACCATCGCACTGTACTTCAAAGAAGCACGCATAGCCAAGAGCGCTCGTTACGCTGATGGCGTGCGTTCACCGGTTTAACCCATGTGGCTTAGCGCATTAGCATTTCATGAATCAATCTAATTATATCTATGTTTGAGCACCAGCACTTTCTCCCTGCAGCTACTTTATATGGATAAACGCACTTTTTAAAGTTGACTACAAACGTATTACACTTGTTTTTATCTAATTGATGCAGCCTGATTAGTTTGCACAGCTCTTAGTACTTATGGGTTGTTGTTAAGGTGCGTACACACCTGTGACTGTCACCTGTCTGGAATCAAGACCTAATCCCCTTGGGTGACAATGCTGGGCTGGACTGTACAGATGCGGGTCAGCTGTGTAACTGACAAGGCATCTGTTGTCATGTAGGGGGGTAGAGGGACAACAAAGCGGCACGTGAGTGACGTCACGCAGCAGGCAGGGGAGTGGCATGCATCTACTCCTACCATAGTCATAGTCTAATGTCCTACATTAATTATTATTATTATGTATTTATACAGCACTGACATCTTCTGCAGCACATTACAGAGTACATAGTCATGTCACTGACTGTCCACAGAGGAGCTCACACTCTAATCCTACCATAGTCATAGTGTAATGTCCTCCCATATTATTATTATGTATTTATATAGCACTGACATCTTCTGCAGCACATTACAGAGTACATAGTCATGTCACTGACTGTCCACAGAGGAGCTCACACTCTAATCCTACCATAGTCATAGTCTAATGTCCTACATTAATTATTATTATTATGAATTTATACAGCACTGACATCTTCTGCAGCACATTACAGAGTACATAGTCATGTCACTGACTGTCCACAGAGGAGCTCGCAGTCTAATCCTACCATAGTCATAGTCTAATGTCCTACCATATTATTATTATGTATTTATATAGCACTGACATCTTCTGCAGCACATTACAGAGTACATAGTCATGTCACTGACTGTCCTCAGAGGAGCTCACACTCTAATCCTGTCATAGTCTAAGATCCTACATTATTATTATTATTATTATTATTATGTATTTATATAGCACTGACATCTTCTGCAGCACATTACAGAGTACATAGTCATGTCACTGACTGTCCTCAGAGGAGATCACAATCTAATCCTGTCATAGTCTAATGTCCTACATTATTATTATGTATTTATATAGTGCTAACATCTTCTGCAGCACTTTAAAGGACCACTATCGTGAAAAAACTAGGCAGTTAATATCTGACAGAACCGACAGATTTTGGGCCAGTCCATCTCCTCATGGGCGATTCTCAGGGTTTTCTTTGTTTTCAGCAGCATTTCCTGAATTGCAAAGTTGCAAAGTCTAACTGACATAATAGTGTGCAAGTGATTAGGGAGGCCGGCTGGTATCTTACTATTTTGGCAGTTAAACTGCTGTTCAGGAAATGCTGTTGAAAACAAAGAAAACCCTGAGAATCCCCCATGAGGAGATGGAGTGGCCCAAAACCTGTCAGATTGTAACTGCCTACTTTTTTCGCGATAGTGGTCCCCATACACACACGTTGAATTTCTAATTTGATTCCCTGCAGATTTGTTCACTCTGATCAAATCAAATGGAAATCAATTCCTTTATTTTTGCTTGAATTTGACCAGAAATTGATCTAAAGTATCAATCAAACAGGATGCCTGGGTCGATTGGGGGTGGAACAGGAGTGGCAGATGATTGATAGGCCATAGCATTGCATTATATCAAACAGTGCAGCGTTGGGGTTCGATCAGTTTTCAGTAGATAACCTGCTGGAATCTATTAAAAATGAATGTGCTGTGTGTGGTAGGAATCAATTCCTTCTAAACTGATTCCTTTCAGAAAGGAGCCGATCGCTTTGGAACATTGGGTAGAAATCTATAGTTGTATGGCCAGCTTTACTCTAACCTGATACTTAATTTGAACCCTTTGCCCATAATTCTATTCTCAAATTCCTAGCCTCAACCTAAATTGCCAAAAGGCCTAGCTTTTAATCTTTCCTAAGCACTTTTTTTTTGTTTTTGTAAGTACCTAAACCTAATAACCTGATCTATTAGTATTTCTAACCTCCCCCCTTTTCAATGCACGAAACCCTATCCTAACCACGTTGTTGTCATGGGGCGGCTGGAGGTAATGGGCCTTGGGCGGTAAAAAGTACAAATCCGGCCCTGAGTCTAACTAGATTAGTCATACTTGTTTCAGTGTGTGATACAGACACTCTTGAAGCCAAAGAGATCAGCACGATAGCCAGGCAATTGTTATTGCTTAACCTCCTTGCCGGTTATCCCGAGCTCAGCTCGGGGTAACCTGCGCAGGAGGATATCTCAGGCCCCGCTGGGCCGATTTGCATAATTTTTTTTTTGTTACAAGCAGCTAGCACTTTGCTAGCTGCTTGTAACTTCCGATCGCCGCCGCTCGCCGCCGATCCGCCGCAATCCGCCGCGCCGAGTCGCTCCCCCCCGCCCCAGAGCCCTGCGCTGCCTGGCCAATCAGTGCCAGGCAGCGTTGAGGGGCGGATCGGGATTCCCTATGACGTCCCGACGTCCATGACGTCGGTGACGTCATCCCGCCCCGTCGCCATGGCGACCGGGGAAGCCCTGCAGGAAATCCCGTTCTCAACGGGATTCCCTGCATACTCTGATCGCCGAAGGCGATCGGAGTGGGTGGGGGGATGCCGCCGCTTAGCGGCTATCATGTAGCGAGCCCTTGGCTCGCTACATGATTTAAAAAAAAAAAAATTAAAAAAATGTGCGCCGCTGCCTCCTTGCCGGATTTTTTAGACCGGCAAGGAGGTTAAAAGGAAATAAATATGGAAGCCTCACTTTAGGTTCCCTTTTACAGCTGCTTGAATTTTTCTGTTTGATGGAAGTTGTTTAATTCTGAGGAGAAAGAAAACCTCAGGAATTAAAAAGAAAAACAGAAAAAAAGTTAAAACTTCATTTTTTATTTTTATTTTTTTAGATTTTATGTTATGTCAAAAGAGTTCTGTACTTTTCTAAATAATATTTTACCTGTCACATTATGCATCCCAGAGGCCCGCAATTTATTGTTCTGTGTGCCTGTTAAGATGGGATTCCAAGGGCGTTATCACATATAATTTACTCCTCTAAACCTTCAGATTTAATGATGCTTTGTACACTGATGAAAATATTCACCTTGATTTAGTGTGTGTCATATTTTTACTGTTTCTACTTACATTTGGCCACTGTGTGAGTGAGCTGTAGCTTTAGCCAACACTGAAAAGCATTCTGAAATGTAAATTCATACCTCTGCTTGATAACATGAATCACAAAACCTTGCAATTCATTTTTAAGTGCTTTCATGGGTGAAAACTTGTATTCAAGAGACGTTCTTATTTTTGGCAAGAAGCAATCAATCTGAGCAGTGCACGATTTTGGTTTGGCACTCTAACCAGAATTATTGGACCTACCATTTCGGTAGGCATAACTTTTGGGGGGAGGGGGGGGCACACAGAAAGTCATATTAGGTCTTGAAAGAGTTTTCTGGAAGGTTTTCTCTGACAACTGGATCTGGTTTAACTGGGTACGTAATAAACTGATTGATTTACTAAGAATGGAGAGACAGGTTTGTGATCTAAGAAATCTAGACTGAAGTTCAACCTCCTTCGCAGTAATCCCGAGTCAGGCTCGGAACGGAAATCCACACCTCAGAGCAGTAATCCCGTGCCTGAGTTAGTTATATGCAGGAGCTGCTGCAGGTCTCTCTGTCTGTGGTATGTTTGTTTTTTTCTTGTTTTTAGGGTCTATAAGCTTGTGAAAAAATTGCACGGCTTTTAGACCCTTAATCTGGAAATAATCAGGGAGGTTAAGAAGAAAACAAATCGGGTACTATTTAGCAGAGTTTTTCAGCCCTCACTTGTGTCAGTTTAGATAGAATATAGCAAGGATAACTGATTAATGCAATCAATGCTGCACTTCGCCAAAAACGAATTACCTAACAAATACATATATGAGGTGGGCAGTCTGGATGTGGTGACACAATCTAGCATCTGCACCGGAGAGCCGAGACCGAGACACTGCACATGGCAGGGAAACTGAGAGAGGGATGCTTCTCATCCATAGGAGCCATAGTACAGGCACAAAGTGGCGGACCTGTTACCAACTCAACACAAGGCGGAAAGGATGCAGCACTTGCAGAACAAGCTGTCGATGATGCTTTACAATGCGTTTAAGGGTGATATGGCTGCACAACGCAATCAAGGTACCACTGGCAGTAACCCTCCTCCTCCCAAGTCCACGCAGGCAAGGACAGGATGCTCCAGCGATCTCAGGGTGATGTCGGACATGCGGACATTCTTTAGTCCAACTCCTCACCATAGTCCTTCCGGATCCACCCTCCACCAACGCCTGGACTGGCAGGTAGCCGACTACCTGGCCTTAAAGGTGGATGTAGACACTGCGAGCAGCGACGATGAACCCTTGGACTACTCGTTGTGCAGGCTTGACCTGTGGCCAGAGCTGTCCCAATTTGCCATCCAACTTCTCTCTTGCCCTGCCGCAAGCATCCTGTCAGAAAGGACCTTCAGTGCAGCTGGAGGCATTGTCACTGAGAAGAGAAGTCGCCTAAGTCACGACAGTATTCAGTACCTGACCTTTATCAAAATGAATGAGGAAAGGATCACGGAGGGCTACTACACGACCAAAGACTAAGTCAGTCCCCACACACAGCATCTCTGCCTGCAGGCCACTTGCCTTCTCCTCCACCATCAACAGGGTCCAGGACTCTAGGCGGATTCCTGAATTTTTAAGGCCGCTGCTAGCAGCGGCCGCTACACTAATTTTTCTGGTGCATGTACATGCCTGCCTAATTTTTCTGGCTGCACTGCGGGCGGCTGCAACAAAAAAACAAAAGGCATGTACATGTGCCCATCCCCCTTTGTGATCATTACCTTGCCGCGGTGAAGGGGCTTGCGTATCACAATGAAGCAATGACAGCCGGCTATTTGAGTGTCTCGGGTGGGGGTGGGACACAAAAGATAATAAGGTTGTTCCTTCATTGTGGTCAGACCAAATTTGATCAGCTGGACAGTCACTGTTGTTCTATCATTGAGCTACCACAGCCTGGCGACCATATGGGCTTGAAAACCACCACGGCCTACCCTCTCACCACGGTGCGCACCAGTCCAGCACGGCCGTCACTACGCAAACAGCTGTTTGCGGTGCGTTACACAGTGAGTTTGGTGTGTCAGTGTGAAGCAGAACTCTAATTACACTCCCTGATTGATGTATACACATGCAAGATGTTTTAAAGCACTTTAGGCCTGCAATTTAGCATTCAATGTGATTTCTGCCCTTAAAGCGCTGCTTTGAGTCACATCCAGATTTTTCCCCGGGACTTTGGGCATGTATCCCACTCCGCCATGCCCCCCTCCAGGTGTTAGACCCCTTGAAACATCTTTTCCATCACTTTTTTGGCCAGCATAATTTTTTCTAAGTTCGCTTTTCCGCGAACCGAAAATCGGAGGTTCGCGACATCACTAATTAGTAGTGGGATTGTTTGGAGTGGGTACAATAACCTACCAAAAGTGACAAATTTTATTAGTGCTGCTCTGCCCATGATATTTAGGGGAAGGGATTCCCAGTGGTTCAGTTTTTGTATTGTATTAAGGGAGAATAGTTGAGTGAATAGGTATGCAGGGGGTCTCTGGACAGGTTAATGCTTATCTTGACACCAGTACATCCTGGGGAAGTATGTGGGTTTGTTAACGGAGACAACCATAATAGTTCACTCTTGTTTTTGTTGATTTTGAAACTGCTAAGCTCACCCACTTCACCTAGTAAGTTAAACACAGAGGGAAGTTGAGATTGAGGCTGAGAAAGGAATAACAACACATCCAGGGCCGGATTTGTACCTTTTACTGCCCTAGGCCAACTATCATCAGCCGCCCCCTGACCAACCGCAACCCCCCCCCACGTACACACACATAATTTCCCCCCAGCAAACATACGCAGTCTTGCACAGGACAGAAGGAAAACATAGAGAAATGCACCATGTATGCATTTAGAGTTTTTAGCCTGTTTAATTCCCCCTCATCTGTGTCTAATCACCAGGGCCACATTTTTACATTCTACTGCCCAAGGCCATCTGTCACCAGCTGAAATGTGGGATGTCTTAACCACTTGAGGACCTAGGGCTTTCTACCCCTTAAGGACCGGCCACTTTTTTTCCATTCAGACCACTGCAGCTTTCACGGTTTATTGCTCGCTCATACAACCTACCACCTAAATGAATTTTGGCTCCTTTTCTTGTCACTAATAAAGCTTTCTTTTGGTGCTATTTGATTGCTCCTGCGATTTTTACTTTTTATTATATTCATCAAAAAAGACATGAATTTTGGCAAAAAAATGATTTTTTTTAACTTTCTGTGCTGACATTTTTCAAATAAAGTAAAATTTCTGTATACATGCAGCGCGAAAAATGTGGACAAACATGTTTTTGATTAAAAAAAACCCATTCAGTGTATATTTATTGGTTTGGGTAAAAGTTATAGCGTTTACAAACTATGGTGCAAAAAGTGAATTTTCTCATTTTCAAGCATCTATGACTTTTCTGACCCCCTGTCATGTTTCATGAGGGGCTAGAATTCCAGGATAGTATAAATACCCCCCAAATTACCCCATTTTGGAAAGAAGACATCCCAAAGTATTCACTGAGAGGCATAGTGAGTTCATAGAAGATATTATTTTTTGTCACAAGTAAGCGGAAAATGACACTTTGTGAGAAAAAAAAAAAAAAAAAAAGTTTCCATTTCTTCTAACTTGCGACAAAAAAAAATGAAATCTGCCACGGACTCACCATGCCCCTCTCTGAATACCTTGAAGTGTCTACTTTCCAAAATGGGGTCATTTGTGGGGTGTGTTTACTGTCCTGACATTTTGGGGGGTGCTAAATTGTAAGCACCCCTGTAAAGCCTAAAGGGGCTCATTGGACTTTGGACCCCTTAGCACAGTTAGGCTGCAAAAAAGTGCCACACATGTGGTATTGCCGTACTCAGGAGAAGTAGTATAATGTGTTTTGGGGTGTATTTTTACACATACCCATGCTGGGTGGGAGAAATATCTCTGTAAATGACAATTTGTTATTTTTTTTTACACACAATTGTCCATTTACAGAGATCTTTCTCCCACTCAGCATGGGTATGTGTAAAAATACACCACAAAACACATTATACTACTTCTCCTGAGTACGGCAATACCACATGTGTGGCACTTTTTTGCACCCTAACTGCGCTAAAGGGCCCAAAGTCCAATGAGTACCTTTAGGATTTCACAGGTCATTTTGAGAAATTTCGTTTCAAGACTATTCCTCACGGTTTAGGGCCCCTAAAATGCCAGGGCAGTATAGGAACCCCACAAATGACCCCATTTTAGAAAGAAGACACCCCAAGGTATTCCGTTAGGAGTATGGTGAGTTCATAGAAGATTTTATTTTTTGTCAAAAGTTAGCGGAAAATTACACTTTGTGAAAAAACACAATTAAAATCAATTTCCGCTAACTTGTGACAAAAAATAAAATCTTCTATGAACTCGCCATACTACTAACGAAATACCTTGGGGTGTCTTCTTTCTAAAATGGGGTCATTTGTGGGGTTCCTATACTGCCCTGGCATTTTAGGGGCCCTAAACCGTGAGGAGTAGTCTTGAAACGAAATTTCTCAAAATGACCTGTGAAATCCTAAAGGTACTCATTGGACTTTGGGCCCTTTAGCGCAGTTAGGGTGCAAAAAAGTGCCACACATGTGGTATCGCCATACTCGGGAGAAGTAGTACAATGTGTTTTGGGGTGTATTTTTACACATACCCATGCTGGGGGGGAGAAATACCTCTGTAAATGGACAATTGTGTGTAAAAAAATCAAAAGATTGTCATTTACAGAAGTATTTCTCCCACCCAGCATGGGTATGTGTAAAAATACACCCCAAAACACATTATACTACTTCTCCCGAGTACGGCGATACCACATGTGTGGCACTTTTTTGCACCCTAACTGCACTAAGGGGCCCAAAGTCCAATGAGTACCTTTAGGATTTCACAGGTCATTTTTGTTTCAAGACTACTCCTCACGGTTTAGGGCCCCTAAAATGCCAGGGCAGTATAGGAACCCCACTAATGACCCCATTTTATAAAGAAGACACCCCAAGGTATTCCGTTAGGAGTATGATGAGTTCATAGAAGTTTTTATTTTTTTGTCACAAGTTAGCGGAAATTGATTTTAATTGTTTTTTTTCACAAAGTGTCATTTTCCGCTAACTTGTGACAAAAAATAAAATCTTCTATGAACTCACCATACTCCGTACGGAATACCTTTGGGTGTCTTCTTTCTAGAATGGGGTCATTTGTGGGGTTCCTATACTGCCCTGGCATTTTAGGGGCCTTAAACCGTGAGGAGTAGTCTTGAAACCAAATGTCGCAAAATGACCTGCGAAATCCTAAAGGTACTCATTGGACTTTGGGCCCCTTAGCGTACTTAGGGTGTAAAAAAAAGTGCCACACATGTGGTACCGCCGTACTCAGGAGAAGTAGTATAATGCGTTTTGGGGTGTATTTTTACACATACCCATGCTAAGTGGGAGAAATATCTCTGTAAATGACAATTGTTTGATTTTTTTACACACAATTGTCCATTTACATAGAAATTTCTCCCACCCAGCATGGGTATGTGTAAAAATACACCCCAAAACACATTATACTACTTTTCCTGAGTACGGCGGTACCACATGTGTGACACTTTTTTTGCAGCCTAGGTGCGCTAAGGGGCCCAACATCCTATTCACAGGTCATTTTGAGGCATTTGTTTTCTGGACTACTCCTCGCGGTTTAGGGCCCCTAAAATGCAAGGGCAGTATAGGAACCCCACAAGTGACCCCATTTTAGAAAGAAGACACCCCAAGGTATTCCGTTAGGTGTATGGCGAGTTCATAGAAGATTTTATTTTTTGTCACAAGTTAGTGAAAAATTACACTTTGTGGAAAAAAAAACAATAAAAATCAATTTCCGCTAACTTTTGACAAAAAATAAAATCTTCTATGAACTCGTCATACACCTAACAGAATACCTTGGGGTGTCTTTTTTTCTCAAATGGGGTCACTTGTGGGGTTCCTATACCGCCCTGGCATTTTACAGGCCCAAAACCGTGAGTAGTCTGGAAACCAAATGTCTCAAAATGACTGTTCAGGGGTATAAGCATCTGCAAATTTTGATGACAGGTGGTCTATGAGGGGGCGAATTTTGTGGAACCGGTCATAAGCAGGGTGGCCTTTTAGATGACAGGTTGTATTGGGCCTGATCTTATGGATAGGAGTGCTAGGGGGGTGACAGGAGGTGATTGATGGGTGTCTCAGGGGGCGGTTAGAGGGGAAAATAGATGCAATCAATGCACTGGGGAGGTGATCGGAAGGGGGTCTGAGGGGGATCTGAGGGTTTGGCCGAGTGATCAGGAGCCCACACGGGGCAAATTGGGGCCTGATCTGATGGGTAGGTGTGCTAGGGGGTGACAGGAGGTGATTGATGGGTGTCTCAAGGTGTGATTAGAGGGGGGTATAGATGCAAGCAATGCACTGGCGAGGTGATCAGGGCTGGGGTCTGAGGGCATTCTGAGGGTGTGGGCGGGTGATTGAGTGCCCTAGGGGCAGATAGGGGTCTAATCTGATAGGTAGCAGTGACAGGGGGTGATTGATGGGTAATTAGTGGGTGTTTAGGGTAGAGAACAGATGTAAACACTGCACTTGGGAGGTGATCGGACGTCGGATCTGCGGGCGATCTATTGGTGTGGGTGGGTGATCAGATTGCCCGCAAGGGGCAGGTTAGGGGCTTATTGATGGGTGGCAGTGACAGCGGGTGATTGATGGGCGGCAGTGACAGGGGGTGATTGATGGGTGATTGATAGGTGATTGACAGGTAATCAGTGGGTTATTACAGGGGAGAACAGATGTAAATATTGCACTGGCGAATTGATAAGGGGGGTCTGAGGGCAATCTGAGCGTGTAGGCGGGCGATTGGGTGCCCGCAAGGGGCAGATTAGGGTCTGATCTGATGGGTAACAGTGACAGGTGGTGATAGGGGGTGATTGATGGGTGATTGATGGGTGATTGATGGGTAATTAGTGGGTGTTTAGAGGAGAGAATAGATGGAAACACTGCGCTTGGGTGGTGATCTGATGTCGGATCTGCGGGCGACCTATTGGTGTGGGTGGGTGATCAGTTTGCCCGCAAGGGGCAGGTTAGGGGCTGATTGTTGGGTGGCAGTGACAGGGGGTGATTGATGGGTGATAGGTGATTGGCAGGTGATTGACAGGTGATCAGTGGGTTATTACAGGGAAGGCCAGATGTAATTAATGCACTGGCGAATTTATAAGGGGGGGGGGTCTGAGGGCAATCTGAGCGTGTGGGCGGGTGATTGAGTGCCCGCAAGGGGCAGATTAGGGTCTGATCTGATAGGTAACAGTGACGGTTGGTGATAGGGGGTGATTGATGGGTAATTAGTGGGTGTTTAGAGAAGATAACAGATGTAAACAATACATTTGGGAGGTAATCTGACGGCGGGTTTGCGGGCGATCTAATGGTGTGGGTGGGTGATCAGATTGCCCGCAAGGGGCAGGTTAGGGGCTGATTGATGGGTGGCAGTGACAGGGGGTGACAGGGGGTGATTGATGGGTGATAGGTGATTGGCAGGTGATTGACAGGTGATCAGTGGGTTTTTACAGGGAAGAACAGATGTAATTAATGCACTGGTGAATTGATAAGGGGGGGTCAGAGGGCAATCTGAGCGTGTGGGCGGGTGATTGGGTGCCTGCAAGGGGCAGATTAGGGTCTGATCTGATAGGTAAAAGTGACAGGTGGTGATAGGGGGTGATTGATGGGTGATTGATGGGTAATTAGTGGGTGTTTAGAGGAGAGAATAGATGTAAACAATGGATTTTGGAGGTGATCTGATGTCGGATCTGCGGGCGATCTATTGGTGTGGGGGGGTGATCAGATTGCCCGCAAGGGGCAGGTTAGGGGCTGATTGATGGGTGGCAGTGACAGGGGGTGATTGACGGGTGATTGACGGGTGATTGACGGGTGATTGACAGGTGATGGACAGGTGATTGACAGGTGATCAGGGGGGATAGATGCATACAGTACATGGTGGGGGGGGGTCTGGGGGGGGGGTCTGGGGAGAATCTGAGGGGTGGGGGGGTGATCAGGAGGGAGCGGGGGGCAGTGGGGGGATAAAAAAAAAATAGCGTTGACAGATAGTGACAGGGAGTGATTGATGGGTGATTAGGGGGGTGATAGGGTGCAAACAGGGGTCTGGGGGGTGGGCAGGGGGGGGTCTGATGGGTGCTGTGGGCGATCTGGGCAGGGGGGGGGGGGGAAATCAGTGTGCTTGGTGCAGACTAGGGTGGCTGCAGCCTGCCCTGGTGGTCCCTCGGACATTGGGACCACCAGGGCAGGAGGCAGCCTGTATAATACACTTTGTAAACATTACAAAGTGTATTATACACTTTGTATGCGGCGATCGTCGGGTTAACATCCCGCCGGCGCTTCCGTATGGCCGGCGGGATGTTGCGGGTGAGCGGCGCCAGGCGGAGGCGGAGGATCGCGTCACTGATGACGCGATCGCTCCGCCCATGCCCCTACAAGGACCGCCGCCAATTGTCAATACGGCGGTCCTTGCGGGGTGCACTTCCCGGCCGCCAATTGTACATACGGCGGTCGGGAAGTGGTTAAATCCCACTGTTTCAGCACTGGGTCACGCTCTGCTTGAATAGGTTTCTTCATTGTGCAGGCATGAGTGTGCCTGTACTGGGCACAGGGCCGGATTTGTACTTTTTACCGCCCAAGGCCAACTATACCATCTGTATGGTTGTTATCTCTGTGTGCCCCAATGAGAATTCTCCTTACTTTCCATCATTGGATGTCACAGACAATAACTATTTTAGTAATACGCGTATAGATTATAAATTATGTTTTCCTTAAGAACTGTTATGTTTGCCATCTCGTTAATGATGGACCCATTGAGTCACCATGAGAGTTAGGCTGAAGTATACCTGCAGGATAGAGCTTACAGGTCTTGCAGGGATGACACAAGTCCAGGACAGAGAGTTCAAAGGTTAAAGCTGTCTTTGTAGATAGGGATGGCTGCATAGAACAGCTTTACTGCCCCTCACTGAGCCGCCCCTAAAATTCTGGTGCCCTAGGCCATGGCCTATGTGGCCTTGCCAGAAATCCGGCCCTGAACACATCATCTGCAAACATGGTCTGTACTATGGTTTCTGAACCTAGGGACATTCCTTGTATTCTAGAGCCTAGGTTCTCAACGTGTGGTACGCGTACCCCAGGGGGTACTTCTGATGGTTTCAGGGGGTACTCAGGCTTTATATACTTAACCAAGAATAACAAATTTAGAGTTTTAGAAAATGATAAATCTTATTTAAACCACACCAAATTAGTGTTTTAGCTAATTAAAAACAATAGGAAATGCTTGGAAACAGTTTAGAACCAATTATAATGTACAACGATTAGATATATATTTGTCAAGGGGGAATTGTGATAATGTTTACTATGCTAGGGGGTACTTGGTGAGTACAGGGTTTTAAAAGGGGTACATACCAATAAAATGTTGAGAAACACTGTTCTAGAGGCAAGTAGTCTGGCCAGGGGTTCCTAGGCTAGGTCAAATAATAAGGGGGACAGCTGACACCCTTGTCTAGTTCCTTTAGATAGATATAAGTTAGGGGATAAGAAGCCCTGTGTGTAAATTTGAGCTTTGGGGGCTTTTTGTAAAGCCTTCAGTAAAAGCATAAAAGAACCTGAAAATGTCATCTGACTGAGGACTGTCTGTATCCAATTTCATCTTACATTGTCGAATGCCTTTTCGGACTAATAATAATAATGCATAATTTTTAGTCATTTTGGGGTATAACTTGGCGTAATCCAAAGTCAGAAGAACTTTCCTAATGTTGGCAACAGCCAATCTATTTTTGATAAAGCCTGTTTGATGAGGGCCTATTAAGGAGGGTAATATTGTGGCCAAACGATCTGCCATTATTTTTGTGAGTAATTTAAGGTCTTGATTTAAAAGGTAGATAGGCCTGTATGACTCTGGTGATAGAGGATCTTTGCCTACTTTAGTTAGGACTTTGATGTGTGCATTATTTGCAGTGTCTAGAAGGTTTCCTGTTTGCAAGATGGTGTTGAAGATTTTTTGTAAAAGTGGGGCAGTTTCTGGGTAGAGTAATTTATAATATTCGGCGCTGAAGCCATCAGGGCATGGTGCTTTTTCATTTGAGAGTTGTTTTATGGTGTAACTTATTTCTTCTGAGGTTATCTCAGAGTTTAGGAAAGTTAAATCTGCCTCCAAGAGCTTAGGGAGGGCTGCTTCTGTTAGAAGCGACTGGAGTTTATGAGTGTCTAAGGGTGTAGAGGTGTCCTGATATAACTGGGAATAACATTTATGGAAAATAGCGTTTATTTGCTTCGGGTCATGAGTTAAGTGGCCCCCATTATCTTTTAGGATAGGAATATCTACTACCTGTCTGGAACCCCGGACCAGACCACTGAGCATTTTTCCCATATTATTTCCAAATTTATGGAATTTTAGTTTACTGTAGGAAGAGCTTAGTTTCTCCTTAAGTTTAACCGGTTCAGCGCCGCAGTGCCGAAAATCTCATGCATCCGAGCAACGTTCACCTCCCATTCATTCACCTATAACTTTTTTGCTACTTATCACAATAAATTGATCTATATCTTGTTTTTTCCGCCACTAATTAGGCTTTCTTTGGGTAGTACATTTTGCTAAGATTTATTTTTTTCTAAATCCATTTTAACAGGGAGATTAAGAAAGAAATGAAAAAAAAAATCATTATTTCTCAGTTTTTGGCCATTATAGTTTGAAATTAATATACGCTACTGTAATTAAAACTCATGTATTTTATTTGCCCATCTGTCCCGGTTATTACACCATTTAAACGATGTCCCTATCACAATTTATGGTGCTGATATTTCATTTAGAAATAAAGGTGCATTTTTTCAATTTGCGTCCATAACTATTTATAAGCTTATAATTTTAAATAATATAATAACATACTCTCTTGACGTGCATATTTAAAAAGTTCAGACCCTTGGGTAACTATTTATGTTGTTTTTGTTTTTTTTTATTGTATTTTGTTTTATTTATTTTTTTATAAAAAATGTATGTGGGTAATTTTTGGTGTGGGAGGGAAACTGCCTATTTTAAATGTAAAATATTATAATTTTTTAATTAAAAATGTATGTGGGTGCAGTTTACTATTTGGCCAAAAGATGGCCACAGTGAAAAAAGTCCTGGATGCGAACGATCTCACATCCAGGAACTAAAATTCAGAGGAGAAGTTTCCTGGGGGCAGAAATACCGTGCTCTCTGGATAGAAAGCGTCGGTATTTCTGCGGGGAAGTTAGATCGGTGAATGGGAATTATATTCCCATTCACTGATCGGGGGCTAGCAGCGGGCGGTGGGTGCGCGCGCGGGCGCGCGCCCGAACGCACGCACCGCGCAGGCAAAGCAGCAGTCCAGATAGGCCGAACCGGTTAAGCAAATTTTATAACTCTGATTTGGCGTATTGCCACTCTTTTCGATTGTTTTCTGAGGGGTGTGTTTGGCATTTAGTATTGGCTAGTCTCAATTTAGTTGCGCTTTCTAAATATTGTTGTTGGGCCTGTTTTTTTTTCCCTGATAAATATGAAATGATTTTTTCCCCCTCATTACAGGTTTGGATGCTTTCCAGAATAGGAAATGATGATTAGTATGTGCTTTATTGTCTGAAGAGTACTCCATCCACCATTGTTGCATTAAAGCTTTAAATTCATCATCTTCGTATAATTGGGTAGGAAACCACCATAGTATGTCACTACTTCTAGGTGTTGTTTTGAGAAGATCTATGAGGATTGGGGAGTAGTCAGAAATGACCATGTCGCATATGTCTGAATTTGTAATTCTGCCAAGAAGGGGTGGTGAGGTCAGGAAGTAATCGATCCTTGTCCAGGTATCATGAGGTGTAGAGTAAAAATTATACTGGCGATCATTTTCATTTTATATAGGGAATTAAAGCTTCTACTTTTTTTTTGCGTCCTGTCCTCTAATAATTTTAAAATTGAGTTGTAATCTCCTCCAACAATACACCTATTAGTAGCTGTAGTGATTATAAGATTACTTAGTGCCTGAAGAAATTTAAGGTTGTCATCATTTGGAGCATATATATTAAAAATGTCTAGGCTATCAGATGCTTGTTTTACTCTCATGACTTGAATCTAATATTTTTTGTGCGAGCCGTTTAGGTATATTAGCGTAATGACTCCAGCTTTCTTGTTTTGTGCGGGAGAACAATAAACTGCACCCACCCACTATTTTTTCAAATAATTCGCTTGTATTGCGTTTAAATGTGTCTCCTGGAGGAGAGCTACATCTGCTTTTAATTTTTTAAATGTCTCAGAACCATGGATCGTTTGGCCGAAGTATGTAATCCCTTAATATTCCAGGATATAATACGAATTGTCATGACGCGGTAATATGGAATATGGCGGATCAAAGTAGGGGAGACTCATGAAGTAACAGCAATTCGTGAGAACGCAATAGCAGACCAGTAGAGCAAGCAGTATTTTATAACCCACCCCCCAAAATACCAAAAACCCAACAGAAAAAAACAGTGTAACAGACTGGTAAAACTAGGCATATTAATGCAGAATATATTAAACACAGAAAGCTGACAATCAGCATATTTATCTGAACTTGTGACTCCACTTCTTCCCTGAGCTTATGTTTGAAAAATCCCCAGTATTTCTTATACTAGTAATGAAGAATTAGACGTAGAAACGTAGAATTGATCACCCACAAAAGTTTATTGCTAGACCCTGTTTGGACTGGAATGCCCTGCAAGTTTCTACCTTAACACATGCACTATCCGAGTGTATGGTTAGGGAAAAAAAATATATAGACACTGGGTCCTGATGGACAGTCCCTATGTAACTACAAAAACAGAGTTTGTCACCCTTATAAATAAAAACAGACTAATTAGTCAGATAGATTGCCCCTTAAGACATCTCTTAGTGTGGAGAGTACGTCATTATATGTTTCATAGATACTCGTGGAGGTCTTTGCTTATCCCCCACTCTGACGTCTTGTCAGAGTGGTGTAGCTATTCCACTTAAATTTGCTCACACACACGTAAATCCAGAGAACAGCTGTATAGCTACAACTCAGTCAATGTGTCCGATAGCACTAGACTTGCGTAGTATAGGTACACATACTGCTATTCTCTGTGGTAACTGAGGACATGAAAAGAGAAGAAAGAGGTGCTATATTACAAAGTGCTTGTATATGAGGTTTCTGACATGTTTCACCCTAACGGCTTTATCAAAGAAGTGCTATACATATATACAATTGCAAGAAAATACACCCCCCACCACCAAAATGTCCCCCAGCAACAGGCCCCAGTTAGAGCTGAAGCACCCTGTCAGGTGCGCACTTAAATACTAGGAGGATCAATGTTCCGCCCCATGGGCGGGTATCAAACACGTGTGCAGTATACTGCTTACATGGTAGACCTGTATAAGATACAAATAGTACCTATGGATAGCCGGCCCTGTGTCGAGCACTTTAGCGTTCTGTGGTGGGCTGGGTACTGGCAGGGAGGCACTTGCGTTGGACACCCACGTCACATCCGGATACGCCGTTGGAGCCGTCATCATAGACAGCGTTCTACGTAGCTGCGCCCACATTACCCTACCCAGGCTGCGCACGCAGCCCGACATCCTCCATAGCAACCGAGGACGCGGATACATAGCCGTGTAGGCGGTATCCAAGGATGCGGACGCGCATCACATGACCAGCGCGTCCGCCCATAGCCTGTGTTGCGTCCTAGCTGTCGCCATGGCGACCAATACATAACGATGCAGGTGCATCACATAGTGTGTGTCACACATACAGTGCATCATCACTGGGACAGCGCATTTTTGCTTCATGCCATCTCTGTCCCTCGCTGCCCACATCGTATGTATAGGTAGTCAAGGTAAACAAGGTAAACTCCCACGGGCATATAAGGATCATAGGCGGGTGCAACAATAGCCTCACACCCCATAACTCCATATATAAATCCATATATATAAGGGATCTAACCCCATGTGCTTGAGTTATTATCTGACCTCCAGATCTATCACTTTAGGGTCGCTGATGTATGCACATGCCATCATGCATCCTATCAGATATATCCCACGACCTATTATACTGGCGCGTCCCTCAATTAAAGCCGGGGGTATCAGTCACACTGGGGTCAATAAAGTGTACACATGCCATGGTGCATCCTGTCAGATGTATAACACGACCTTATATACTGGCATATCCCTTAATTGAGCAGGGGATATCACCTCTCACCCAATACAGATGTTATGCATATGATTAGTATAGTGGACATACATCTGGCCCTAAGGACTGACTCAAGGTACAGTCAAAGTTACATATATATCATTTGATCATTTATATAGAGTGTTACACAGATCATTACAAAAAACAGGCTAGGTTGAAATCCTCATTAAGCCCATTTGGTGCTATTGAGTCCAGACGGTATATCCACTGTGACTCGATTTGTGTCAGTTTCCTATCCAAGTTCCCTCCTCTTACACTTTTCTTCCAGTGTTGAACCCCCCAGAAACGGATATCAAATCTTGACTGGGGGTGCACAAGGTTCATATGCCTCGCTATAGCTGTGTCGTTTTTATGTTTGATATCACCTATGTGCTCCAGCACCCTTTCTTTGAGTGCCCTTGTGGTTTTACCAATGTACAGTAAATCACATTTACAGCTCGCCGCGTATACTACAGCTCTAGTGTCACATGTTATAAATGACCTGATTTCAAACACTCTCCCATTACGTGGAGCTGTGAAATTCTTTATTGTGGGCATGTATTTACATGCTTTACATTTCCCGCAGTGAAACGAGCCGTTGGGCTTAGTTGGTAGCCATGTGGTAACATGCATTGGAGTTTTTGAAAACGTGCTGTGGACTAGGATGTCCCTTAAGTTGGAGGCTCTCCTATATGTAACGGAGGGGTATGAAGGTAGAAACTTGGAAAGGTCCTTGTCCTTAGTAAGTATTGGCCAATAGTGCTTCACTATTTCAAATACAGTGTGGGAATGTTCCGTAAATGTACCCACCAATCGTGGTGGTGTTCGTTGCGGCCTACAAATGTCTTTGTCATTACTCTTAGTTCTGGGGGTGTTATCCAATGTTTGTTGTCTGGGGGTCCCCCTCGCCCGTCTATATGCCTTCTCTATCACATTATCCGGGAAACCTCTCTGTCTAAATCTGTTAGCCAGCACGGCACATTCCTGCTCAAATGTTTCATCACTCGAGCAATTTCTGCGCGCCCGAAGGAACTGTCCAATGGGGATACTAGTCCTCAGTGATCTGGGGTGGGAACTATCCCATTTCAACAGAGAGTTAGTGGCAGTAGGTTTACGAAATATGCATGTTTCAATCCTCCCATTACTGTCCTTTTTTATGGTTAGATCCAAAAAGTTGATATGTGTATCACTCACTTCATAAGTGAATCTCATGCCAATCTGGTTATTGTTCAGTATCGTCACAAAATCGACAAAAAGATCACGGGGTCCCTCCCACAGTATCACAATATCGTCTATAAATCTGCCCCAATAGGCTATGTGTGCTGTGTAAAATTCAAGATCTTCAACAAAGACCATGGTGTCCTCCCACCAGCCCAGGAACAGATTTGCATATGAGGGGGCACACGCCGTCCCCATCGCACTGCCCCTGAGCTGGTGGTAGGTCCGACCCCCAAACCAGAAGATGTTATGAGTGAGAATGAATGAAAGTAAACTCATGATGGTACAGTTATGTTCTCTCATATGCGTACCCCTTGTAACCAAAAAATGTTGTACTGCTTTGATGCCAAGGTCATGCTGGATGTTACTGTAAAGGGCCTCTACATCAATGCTAGCTAGTAAGGTGTCTGATGTTACCGTTAGATCCTGAAGTTTCATCAGTACATCCTTTGTGTCTTTCAAGTATGAGGGTAGAGTCTCAACAAATGGTCGGAGGAACCTGTCCACATATTGACTACTTACATCTGTCAGGCTTTCCCTTCCTGATACAATAGGTCTCCCTGGTGGTGGGGACCTTTCTTTGTGAATTTTTGGGAGGGCGTAAAATACTGCCATAACTGGATGTTCCGTGGATTTTTTGAGGCGTTCATAATCATCTGAGTCCAGTCCCCCACTTTCATATCTGCTTTTTAATAACCCCTGTAGTTCTATCTGATGGTCATTAAGGGGATTAGTTGGTAACCGTTTGTATTGTTGCTGGTCACCCAGCAACTCCATACACATGTGTTCATACATTGAAACGTCCATTACCACTATATTTCCCCCTTTATCAGCAGGTTTAATCACTATTTTATCATTTTTTCTCAGATCATCAAGGGCCTGTCTTTCTATATGATTCAGGTTATCATGAACCGGTTGGTGATATGTATCGACCTCAAGTTGTCTTAATGCACGTGTGACCATTTCTACGAAGGTACTGATCTGTGTGTATTGTGTGAGAGAGGGACAGAACAGGCTTTTATTCTTTTGACCACTAGGTGGTGCCATTTCTGATATGCCTTTATTGTTCTCACTGAGTAAATCTTCCAAGGCTTCGAAAGCTTCCTTCTCCCCTTTCCTGCTCTTTTTATCATTAGCGTCCTTAGACTCAAAAAGCTTGATCAAGGCTAGTTTACGTGCAAACAGGTTGATGTCTTTTACCCATTCGAAGGCATTGTATCTCGATGTGGGCACATACGACAGACCTTTAGATAATAGTGATAATTGTGTGGGGGATAGTGGACATGTGGATAAATTCACAATCCGCAAAGTACTGTCAGTTTCGCCCAGGGGTGGGCTTATGTTCACCACTGATGTTGTTGTTTGCCCCTTTTGTACCCTGTGTATCCCCATTTCTTTCTGTCCCGTAGACCCACTATTTGTTTTGTAGTCGGCATTGTATCTGTATTTACACATTGTGGGGTTGGTATCCCTGGCGGCTTGTCTAAAAAACCACCTTGTGGCTTGTTTGCGTTTGGAGGTCCCCTCGGGGGATGTGGTCTCGGGGTATATTTCTTTTTATTATTGTGTCTTTTGGGTTTGGGTCTATTGGGTAGTCCAGCAGAGGTGCTTGCTTCACTCTCTGACTGTGTTTCAGTATCAGAGGCACTTATTGGTGGATTGTTTTGTGCACCTTCTCCCCTGGGTTTCTCAGACCAAGTGTATATTTTATTATTTTTAAAGTCGAGACTGTCCCTTAAAAACTTCTTTTGCTTTCTAGCTTTGATATCCTCGGTATATGTTTCTATTTTTCTCTGGAGCTTATCTTCAAATTTCTCAAATTGGGGATGCCCTGACAATTCAAGCAGCACTTTTTGTTCGCTAAGCAGTTTTGTGCGTACTTTTTCAGAGTGTTTGAGTTCGTAGTCGTGCAGATATTTCATTTGTTCCAATGTCTGTTTCGTTTTTAACTCATCCCACCCCTTCATAAAATCAGTATCCTCAGTGTGTGAGTGGGGTTTCGTAAGAATACGCAAACCCCGTACTGTGATTTGTTCCTTCAAATAAACACTATAGCTCGCAACCTCCCAAGATGAACGTGTAAACTCTTTGTATGTTTTGAATATATCTTTAAATACAGGCTCTACATCAGTATCTGCACTGTATGTTTCATCATCATCCTCCACTTGATTGTTAGTGAAGGCATCCCTTGCTGCATTAGTTAGGGATTCAATGGTGGGCAGACCTTCTGATAAGTAGGCCATACCCAATAAATCGGTGCTCGGACCACCTCTCTCTACAATAACACATGCACTATCCGAGTGTATGGTTAGGGAAAAAAAATATATAGACACTGGGTCCTGATGGACAGTCCCTATGTAACTACAAAAACAGAGTTTGTCACCCTTATAAATAAAAACAGACTAATTAGTCAGATAGATTGCCCCTTAAGACATCTCTTAGTGTGGAGAGTACGTCATTATATGTTTCATAGATACTCGTGGAGGTCTTTGCTTATCCCCCACTCTGACGTCTTGTCAGAGTGGTGTAGCTATTCCACTTAAATTTGCTCACACACACGTAAATCCAGAGAACAGCTGTATAGCTACAACTCAGTCAATGTGTCCGATAGCACTAGACTTGCGTAGTATAGGTACACATACTGCTATTCTCTGTGGTAACTGAGGACATGAAAAGAGAAGAAAGAGGTGCTATATTACAAAGTGCTTGTATATGAGGTTTCTGACATGTTTCACCCTAACGGCTTTATCAAAGAAGTGCTATACATATATACAATTGCAAGAAAATACACCCCCCACCACCAAAATGTCCCCCAGCAACAGGCCCCAGTTAGAGCTGAAGCACCCTGTCAGGTGCGCACTTAAATACTAGGAGGATCAATGTTCCGCCCCATGGGCGGGTATCAAACACGTGTGCAGTATACTGCTTACATGGTAGACCTGTATAAGATACAAATAGTACCTATGGATAGCCGGCCCTGTGTCGAGCACTTTAGCGTTCTGTGGTGGGCTGGGTACTGGCAGGGAGGCACTTGCGTTGGACACCCACGTCACATCCGGATACGCCGTTGGAGCCGTCATCATAGACAGCGTTCTACGTAGCTGCGCCCACATTACCCTACCCAGGCTGCGCACGCAGCCCGACATCCTCCATAGCAACCGAGGACGCGGATACATAGCCGTGTAGGCGGTATCCAAGGATGCGGACGCGCATCACATGACCAGCGCGTCCGCCCATAGCCTGTGTTGCGTCCTAGCTGTCGCCATGGCGACCAATACATAACGATGCAGGTGCATCACATAGTGTGTGTCACACATACAGTGCATCATCACTGGGACAGCGCATTTTTGCTTCATGCCATCTCTGTCCCTCGCTGCCCACATCGTATGTATAGGTAGTCAAGGTAAACAAGGTAAACTCCCACGGGCATATAAGGATCATAGGCGGGTGCAACAATAGCCTCACACCCCATAACTCCATATATAAATCCATATATATAAGGGATCTAACCCCATGTGCTTGAGTTATTATCTGACCTCCAGATCTATCACTTTAGGGTCGCTGATGTATGCACATGCCATCATGCATCCTATCAGATATATCCCACGACCTATTATACTGGCGCGTCCCTCAATTAAAGCCGGGGGTATCAGTCACACTGGGGTCAATAAAGTGTACACATGCCATGGTGCATCCTGTCAGATGTATAACACGACCTTATATACTGGCATATCCCTTAATTGAGCAGGGGATATCACCTCTCACCCAATACAGATGTTATGCATATGATTAGTATAGTGGACATACATCTGGCCCTAAGGACTGACTCAAGGTACAGTCAAAGTTACATATATATCATTTGATCATTTATATAGAGTGTTACACAGATCATTACAAAAAACAGGCTAGGTTGAAATCCTCATTAAGCCCATTTGGTGCTATTGAGTCCAGACGGTATATCCACTGTGACTCGATTTGTGTCAGTTTCCTATCCAAGTTCCCTCCTCTTACACTTTTCTTCCAGTGTTGAACCCCCCAGAAACGGATATCAAATCTTGACTGGGGGTGCACAAGGTTCATATGCCTCGCTATAGCTGTGTCGTTTTTATGTTTGATATCACCTATGTGCTCCAGCACCCTTTCTTTGAGTGCCCTTGTGGTTTTACCAATGTACAGTAAATCACATTTACAGCTCGCCGCGTATACTACAGCTCTAGTGTCACATGTTATAAATGACCTGATTTCAAACACTCTCCCATTACGTGGAGCTGTGAAATTCTTTATTGTGGGCATGTATTTACATGCTTTACATTTCCCGCAGTGAAACGAGCCGTTGGGCTTAGTTGGTAGCCATGTGGTAACATGCATTGGAGTTTTTGAAAACGTGCTGTGGACTAGGATGTCCCTTAAGTTGGAGGCTCTCCTATATGTAACGGAGGGGTATGAAGGTAGAAACTTGGAAAGGTCCTTGTCCTTAGTAAGTATTGGCCAATAGTGCTTCACTATTTCAAATACAGTGTGGGAATGTTCCGTAAATGTACCCACCAATCGTGGTGGTGTTCGTTGCGGCCTACAAATGTCTTTGTCATTACTCTTAGTTCTGGGGGTGTTATCCAATGTTTGTTGTCTGGGGGTCCCCCTCGCCCGTCTATATGCCTTCTCTATCACATTATCCGGGAAACCTCTCTGTCTAAATCTGTTAGCCAGCACGGCACATTCCTGCTCAAATGTTTCATCACTCGAGCAATTTCTGCGCGCCCGAAGGAACTGTCCAATGGGGATACTAGTCCTCAGTGATCTGGGGTGGGAACTATCCCATTTCAACAGAGAGTTAGTGGCAGTAGGTTTACGAAATATGCATGTTTCAATCCTCCCATTACTGTCCTTTTTTATGGTTAGATCCAAAAAGTTGATATGTGTATCACTCACTTCATAAGTGAATCTCATGCCAATCTGGTTATTGTTCAGTATCGTCACAAAATCGACAAAAAGATCACGGGGTCCCTCCCACAGTATCACAATATCGTCTATAAATCTGCCCCAATAGGCTATGTGTGCTGTGTAAAATTCAAGATCTTCAACAAAGACCATGGTGTCCTCCCACCAGCCCAGGAACAGATTTGCATATGAGGGGGCACACGCCGTCCCCATCGCACTGCCCCTGAGCTGGTGGTAGGTCCGACCCCCAAACCAGAAGATGTTATGAGTGAGAATGAATGAAAGTAAACTCATGATGGTACAGTTATGTTCTCTCATATGCGTACCCCTTGTAACCAAAAAATGTTGTACTGCTTTGATGCCAAGGTCATGCTGGATGTTACTGTAAAGGGCCTCTACATCAATGCTAGCTAGTAAGGTGTCTGATGTTACCGTTAGATCCTGAAGTTTCATCAGTACATCCTTTGTGTCTTTCAAGTATGAGGGTAGAGTCTCAACAAATGGTCGGAGGAACCTGTCCACATATTGACTACTTACATCTGTCAGGCTTTCCCTTCCTGATACAATAGGTCTCCCTGGTGGTGGGGACCTTTCTTTGTGAATTTTTGGGAGGGCGTAAAATACTGCCATAACTGGATGTTCCGTGGATCATATGCATAACATCTGTATTGGGTGAGAGGTGATATCCCCTGCTCAATTAAGGGATATGCCAGTATATAAGGTCGTGTTATACATCTGACAGGATGCACCATGGCATGTGTACACTTTATTGACCCCAGTGTGACTGATACCCCCGGCTTTAATTGAGGGACGCGCCAGTATAATAGGTCGTGGGATATATCTGATAGGATGCATGATGGCATGTGCATACATCAGCGACCCTAAAGTGATAGATCTGGAGGTCAGATAATAACTCAAGCACATGGGGTTAGATCCCTTATATATATGGATTTATATATGGAGTTATGGGGTGTGAGGCTATTGTTGCACCCGCCTATGATCCTTATATGCCCGTGGGAGTTTACCTTGTTTACCTTGACTACCTATACATACGATGTGGGCAGCGAGGGACAGAGATGGCATGAAGCAAAAATGCGCTGTCCCAGTGATGATGCACTGTATGTGTGACACACACTATGTGATGCACCTGCATCGTTATGTATTGGTCGCCATGGCGACAGCTAGGACGCAACACAGGCTATGGGCGGACGCGCTGGTCATGTGATGCGCGTCCGCATCCTTGGATACCGCCTACACGGCTATGTATCCGCGTCCTCGGTTGCTATGGAGGATGTCGGGCTGCGTGCGCAGCCTGGGTAGGGTAATGTGGGCGCAGCTACGTAGAACGCTGTCTATGATGACGGCTCCAACGGCGTATCCGGATGTGACGTGGGTGTCCAACGCAAGTGCCTCCCTGCCAGTACCCAGCCCACCACAGAACGCTAAAGTGCTCGACACAGGGCCGGCTATCCATAGGTACTATTTGTATCTTATACAGGTCTACCATGTAAGCAGTATACTGCACACGTGTTTGATACCCGCCCATGGGGCGGAACATTGATCCTCCTAGTATTTAAGTGCGCACCTGACAGGGTGCTTCAGCTCTAACTGGGGCCTGTTGCTGGGGGACATTTTGGTGGTGGGGGGTGTATTTTCTTGCAATTGTATATATGTATAGCACTTCTTTGATAAAGCCGTTAGGGTGAAACATGTCAGAAACCTCATATACAAGCACTTTGTAATATAGCACCTCTTTCTTCTCTTTTCATGTCCTCAGTTACCACAGAGAATAGCAGTATGTGTACCTATACTACGCAAGTCTAGTGCTATCGGACACATTGACTGAGTTGTAGCTATACAGCTGTTCTCTGGATTTACGTGTGTGTGAGCAAATTTAAGTGGAATAGCTACACCACTCTGACAAGACGTCAGAGTGGGGGATAAGCAAAGACCTCCACGAGTATCTATGAAACATATAATGACGTACTCTCCACACTAAGAGATGTCTTAAGGGGCAATCTATCTGACTAATTAGTCTGTTTTTATTTATAAGGGTGACAAACTCTGTTTTTGTAGTTACATAGGGACTGTCCATCAGGACCCAGTGTCTATAAGTTTCTACCTTCCCTGGACCCAGAAGCAACACATTTTACAGGCCATATGAACTGCATCTGGAAATTGGAAACAAAAATTCAAATACGATTGTGTTTAAAAATACTTTACCAGAGAGGTCTAAAGACCCCTTAGGTATTTATTTTACAGCCCAAAAGTATGACTTTTTCCCTGACCTGTGCCTTTTATAGCAGTAGGTAGCAGAAGAACATTGCACCATGTTAGCAATAATAAAAAGCAAGAAGTTTTCAATCAGAATGATGCCATTTACTGGCTAACTTTCTAATAGTAAACTTTCAGTCTATTAGACCTTCTTAAGACTCTACACAAGATGTAGCCTACACTACTCGATTTTACCATTAATATACAGCATATTTGATCACTGTGGTAGAATCTGCTGAGAAATCGATAGCGCAAACATTGCACGATCAATCAATTCAATCCAAAATCCATCAATAAAAAATATTAACATAAGGGTTGGTGTTCAGCTTTGGGTTCCTTACAAATACAACTCAAATGACGACCATTTGAGCTGAAACAGAAAGATCGAAAAATTGCCAACTTGAAGCGTACTGTGTGTTTTGCAGGTAGGGCACAGTTTCCCATAATGTCCTTGCTCTCACATGCTGATCTGCAGTGGTGCTCACCGCCAGGTCGTGATCACGCTTATGCGTGGATTCACGACCATTTTGAAGCATTCCGCCTCGGACACGAAAATCCGTGAATAGATTTTCAACCACGAAAATCTACTTCGGCTTCGCGTGAATGCGGACAGAAATCCGCATTCACGCTCGTGAAACCCGGTGCTGAAGTCGTGGTTTGCGGAAATGCGTCAAACTATGCGGAAGTGACACATTGCAGGCCAATCAGAGTGCCCCAGCCAGGCCCTAGCAACCAATCACAGGAGGGGAGCTATGCCCTCCCCTCCTGAATATAAAGCGGCGGCCATGATGTAAAAGCTCTGTCCTTGCTAGACTGTGGTGCTGAGAGGATTATCTCCAGGCCATTGTTGTTTGAGCAAGTGCATTTATTGTGTTAAAAACAAAGCGTTTTTTTTGCTAACACTGCTCTTATACTGTACACAGTTAGCTAGTCAGTGAGTGATTGCTGTAGTTAGTTGTAGTCAGTGTAGTGTAGTGGGAGTGTGGGAGTCTAGTGATTATTTAACTGTGTGTAGTGCTGTGCAGGCAGGTTCAGTGCTGCAGTGTAGTGGGAGTGGGGATTATCTGTGTGTAGAGTGCAGGCAGGCAGGTTAGTGCAGCTGCAGTGTTCACTTGTATATTCCAGTGACAGTTATACACTTGTACTATTTGCAGGCAGCCAGTCACACCGTCGGCGCCGCCACTCTCTGCCAGCGCTGTTCATTCATTCTGTCAGTGACCTTGTGCCGTGCCCAGTGCCCACTGCTCGCTCGCTGGCATATGAGCATCTCATTACACAGTGTGACATCCTTGTGTGCCCCCTGCATCCTTCAGTGACCTAGTTGTATATCCAGTGCCCACTGCTGTGCCCATTGCATCCTTCAGTGACCTTGTACTGTGGCCACTGCATCCTTCAGTGACCTTGTACTGTGCCCACTGCATCCTTCAGTGACCTAGTTGTATATCCAGTGCCCACTGCTGTGCCCAGTGCATCCTTCAGTGACCTTGTACTGTGGCCACTGCATCCTTCAGTGACCTAGTTGTATATCCAGTGCCCACTGCTGTGCCCACTGCATCCTTCAGTGACCTTGTACTGTGCCCACTGCATCCTTCAGTGACCTTGTACTGTGCCCACTGCATCCTTCAGTGACCTAGTTGTATATCCAGTGCCCACTGCTGTGCCCACTGCATCCTTCAGTGACCTTGTACTGTGGCCACTGCATCCTTCAGTGACCTAGTTGTATATCCAGTGGCCACTGCTGTGCCCACTGCATCCTTCAGTGACCTTGTACTGTGCCCACTGCATCCTTCAGTGACCTTGTACTGTGCCCACTGCATCCAGTGATTCATTACTAGCAACATGTCTGGCAGGGTTTCGCGGGGTGAGAGGAAAGGGAGTTCAATTGCCTCAGCCACTTCTGGGACTGCTCCACGTCCAGGGAGAGGACGCCCAGCTGTACGTGGTCGTGATGCAGCAGAAAGGGGGGCAGCAAAGCCTGGGCCGAGTCAGCGGACGCCATTGTCCAAATATTTTAAAGTTTCTGGTCCCCGTGTGGTGGTTGAGCAAATGGAACCTGACGTACTCATGGACATCATGACTTCCTCCCAGACCTCTACTGTGAGCACCACTCCAAGCAGTAGCAGCAGCAGCCAACATCCCACGCTTGTTGTAACATCCACCCCAGCACCCACTGGTCAGCAGCCCTCCCAGGATGACAGAGTTCTGTCCCTCAGTCCGGCATCTGGGAACCTGCTGATGCAAGAAGCTCAGGACTTACTGGGGACTGATGTGGCAGAGATTGAGATCGGGCCACAATCACAAGCGTTGTTGAGTTCTGGTGATGAAGAAGAGGGGTCTGTGTCTGGGGATGTAGGGACAGAAGAGGAGGCGGGGGAGTCAGAGGAAGAGCTGGATTATGATGATGCTGCTGATGATGACGACGTTGTGGACCCTAACTATGTGCAGCCTGCTGAGTCCGTGGAAGAATGGTCAGAGGCAGAGCAGGATGACGAGTCACCTCGGCCTAGGCAAGGATATCGCCATATGTCAGGCAGGGGCAGGGGCATCGGCAGCAGTGGGCGTGGAGGAAGTAGACAGGACACTGCTTCAGCCGGCACCACCACCATGCAACCCCCGGCAACTACTACCACACATTGCTCCTCTGCACCCTCTGCTAGTGGGGACCGCAGTAAATTAAAGTCACCAGTGTGGGATTGCTTTGAGGAATGTACTGATGACAAAAGGTATGCGGTGTGCAGGTTATGCAGCAAAAGATTGAGCCGTGGGAAAAGTCTGAGCAAGATGGGTACCTCATCCCTCCAGGGCCACCTGAGAAGCCGCCACTGCCGCGAGTATGCGGACTTTAACCACTTGAGGACCTAGGGCTTTCTACCCCTTAAGGACCGGTCACTTTTTTTCCATTCAGACCACTGCAGCTTTCACGGTTTATTGCTCGCTCATACAACCTACCACCTAAATGAATTTTGGCTCCTTTTCTTGTCACTAATAAAGCTTTCTTTTGGTGCTATTTAATTGCTCCTGCGATTTTTACTTTTTATTATATTCATCAAAAAAGACATGAATTTTGGCAAAAAAATTATTTTTTTAACTTTCTGTGCTGACAGTTTTCAAATAAAGTAAAATTTCTGTATACATGCAGCGCGAAAAATGTGGACAAACATGTTTTTGATTAAAAAAAACCCATTCAGCGTATATTTATTTGTTTGGGTAAAAGTTATGGCGTTTACAAACTATGGTGCAAAAAGTGAATTTTCCCATTTTCAAGCATCTATGACTTTTCTGACCCCCTGTCATGTTTCATGAGGGGCTAGAATTCCAGGATAGTATAAATACCCCCCAAATGACCCCATTTTAGAAAGAAGACATCCCAAAGTATTCACTGAGAGGCATAGTGAGTTCATAGAAGATATTATTTTTTGTCACAAGTAAGCGGAAAATGACACTTTGTGAGAAAAAAAAAAAAAAAAGTTTCCATTTCTTCTAACTTGCACCAAAAAAAAAATGAAATCTGCCACAGACTCACCATACCCCTCTCTGAATACCTTGAAGGGTCTACTTTCCAAAATAAGGGTCATTTGTGGGGTGTGTTTACTGTCCTGACATTTTGGGGGTGCTAAATTGTAAGCACCCCTGTAAAGCCTAAAGGTGCTCATTGCACTTTGGACCCCTTAGCGCAGTTAGGCTGCAAAAAAAAGCCACACATGTGGTATTGCCGTACTCAGGAGAAGTAGTATAATGTGTTTTGGGGTGTATTTTTACACATACCCATGCTGGGTGGGAGAAATATCTCTGTAAATGACAATTTGTTAATTTTTTTTACACACAATTGTCCATTTACAGAGATATTTCTCCCACTCAGCATGGGTATGTGTAAAAATACACCACAAAACACATTATACTACTTCTCCTGAGTACGGCGATACCACATGTGTGGCACTTTTTTGCACCCTAACTGCGCTAAAGGGCCCAAAGTCCAATGAGTACCTTTAGGATTTCACAGGTCATTTTGAGAAATTTCGTTTCAAGACTACTCCTCACGGTTTAGGGCCCCTAAAATGCCAGGGCAGTATAGGAACCCCACAAATGACCCCATTTTAGAAAGAAGACACCCCAAGGTATTCCGTTAGGAGTATGGTGAGTTCATAGAAGATTTTTTTTTTTGTCAAAAGTTAGCGGAAAATTGATTTTTATTGTTTTTTTCACAAAGTGTCATTTTCCACTAACTTGTGACAAAAAATAAAATCTTCTATGAACTCACCATACTCCTAACGGAATAACTTGGGGTGTCTTCTTTCTAAAATGGGGTCATTTGTGGGGTTCCTATACTGTCCTGGCATTTTAGGGGCCCTAAACCGTGAGGAGTAGTCTGGAAACGAAATTCCGCAAAATGACCTGTGAAATCCTAAAGGTGCTCATTGGACTTTTGGCCCTTTAGCGCAGTTAGGGTGCAAAAAAGTGCCACACATGTGGTATCGCCGTACTCGGGAGAAGTAGTACAATGTGTTTTGGGGTGTATTTTTACACATACCCATGCTGGGTGGGAGAAATAACTCTGTAAATATACAATTGTGTGTAAAAAAATCAAAAGATTGTCATTTACAGAGGTATTTCTCCCACCCAGCATGGGTATGTGTAAAAATACACCCCAAAACACATTGTACTACTTCTCCCGAGTACGGCAATACCACATGTGTGGCACTTTTTTGCACCCTAACTGCGCTAAAGGGCCCAAAGTACAATGAGTACCTTTAGGATTTCACAGGTCATTTTGCGGAATTTGATTTCCAGACTACTCGTCACGGTTTAGGGCCCCTAAAATGCCAGGGCAGTATAGGAACCCCACAAATGACCACATTTTAGAAAGAAGACACCCCAAGGTATTCCGTTAGGAGTATGGTGAGTTCATAGAAGATTTTTTTTTTTGTCAAAAGTTAGCGGAAAATGGATTTTTATTGTTTTTTCACAAAGTGTCATTTTCCACTAACTTGTGGCAAAAAATAAAATCTTCTATGAACTCACCATACTCCTAACGGAATACCTTGGGGTGTCTTCTTTCTAAAATGGGGTCACTTGTGGGGTTCCTATACTGCCCTGGCACTTTAGGGGCCCTAAACCGTGAGGAGTAGTCTGGAAATCAAATTCCGCAAAATGACCTGTGAAAACCTAAAGGTACTTATTGGACTTTGGGCCCTTTAGCGCAGTTAGGGTGCAAAAAAGTGCCACACATGTGGTATCGCCATACTCGGGAGAAGTAGTACAATGTGTTTTGGGGTGTATTTTTACACATACCCATGCTGGGTGGGAGAAATAACTCTGTAAATGGACAATTGTGTGTAAAAAAATCAAAAGATTGTCATTTACAAAGGTATTTCTCCCACCCAGCATGGGTATGTGTAAAAATACACCCCGAAACACATTATACTACTCCTCCCGAGTACGGCGGTACCACATGTGTGGCACTTTTTTGCACCCTAACTGCGCTAAGGGGCCCAGAGTCCAATGAGTACCTTTAGGCTTTACAGGGGTGCTCACAATTTAGCACCCTGCCCACTTGCCAGGACAGTTAACAAACCCCACAAATGACCCCATTTTGGAAAGAATACACAACAAGGTATTCCATGAGGGTAATGGTAAGGTCATTGAAAATTTTATTTTTTGTCACAAGTAAACGGAAAATGACACTTTGTTAAAAAAAAAAATAAAAAAAAAATTCTGCTAACTTGTGACAAAAACTAAAATCTTTTATGAACTCACCGTGCACCTCACATAATACTTTAGGGTGTCCTCTTTCCAAAATGGGGTCATTTGTGGAGTCTGTCCTGGCATTTTAGGGTCTCTGCAATCATTACATGTATGGCCAGTATTAGGAGTTTCTGCTATCCTCCTTATATTGGGTATACAAGTAATGCACTCTGGGCTGAAAGGAAAAATGAACGGCAAACATACCTTGCTCCACATCAATGGCAGATCTTCCTCCACATCAATGGCAGTGATAACCTCAGGAGAGAGACACCCCATGCCACCCTGCACTCAGGGTGAGCCACCAACTTATGTGACTGGGCCTCAGAACTTTAGTATACAGCATTATGCCTGTAGGATACAGCAATATGCCTGCCAACAGAGATGACTCTGTGTGGCATTAAAGCATCATCATAGGCCCAAATCACATATAAACCGGGGGTGTCCACACTCAAGGGAAATTCAAACATGCCGTCTTATATCGCCAACCCAGGACAGATCAGCAATATCAAGCATGGAAACCGATCCTTCTTGCCACTTTTATGCTTACCCGTTTGGTTTTCAAGCTTACCTCTCCTCTCCCTGCGACAATGTGCGAAAGACCACTGAGTGTGTGCCTACTCCTGTGTCTGGAGTTCCCTAGGTTCTAATAGTGTACCTGCTCGTGGTACCTCTCAAAACACGGCCCTACGCATAGGCCAGGCTGTTCAGGACAGCGGGGACAATAAAAATTGGTGTCATTCCTTCTTCCAGTCCTGCTGCAGACACGACAACGTTTTCTTCGGATGCGTTGACCTGGGGCACACGGAATCTGATAGGCGTAATGCCTACCATGCAGTCGGCTAGTTGCATCTGGGGGGGGGGGGGGGGGGGCTGGCACCTCCTGGATACAGGATGTCCAGAATGATCTGTTCCTGAAATTGGAGGAAAGATCCAGTTCTCCCAGCCTTACTGTAGAGAACAAAGCTGTTGTAAACTGCCAATTGAATCAGATAAAAAGACACTTTCTTATACCAGCGTCTTGTTTTCCAGGTAATTAAATAGGGCGCTAACCTCTGGTCATTGAAGTCCACCCCTCCCATGTTGACATTATATTCGTGGACGACAAGGGGCTTTACAATGACCTTAGTTGCCCGTTGAATTTGGACTGTCGTGTCTGTGTGAATGGTGGACAGAAAGTAAACGTCCCTCTTGTCCCTCCATTTCACCGCGAGCAGGTCTTCAGTACGCAAGGCGGCCCTCTGCCCCCGTTGAAGTCTGGTGGTAACGAGCCGTTGGGGGAAGCCCTGGCGACTAGGCCGCGCAGTGCCACAGCATCGGATTCCTTCTAACTTTAAGTGCTGAAAGAGGGCCACACTTGTGTAATAATTGTCCACAAAAAGATGGTACCCCTTCCGGAACAAGGGTGACACCAAGTCCCACACAACCTTTCCACTGCTCCCCAGGTAGTCAGGGCATCCGACCGGCTCCAATTTTGAGTCTTTTCCCTCATAGACCCTAAAACGACATGTATAGCCTGTGGCCCTTTCACAGAGCTTATACAGTTTCACCCCATACCGGGCGCGCTTGCTTGGGATGTACTGTTTGATGCCAAGGCGCCCGGTAAAGCGTAAGAGGGACTCGTCTACGCAGATGTTCTGTTTAGGGATATAAGCATCTGCAAATGTTGAGGACAGGTGGTCTATGAGGGGCCGAATTTTGTGGAGCCGGTCATAAGCAGGGTCTCCCCTTTCATGACAGGTTTTGTCGTCGTTGAAGTGCAGGAAGCGCAGGATGGACTCAAATCGTGTCCTGGACATGGCAGCAGGGTACAAGGGAACATGATGTACTGGGTTCGTAGACCAATACGCCCGCAATACATTCTGTTTCATTAGTCCCAAGTGAAGGATAAGGGCCAAAAAGATTTTAATGTCGGAAACTTGGACTGGTTTCCACCCGAAAGGCTGGGCATACATGCTCTCCGGGTGCTCGGTGATGAATTGTGTGGCTTTACGGTTGGTCTCAACCACAATTAAGTCCAAGAGAACCTGGGTGATGAACAGCTGCAAAAAGTCTAGGGCCGTTCCTAGATGAGCTGTCGCCACCTGGACTCCAGACTGGGCAGTGAAAGGGGGCACTACGGGTGCGGCGGAATCAGGGGATTGCCAATCTGGTTGTGCCAGCACCTCTGGGAGTCTATGGGTACTACGGGCCCGTCTTCTTCTTGGTAGCTGCGACGGGGGTACTACTGCACTTGCCACCGTACCAGTTTCGACTTCCATGCTGACGCTCACCACTTCGCCAGGGTCTACAGAAGTACTGGTACCAAGTGGCGGGAAGTGGGGTCTCAGAGGCAATCAAACAATCACGGGACAATCGAAGCCGATCACGGGACAATCAAATACAATCGCAGCACAATCGAATACAAGCGCAGCACAATCAAATCTGATGCACTCGGAAGGTGATGGGGGGTGGTGGTGGGGTGGGGGTTGGTGGGAAGTGGGGTCTCAGGGGCAATCAAACAATCACGGGACAATCGAAGCCAATCACGGGACAATCAAATACAATCGCAGCACAATCGAATACAAGCGCAGCACAATCAAATCTGATGCACTCGGAAGGTGATGGGGGGTGGGGGTGGTGGTGGGGTGGGGGTTGGTGGGAAGTGGGGTCTCAGAGGCAATCAAACAATCACGGGACAATCGAAGCAGATCACGGGACAATCAAATACAATCGCAGCACAATCGAATACAAGCGCAGCACAATCGAATACAAGCGCAGCACAGTCAAATACAATGCACTTGGACGGTGATTAGGGGGGGGTCTGAGGGCGATTTGAGGGGGTGGGGGGTTGATCAGGAGCCCGCACGGGGCAGACTGAGTCCTGATCTGATGAGAGGCAGACACAGGGGGTTACTGATCGCAGATCAGTTAGTGATCGCTGGGGAGGACAGATGTAAACAAAGAGCAGGGGATGTAATCAGGAGGGGGGTATGAGGGCAATCGAGGGCCTGGGCAGGTGATCGGTTACCCCCGCGGGGCAGTTAGGGTCTGCTCTGATGGGTGGGGGTGCTGAGGGGTGATGGACAGGTGATAGACAGGTGATCAGAGGGGGATCAGAGGGGGATCAGGGGGTAAGGTAGCTGTATACAGATGTATACAGTATACAGGGGGGTAGTCTGGGATGGGGTCTGGGGGTGATCTAAAGGTAGGGGGGGGGATCAGGGGTGACTAGGAGGCAGTTAGGGACCTAAACTAAGGGGCAGCGTCGCTAGTTAGTGGCAGGTGGGGGGGGTGGGGGTTTTGCAGGGGTGCAAGGGTGCTAGGCAGGGGTCTGCTGGGGTGATCAGGGGGGGTATGAGGCCTGGGGTTGGTGATCAGGGGGGCTGTTAGGCAAAAAACGCTGTGTGTGCTCTACTTACAAAGTGCTTCCTCCTCGCTAGTGGTCTCTGCAACAATGAGACCACGAGGCGAGGAGGAAGCACGTATAAGGCACTTTGTTTACCTAACAAAGTGCCTTATACATCCTGATTGGGCAGCTATGCGGATTCCTCCGCTCGCCGGCTCTGCTAAGTGGCCGGCGAGCGGAGACAAAATGCCCAAGTAACGATCCCGGGCGGAGGATCGCGTCACTGATGACGCGATCGCTCCGCCCATGCCCCTACAAGGACTGCCGCCAATTGTCAATACGGCGGTCCTTGCGGGGTGCACTTCCCGGCCGCCAATTGTCAATACCGCGGTCGGGAAGTGGTTAAGAGGAAGCAGGCACTGCTGGCAGGGGTTCCTGAGAGCAGAAGGCCCACCAGCGCAGCAGCATCCTCCCTCCCTCAGAGTCGTGAATCCCCCACAGCAGCAGCAGTAGTAGCACGCAAGCGCTCTTCCACCTCGGCTGCTCAGGACACAGACATTGAGGCTGGCAGCCAGTGTTCGTCTCTCTCCTCTGTCTCCCCTGCATCCCAGCGTCGTCAGACCCTGCTGAGCGACACCTTTCAGGGTCTGACCAAGCCTCTGCCTCCAAGCCACAGGCGGATCCGCAAACTAAATGGCTTGCTGGCCCGGGCCATGGCATCACAGCTGCTTCCCTACTCCCTGGTGCAGGAGGGGAGCGCCATGCGGACGCTGCTCCAATTTGGCATCCCCGAGTGGCAAGTCCCCAGTCGCCACTATTTCAGCAGGAGCGCGATCCCAGCACTCCACAAGTTTGCGGTGGAAAACGTGGCCCGTTCCCTGGACTACTCTGTGGGCAAGCGGGTCCACGTGACCATGGACTCGTGGAGTAGCAGATTTGGGACAGGTCGCTACCTGTCCTTTACGGCCCACTGGGTGACACTGATGGAAGGGAGGGAGGACAAGAGCGCATCAGCCCAGCTAGTGGTGCCACCACGCGGGATCAGGGGAGATGCAGAAGGGTCCTGTCACGACACTCCCTCAGCACCCGGAAAGCAAGCCCGCCTCGGCAGCAGCAGCGCCAAGCCTCGGCACTGCCAAGCCCTTTTAAAATTGGTGACCCTGGGGAAGGAGAGGCTTACGGCCACCAACGTCCTGGCCGCCCTCAGGAAGCAGGAGCGGAGGTGGCTGACCCCCAGAGGCCTGGAAGTGGGGTATGTGGCAGCCGATAACGGGGCCAACCTGGTGGCAGCAGTGCAGCAGGGAAACCTCCAGCACATCCCCTGCTTGGCCCACGTGCTCAATCTTGTGGTGCAGCGCTTCTTGCGCACCTACCAGGGGATGAGCGAGCTGCTGCAGGATGCCCGGGCGGTGGTACGCTTTTTCCGCCTGTCAGCCACTGCCTCTGCACTCTTGTCCACCTTACAGCAGCAGTATGGAAGGCCACAACACCGGATGATCATCGACATGCCAGTTCGCTGGAATTCGACTCTGGCCATGTTGGAGCGGCTGTGTCAGCACAGGCTGGCTCTTAGGGCCTACATGCTAGACCCAAGTGTCCCCAGCAACCAGCAAGTCCCCATGATTACTGCCACTCAGTGGACACTGATGCAGCAAGTATGCCTGGTGCTGAGTACCTTCCTGGAGGCAACCAAGATGGTCAGTGAGGAGCGGGCCTCTGTGTGCCAGTGGGTGCCCTTGGTTTGTCTACTGGAGCAGGCAATGGACAATTTAATTGAGCGTGGGGATGAAGCCCTGAGGCAGTTGGAAGAACAGGAGCAGATGGCAGCACAGTCCAGCTCAGAGGAGGGCTCACAGCAGGTAGTGGAAGAGTTGGAGGTCCCTAACCTGAATGAGGAGGAGGAGGAGGAGCAGAGTGCAGCAGGCGTTGTACGTGGATGGCGGTTTGAGGAGGACAACGACATGGCACAGGAAGAGGACATAGTGCATAAGCAAACTGCGCCTGCCCTGGTGAATCTGATTCGTTGAGTATTCGCTACCACAAGTCCATTAAAGATCTGTTGAAAAAGATGTGACAGCGCTCCTCTTCTTAATAGCTAAATATCTGTAATGAACAAATTCCACATAGTGCATTACCAACAGTACAGCTGTTTTGCATGCAAAAAACACCCAGTGAACTTCCGTGCTCTGTGTTTCACTCCTTGTGACATCCACTCCCTATAATGCAGCCGCTCACCGGATAAAAGCCACCTCAAACTCCAGGTGGATCTAGCGCTTTGCCACACGGCAACAGAATCCACAGCTCCAGTCTGTCACTTGTATAAAACTCCAGTTTATTCCATACAGAACATGTAAAAACAAATAATAGCACATAGCATAATACTGTTTATATGCACTCCCTGGCCTGCGCACTTCAACTCACTTAGTTTCACAGGTTAAAGCGCATATCGGGCTCCTTAGCCCAGCAATATCTCTCTCTCACCGCGGTGTCGGCGTCCCGTACTCCCGCTTTCCGAGGTATGCCGGCGCTCAGTCTCCGGAGAGGAGGACAGGCATGCGTTATGGGACAATGGCGAGGACGAGGAAGATCTTGCTGGCAGGGCCCACTTGTTTCCCATGGCTGTGCACATGTTGCGCTGCCTTCGCAGGGACCCCCGGGTGATCCAGATGCGTTCAAGGGAGGACATCTGGATTACCTTGATGCTTGATCCCCGTCTGAAGGGGAAGCTGGGAGACTTAATGACGCCATCCACCACCGAGCAACGCACAAGGGAGTTGAAGGAGGCCCTTGTGCGCAGACTACTGGAAGCATTCCCCCAGCCTTCCACCCCCACTGTAACTGCTCTGCCAAGCCAGCAAGAGGTGCCTGCCATTGCCACTAGCAGCACAACAACAACCAACAGCAGCAGCAGCAGCAACTGGCGCCCCGGAGACCTGAAGAGCCTAAGCAAGAGCCTGTATGCAGTGCAGCAGCCCAGAACAGAGGTGCCCGCCACAGCATCCACCACCAACCAGCACAAGCAACGACTGACCACCATGGTGTCTGACTATATGGGGTCATCCAGCGGGCTCAATGACACCGACAGCCCCGTGGACCCCTTGGAGTACTGGGTCAAGAGACTGGACATCTGGAGCGAGCTTTCCCAGTACGCCCTGGAACTCCTATCCTGCCCTCCTTCCAGTGTCCTCTCAGAGAGATGCTTTAGTGCGGCCGGTGGCGTGGTCACAGAGAAGCGCTCTCGGCTCTCCCACGCCTCTGTGGACAAACTCACCTTCCTGAAAATCAACCAGGCTTGGGTGGAAAGTGAGTTCCTGGCCCCTATTGTCGGACACAGGGGGACATGAAGTGGCTGCTGCATGTGCTGTTGTTAACTATGCCTGCCTTTATAAAGACATTTACTACCTGCCTAGTGCCTACCTTGGTTAATTTTTTGGTGTTATGGTACTACTACCAGTAAGTTGCCATGGTCCTCCTTCTGAGCTGCTGAACTGACTGCCCGCTTTGTCCTCCTGACTCAGTCGCTACTACACTCTGCGTTCACACTGCCCGGGTCACCGGGTGCATTTAATTTTTTGGCCAGCACTATGACGCTGTGCTACTACTACTGTGCTGCTGCTGCTGCTGCTGAACTGACCGCCCGCTTTGTCCTCCTGACTCAGTCGCTACTACACTCTGCGTTCACACTGCCCGGGTCACCGTGTGCATTTAATTTTTTGGCCAGCACTATGATGCTGTGCTACTACTACTGTGCTGCTGCTGCTGAACTGACCGCCCGCTTTGTCCTCCTGACTCAGTCGCTACTACACTCTGCGTTCACATTGCCCGGGTCGCCGGGTGCATTTAATTTTTTGGCCAGCACTATGACGCTGTGCTGCTACTACTACCACCAGTATGTTGCCGTGGTCCTTCTGTGCTGCTGAACTGACCGCCCGCATAGTCCTTCTCCTGACTCAGTCGCTACCACCACTGCACTCTGCGTTCACACTGCCCGTGTCCACTGACAACTCTGCTGCGATGTCATTGGCTGCTAATTGCTGCAAAAAAAACAAAACAAAAAATTACAAAAACCTCTCTGGAGCCTTTTTGCCATCAGCCACTCATCCGCCTCCAGCGGTACCTTCGCCGCCAAGTGCCATTGGAACTCGCCTTCACCTCTTTGACTGCTTAACGCGTATATCCCCTTTTAAAACCACTTATTACCAATTAATAGCCCCATTTAAAGTGTTGATTTCACTTTAAAATCCATTTTCTCTAGAAAAAAAAAATTTGGGGAATTTTTTATGTTGAAGTTATGTTGCCCCTTATCACCTCGATAATCCATGCTATTTGGGGGACTGTAGCATGTATGGGGGCTTTGTTATTAACGTTAAAAGAAAATCCGCCTCCGGGCGTGAATCCACGCGTGATTACGCCATTCACGGAAAAAAATCCGCGTGGTTGCGTGGATGCGACCGCAAATCCGCATGCGGCGGGGCCGAATGCGGATTTTTTTTTCAACCACGCGGATTTCCGAATTCGTGGATGAGGCACATCCGAGCATCACTACTGATCTGGTCCACCAATCAGGTCCAGGGAAGGGCTGTGATGCCTTCTCTACCTCTGCGGTGGTGTGTGTGGAGTTAGGGGAGGGGTTGTTTCTGTAAGAACCTATATGTTGGTTGCTATTGGCAACAGCACAACACACCTTTTACTCCGGCACCAGCAACTCATTAGAGCTGCAACTCACAGCGACAGCATACAGGAGATAGAGCGGAGACAGCCACCTTCACCTTTAAAGAGAAACCGAGGCGGGGTTCTTCTCACAACAAAATCCCCCTACAGAGGCTGGCTCTGTTGCTAATCAGATCCCCCCTAAAACCCCCCTGCACTCAGCCAGACCCCATAAATCACAGCCGTGCTGTGCGGCTGTGTTTACCTTCCGAACGTCAGTCTCGGCACTCCCCCCGCCTCCTGCAGAGCTCCGGTCCCCGCCCGCGTGGAGGGAAGGGATGTGGGCGGTGACCGGAGTGATACAGGAGGCGAGGTAGAGCGGAGACTGCCGTTAAGAAGCTAAACACAGCCGCTGCTGACACGCTGCGTGTCGGCAGCGCGCCTGAGATTTATGGGGTCTGGCTGAGCGCAGGGGAGATTTAGGGGGGATCTGATTAGCAACAGAGGCTGGGCTCGATAGGCAGAGCCAGCCTCTGTAGGGGGATTTTGGTGTGAGAACCCCACCTCGGGTTCTCTTTAAGTGGTTTATTCAGCAATAAGAGTTATACAAGTATTCCATCAGGCATCTTTTGTTACATGTTAATTTCTTCAGAGTATAAACAGTCTTTCCTATGTCCTATGTACATTACATATATTTACAGCATACAGACATTAATCTATTATTATTATTATTATTATTATTATTATTATTGATTTATAAAGCGCCAACATATTCCGTGGCACTGTACAAAGTAAGAAACAAACATGGGGTACATAATAATACAGACAATGGTGCACACCAATATACAAGATACATAATTAGTGACAAAATACAAAGAGTGATACAAAATACAAATTATAGAATTGGTAATGACAGTGATAAAATTAACATGATGACTAAAATGTATAATGGTTACCAAGACACAAAAGGGGGAGAGAGCCCTGCCCTTGTGAGCTTACAATCTAAAGGGAATGGGGGGGGGGGGGACAAGAGGAGAGGTAGTATGCAACAAATAGATAGAGGCAGTGTGTTGTAGGATACCTAGTAGGAGTGCAATTTGGTCTTAGGACAAAGGGAAGTGGCCTAAGGTAGCGCATATACTTTTCAGAACAAGTGTGTTTTTAGAGAGCGTTTAAAGGCAACAAAGGTTGGCGAGTGACGGATGTGATGTGGGAGGGCATTCCAGAGGAGGGGTGAAGTGCGTGCGTAGTCTTGTAATCGTGAATGTGAGGAGTTGATTCTAGAGGAGGACAACAGAAGATCATGTGCCGATCTGAGATTGCGATTGGGTTTGTATCTGGAAATTAGTGAGGATATGTACCATGGAGAGAGATTGTGGAGAGCTTTGAAGGTTAGGGTTAGGAGTTTGAACTGAATCCTCTGGTTAATTTGAAGCAGGAAGATCGAGAAGAAAGATGAATGAGACGAGCACCTGAGTTCAGTACCGACTGGAGCGGGGCCAGTCTGTTAGAAGGTAGTCCACAGAGTAGTATGTTGCAGTAGTGCAGACAAGAAATTATAAGAGCATGTATTAACATTTTAGTTGTGTCTTGAGTGTGAAAAGGACGGATGCGAGATATGTTTTTGAGTTGGAGATGGCAGGAGCTGGTTATGGAGTGAACATGAGGAATAAAAGAGAGAGATGAGTCGAATATCACCCCAAACACCGAGCTTTGGGAACTGAAGTTATGGGAGTGTTATTAACATTTATTGTTACTTCAGGCAGGGAGGTGGACAGAGACGGTGGAAAAATTATTAGTTCTGTTTTACTCATATTAAGTTTTAGGAAGCGAGAGGACATAAGGGAGGATATAGCAGACAAGTAGTCAGGAACACGTTTAAGGAGGGAGTTAAGGTCTGGGGCAGAGAGGTACAGTTGTGTATCGTCTGCATAGAGGTGGTATTGAAACCTGAATGAGTTGATTAAATCACCAAGACCGTGCATGTAGATGGAAAAGAGGAGGGGACCAAGGACAGAGCCTTGGGGAACCCCGACAGACAAAGCATGAGGAGAAGAGATTTGATCTGAGTAGGAGATAGGAAGCGTAGAGAGCAGGATAGCATGCTGAAGATGCAGTTCTCTCTGCCATCCCGTCGCTTACTTTTATATGAACATCGAAGAGTTAAATTCTGACATCACCCGTGCCATACCCCCAAGCCTACAATTGGCGGGCAAGGGCATGTGACCCACCTCATCATCTAGTGCGCCAGTGCTTTATGCCCTAGATGCACAGAATGCAATGTTTTCCAAATATCGGCTCGGTTTATCTTTTTGTAGTCTGAATGTCGGGACATTTAGACCTGAGAACCCATTATGTGTCCTTCTAGAGGAACATGCTTCTTGTAAATGACTTCATAATTTCTCTCCGAGAAACTATGCTTAAAGAGACCCTGCATCTCAAGTCTTTACTAGACTTAAGTACCTGAGGCCTAGAATTCAAGCATACTTACATTCTAACAGTTTCAGACAGATGCATCCACCTGTCCACAGCCAATGTATGACTTTAAAATGAACCCAACTCAGCTTGGATCTCAGAATACTTCTGCACCCTCTGATTCTGTTTCTATTGCTAGACCTACCAATTTACTAATATCAAACCTCCGAAAAAAAAAACTTCTGCTTTTGCTTTGTAAAATGCCTCATTTTTTGGAAACAGGGCCCCTCCAAGGGCTTCCCAACGTCCACAGCTTTATGCCACTGCTGTGAGACCAGGCACATTTTTGTGAAGAGTACCCCCACTCTCCCAAGGGCACTCTGGCTCTGCTCAGGGCTTTGAAGATTTTTTATTTAAAAATAACCTCTGCATCAGCTCTGAGATCAGGCTGTTTGTTTGGATTTTTTTAACTGGTAAAAGAAAACAAGCTTTTTGCATATTGCCAAAATATGGATACCTTTTTGTTTGTTTTTTTATGCCAAGCACAGAACAATGCATGCCTATTACCATTTGCTAAAACAATACCAGTTTAGGCACATCCTATGAGTAAAGCCTTTTATTTCACTGATATGTCCTTATCAGTGTTTTTTGGGGTGTGTGCAAAGTCGTTAAAAAAACAGGGGAAAGGGTGGAGATTTACCAAAGTATGCAATGCACACATACTGTGTTGCTGCTGGGATAGACCCAGAAATTAGATAATGAGGCTCCAGTGTGCTGCAAATTGAAGGATTGGCATCTTTCCCAAGTTGGTCTTGAAATTCTTTCTAAATGAATATCAAGAACTCTCCTCCCCCAAACCACCCTTTCTATTTCACAGTGTTCTGCTCACATGTAGGAAGTCTTCTCTTGCTTTTTTTTTTGCATTTGGCTGCCACACAAGCTCTCAAGAGATGAGAACACAAAGCAGAATTCTTCCAACACTTACTTCAATAATATTTGAATTTAACCCCCAAATTAACTCAAACTCTTAGACCAATTCAGGCAAGCTGTTGTCAAATCCAACCAATGCTGATCAACATATTAACTGTGCACAATATATATATATGCAGTAACATAGTCTTCTTCCATCTCTGCTCTGAAAAGATTAATCTATCTCAGTGCAATATGGTTCAATTACCAGACTCATTTATCAGCCACTAAGATGGCAAACTGTAGAATAAGGTTAAAGTGCCACCAAGGCTATCTTCATCACTTCAATATCAATGCCTTAAAAGGCACTGACCAGAATAAGAAGATGACCTAATTTCAAAATTATTATAGTACCAAGAACTCAGTTCCAACATTATAATTCATTTTCCAGTGGAATATTTCAAATTTATTATCAGTTTCCTGACGTATAATGGCTAATCGTTAAAGATAGGCACTTTAACATAATATGAATACGTATTTCTCCATAGGTAATGCAATGGTTCCTGCATTAGCATTATTGACTAAGGTACATTAAACTTCTTCACTAATACTTAATGGAAGGTTAATGTAAAAGTCATAAGATTAAATGGCTTTTACTTAAAAGAAGTATATTGATTAAAATAACTTAGTGAGATTTTTAAAGCCGTTGAAATAAAAGCAGTCACACATTTTTTTTTTTATTTCATTTATCGAAGGAGAGTGCAAAATATTGGGCTAGGTGAGGGCATTTTTACTGGAAGTTATTGTATTAATTGGAGTCCTTGCTGTAATTATTCAGCATTTTAGGCAAATTGGTATTTTAGATTGAGAGGTAGCAAATTATTACAGCTGATTTAAAGTTGTGTTCGAAGCCTGATAATTATATGAATTAGTTGAAAGTCCTTCAAGTTTGGATGTATTTTCTAGTGGCCAGTGTATGTAGCTCGGTGTACTTGTTGAGATACAATGAGCAGGATCTCAATTGAAACTTCTTGCGGATGTACAGATTAGAATATAGTCAATGGTCAACAACTGGCTGATATTTTTTACATTTGAATTGTGGCTGCTATTTGTGTAATATTAAAGGACAACTGAAGGGAGGGGTATATGAAGGCTGACATATTTATTTCCTTTTAAAGGACACCTGAGGTGAAAATAAACTAATGAAATAAACAATTGTATCTATCCTTCTTCTCCTTTTTTATCTGTTTCCTGCTCTCAGAAGCCATTTTCTGCTAGGAAAGTGTTTTATAGTTGTAATTTCTTATCAGTGAGGATCACACTGTAGTCTGACCCAGTCCTGACTCAGGAACTGCCATTTACATATCTGATGTTTAACTCTTTCAGGCAGAGAAAGAAAAAAAGGAACACAACATAGTTATTTTTGTGCTAGGCACTGTACATACACATGTCAATCTCACCATGTCACGTGTCACCTTGGATATCCTGCTGGTCTATTTGGCTGCAGTAGTGTCTGAATTATTGCATCCACAAATAAGAACATACGTATACATGTGTTGAGATGCAGCACATGGGATGTATCTGAAGGGTCCAACGATATCTAAAAAAGTTTGATAGTCTATTTGTCTATGGGTCAAAAACAGGCAACTCCCACACCTTGACTCCATACATCTAAAATTACCCCTTATCCTATTACTCTTCTGTGGGAAGACTGACTTCCCATGTGTGTGTGTGTGTGTGTGTGTGTGTGGGGGGGGGGGGGCATATATAGTTATATAACTATATATAGTTATATATAGTGAGGTATCATTGGTGATAGGAAAGGTGATGAATCAGCCCAGAACTACAAGGGAGGAGCTGGTCAATGACATAAAGAGAGCTGGGACCACAGTTTCAAAGGTCACTGTTGGTAGAACACTTTGCCATCATGGTTGCAATTCATGCATTGCACGGATGTCCAGGCCCATTTTAACTTTGCCAATGACCAACTGGGTGGATGATCTAGAGGAGGCACGGGAGAAAGTCATGTGGTCAGATGAGTCCGAAGTAGAACTTTTTGGTCTAAACTTCACTCGCCAGGAAAAAGAAGGATGATTTGTATCCCAAGAACACCATTTCTACTGAGAAGCATGGGGGTGGCAACATCATGCTTTGGGGGTGCTTCTTCTGCGAAGTGGACAGAACGACTGCACTGTATTAAGGAGAGGATGAATGGGGCCATGTATTGTGAGATTTTGAGCAGCAACCTTCTTCCCTCAGTCAGAATTTTGAAAATGGGTGATAGCTGGGTCTTCTAACATGACAATAACCCAGAGCACACAGCCAGGATAACCAAGGAGAGGCTCCTAAGAAGCATATCAAGGTTCTAGAGTTGCCTAACCAGTCTACAGACCTAAATACAAAACAAACTCTTTGAAACTCTGTGTTGCTCAGCGACAGCCCCGAAACCTGACAGATCTAGAGGAGATCTGTGTGGAGGAGTGGGCCAAAATCCCTGTTGCAATGTGTGCAAACCTGATCAAGAACTACAGGAAACATTTGACCTCTGTTATTGCAAACAAAGGCTTCTGTACCAAATATTAACACCGATTTTCTCAGGTGTTCAAATACTTCTGTGCAGCAGCGTAATACAAATAAATTCTTTAAATATCATCCAATGTGATTTCCTATTTTTTTTAAATGCTGTCTCTCACAGTAAGAATACACCTACAATGTGAATTTCAGACCCATCCATGATTTCTAAGTGGGAGAACTTGCATGGAGGACACCCTTTTACTACGGCAGGGACAGTGCAACTAACTAAAATACTGCATAAGCATAACACAACATTATATTACTCAGAAATAACATATGTCAAAATACAGAGCAGCATATCACAGGTAACTACAGTCAGCATTCTGGATAACGTGCTCATCATCAGTGTTGCTTGCAAATTTTTGCCAATGTTGTTTTCGCATCAAACATCCTATTTTTTATTCAAGGGCATTTTGGTGAAAAATTGGTTGTATTTTCATGTTATATTGATATTTTTACTGGGACTATTTTCTCGCAAAAATGCAGAAAATCTATATATTACTGTGAAAATTTGCGATAAACGTGAAAAACGCAAAAAATCCCTAAAATTATTTTCGATGGATTTTTTGCTTGAAACTTGAATTTAACGTTATTTTAGTGAAAGAATATTGGCATTTTCCATCATCACTGCTCATCATACTTGCCACATGCAACTCCTAACAGCACTGCAATGAGTATCAGAGAAGCTTTTCTGTGACTATACTGCTTTCATCTCTTCCTCGCGCATAGCAGACATCAGAGAGATGTGTAATAAGTAACATTTAGCAAGCTAACACTTAGAATCAAAATCACCATACCTGGAATGAGATAGATGACACTATTTTACTTTGGCACTACACAAACTCTCCCACATAGACCTGATCAAGTGTAAACTAATGTGTATGGGTGCAACTAGGTAACAGTGTGTATATACTGTATCTCTGAACAAAGCCATACGAGGATGGATGTCATCATCATACACGTGCACTGGAATCTGGGTGCACATAAGATAGGTATGGTGAGTATAACAGAGGGCATGCATTTATTTTGTCTCACGCGTCACAACAAGATATTGTTACCACTGGGGATTGGGGGAAAAGATAAGTACAGTACTTAAAGCTAAAGGCATACTGCAGCTGTCCCATGCCCTCGTAGTCACTCACAGATCCTCCAGTCCCCTGCTGCCAGCTAGTTTCATTTCGACAACAGGCCCGACAGGCCTGGCCACATATAGTCTTCTTCACCTTCCTGTCCTCAATAGTATCCTGCGCAGGATGCTATTGCAGACGGGAATGCAAACAAGGAGACGCACGGCTAAGCCTGCGCAGGCTCGGTGAGCCTGTTGGCCAAAAATGAAACTAGCTATCGGCGGGGGACAGGAGGATCTGTGAGTGACTGCGAGGGTACGGGACAGCTGCAGGAGGCTGGTAGAAGCCCCAGGTGAGTAAAAGTGATTTTTTATTTGCAAGGCTTAAGTAACCCTTTAATGCGCAAGGTTCTATTAGTAAAGCAGGCCTTTTCAGCTAAAATGAGGGTTGCTACTTCTCATTTATCACAAAGTATTGCTATCATTTAAAAAATAAAGAAATCCAAGAACAAAACTTAGTGTAGTTGCCCCGTTTATCAGTTCTAAAAGTACCAACATTTTTTTCTGTGTTTTTAGCGTGTCATTTGTCACACAACTACACTTTGTTGTCATTCAGGGGTGTGATAATATCCCCCCCCCCAAACCCCACCATCATGAGGGGGGCCACTTTGCAAAGCAAGGCAGAAGAAGCGGCATACGTTCCCTGTTGTCAGAATAGTCAGCTATATGTCCTCCTCTTTACCCCCCTCTTTAGCTGTGCTGTACAGCGCAACTCCTTGTGTCTATCCTCTTTGCATGTCATGTGATGTGCATCAGGGAGCCACAAGGAGTTAGGCCTCATTTACACTGGGAATTTTGCATTGCAAAATTTTCTGTGATTTTGCCCCTATAGCTCTTTGCAATTAACATTTCAGTGAATGAGAATTGTATTATACATAGAGAACACCGAGAGCCTAATATAGTGTAGTATGTACTGGAAATGGGTGAATATTAAAATGTGAGAAAGAGATACTCAAAACCAGGGTTACCTTCCAGGTAACCACTGTGAATGCAGGTGAGGAGATTAGACCTGTCCTCACTCAGAAGTCGCTCTCTGTAGATCAGAAAGAAGGGGGTAAAACACCCCTCCACCAGGGGTGGACACAGTACTTGTAGAGAAGGAACAGAGGCGCCAACAGGATAAAATACACTCAAATTAAAAAAAAAATGCTTGGGAGGCAGTGGTGGACTTACCTCCTAGAAGCAGACACAATGGCCTCAATTCACTAAGCTTTATCAAACACTTTATCAAACGTTTCATAACTTACCTCATGAGTAAAATCTAATTTTGAATTCACTAAGGTGTTATAGATTTATTGAACGTTTTATCAAAATTAGATTTTACCCATGAGGTAAATTATCAAACGTTTGATAAAGTGTTTGATAAAGCTTAGTGAATTGAGGCCATTAATGACTGTCAATTTCAAAAAGACATACATTTATTGTTTACTCCCAAAAAGTGCTGCAACGCGTTTCACAGGTATAACCCACTTCATCAGGCAATAAACTGGGGTATAAACCACATGTAGTCAGTGATGCACCAGGTGCCTCTGCTCATGCAGCGCATTTGCAATTGGCACAATTTCAATTGCACCACAAGCACTGCAGTGAGAGTAATCCCATAGAATTTCATGTGTTACAGCGCTTTGATGGTCGCTGATCACCAAAACACTGCCAGAAAGCATGATATGGGGCCTTACACTGTACAGCACAGCTGAAGAGAGGAGTGAAGAGGACCTGTAGCTAGCTCCGTTGACAACAGGTAATGCATGCCACTGTTGCCCTCTACTCACTTGGGAGGGAGGGGAATTAAGCTCGTCCAGGTGGCACAGCCCAAATTTTGGTGGTGGGGTGTGTGCAGGGTTTTTCCAGGAACCTGGTTAGATCAGTGTTAAAATGTTATATTATACAAATCACTTTTTTATTAATCTGCCTTTTAGATTTCTATATTTTTCTCATAGCTGGACTCTACATTTGTGCCACTCTGATTCTCAGGTGTTTCATTTGTTGGTTCATTTTACTCTTAAAAAAGTGCCGTTGGTATGTGAAAGCATGTGAACAGTAAACGGTAGCATTCATTTAGTTTACAACAGACACAGATAAAATGTCCTGTTATTATATTCATTATCAGACTCTCTGAGAATAGTCAATAACACTCACTTCCAAGGAGAAAAGTCACACAGAGGTGATAATAACCTTTAACAATACCATAGTCATTCATTCAGCAACTATTGCTTCCTTTAAGAAAATTCAATAAACATTATGGGTAATAAGGTAATTCAAACTAAGCACAGAAGGGATGCTGATGTTTACCCTGCTTCGGTAATTGTGCATTGTTCCTCTCTGCATTAGACTCATTTTCCCAATTTTTACATAGTCAATATGTTACATTTCTCTCTTTCACTCTTTTTTTTTTCCTTACTCTACTGATAAATCACAGGGTTGTTGCCTAAACCTCCTACAAAATATTCATAAATCTAATATAAAAATAAAGGACAGCATAATAAAACCCCCAGCTAAAAATGTTTGGTATAAAATAATAAGGCATAAAGGTTGAAATGCATCTTTACCTTTATATGTTTTGAGTTGAGTAGAACAGGACAGCCCCAATGATCTCATCAAATTAAGTAGCAGTAGTGCCATCGTGGAATTTGGGCCACCAAAACCGATCCAAGATAAGTTAACATGAACCCGAGGTGAAAATAAACTGATGAGATAAACAATTATACCTATTTATTAGGGATGGGACGAATCCACAATTTCTTCGAATCCGGATCCGAATCTAAAAAGGTTCTTGAATATCTTGAACCTTTCGAATCCTGAATCTAACGAATCCTGCACATAAGAATTGTGCGATCCGTGGTATAGTTGCCCGCAGTATAGGTACCCAGGCATAGGTGCCAGCAGTATAGGTAGCTAGGTAAAGGTGTCTTCAGTATAGCTAGCAAGGTATAGGGGCCTTCACTATAGGTTGCAAGGTATAGGGGCCTTCAGTATAGGTTGCAGGGTATAGTCAGGGCCGGATTTCTGGCAAGGCCACATAGGCCATGGCCTAGGGCACCAGAAGTTTGGGGGCGGCTCAGTGAGGGGCAGTAAAGCTGTTCTATGCAGCCATCCCTATCTACAAGGACAGCTTTAACCTTTGAACTCTCTGTCCTGTACTTGTGTCGTCCCTGCTAGACCTGTAAGCTCTATCCTGCAGGTTTACTTCAGCCTAACTCTCATGGTGACTCAATGGGTCCATCATTAACGACTCGAGATGGCAAACATAAAAGTTCTTAAGGAAAACATAACTTATTATCTATACGCGAATTACTGAAATGGTTATTGTCTGTGACTTCCAATGATAGAAAGTAAGACGAATTCTCGGGCACATAGAGATAACAACCATACGTATAGTTGGCCTTGGGCGGTAATTAGTACAAATCCGGCCCTGGGTATAGTGGCCTTCAGTATAGGCAGCAGGGTATAGTGGCCTTCATTATAGGCAGCAGGGTATAGTGGCCTTCAGTATAGGCAGCAGGGTATAGGGGCCTTCAGTATAGGTAGCATAGTATAGGGGGCTTCAGTATAGGTAGCAGGGTATAGGGGCCTTCAGTATAGGTAGCAGGGTATAGAGGGCTTCAGTATATTCAGTATAGGTAGCAGGCTATGGGGGTGCTTCAGTATAGTTAGCAGGCTATGGGGGGGGGGGGGGGGCTTCAGTATAGGTAGCAGGCTATGGGGGCTTCAGTATAGGTATCAGGCTATGGGGGTGCTTCAGTATAGGTAGAAGGCTATGGGGGTGCTTCAGTATAGTTAGCAGGCTATGGGGTGCTTCAGCATAGTTAGCAGGCTATGGGGGCTTCAGTATAGGTAGCAGGCTATGGGGGGCTACAGTATGGGGGGCTTCAGTATAGGTAGCAGGCTATGGAGGGGGGGGGGCTTCAGTATGGGGGGATTCAGTATAGGTAGCAGGCTATATGGGGCTTCAGTATAGGTAGCAGGCTATGGGGGTGCTTCAGTATAGGTAGCAGGCTATAGGGATGCTTCAGCATAGGTAGCAGGCTATGGGGGGGGGGGCTTCATTATGGGGGGCTTCAGTATAGGTAGCAGGCTATGGGGGGGGCTTCAATATGGGGGATTCAGTATAGGTAGCAGGCTATGGGGGGCTTCAGTATAGGTACCAGGCTATGGGGGTGCTTCAGTATAGGTAGCAGGCTATGGGGATCCTTCAAGATAGTTAGCAGGCTATGGGGGGCTTCAGTATAGGTAGCAGGCTATGGGGGGCTTCAGTATACGTAGCAGGCTATGGGGGGGCTTCAGTGTAGGTAGCATGCTATGGGGGGCTTCAGTATGGGGGGCTTCAGTATAGGTAGCAGGCTATGGGGGTGCTTCAGTATAGTTAGCAGGCTATGGGGGGCTTCAGTATAGGTAGCAAGCTATGGGGGGCTTCAGTATACGTAGCAGGCTATGGGGGGCTTCAGTATAGGTAGCAGGCTATGGGGGTGCTTCAGTATAGGTAGCAGGCTATGGGGGTGCTTCAGTATAGGTAGCAGGCTATGGGGGTGCTTCAGTATAGGTAGCAGGCTATGGGGGGCTTCAGTATACGTAGCAGGCTATGGGGGTGCTTCAGTATAGGTAGCAGGCTATGGGGGTGCTTCAGTATAGTTAGCAGGCTATGGGGGCTTCAGTATAGGTAACAAGCTATGGGGGGCTTCAGTATAGGTAGCAGGCTATGGGGGTGCTTCAGTATAGTTAGCAGGCTATGGGGGCTTCAGTATAGGTAACAGGCTATGGGGGGCTTCAGTATGGGGGGCTTCAGTATAGGTAGCAGGCTATGGGGGGGCTTCAGTATGGGGGGCTTCAGTATAGGTGGCAGGCTATGGGGGTGCTTCAGTATAGGTAGCAGGCTATGGGGGGGCTTCAGTGTTGTTAGCAGGCTATGGGGAGATTCAGTATAGGTAGCAGGCTATGCGGGGCTTCAGTATAGGTAGCAGGCTATGGGGGGGCTTCAGTATAGGTAGCAGGCTATGGGGGGGCTTCAGTATAGGTAACAGGCTATGGGGGGCTTCAGTATAGGTAGCAGGCTATGCGGGGGGGGCTTCAGTATAGGTAGCAGGCTATGGGGGGTTTCAGTATAGGTAGCAGGCTATGGGGGGCTTCAGTATGGGTGGCACTGGCACATATCCTCCTCCCTCCCCCCCCGCAGCCTCCTCCGCTCGCCCCCTGCATAAATAAGGAGAAGCACCCTCTCACCTCCAGCATGGAGTGCAGTGCGGCAGACTTCTCCGTCACTTCCTTGTTCCCCCTAGTGGCCGCCGGACCGGCTCTTACTGATGACGCGTAGTAAGAGCCAGTCACTAGGGGGAATAAGGAAGACTGCAGGAGGTCTGCCGCTCTGGGCTCCACGCTGGAGGTGAGAGAGGCTGCTTCTCCTTATTTATGCAGGGGGCGAGCGGAGGAGGCTGCGGGGAGCGTGGAGGATAATTGCAAGCGGGTGAAGTGGAGGATGCGCGGCAATGCAGCGTCGGGATTCGGCGGATTCGGCGAGCGGTAAATGGTGTTGGGATTCGATTCCACGAATCTCGAATATTTCCTAATATTTGAGGGATTTGTGGATTCGCCAGTTTCGTCGTCCCATCCCTACTATTTGTCGTCCTAATCCTAAAAACCCCTGGGCTTCTTTTATATTTAAACATTTACATTGAATGGTTTACTGTCTCTAATCAGTGGCAGCCTATTAAGTGTCCCAGAAAAAAGTCAGTAGTTCATGTACTTTTTCTTTCCCTGCTCTCAGAAGTTGTATTCTGCCAGGAAAACTTTCATGGCTGTAATATGCTTATCAGTGATATGTACTATATTCCCAGCAAGGTACCGACAAGACGGAATCTTTCACTTCCATTCCTAGAAATTAACTCTTTCAGACAGCAAAATAAAACAGCCTGGTTATGTGTCTTGCACTGTACATACACATGTTTATCTCATCATGTCACATCGCTTTGGGTACAATTTAAAAACACGGCACCGAGTTTTGTGCATTACCCTAAATATCAGCTCTGACACTGCATCTGTAGGCCCCCGTGCAAATACATAGTTACATAGTTACATAGTTATTTTGGTTGAAAAAAGACATACGTCCATCGAGTCCAACCAGTACAAGGTACAACACCAGCCTGCTCCCTCACATATCCCCGTTGATCCAGAGGAAGGCGAAAAAACCCTTACAAGGCATGGTCCAATTAGCCCCTAAAGGGAAAAATTCCTTCCCGACTCCAGATGGCAATCAGATAAAATCCCTGGATCAACATCATTAGGCATTACCTAGTAATTGTAGCCATGGATGTCTTTCAACGCAAGGAAAGCATCTAAGCCTCCTTTAAATGCAGGTATAGAGTTTGCCATAACGACTTCCTGTGTATAACATTGAAAGCCACATTTTAAATATTTTAATTAGCCTGTGCCATGTTCTATTATTTTTCTTTTATGCAGTGATCCACTTTAGCTAGTGGATAGTGGTGGCTGCATAGTGTAATGGTTAAGGGCTCTGCTTCTGACACAGGAGACCAGGGTTCAAATCTCGGCTCTGCTTGTTCAGTAAGCACCTATTCAGTAGGAGACCTTGGGCAAGACTCCCTAGCACTGCTACTGCCTATAGAGCGCATCCTAGTGGCTGCAGCTCTGGCACTTTGAGTCTGCCAGGAGAAAAGCGCAATATAAACGTTCTGTGTTTGTTTGTACTGTTAAAGTAGAGGAGAAATATAGATTCCACGAATGATGATCGTTACCTGTGCAATATAGACTTAGCATATTACAATAAAGTACGCAATCAGAGAATTATAGGTTACCTTTAGTGAAAATTGACAATTTTGTTTATTTTTTATAAAGTATTCAGGTTTCTCTGTTCCAGGACTATACACACACAAATTAAATTGAGCTCATTTTGCAGGATCTTCAAATAGAGATGGGCATGTGCATGTCTCTAGCCTAATTATTTTTCCAGCAAAATATTTATTTATAGACTTTCTCATCTGTACAAAAAAATTCAAACAAAATAAGTTCAGTATATTTCGCACTTGCCTGTGCCCTTGAAAAGAAGAATTATTCTTCGCTGCCATCTTGCTTCTCCTCCTCTTTGTACGCCCCCAGCAATGTGTCCTCCCCTTAATAAACGAGGGCAGGCGCCAATGCCAAATAATGTGATAGATCGATATCGCAACCTCTAGCAGAGGGGAGGAAATCATATGTCATTATTATTATTTACCATTTATATAGCGCCGACATCTTACGCAGCGCTGTACAGAGTATATTGTCTTGTCACTAACTGTCCCTCAGAGGTGCTCACAATCTAATCCCTTGTCCCTACCACAGTCAGTTACATGTCTATGTATGTATCATGTAGAGGTGCATGTATCATAGTCTAGGGCCAATTATAGGGGGAAGCCAATTAACTTATCTGTATGTTTTTTGGGGATGTGGTAGGAAACCGGAGTGCCCAGAGGAAACCCATGTAGACATGGTGAGAACTGCAAGGTGAGAACGCTAACCACTACGCCACCATGCTGCCCATAATCTCACACACTCCTCTTTGTACTTACCAAGGAGAAAAGACCAAAAGGCTTTTCATGAAGAGGCAGAGCAAAGACCTGCTAATATGTAAATACACAGCATAAGTATGCTTTTTTTTTTTTTTTTTTTTTTAAAGCTGCCACATCATTGTATCTTTTATTTACATTATTTACATATTTCACACCAGAGGTTTACTTTAAAGGGAACCTGAAGCAAGGAAAATTATTAAAAATAAACACATGACGTAGCTGCAAATGAATATTACATACTAACCTCACCGTCAGTTCCTCTCAGAAGCTCACCATTTTCTTCTTACAGTGATCCCTTCCAGTTCTGACAATATTTTGTCAGCACTGAAATATACCAGTTGCTGTCAGTTATATATCAGCAGCTATCAGTTATAACTGAATGTGCAAGGTAATGTCCATGTTTCCACATGGCTCAAGTGAGTGATATTACAGTTTAACAGTGTGCTGACCAGTAAGCTGTTATGGGTAATGGCCATTGGCCATGGAGGACGGAGAAATCCATTGATCACAGTGGAAAAATGGGACACAGAAGAGGAGGAGAAAGAGATTGAGTAGTAGACTACACAGGAGGTAAGTATGACCTGTGTATGGTTATTTTGGCGTTTTATTTTCAGTTCAGGTTCTCTTTAGCGATATTTTTTTTTGTGCAGGGCCACTTTACCAACAACATGGTTTCCTCCCTTTTTATAAACTAATGGACAAGCTTAAAATCTAAAGGAACATCATCGAGGCTATGGAAAAATGCTGTGATATTTTGCTTTAAAAGGAGTGGTTTTTCAAGGTTTTATTTTTTTGATTTTTCGCTTTAAAGGGTTGGGGTTTTTTTTTTCATATTTTTTAAGATGTATCATTTTAAAAGGTGCAATCTGTTCTTAACTCATGAATGACAATTTACAGTTTTGGCAAAAATTCACATTGTGAAAATGCAATGTATTTTTGCAAATATATTTTTGAAATCGAAAATAGCATTTTCAATGCAAAAATTAATTTGGCGAAAATTCACAAGAAATGCTACAGATCGGTACTTTGCATTTGCAGTCCAGTGATTCCATTGTGCTTTTGCGCTCAGTTTGATAGTGTAAACGAATACTATTGATAACATAGGATGCATTTACTTTCAGTTTTTGCATGTAATTGCATTCCGGTAAATGCAGTGTTTTTCACTGTAGTGTGACTGGGCCCTTAGACTTGTCTTGTATAGCGAGAAATTCTCAGTGTTTATGTTTAGTAAGTAGCCCATCCTGTGGCAAGGTTTTGTTTATGTTTATCTCCTTTGTACATTTTAACCACTTCCCCTCCCCAGGGCGAGTAACTACATCCCTGCAAAATCCCATATCTCCTGGGAGGGACGTAGCTACTACGCACGCTCCCACGATTGTTACTGCCGCCAATCGTTAGTCCCCATTCATTGATCTTAGTCACCACTTGAATGACCACAGCCGTCTATGAGACACTGCCGCTATTCACACAAACCGATACTTACACATGCATGCATTACTTCCTCTTTGCGTAGTAATACTATCTGTAGGGAAGTTATGCGTGAGGACATCTTGTGGCCAAATAGTAAAATTACATCTACACACTTTTTTTTTTCAATAAAAGACATTTAACATTCATACCTCCCAGACCCCCCAGTAGCTACCTAAAAAAATGTTTCTAAAAAAAAAAAAATACAATTAAAAAAATACTTAAATAGTTACCTTTGGGACTGAACTTTTTTAATAGTTATGTCAAGAGGGTATATTACTGTTACTTAATAAATTATGGGCTTGTAATTAGGGATGGATGTAAAACTGAAGGACATGCCCCTTTATTTCCAAAAAATATTGGCTCCATACATTGTACTAGAGAAAAATTTTAAACATTGCAATAGCCGGGACAAATGGGCAAATCAAATGTGTGGGCTTTAATTATGGTAGCATGTATTATTTTAAAACTATAATGGTGGAAAACTGAGAAATAATTAACTTTTTTCTGTTAAAACACATTTAGAATAATATAATTCTTAGCAAAAAGTACCCTCCAAAGAAAGTCTAATTGATGGTGAAAAAACAAGATATAGATTGTTTCATTGTGATAAATAGTAATAAAGCTATAGGTGAATGAATGGAAGGAACGCTGACAGGTGAAAATTGCTCTGTTTTTTTAAGGAAAAAAACCCTTGGCGGTAAAGTGGTTAAACTGTTCTACAGCACACAAAAAGCTTGGTGGTGAATGGTGATGACCACAAACACTGTCTCTCCAGACTTGCTTCCATCTCTGATAAATATAGTAAACGGCGCTGCAGTTTAGGGATACTTTGTTAGCAGTTGGTTTATATGAAAGTCTAAAAGTTTTGAGAACTATACATCCACTTGCGTTGCGCTCTATGTAGGGTTCAGCAATTGCCCATTAACAGTCTCTATGGTGTTGATAGATAGCGCTCCGCTTCTTTATCATATATATCAATAAGCCCCCTTAGGGATTGCACTCACCCAGCCGAATTGACCACTATGAGATTGGTCAAATGATCGATCAGTACATCTCCATCAACCAATCGGCAGACCTATGGGTGAAGTCCAGCTCTTCAGTCGACAGTGCTGCTTCAAACTGTATTATAATTGAGCAGGACTTTGGCTGTGTGTTTGGGGTTATATTCCTGCTGTTAGAGGTGGGCCGAACGGTTCCAGGCGAACATCGGGTGGTTCGCCTTCGCCGGCGAAGGCAAACTTTCCCGGAAGTTTGATTCGCACCATAATGCTCTATGAGGGTCAACTTTGACCCTCTGCATCACAGTCAGCAGGCGCATTGTAGCCAATCAGGCTACACTAAGCCCTGGAGCCCCACCCCCCCTTATATAAGGCAGGCTCCGGCGGCCATGACACTCACTCGTGTGCCTGCTAGAGACAGACTAGGCAAACACTGACCGAATGGATACCAGGGAAAATACTACAAACACTATGGGCCTGATTCACAAAGCAGTGCAAACACTTTGCACGCCTGTGAAAAGCCCTTTATCACGCCTAAACTTAGTTTAGGCGTGATCTGAAGGAATTCGCGCGAACTCCCGCGTGCAAAGTTTTGCGCGCGCAGCGCACCATGCTTTGCACGAAGTGCCCATTAAGCCCTATGGGACTTTGCGCGCGTGGGTACGCATGTACGCGCGCAAGACTTTGCGCGCGGGCGCTTCGCGCGAGTTAGAGCACAAAGCGGTGATAACTTTGCTAGTGCAAAGGTTATCACGCCTAAAGTCTTTTAGGCGTGATAACTGAGTTATCACCGCTTTGTGAATCAGGCCCTATGTCTAAAAAGACAAACCCTATCGGTATACATAGGAGGTGAAATAAACTCCAATATATAAAAAACCTATTGGTTACGCCACAGGCCAGCTACCAGTGTGGGGTCTGTGGCGTGTGTCAGCTAATAAATACAGCCAACTATGCGACTCTGTGAGGGTCTTTGCTGATCCCCCCCGCTAGTGAGGTGAAAAGCGGGGTGTAGCTATCTCACATGTGGCAAGTGCTGACAGACTAGGGCAGCGAGTGAGAGAAACTGGGAGTTACATACTCTGACCAACTGTCTATCAGTGATAAATGGTCAGTAGAATGCCCAGACTCATGCCCAGCGTCGCTGACCAAATTGGGAAGAATGGGTAGAGGTGTAATCAAACCAGGTGCATGGTGCTGTACAAAGACTAATACCCTAATATGAACATATTTCACCCTAACACAAAGGGCTTCCTCAGAAGGTGCTATACAATATATACAATGCCTCACACACTATGTACAACCCCACCCCCCCCGCATCATCCCAAATAGCTTAAGTCAAAGAGCTTTGACTTAAGCTATTTGGGATGATGCGGGGGGGGGGGGGGGGGGGTTGTACATAGTGTGTGTTTGATCACACCTCTACCCATTCTTCCCAATTTGGTCAGCGACACTGGGCATGAGTCTGGGCATTCTACTGTCCATTTATCACTGATAGACAGTTGGTCAGAGTATGTAACTCACCTCACTGCATACAGCTACCTTTTGTGTTCAGTGAACTCACCTCACTGCATATATATCTACCTTTGGGTTGAGTGAACTCACCTCACCGCATATATAATTACCTTTGGGTTGAGTGAACTCACCTCACTGCACATAGCTACCTTTTGTGTTCAGTGAACTCACCTCACTGCATATATAACTACCTTTTGTGTTGAGTGAACTCAGCTGACTGCATCTAACTACCTTTTGTGTTCAGTGAACTCACCTCACTGCATATATAACTACATTTGGGTTGAGTGAACTCACCTCACTGCATATAGCTAGCTTTTGTGTTCAGTGAACTCACCTCACTGCATATATAACTACCATTGGGTTGAGTGAACTCACCTCACTGCATATAGCTACCTTTTGTGTTCAGTGAACTCACCTCACTGCATATATAACTACCTTTGGGTTGAGTGAACTCACCTCAGTGCATATAGCTACCTTTTGTGTTCAGTGAACTCACCTCACTGCATATATAACTACCTTTGGGTTGAGTGAACTCAGCTCAGTGCATATAGCTACCTTTTGTGTTCAGTGAACTCACCTCACTGCATATATAACTACCTTTGGGTTGAGTGAACTCAGCTGACTGCATCTAACTACCTGTTGTGTTCAGTGAACTCACCTCATTGCATATATAACTACCTTTGGGTTGAGTGAACTCACCTCACTGCATATAGCTACCTTTTGTGTTCAGTGAACTCACCTCACTGCATATATAACTACCTTTGGGTTGAGTGAACTCACCTCACTGCATATAGCTAGCTTTTGTGTTCAGTGAACTCACCTCACTGCATATATAACTACCTTTGGGTTGAGTGAACTCACCTCACTGCATATAGCTAGCTTTTGTGTTCAGTGAACTCACCTCACTGCATATATAACTACCTTTGGGTTGAGTGAACTCTCCTCACTGCATATATAACTACCTTTGGGTTGAGTGAACTCACCTCACTGCATATAGCTACTTTTTGTGTTCAGTGGACTCACCTCACTGCATATATAACTACCTTTGGGGTGAGTGAACTCACCTTACTGCATATAGCTACCTTTTGTGTTCAGTGAACTCACCTCACTGCATATATAACTACCTTTGGGTTGAGTGAACTCACCTCACTGCATATAGCTACCTTTTGTGTTCAGTGAACTCACCTCACTGCATATATAACTACCTTTGGGTTGAGTGAACTCACCTCACTGCATATAGCTAGCTTTTGTGTTCAGTGAACTCACCTCACTGCATATATAACTACCTTTGGGTTGCGTGAACTCACCTCACTGCATATATAACTACCTTTGGGTTGAGTGAACTCACCTCACTGCATATAGCTACCTTTTGTGTTCAGTGAACTCACCTCACTGCATATATAACTACCTTTGGGGTGAGTGAACTCACCTTACTGCATATAGCTACCTTTTGTGTTCAGTGAACTCACCTCACTGCATATATAACTACCTTTGGGTTGAGCGAACTCACCTCACTGCATATAGCTAGCTTTTGTGTTCAGTGAACTCACCTCACTGCATATATAACTACCTTTGGGTTGAGTGAACTCACCTCACTGCATATATAACTACCTTTGGGTTGAGTGAACTCACCTCACTGCATCTAACTACCTGTTGTGTTCAGTGAACTCACATCACTGCATATATAACTACCTTTGGGTTGAGTGAACTCACCTCACTGCATATAGCTACCTTTTGTGTTCAGTGAACTCACCTCACTGCATATATAACTACCTTTGGGTTGAGTGAACTCACCTCACTGCATCTAACTACCTGTTGTGTTCAGTGTACTCACCTCACTGCATATATAACTACCTTTGGATTGAGTGAACTCACCTCACTGCATATAGCTACCTTTTGTGTTCAGTGAACTCACCTCACTGCATATATAACTACCTTTGGGTTGAGTGAACTCAGCTGACTGCATCTAACTACCTGTTGTGTTCAGTGAACTCACCTCACTGCATATATAACTACCTTTGGGTTGAGTGAACTCACCTCACTGCATATAGCTACCTTTTGTGTTCAGTGAACTCACCTCACTGCATATATAACTACCTTTGGGTTGAGTGAACTCACCTCACTGCATATAGCTACCTTTTGTGTTCAGTGAACTCACCTCACTGCATATATAACTACCTTTGGGTTGAGTGAACTCACCTCACTGCATATAGCTAGCTTTTGTGTTCAGTGAACTCACCTCACTGCATATATAACTACCTTTGGGTTGAGTGAACTCACCTCACTGCATATATAACTACCTTTGGGTTGAGTGAACTCACCTCACTGCATATAGCTACCTTTTGTGTTCAGTGAACTCACCTCACTGCATATATAACTACCTTTGGGGTGAGTGAACTCACCTCACTGCATATAGCTACCTTTTGTGTTCAGTGAACTCACCTCACTGCATATATAACTACCTTTGGGTTGAGTGAACTCACCTCACTGCACATAGCTACCTTTTGTGTTCAGTGAACTCACCTCACTGCATATATAACTACCTTTGTGTTGAGTGAACTCAGCTGACTGCATCTAACTACCTGTTGTGTTCAGTGAACTCACCTCACTGCATATATAACTACCTTTGGGTTGAGTGAACTCACCTCACTGCATATAGCTACCTTTTGTGTTTAGTGAACTCACCTCACTGCATATATAACTACCTTTGGGTTGAGTGAACTCACCTCACTGCATACAGCTACCTTTTGTGTTCAGTGAACTCACCTCACTGCATATATAACTACCTTTGGGTTGAGTGAACTCACCTCACTGCATATAGCCATGGTCAGTGGTCACAATGGCAGACTTGACTTCCATAACAGATTCTCGCCGGAGACCAACCTGGTGAATCGCAGTGAAGGCACCATCAGACTTGCCCTCCATAACGGATTCCCGTTAAAGGATTTAAAGTTGATTCATTACAATTAGGGCCGCAAAAGGTCCTCCTGAGTCCTGTATTGTTATTTTTGGTCACTACCTCGGGGCAGGCATGCCTGCCTGCTGCCCTCCTTGCCTGGATGTGTGGTGGGAGCCGTTTGTTAGGCTACAACTCCGGACCGGAATCACACCAGGAAGGGTTCCCCCGCCATTAGCCATGGTCAGTGGTCACGATGGCAGACTTGACCTCCATAACAGATTCTCGCCGGAGACCAACCTGGTGAATCGCAGTGAAGGCACCATCAGACTTGCCCTCCATAACGGATTCCCGTTAAAGGATTTAAAGGTGATACATTACAATTAGGGCTGCAAAAGGTCCTCCTGAGTCCTGTATTGTTGTTTTTGGTCACTACCTTGGGGTGGGCATGCCTGCCTGCTGCCCTCCTTGCCTGGATGTGTGGTGGTAGCCGTTTCTTAGGCTCCAACTCCGGAACGCAATACAACCATCTACAGTTTCAAACAATTTAAAAATACAACCATCTACAGTTTCAAACAATTTAAAAATACAACCATCTACAGTTTCAAACAATTTAAAAATACAATCATCTACATTTTCAAACAATTTAAAAAAATGGCAAAAAAAATTGCCCTCCGTAAAACATTCTTGGCAAATGCTTTCGACTTGGTTCGTCTTCCGCTGGGTCAAGGGTCCATCTGACCACAGATGCCTGGTCTGCAAAGCACGGTCAGGGCAGCTACAGCATGGGTCTCAGCAGGCTCCCACTTCGGGCCAGAATCCAACCTTCATTCCCCGCCCATTACCCGTGGTGACAATGGCAGACTTGCCCTCCATAACGGATTCCCATTAAAGGATTTAAAGTTGATTCATTACAATTAGGGCCGCAAAAGGTCCTCCTCCTGAGTCCTGTATTGTTATTTTTGGTCACTACCTCGGGATGGGCGTGCGTGCCTGCTGCCCTCCTTGGGTGTGTAGTGGTAGCCGTTGCTCAGGCTCCACACCAGATTCCATCCCTCATTCCCCGGCCATTACCCGGGGTCACAAATGGCAGACTTGCCCGCCTCCATATGATTCTCGTGAAAGGAATGTGGTGTCATCTTTGCCCGCCATAACTGGTTCTCGTTAAAGGATTTAAAGTACATTCATTTCAAATACACAGCAGGGCCTCGAAAGTCCTCCTCCTGTATTGTTATTTTTGGTCACTACCTCGGGGCGGGCGTGCATGCCTGCCCGCTGCCCTCCTTGGATGTGTAGTGGTAGCCGTTTCTCAGGCTCCACACCGGATTCAAACCCTCATTCCCCGGCCATTACCCGGGGTCACAATGGCAGACTTGCCCGCCTCCATAGGATTCTCATTGTAGCGGTACTGAACAAGTACACAGCAAGTAGAAAATGTAATTTAAAAACAAAACGTAAGCTTTTTAACAATGCCATGGAAAGTTGATAAGGAAGTCACACATTACCTGACATCACTGAGTGAGGAAGAGCAATCTCGCCATGTTGCGCAGTAGTCCAGCATGGCCGTCACTACACAAACAGCTGGTAACTTGCGGTGCGTTACACAGTTAGTTTGGTGCGTCAGTGTGAAGCAGTACTCCAATTACACTACCTGATTGATGTATACACATGCAAGATGTTTTAAAACACGTTAGGCCTGCAATTTAGAATTCAATGTGATTTCTGCCCTTAAAACGCTGTTTTGCGTCCCATCCAGATTTTTACCCGGGACTTTTGGCGTGTATCCCACTCCGCCATGCCCCCCTCCAGATGTTAGACCCCTTGAAACATCTTTTCCATCATTTTTGTGGCCAGCATAATTTTTTCTATTTTTCAAAGTTCGCCTCCCCATTGAAGTCTATTGCGGTTCGCAAACTTTTTCGCGAACCGAACCTTTCGCGGAACCCGGTTCGCGAACCTAAAATCAGAGGTTCGGCCCATCACTACCTGCTGTAGAATAAATTTCCGGCCAATCATACGCCTTTCTTCATGCACTTCACACCAGGTCTGGTGTGAACTGCATTCCTGAAGAAAGGCGTATGATAGGCCTGAAATTTATTCTACAGCAGGAATATAACCCCAAACACACAGCCAAAGAGAAACCATCACAAAAATCTTAAAATTTAAAACAAATACAAATAAGAAGTACAATTCTCGCAGAGTAAAATGAGCCATAAATTACTTTTATACTATCTTGCTGTCACTTACAGTAGGTAGTAGAAATCTGACATTACCGACAGATTTTGGGCTAGTTCATCTCTCTATAGGGGATTCTCAGCATGGCCTTTATTCTTTATAAAGACATTCCCTGAAAATGATTAATACAAAGATGCTGGCCAGCCTCCCTGCTCGCTGCACACTTTTTTGGCAGTTGGACTTTTTAAAAATAAAGAAAACTCTGAGAAACCCCCTATGAGAAGATGGGCTAATCCAAAATCTGTCAGTAATGTCAGATTTCTACTACTTACTGTAAGTGACAGCAACATAGGAGAGAAGTAATTTATGGCTCATTTTACTCTAGGAGAAATGTACTTCTTATTTGTATTTATTTTAAATTTTAAGATTTTCGCGACCGTTCCTCTCAAAGTCCTGGTGAATTATAATACAGTTTGAAGCAGCACTGTCGAGTCGACTGAAGATCTGGACTTCACCCATAGTTCCGCTGATTGGTTGATGGAGATGTACTGAGGGATCATTTGACCAGTCTCACAGTGGTCAATTCGGCTGGGTGAGTGCAATGCCTAAGGGGGCTTATTGCTTCCAGATTTCACACCTTATCAAAGATATCACACCTTATCAAAGTTAACGCACCTTATCAGAGTAGCATAGCAAGCGCTACGGACCCTCAGGGGCTCAGGGCAGGACGAGTGCCATTGCCAATTAGCAGGAATAAGTTTGTAGCACTCACTATGCTACTCTGATAAGGTGTGTTAATGTTGATAAGGTGTGATATCTTTGATAAGGTGTGCTATTTGTCATAGCACGGTTTAGTGAATCAACCCCATTGTACGCATATGTACAAACAAATAATGCACACACACACACATGTTGCATGCAAACACACACCACACACACTGTATAAACACACATTGCATGCATAAACTTACAGCGCGCACGCACAATGGGGTTGATTCACGAAAGCGTGATAACTGCTATCACAGCAGTTATCACGCAATCTGCCGCGAATTAACTTTTTACACACGCAAACCGCTGCGCGCAGCAGATCGCTTGATAGCAGTTATCACGCTTTTGTGAATCAACCCCATTGTACGCATATGTACAAACAAATAATGCACACACACACACATGTTGCATGAAAACACACCACACACACACATACACCACACATACAAACACACACACACAGACACACACACATCACACATACACCACAGACACACACACTCACACATATACATACTGCATACACACATTGTTTTCACATATACACACATTTACTGCTCACACACACATACACACACACACACACATCACACACACACCACAGACACACACACCACACACACACACACACACACACACACAAATCACACACACACCACAGACACATACACCACACATACACACACACACACACACACACACAAACACACATAAACACACCACACATACACACACCACACATACACACACACACACACACACACATCACACACACACCACAGACACATACACCACACATACACACACACACGCACACACACACACACACATAAACACACCACACATACACACACCACACATACACACACACACACATCACACACACACCCCAGACACATACACCACACATACACACAAACACAAACACACACACACACACACATCACACACACCACAGACACATACACCACACATACACACACACACACACACACACATAAACACACCACACATACATACACCACACATACACACACACACATCACACACACACCACAGACACATACACCACACATACACACACACACACACATCACACACACACACACACCACAGACACACACACACACACACACACACATCACACACACACCACAGACACACACACACACATACAAACACATACACACACATACACACACACACACACACATCACACACACACACACACATCACACACACACACCACAGACACACACACACCACACAGACACACACACACCACAGACAGACACACACACTCACACATATACATACACGCACACACACATACACCACACATACACACACTTACACATATACATACACACACACATACACCACACACACACACACACACACACACACACACACACCACACATACACGCACACACACGCACACATCACACACACACCCCAGACACATGCACTCACACATATACATACTACGTACATACATTGTTTTCACATATACACACATTTACTGCTCTCACACACACAAACACACACACATTGCTACACATAGAAAAACACACGCAGTGGTAGACTACACAGACACACATACATAGACTCAACAATTAGCCATTGCTGGCATTTCAGTGGCCCTAATAACCCTTTAAAACATGTTTGCCTAAATCAATACAACAGAAGACTATGGCTGCTTTCAGAAATGTCAGTGCGCGTAGCGCTTCACCTTAAAGTGAATTATTCTTCTCTTTAATATCAATTATGCTCACACGGAACACTTTAATGACACCATGGCCGTGCCACCATCATTTGTCCTTGGGCAGTTTGACCCTTTTAACTTCGAAGTTCTTTTCTTTTGCAACGTTTTACAATAAATTTTCATCTGTATGAGCTAACTAATTGCACTGCTTTATTATTTCATACCCGACTCATAGTCTCTCCCTCCCTCCCCCCATCTTCATTTAGGCATACATGTCATATGTAGTAATTTGCATTAAGTAAGGCTAGTAGCAGCGCAGGCTTCCTTTTTTTAACCAGATATAAGTGGCTGGAAAAGCATGTAAAAGGGCAAATAGTTTTACAACCTGTGAATTAACATGCTAAAAATGTCATTAAGTCCAGAGGATTTGTCCTTACAGATAAAAGACCTGCAAATAAAAGATGCCATTAAAATGAGGGATAGAAAGGAAGTACAATGCTCAATGCCTCAATGGAGATCCGTGTAAAACAGCCAGGGAAAATGCTTGCCTTACAAGCATGTCATCCATTTGTATCTTCAAGAATACACCAAAATAATGGTATGCAGTGCCATTGTTGTGTCTAAAAAGTACAGAGAACATACAAACCTATACAATGTGCGACATTACGCTATTAGGGATATAGAAAAAGCAAACGTAGCATTTTATAGTATGTCTATGAAAGATAATGTGAAGGTAAGTTCCAGGCTGCTATGGTAAGTGGTAGCCTCGCAGAAATGTTAAAAGAAAAGAAAACACCTAAGCATTTTAAATGCAGTACATTACTATTCAGTACACACCAAAGAGCTACTGACAATGCTATTAACCCCTAGTGCAGTTACGAAGTCGGTGTGCCACAATCCATTAGCGCGTCATGGCAACGTCAGTGGTGTGTTGTAGCTCTGTCCTGCTCTAGGCCCTCTTCCTTCCCTCCCTGACACTCACAGCTGAGAGTTTTGCCAACCAGCTTTCTACCTTTCCAAGTCTAGGTAAGAAAGTGGTGTCTGTCTGCACCCTCCCACCCCTGCAAAACTTTGGATGGAGCTCCCCACCAGAACTTTTAATGCCCCCCTCCCCCCCCCCCCCCCACACACACACAGAGAATTGTGTGCAAGTTCTTAGTGCTTACACAGACAATAAAACATTTATATAGCTCTTTTCTCCTATTGGACTCAAAGCACCAAAGCTGCAACCACTAGGACACATTCAGTAGGCATGTTAGGGAAGTTTGCCCAAGGTCTCCTTACTGAATAGGTGCTGGCTTACTGAACTGGAAGAGCCAATATTTGAACCCTGGCCTACAGTATCAGAGATGTAATAAATATTTGTTGGTTGCTATGGGCAACAACACTACACCTTTGTTCGGCGCCATATCACAGAACGTGCGATAACTTGACACTCATCACAGCAACAGCACAGGAGATAGAACTGCTTAGACATCTTCAAAGTTTAAGGAGTTTATTCGACAAACAGATATACAGATGTTTTGAGCAGCAATCTTATCTTCGTTACCTCAGCAAAGCAACAATCAGTCTGTAGAATCTTAAGCGTTCCATGCTCTTGGTCTATTCCTTGTGAATAGACCATGCTTTCTCTTATGGTATGTCTATGCTAGTTGCACTTAGCGTATATACAGCATACAGATAAGGAAAGTTACACAAAGGTAGGAAGTTAATAGGAGTAAGGTTAAAGTCTGAAGCTAGAAGGTGGAAACTGGAAGTAGGCTCTGGAGACCATGTTGGCTATTTTATACTAGCCTCTAAAGAGTTAAATGTGACATCATCCAGCAGGGATGGTCCAGTCCCCATCGCATGCAATAGGCTGATAATAGCATGTGATGGATGACCCTATCCGCACCTGCTCAGATGGGAAAAGCCAAATATGGCGTTTCCTCTCCTAATACCCCGAAATGAGGTAATATGTTCTAAGACCATTGTTGAATGTATTATGAACATTTTTTCATAACCATAGCTCATGTTTATCCCTCTGCAGCCTGGAGGTCTGTACATCTCGAGCTGATATCCTGCGCCCAGCCACTTACACTGGCTTCTTCTGTCCCTCCCATTCCCCGTTAGGGCATCTGTTGAGAATCTTGTGTAGCGGAAGTGGACATGTGAGTGCGTATGCGCAAGGTTATGAACCACAGATGTCCAGTAAAACGAATCAAGTGTGCTCATCTCCTGTCCTTCATACACAAGCAAGTCATTTTTTACTGGGTATGCATGGTTCATGAACTCATATTTACACACAAGAAATATCACGTTTTTGGTTTCTTCCAAAAGAAACATTAGATTGCATTGCAGTAGAAAAGTAAAAGTTGAACAGGTGAGAAATGAAGCCACTGAAAGCAATAAGTGCTTCTATACACATCTATAAAAAAATTCAAATTTTTAATTAAAACAAATAGGTATGCTTTATTGGCACCTTTTCTTTTATTGGCTCCTCTCCGTCCACAGTGTGCCCTCTTTACTGCCATCTCTGAACCTACAGTGTGGGCCACCATTAATGAAGGGACTCTGTGTGTGTGTGTGTTCCCATTAGTGCCTCCTCTGTGTTTCCCTCATTAAGTGTCTCCTGTTCTGTGTGCCCCCTTTAGTGCCTGCTCAGCATGTTCTGTGTGCCCCTTTTGAAGATTCCTATGTGCTTCCTTTGGGTCTTCAGTGTCTCTCATACCCTCCCCTCAGTGCCCTTCACTACCTATATCAGTGCCTCTTCTGCACCTGGGCCTCCTGTGTGCCCCCTTTAAAGTGGGCACTAACACACACACATTTTTGAGTGAAATATGTTAAAAAAAAAAAAAGTGAAATAAAAAATGAAATATTTTTCTGTTTTTTTGTTTTTTCAAAGAAGAATTACATTTACTGACAAAAATGTTGCTGTTTGTAAAAGCCCTGATTCTGCTGAATCCAATGATATAAGATATGTATAGGTAGCCAGGTATAGGTGCCGCCAGTACAGGTAGCCAGATATAGTTGCAGACAGTATAGGTAGCCTGGAGTAGGTTCCGCCAGTACAGGTAACCAGATATATGCGCAGCCAGTATAGATAGCCAGGAATAGATGCCCCCAGTACAGGTGGCCAGGTATAGGTGCCGCCAGTACAGGTAGCCAGGTATAGGTGCAGCCAGTATAGGTAGCCGGGTATAGATGCAGCCATAACAGGAAGCCAGGTATAGGTGCCGCCAGGACAGGTGGCCAGATATAGGTGCAGCCAGTATAGGTAGCCAGATATACTGTAGGTGCAGCCAGTATAGGTATGGCATGGCTACGTATTTGGAGACAGATAGCGGCCGCAGCCGGACTACCAGGAAGAGGGTGATTTATGCCTATAAGAATGGTGAGATCTAAAAGCTGACATTCATTTGCCTGCCAAAACGTACTAGGTATGTGGTTGGCAGACCAGAGCTAAACGTTGTAATAACCGGGACAATTGGGCAAATACAATATATGGGTTTTAATTACAGTAGCATGTGTTATTTTATAACTATAATGTCTGAAAACTGAAAAATAATTATTGTTTACTATTCCCGTTAAAATGCATGTAGAGTGAAATAATTCTTAGAAAAATGTACCAACCAAACAAAGCCTAACTGTTGATAAAAAAATGATATAGATCATTTTGTTGTGATAAGTAGTGATAAAGTTATTGCCGAATTTATGGAAGGAGCGCTGGCAGGCAAAAATTGCTCTGGTCAGAAGGGGGAAAACCCCTTAATTGGAAGTGGTTAAAGTGGCAACAATAACACGCAACTACAATCTGGCACAGAAGTTCTTGCACATAGTTGAGCTGTAGACCTCTATAGAGGTTCACGTCTTTCAAAAAGACACTTGATACAATTAATTTTGCACAAACTTTTTGCAATATGATGAGCAAAAAAAAAAAAAAAGAATACTTATATAGTACAAGTGTCATTGCCAAATGAGTCAAGGCAAACAGTCCACAATTGCACTTTAAGAGATAAGTTATGTTTCCTTTTCTGCAAAATATTTACAGACATAAATACGTTTATGCCCCAGTAACACTACTATTTATTATCGATATTATTAATTTTTTTAAGAATTAAAGAGAGTCTGAAGACTTCTAAAAATCCTCTTTTTATTTGACATTTATCTTCAGCAATATCAGCAGTGCTAAAACGTTGTATTCCCGTGGCAGAACGATGTCATTAAACCCCCCAAATTCCCGGGGAAAATGTGGGGGGCGCTTCCTGGTAGAGGCAGAGCTTTGTGCTGTAGTTCTGCGTCTACTCACGTCAATCCCCGCTGATCGCCGCCTCTCCCCGCCCCTCTCAGTCTTCTTTCACTGAGAGGGGCGGGGAGAGGCGACGATCAGTGGGTATTGACGCTAATGTAGGCAGAGCTACAGCACTACGTTCTGCCTCACCGGCCAGCAAAATCCACGAGTTGGAAAATCGTGGAATTTTGATCCGGTATTTGGGGGGTTTAATGACATTGTTCTGTCTCAGGAATGCGGCGTTTTAGCACTGCTACTATTGCTGCAGATAAATGTCAAATAATAAGAGGCTTTTTAGAAGGCTTCAGACTCTCTTTAAAAGAAAAACCCTATTCATCCGTAGCACGCTGAACAATTACCATAAGCAAACATCATGTGGTATTATGTTGTGTGTCTGTTTAATTGTGCAGCGTGAAAAATATTATTGAATTTTCATAAACAGAGTCATTTTCTCTTCCACAAAACAAGGAAAGGGTCCATAGGAAGGAAGGGGGAAAAAAAACATTTTTGATAGTGTAAATATTTGCTTTTGAAATGCTAGATGAGGGATTAGTTATTTTATACTACAAAAGGAAAATTGCTAATAATGATTGGTTTCAAGTAATTAAATGCTTTTATGCAAATTTGTGAACCGTAAATATGACCCAGGAACAAAAGACTGCTTAACAGTTAGTATTAAGCAATACATTAGCGTATCAATTAAACAGAACTCTGCTTGGATGAAAAGGATGTGGATGGTGTTGCCATGGAGACCTGAATGGTACAAGGCGTAACACCCAAATTGAAATGGAGAGACATGGCAAAATGTTTGCAAATATGTCTGAAAACTTATGTTCATTTACAAATCACTAATTGAAAATAGCTTTTAAGGCAGAAAACACAAATATTTCTTCCATTTGCTCCCACTGTTGCTCTGAGTAAGAAACAAAAGCCTTTATTCGATATTTTTTTTTCTCTGAATTTTCAGTTTATCAGTAAGGTACCTTTTCGGACCCTGGCAAGTAAAAAACAACTCAAATTAAGTTCTCTAAAATTACCTTAAAGTGGAAATATGTAAGGCTTGGTGGTGTATTCTCCACAGTCAGCATGCAACGCATGAGCTGACGTGGAGGAGGTACACACACTAACACAAGGAAACAGGCTATCCCTAGTATAGTGGAGGGGAGGACTGACTCCAATACGAGATTGTGGCGCACAGAGCTGGTGCAGATCCGACAGCCACAAACAGTACTTTTGTGATAACGTCTCAGCGCAAGGTAGCACTGAGCGCATAAACCAGAACTGAGGAGATCAGGACAGGTAGACAGAATGAACGCTTGCTAGCTAGCCGCTACTTAGTGACAGCAAGCGTCCACAACCAGACAGACTGGAATGAGGCAGCCAATGCGTTTGCAGCGATGGCGTGCCTCACAAAGACAGGACAGGATAGTCAGGAAATAGCAGGATCAAGATAGATGAACGTAACACAGACAAATATACAATAAGTATGTTTTCCTAGCGTATTACAATTACAGCTATCAATGAAACTATTTGTAACGTCTGACTAACATATGTATATATCAGCAATGAACCGATATATGACATAAGCAGGAACACTGACTAAGACTGGAGTAATACAGGGAACAGGACTCAGAAGGATTCGCTATCTCTTCGCAGAGATGAACGCAATCCACAAACGGTAACAGAACAGGATTCAGAAGGATTCGTTATCTCTTCGCAGAGATGAACGCAATCCACAAACGGTAACAGAACAGGATTCAGAAGGATATAAACAGTTCGTGTACGTATACATCAGCGACACTGATGTATCAACGTAACACGAATACAAGGAAAATAATAAACGTGCTGGTATGCATATATATTGGCAATGAACCAATATATGAAGCAAAGACCAGCAAAGTATCTTTAGAACAAGAAACACGATCGGGGGCTGAAGCAACAGCAAGACAGGCTTAAACTGAAGCTATGAAAACCCGAGGAGTCCTGCAGGAAGCAGATCTTTATACTGCGGTCATCCAATGGGAGCAGACATGCAGATTCCCACACAGGTGAATGATAATCAGTCACAAGCTGACACCAGGGAAAGGCAGACAAAGCTATGCAGCTTGCATGGAAAGAGATCAGAACTGCCTGAGCTGCAGCACTACTACTTCCAGCAATACCTGCTGCAGCAGCGATCATGACAGTACCCCCACCCTTAAAGGCGGATACCAGACACCTCTCAAAACTGACCTTCCCAAGGAGACAACCTAACTGATAATTCATGATGACTGGGACAGCCCGGCAAGACCAAATTCCAGAATCAGTCATCACAAGACTGGACCCATCAGAACCAGAACCTACAGAACCATGCCCATCAGTACTACAAGTCTCAGTGTGACACCCATCAGAACCATGATTTCCAGAAGAAAGCCCCCCGAAGCTCTCTGAGCGATACCCACTGCCTTCCAGGGACCGTCCAAAAATGCCAAAGCCTTTGCAATGCCCACCGGAACTGTCTTTACCAACACAAAACCCACTGTTGAACCAGTCCAAGGTACCAGGACAAGCTTCCTCAGAGATCTCCCAGAACACTTTAAAGCTCCAAAGAGATCCCAAAAGGTCAGATCGCCCTTTAGGCTCACATGGAGAACTATCAAGAATCCCCATGGAACCTATGGCAATTCCCGAGTCAGGGTTACAAGGACAAACATCAAGATCAGGGCTTTCAGGGACCAGAACCATCTCTGGGCATGCAGGCAGACTGGCAACATCAGAACATGTCTCCCCTAAGGAAGCATCTGAGTACGCTAACACCTTAGACACACTTGGGCATTCTGGCACACAAAGCACATCTGGGCACACTGGTACAAGAGAAACTTCTGGGCATGTCAAGGAACTGTGAACCTCAGGGTCAGCCAAGATAGGACCGAAACCAGGACTGGACAAAAATTCATCATGACTAGACTTTACAAGCACTGGACTCTCACTAAAGAATGCAGGAACAGACTTGAATGTCGCTGATTCTAGCAAGGTTGTTAACAAATCAGGTTCAGGGGCATAAACAAGACAGGACAAGTCTTCTGATGTATGACCTGAGCTAGATAGGAATTCCACAACTTCCTCTGGACTGGACAGAGACTCATCTAGTACCTGGGATTGGGGCTCCAAAGTAGCTGCAAAACAAGTCAATATTACAGCATCCCCCACTGAACTGGGCAAATCTGAGGAATTCCCTGGACAGGAAGGGAACTCCGGAATCTCTGCCACACCGGCCAGAGAATCAGAATTTTCCAAAATACAAGGCAGGGTTTCAGGAACGCTTACTAAATCAGACTGAAATTCTGAGACTTCTGTTATTTTGACCAGAGAATCAGAATTATTCATGTTACAGGGCAAGGCTTCTGAAACATTCAGAGTACAGGGCTGGAGTTCCTCGGCTGTTACAACACTGGAGAGGGACTCCACAATATTGGTTAAATCAGACTGTGTACAGGGCAAGGTATCTAAGACACTTGCTGACGAGGACAATATTTCAATGACTTCTGCTTCATCAGACAAAGATTCATCAAGTTTATTTAGAGTGGACTTTAATTCTAAGACAGCTGCTAAACAAGTGAATATTGCTGCAACACCCACTGAGGTAAGCAGTGCCTCAGAGTCTTCTGCTAGAGGGTTTGAAGTATCCAAAGTACTGGGTGAAGCATAGGACTCTGCGACTCCAGCTTCACTGGACAGGATCACTAAACAGTCCATATTGCAGGGCAAAACCATGGAAGCACCTGCTGGACAGCATAAGGATTCTGTGACCTGAGCTTCATAGGCGAGATCTACTGCACAATTCATGGTACAGGGCAAATTTACTGGAACATTTTCTGAACAAGGTAATAATTCTGCGATTTCAGGTTCACATAGCAGATGCTCTGAGCTATTCACGATACAAGGCAAATTTACTGGAACATTTTCTGAACAAGGTAATAATTCTGCGATTTCAGGTTCACATAGCAGATGCTCTGAGCTATTCACGAAACTAGAGCGAGGTGTAGAAACAGGAAGATCAAGACACAATGTTTGCGCATCTGAATCACCATTCATTTGTAAAATTGGAAAATTCAGATGCTGGGGTTCTGAGGTTTCTAGACAGGATTGCTGGGACTCGGAAACTGATGTAGTGCATCTATTGGCATCTGCTGGATCAGACAGGAGTTGAACTTTATTAACACAGGTAATTTCTGCAGAAGTGTTTGCAGAGGCAGGCAAGATTTTTCTGGTGTCTGTTTCACTGAACAAAGACTCATGAGTACTGGCTAGACTGGACTCAGAAGTTAGCAGGACCTCTGGATTCTCTGCTGAGAAATTTGTGCAGGGCAAGGTTAAGAAAGTATCAGTGGCTTCTGTTTTACTGGGAAGTAACACTGAGTTATCCATGGTACAGGGTGGAATTGCAGGAACTTCAATTTCACACAAAAAGAGCTCCGAATCACCTGCTGAATCAGCGAAAGGTGCTGAAGCAGGCGGGTCAGAACGCCAAATTTGCGAATTCGGAGTCACATAAAAATCATCCAAAATCAGTTCCCACACATCAATCAAAGGAGCCACACAGTCATACCTACACACACCAGTCTCTATTAGGTTATAGGCTGACTTAATGCATGCATTCAATACCATTTCACTTTTTGCACTGTAAAATTGACAAAATGAACTTGAATCATTCTTCCATTCACAGACCAGGGCTTCCATCTCTCCCCTCTCGAATGGAGGATCCCATGCATACTTAACAGCGAAACATTTAGGCTGATCACAGTTTGCAGATATGATTGTGGCAGGCACATGTATAGGGTTAATTAGCAGGTGATTGGCAGATTCCTTATTCTTAAGAATCTCCAATACCTGTAGCAAGTGTTGAACTGTAGTGTATGCAAACTTTCCTTGGTTCACAAATAAGTTGATTTGTTCAATACTCTGTAATATCTCCTCATAATCATACTCAGATAATTCTTTTAAACAAAAATCTTTATTTTCCCTAGCCAGGGAGGAAAGTTCATTAGTAGTTTCATAAGTCCATTTAACTCCCCTGAAAGACAATTGCATTTCATTATCTGTTAATGGCAGAATCTCATTATAGGTCTCAGTCGCTAAGGATAACGACTCTGCAGATCGGACACGTTTCTTAGAACGTTTGCGTTTTGCCTTAGACCCTGCTGCCTTTGGTGATTTATTCAAAGCTGCAGGAAAATTATTAGGAACACTCTCTGCTTGCTGATCATTTTTGCAAACAATTGAAGGGGAAGCTGATTGGCCTGCTGCCAGGAGTTCATTTAGAGGAAAAGGCAATGGATCTATGCGCAACCAGTTATGGATCACAAACGCTAGAAATTTCAGCGGTCTCTCTTTCAAATCGGAATGATTGAGAACATCAAATGCCCACTGGAACAATTGCCCTTTAAACAAAATATAAATCAGCTGGAGTGCCCAGGTTGAAACAGGAGTCGCTTGGAGATCGGGATTGGCCAGGAACCTGGCACATTCAGAGAAAAACTCATTTTCTGTTTCAGAGCTAAGTTCTTCAAATTTCTTAAAGGAACAGGAACCATAATTAACAGTGTCATACTTTCTGGGAATCCCCCCCACAATGGGGATTGGTAATGGGGTTTTCATAATGTAAGGCTTGGTGGTGTATTCTCCACAGTCAGCATGCAACGCATGAGCTGACGTGGAGGAGGTACACACACTAGCACAAGGAAACAGGCTATCCCTAGTATAGTGGAGGGGAGGACTGACTCCAATACGAGATTGTGGCGCACAGAGCTGGTGCAGATCCGACAGCCACAAACAATACTTTTGCGATAACGTCTCAGCGCAAGGTAGCACTGAGCGCATAAACCAGAACTGAGGAGATCAGGACAGGTAGACAGAATGAACGCTTGCTAGCTAGCCGCTACTTAGTGACAGCAAGCGTCCACAACCAGACAGACTGGAATGAGGCAGCCAATGCGTTTGCAGCGATGGCGTGCCTCACAAAGACAGGACAGGATAGTCAGGAAATAGCAGGATCAAGATAGATGAACGTAACACAGACAAATATACAATAAGTATGTTTTCCTAGCGTATTACAATTACAGCTATCAATGAAACTATTTGTAACGTCTGACTAACATATGTATATATCGGCAATGAACCGATATATGACATAAGCAGGAACACTGACTAAGACTTGAGTAATACAGGGAACAGGACTCAGAAGGATTCGCTATCTCTTCGCAGAGATGAACGCAATCCACAAACGGTAACAGAACAGGATTCAGAAGGATTCGTTATCTCTTCGCAGAGATGAACGCAATCCACAAACGGTAACAGAACAGGATTCAGAAGGATATAAACAGTTCGTGTACGTATACATCAGCGACACTGATGTATCAACGTAACACGAATACAAGGAAAATAATAAACGTGCTGGTATGCATATATATTGGCAATGAACCAATATATGAAGCAAAGACCAGCAAAGTATCTTTAGAACAAGAAACACGATCGGGGGCTGAAGCAACAGCAAGACAGGCTTAAACTGAAGCTATGAAAACCCGAGGAGTCCTGCAGGAAGCAGATCTTTATACTGAGGTCATCCAATGGGAGCAGACATGCAGATTCCCACACAGGTGAATGATAATCAGTCACAAGCTGACAGCAGGGAAAGGCAGACAAAGCTATGCAGCTTGCATGGAAAGAGATCAGAACTGCCTGAGCTGCAGCACTACTACTTCCAGCAATACCTGCTGCAGCAGCGATCATGACAAAATACTTTTAAAATGTACTCCCTACGTTTCCAACTGGTATTTATAATTGTGGGTATATTTAAGTTCTTTAAATAATAATGTTAATAAGGCATATTTTCCTTTATTTATGTATTTAGCCACTCCCCTGTGACATGCTTCTGAGGCAAGGCCTCGATCACATCATACACGCTTCCGTGCGCATTTGGAAGCGCGTATGACATGTTGACACGCAGGAATGGCAGAAAGGCATAGACAGCCCTTCTGCAGTTCACATCTACTGCGCTGCGCAGTAGTAGGTTGCGCTATGATGAAAAACACTTTTGTCGGTGTACACTCCCACAGCTAATAAGCATTTTTAGGAGGGAGGGGCTTGAAGAAAGAGCTGGCTGGGAATTGTCAAATGCCAACTAGCATTACTTACTCCACCAGACAGCAGACATAAAAAATAATGAGATCTGAAAAACAAAATAATACTTTTATTCACCTATTTTCATACTAATATGTATTACGTTTTATGTGATTGGTATTACATTATTTAAACTCAGGTGCACTTTAATATTACTTTTCTTACTTGCTTCCAGTACTTTTTCATTTGGTAAGTACCAAAAAGGTAACTTGTAGATATAATAAGAACATGCCATCTATATAGAGACATAGCCCTGTCAATATGCTAATTAAGAATTCAACATCCTCTCTGGCAGTTTTTTCCACTATTGCATTATCATGTACTGATATGATATATATACACTATATATATATATATATATATATATATATATATATATATATATATATATATATATATATATATATATATATATATATATATATAGGTTGGATGTTATGTTATATATATAATGGCGTACATATCACTTGGAAGTCCGATACAATCATTAGGGTATCAAGTATCCAGAACATGTTTATACTTTGTTTTAGGGGTCTCATAAACTTTAAGCTTAAAGTGGATCCGAGATAAACTTTTTAAACTTTTACTCATTGCATAATTGTGTTCCTTTAATATAGTTTATAGGGCATTGCTCAAGCCAAATATTTTTTTGTTTTTGTTTTACTATTCTAATTCCCTCTAAACTAAACAAGCCTTGCCCACAGCTTCTCCAGTGCCTTTGGCACTTTCAGACCCATGTAGAAAGGGCTCATGGGAGCTCAGTCAGGGAAGGAGGAGGAGGTGTTACTAGCCAGAGGAAGAGGGGAGAGGGGCGTGACATTTTCACAGGCTGAGAACTGGAGATGCAGAGCATCTTGCCTGTGTGTGATGATCATAAACAGAACATGGCTGCTGTCATTGTATCACAGGAAGAAATAATCATATACTGTTGAGGCTGTTTGCAGCTAGATTTTCTGTGTAAACTATCTAAACTTTAGATAAGATATATAGACAAGTTACTTGTTATAGTTAGTTTTTCATCTCGGCTCTGCTTTAAAGTGAACCTGAACTTTTACATAGCACAGAATGGGAAGTTTTCATTCCACATATAAATGCTGAAGAAATCAACTGCACTGAGCTGTGCTTGTTTATTAAACCAGTAGGCATGACTCACAGCACCACAGCTCTGGCTGTACAGGAAAAGACAGATGCTTTAGCCCTTTCTGTGCTCCCTGACATTTAATCGAGTACATTTTCAGGTTTGTTTTTAGGATTTCTGAAAAGTGTGAAAATTTTTTGACCCTAAGGGTTATCATTCTGTGCCTAATCATTTACAGTAGAAAGTTTAGATCCATTTTAACTGCTGACCTTAACTTACACCCTAGGAACCCTGAGAGGAAAAGGCAGATATGTCTAAATTAGAAACTTTTTTTTCCCCCAGAAATTTACTACATAATTATTTTTAAGGCAACAGGATCCATTAACATCTGTCAGTTCTGAATGGATCTGCTGGTTCAGTTTGTTCACTTCCAAAGAGCAGAACTGAAGGGTGTGTTTTACGCTATAATTCTAGATACAAACATTGACGATCCTAATCCGCTAATTACAATTACAAAGAAATTTGCATACATTTTCACATTTACGCTTATACGTAAATACGATTTGTAAATTCAATTGATTTCTTATAGTGATTCGTAATTTCGCCTAAAATTTTGCGTCATTTTCGTGCAATTTTGTGCCGACTTTGGCAGTAAATAGCACAGCCCCCATATATGGTAGTGACACCAAAATTGCTGCATACGTTAAGAAGAATAGTGGGTAAGAGTAAAAAAAATAATTTTCCAAAAGACATTGTAGTTTTTGAAAAAATCGATTTTAAAAATGCATAGAAAAAAATAGTTTTTAAACAAAAAAATGCCAGTTTAAAAAAAAAACATTTTTGTTTGCATATTTAAAATTAATTTTCTCAAAAACTACAATGTCTTTTTGAAAACTTATTTTTCTGACGTGTACCCACTATTCTTCTTAACATATGTAGCAATTTTGGTAGCAATAGCATGTATGGGGGCCTTGCTATTAACCGCTGAAGTCGGCACAAAATTTTGTGAAATTACGTGAAAATTACGCAAAAAATTAAGTGAAATTATGAAATATTACTATTACATACAAAATAAATTATGATTTTTCCTGAAATTTTGCTTTATGATTATGATGCTTAAATGCAAATTTCAATGCAAAAATTCGCATGTGTGAAATGTTTGCCTACCACTGGATACAAATCATCAACACAGCAGATGCCAATGGAACCAGTGGAAGCCTATGAGAATGGACAGTGTTCATTCTGACTAGGCCACCTGCCTCATATGTTTCACCATTTTACTCACCTGTCTTCACTTACCTGTCTTCTGTCACCTCGGGTCCATTTATAAAATGAAAGTCATGGTGAGCACATATTGGGCCTGATTCACAAAGCGGTGCTAACCCAGTTAGAGACTTTAGGCGTGATAACCATTGCACCACGCTGGTGAAAAGCCAGTTTAGACGTGATACATTTAGGCATGATAAGTTTAGGCGTGATAGGTTTAGATAAGTTTAGATCGTGCGCAAAGTCCCACACGCAAAGCAGCGCCACTCTATGCGAAGTGCACCAGACTTTGCTAGTGCAAAACTTTTGATCAGCTGTGCACTGCGGTGCTAACCCAGTTGGTGCTACAGTTATCACGCCTATACCTATCACACCTAAACTTATCACGCCTAAACTGAGTTTAGGCGTGATAAAGGGCTTTTCACCAGCATGCTAACTGTTAGCACCGCTTTGTGAATCAAGCCCATTGGCTTTTAAATGACTTGTAACGACCTGTGAAATGCTAGATGTGTTAATTTCCAGGTCTCACATTTCAATACATCTACTTCTGTTGCTTAGCTGCTGGACAGACCGTAGTATAGTGGATAGCACTCTTACCTTCTAGCACTAGGTCCCTAGTTCAAATCTCAGCCAGGGCACATGTGATACATTTCAGATTGTAAGTCAGGGTAAGGAAAGATTTTACAATGGGAAAACACTGACTAAATCATTTATAAATAATTATTATAAAAATTAAGCACTTTTTTTCATTACGGTATTGCAGTTCCCCTTTAAATGTGCATTTAATGTGTATGTATCTTACATTTTACAATTTTTATGATTATTATTATTTAGTATTTATATAACACTGACATCTTCCACAGTGCTGTACAGAGGCTACCCTCTTTTTGCCCTGCACCCACCGCCGACCACCTAGAATATGGTAGGACTTCTACTTCATATTGTCATCATCACATAATGTCACTCTAGCACGGAGCCACTGTTTTTGACCACAGAACCTACCTATTGCAATGAAATGCCTGAAGATTGATGAGTGAATAAACAACAATTCACTGCAGTCCCTGAAAAGTCTCTTTCACCTCTTGTGATCCATCGCAGTTAACTGTATACTATTTTCAAGAGCACACAGCTGTTTGTAACTAGGTGGTGTCTTTGAAATTCCCTTTCCCTCTCGTTGACCCTCTGATGAAAAGTTACATATCTACGACAGTAAACCTTAGAGTGCTGGCCACCACTGTCTCCTTGAGTTGAACAGAGTATATTGTCTTGTCACTTAACTGTTCCTTTAGAGGTGGTCACAATCCCTACCATAGTCATATGTCTAGGGTGAATTTTTTTGGGGGGAACCAATTAACTTATCTGTATGTTTTTGGGATGTGGGAACCCACACAGACATGAGGAGAACAAACAACTTGGTGCAGATGGTGCGCTGGCTTGCATTCAAACCGGGGACCCACTACGCTTTTTTGCTGCCCCACGATAGACGTCCTTTAAAAATTTGATTTTAAAAATAAAAGTGTTGAGATCCTTGGATCACTTCCAGATACCTTGGGAGAAGATCTTCCCTCAACTTTCACCAAACTAATCCAAACTAATAATTAGCATGAGACCACCTCAATGCTACGTTCTGCCCCCCCCCCCCCCCCACGTTTTGGAGCAGTATATGTAGTAAGACACATCTAGGTTGAATAACCTCACTATATACTGTAAGTTGTATGTACTAGTGTTCTTGGCTCTGTATTCTCTGTTACTAACTTACTCACTTATTTGCTTACAGTTGATAAGATTATTAACAGATCACAGTTTCGACCTGCTCTGTTTATTGCATACACGCAACTTGTAATTGTTCAATTAATACAAGACATTGTATGGTAATTTCTGTTTTCAAAACTTCAATAAAAACTATTGAAACAAAATAAATAAATAAATAAATAAAAGTGTTGCTGCCCCAGAATTTGTAGTTATGCAAATTATCCAGAGAATGAAAGATTAGTCACATGACCCTAATTACTCAACACAGCAACACAGCAGGGATTGAAAATGAACTACATACAGTATACAATAGGCTAAGCTTATTCCAGTTTATATTGTACTAGATAAAATCATTGGTGATCATAGCTGCTTATCCTCTGCAGACGGTAAAAATGACAATAAATATTATTGTAAATACACATGACAAGAATATTTGTTCGATATTATGGTATTAGTTTCCGAGGCTTGTAAGTGTGTAATATCATGGCGGAGCAGTAAGCTCAGGATAAGTGATTAATAATATACACATTCCTTTACTAGAGAATGTTAATGGATTATCGCAAACTGCAGACTACAATTACAAGAACAAAAAGCAGTGCCAGTCATTGTCTCATTTCTGCTTCATTTACATTGTTTCCATCCTGAATGATTTCCTCGCTCAGCCCCTAAGCAGAATTAGCTCTGTTGTCTCATTAGGCCCCTTTGTAGTAAACTGCACTGTACCATCCATATGATATAACCTGGCCGTATAGACGTACATGTCAAAGACATGGGTTCACTACTACTCAGCTGGTTTATGTGCTAAGCAAATAGCACTAGATTCTAACCTTTAGTTAGAGAGACTTCTAGAGGCATACATTTAAAAATAGCGCTGCAAAAAAAAAAAACCGGCACAGGGTGATGCTGATAATGACATCTTGATACTAAGGTTATTTAGTCGTTTATTTAGTTTATTTGTGCCTCTGTTTGCTCTGATTTCTGTCAATACAGTGATTGAACAAGCCTTCTGAGTGCAGTCTCTGTGTTTGTTTCAAGGTTATTAAAGAGACTCTGAAGCTTTCGAACATGACCCCTTTTTTTTAGCCAGTCCTGTTAAGCATTAATGGGTTAACTGAAACGCCACTATCCCGCGGCAAAACAAAGCTTTATTCACCCCCAAATACCAGGGCAAAAATCCATGACTTTCCTGGTCATGGATTTTGCTGCCTGGGGAGGCAGAGCTTTGAGCTGCAGCTCTGCCTCCATTTGCATCACTCTCCTGCAGATCTCTGCCTCCTCCCCACCCCTCTCAGTGAAAGAAGACTGGGAGGGGCGGGAGGAGGCGGAGATCCGCAGGAGATAGACGCGAATGGAGGCAGAGATGCAGCTCAAAGCTCTGCCTCCAACAGGAAGGAGCCCCACAATTTGCACCGGGCATTTCAGGGTGATTAAAGCCTCGTTTTTCCACTGGATAGCAGCGATAAAGCTAACCCATTAATGCTTAACAGGACTGGCCAAAAAAAAGGGTCATTTTCGGAGGCTTCAATCTCTTTTTAAAGGGAAAAAAATAAGATCTATTTACCCGGGGCTTCCTCTAGCTCCTGACAGCCTATCTGTCCCTCGCCACAGCTCTGGTGTCCCGGGATCCCCTCTGTTGCAGATGCCAACCTTGGTAGGTTGGCGTCATCTGCGCCTGCGCGAGCGCACAGCTGCACTGCTCGTGATCGTGCTCACATAGGCCTCAATTCACTAAGCTTATCTCCTGTCTTTAATAACTCTTCTAGAGTTGTTACCATGGTGATAAGGCATGTAGTATTCAGGAAACATTTTACCTCAGGCAAACCTAAAGTTAACTCTTCTGTCTTTAAGTTAACTCTTCAATCCTTAAAATAACTCCAGAGTTAAAGACAGGCTGTTTATTAACTGCATGTGAAAATAACTACAGAGGAGGTAAATTAACTACAGAGGAGGTAAAATAACTACAGAGGAGGTCAATTAACTACAGAAGAGGTAACGTAAGGAATGAAGAGAAAAGATAACTCTCTCTTATGTGGAGGTAAGTTTTCTCTTGCCTTATTATCTCCAGCATGATCTTAGTGAATTGAGGCCATAGTCTGGAGCATTCTGCGCAGGCACAGTACTTCTGCACCTTAGCAGAATGCACCAAGCCAGGTGAGTGCGATCGTGATTGGGGCAGGCGCAGAAGATGTTGACCTGGCAAGGTCTATGGTCTGTTCACATCTCTGCATTGTATTAAGGTCTATTTCCAGTCTCCATTGCAGTTCACACACATTTTAACGCATGCGCTATACAACACACAACTGTGAATTGAGCCTAATACACTTCTGTCCAGGACAATTACACCTAAATGATAGTGTTCCAAAAGCATGCAAAGACAAAAATAAGCTGAAAAAATTACAATGTCTCTTTAAGACATGTGTATTATGTCACAGAAATGACTATATACAATGGTACATGGAAAAGCAATTAGAGGCAATAAAATTTGTTTTGAATCTGGATAAATTTTAGACAATTAGCTTTTCTTCCCATTTTGATTTCTGGCTGACTATTCCACCGGGAGCCGTGTCTTATCTACATTTATTACACATTAGAAAAGAGTCGTTTCTGTCAGGAGAGAACATCTAGGGATTTATCATCATAAATTCAGAAGGCCTAATGCACTAGGTAGCCACCTCCAGCAGTGACTGGACAGGACCTCCGAGCAGCAGATATGAAATATGAATTGCCCCTGGGAAACGAGCAGTCCACAGAGCAATATCTCTAGGAGATGCTTAGCCAAGAATATGGGGGCTGCATAACAAACGTTAGATGATAATTACGTAATGACAAGATAAATGGGCTGTCTTCTCGTCACACGTTAGAATGAAGACAGTTTGGGCCTGGATTAGGATTTCTGCTAACAGCTTCTAATAACAACATCTAAAAGTGACACATTTCCTTGTGTTCTCGTCTTGTTCCAGAAATGGGGCAAGTTTTGCTTTTTAATAGGGAGGGTGGGAAATAGAGATTGCCGATTCTGCAGAAATTTTGATTTTCGCCAATGCGGATTACCGATTCCACAAATTTCCAATTTCTGTTTTCTATGTTCAGATTTCCAATGAGTCTTTTTTTTGGTCATTTTTTGCAGCACTGATTGGCCAAATATTTCTGAGTTGACTGCATTCTCTGATTGGTCCAGTGTTTCTAAGTTCAGTGATTGGGCTAAAATTACAGAGTTACGGTAATGCTGTATTTCCGCAGAAATTCGATTTCTGTTTTTTGATTTCCAATGGGTCATTTTTTGGTGTAATTTTTTTGCACAGTCTGATTGCCTAAATACTTTACAGTTGACTGTAGATTTTATGATTTTTTTAATACTTCAGAATTCTGTGATTGGACTAAAACCCCTGAGTTGCAGTAACAGTATTTCCACAGAAATCTGATTTCTGTTTTGTGATCTCTGAGTTCCAATCGGAAATGTCAGGCTTTTGCTAGATTATGCTCCAAGTAAAGCACACTGAATCAGGGCCTGTTCTATCTACAATAGGGCCCCAGGGCAAAATACCTGGGGGCCCCCACTGACACCCCCAGTACAGTAGCCAGATGTGCCTCTAAATACACCCCCCCCCCCCCAGTATTACAGAGGCAGTAGGACAGGCAAACACTCATCTCCTCAGCATTCTAAGTGCTGGAAGCCTCATCTGTCTTCTCTTCCTGCCTCTCACAACAGGCATTAAAGCTCAGATGGAGAGGCAGGAAGTGCAGAGCAGCAACACTAAAGAGAAGACAAAGGTACCTGCAACACCTGGGACTCAGAGGAGGCGAGTGTGTGCCTGTCACCACTGCCTCCATAGCGCTGGGGGGGCAGGGGCAAGGAGATCATTTAATGTGGTGGTGGCATACACCTGCCCCCTTTGCCCATATGGTAGCGCTGACCCTGCACTGAATTAGGAATCTCCATGAAGTCTTAAAAACACCCACCAGTTTTATTTAGATTATATGCCACTCAAAATGCAAACTTTGCTATAAAGTTGTTTTCCCACATATATAACTATTAAATCCAATTGAGAGATTCAATAAGAAAAGCAAAGTGACCATTTTGTAATTTCTTACATCTTTAAAATTCAATAAAAATGAGTTTGAAATTCAATAAAAATGAATTTGAAATTCATGAAAATGAATTGAAAATGAAATAGAAAAAAAAGTTTAAAAAGGGTCTCAACTCATACTGTAGGCCAACGGTAAACTACCTGAAATGGAATCAACTTTTTTTATTATCAGAAAGAGTTCTTGTGACTGTCTAGAAGCCAACTACTACAGCAGTTGGGCCCTAGGTCAATGGAGTCAGTTGACCTTTTAGTCAGGGTAAATCAAGACTCTTGATTTATCAAATCAAGATCAAGACCTGCAAAGCACATTAGCTCATATGCAATTAACTTTTTCTCCTATGTTTTCTCCTTTGAGATAATTTTTCATTTTCTGTTTAAAATAACTTTTAAATATTTTGCAGTTTGAAAAGTACCAACAAGTAGGTGAAAAAGTACTATTAAAATTATTCTCAGTATTTTTTCTTTGCTTGCTAGGGGTTCAAAGGGCATTTTATTGACAAGGCCTGAAAATATCACTTAGGAGAAAACTCACTAGAAAAGGTCAATTGCATAAAGGCTTTTGTTTGCAGGCTGCATCATTTACTTGGATTCACAGTAACATTCCGTCAGTAGTAGAGACAGTTCATAGATTTCCTCCAGATGTGTAAGCCCCTCATTACCAGCTTTTGACACTAATGTATCACACACAAGTGAGATATTTCCCTAGTTATGGAAAAAAAATCAAGGAACCGTTAATCTATCCTACTGTAAAAAAAAAATCATCCAATCCGGATTCACTTACATCAATAAAAATGGGAAATTCAATCATTCTTCTCACTTGCATAAAAAGAAAAATCCTTTAGATATTTCTGTACAAATTATTGATTTGATAAAATTTCCATAAAACTGGATATTTTAATTGTACGTGTGGCTTTAGATCTATATTGGAAGTGTTTTCTGACAGAATGTTGATAATATATACAGTATGAACCATTAAATCACTAACCTGAAAATGCTTATGATTCAGCCACTTGACTTTAAACATACCATACCCACCACTGTGTGCCCTGGTTGGTGAGTGCATAAATGTCATCAAGGCTTATATTTGGTGCAGTGTGCACACAACCAGACACTTCACAACTCACAGGCTCACAACTCTCCTTTTCTCTCAGTCCACACACACGGACACAGCCAGAGACAGTAGCGGCACTATGATGGAAAATACAAATAGTCCAGACATACACCCAACAGAAGCTTCAACTAAAGCTTTTTTGTGCAAGGTGACATAGCATTGTCAATGCTGTACATCAGCATCCTGGCTAGCATTGCATCTGTTGCTAGGGGGGTTGGGGGTGGGAAGAGAATGAATGGTGCACAACAGAGCGAAATCCCATAGGCAGGGAGTGGGGAAAAAAATGCAATCATGCGGTTCTCAGGCGTAGGGGATCACTAAATATCCGGCATGGTGGATCTTAACCACTTGGTGGGGAGGCGGCAACAGCTCCAGAACCAATCAATGCCAATTAACGTGAAGTCCTGGGGTGGGGTTTTGCAGGAAATCGCGCGCGCCGATGAGGGCACATCTCCGCTTGAATCACCATTCTCCCTGCTGCTAGGAGACTGTTAGACAGTGAAACCGCTGTCTATTTACACTGTATAGCGCGGCTATCTGTGGCAGTGCTGTGCTGGGGATAGCTGTGTGACACGGCTGTACCCTGGGAGGCTCAGGAGCGATTGGTTGCCATAGGCTGATGCCTTTGACAGCTGATCACTGTGATTGGCTGGTGGGGGTTGAAAGAGAAAGATGGAAAGACAAATAATAAAAAAAGGGTACATTTGTTTATAAAAAAAAATAATATCAATGATATATATATATATATATATATATATATATATATATATATATATATATACTGTATATATCAAAATAAACAAACATACTGGCAGGGATCAGAGCCCACCAACAGAAAGCTCTGTTGGTGGGCAGAAAAGGTGGGGAATCACTTTTGTGCTGAGTTGTACGGCCCTGCAGCAAGGCCTCAAAGCTGCAGAGGCCTGAATTGTAAAAAAAATAGCCTGGTCACTAGGGGGTTGTAAGCCTGCGGTCTTCAAGTGGTTAAACAGACTTCATTCAGCCGAGGTACACACGCTGGTCTGACTCCTAATTCTCTGACTTGGGGGTCCTTATCATCCGCCATGGACAAGTTCAGACCAGCTAGTATACATAGCTTAACATATACCAAGGAGACAGAAGATCAGATGATAGATTCAGATAAAAGTTAATAGTAAGTAGACAACTGGTTCATTTGGTCGATCAGTTTTTATACGGATCAGTTTTTCATCCAGGCAGTGTGAACCGACCCTTATTCCTCTGCCATTCACAAGGTCACAATAACTGACTCAGGGCAAATCATGTCTGTAAGACCCTCATGTTTCAAACAATAAAGGTGCAATAAAAAATTGTGAGTTTTAAATGATTTATTTTCTTTATACCAACACTGTCATGACTGTATTTTAGGTAATCTACGTAAATGCTATGCATTATCTTTTTGAGCTTTTTCATCTAATTATTGAAATTATTACCACAAATAAATTTAACTGATCCCATTTGCAAAACCTCTTCAGAACTCGTTAATTCTAAGCCATTGTTAGACCATTCTAACCTCTTTCATTACCATCAGATCATATCCCCGCTTTGTCTCCACTATGTTATTTTACCTGAACGACCCTTGAGCAGATGTAATAGGGATGGTAACATCTTTACAGCTTACAATGTTAATTGATAGACATGAACATAAGAATATAGAGAAGAAAAACACTCATTCACAGAGCAGGTGTCCTTCGTAGAATGCACAATATTATAGCATAGCACCATTGTCAGAGGGCACATGTGCATGTACGTGCCTTGCTGTTTTTGAAAATGTTTTTCTTCTGAGAAATAAGGATTTTGATGAGTTATGTACATGTTACTCAGTCAGTTAGAAGTTTAAACTAAACTTGTTAAATTTGGAAAATTTGCACTAACCATATTTAAAGGATACCACAACTGACATGTGGCATAATGAGATAGACATGGGTATGTACAGTGCCTAGCACACAAATAACTATGCTGTGTTCCTTTTTTTCTTTCTCTGCCTGAAAGAGGTAAATATCAGGTATGTAAGTGGCTGACTCAGTCCTGACTCAGACAGGATGTGACTACAGTGTGACCCTCACTGATAAGAATTTCCTCCTTTTTTATCTCTTTCTTGCTCTCAGAAGCCATTTTCTTCTAGGAAAGTGTTTTATAGTTGGAATTTCTTATCAGTGAAGGTCACACTGTAGTCACTTCCTGTCTGAGTCAGGACTGAGTCAGCCACTTACATACCTGATATTTACCTCTTTCAGGCAGAGAAAGAAAAAAAGGAACACAGCATAGTTATTTGTGTGCTAGGCACTGTACATACCCATGTTTATCTCATTATGCCACATGTCAGTTGTGGTATCCTTTAACTTTGTGGTTAGAGTTAAATTATATTTGCAATAAATTACAATTTTGTGCTTTCATAATGCATGAATTTGTTCAGAATTAAGTGCAAAATGTTAAAAGTTAGGGGGATTCTTGGAAATTCCAGCCAACCTTAGTGAAGAAGTTGCACAGTCCGAGGCCTGTCCTCATCATAGTACTATGCAAAGAAGGAGGGATGGTAGAAGTCTGGACCACAAAATTACAAATATTTGTAAAAATACAAATAATTGTAAAAATGTAAATTAAGGAAAATAAATTACGTGGTAATTATAATAAATTACGTGGTAGTTATCTAAGCAGGGATTCTCTTGTAAAGAAAAACAAAACAATACTACATTTTCAATACATTAACCTACATTTGAAACACTTTGCCCACAATAATATTCATTACAATTATAGTTTATAATATGCAGCCCTATGTCCACTCTCCCATAATAGTAGTTCTGAGCCTGCGCAGTACAGCCCGGAGGACGTCTGATGACGTCAGCGCGCCAGCGTGAAACGTACAATGGAGCGCAGAAGAAGCTCGACCTGGCCGCCGGCCAGGTCGGGTCAGCCACCGGAGACCACCGGGAGCCTGCGGAGTGGCGCCAAGGGCACCTCCTGCCTGCCACGGTCTGGAGGAAGCCCCAGGTAAGTGGATATGGATTTTTTTTTGTTTGTTAGTCCCTGAACCTTCCCTTTAAAGGGATTGAGGAACCTGTCAAAAATGCAGAATTCAAATGGAGAAATATTACATTGCCCAGGAAGTACTTGCCCCAACAGACTCCCATCTGGAAATGTCTGTTTGCACACAAACAGCAGCGTACGCAGAAGTGCTGTATGAAGCTCAGGGACCAGTGTGGCAGCAGATGAGGGGAAGTGGGAACCCGGGTTCGCATAAGTTGGAAGTGTCTTATGGTTTTGTATATCTATATTGGCTTTTTTGATGAAAAGTTTGATGATTACATAAACTAAAGTGGAAACCAGATAAACTACTGGATTAATGCACTCACTAATAGATAACTACAAATGTATCAGTTGCGATCCATTCAATACAGGATTCATGCAGCTGGATGTAAATATTAATCAATTGTTGTATTTAATGAATGGTTAAGTGGCCATGTATAAATGATTTGAAATGTTATGAAATCAGTTAATGGTTTATGTGTGATTTAGAGGAGATATGATGTGCAAATCAACTTTGAAAGTCATACTCTTCCTGTCCCAAACCCCCCCCTCCAAAAACACACAACTAGGTAGTGAGCATGCGCAGAGCGCTCCCGGGCACAGATCATGGACACGCATCACGAGGTAGTGCCTACACAGTCTTCACTGACCCTCCCAACCAGGAAGTAGCTTCGGAAGGTTGGTACACAGTAACAGAGGGGGATGGAGGAGTACAGGGGGAGCAGTGAGCAGGAGTAGAGCCCACTACACATGTCTGCTCCCCGCATTTTTAAATTTTTGTTTGGGCTTAGATATCCTTTAAAAATATGTATCAGCAGTTTTCTTCAGGTAAAAAAGCATCTTGTCAGCAAGGCTGGATTTTTGCAAAGGCCACAAAGGTCCGAGCCTTGGGTTGCTGCAGCCTAAGGGGGCACCTGAACATGAAAGAGGAGTTGCTGCATATGAAAGAGGAGGCTGGGAAACTGAGGCTGAAGGGTGCTATTCATGAAAGAACGGGGCTGCAGTACATGGATGAAATTCATGGAAGAGGGGGCTGCACTTAGAATGGGATGGGTGCTGCTGCACATGGAGGGGTAGCCACAACATACTTGGTCTAGGGACACACAAAGTATAAATTCAGCCTTGCTTGTCAGAGTTAAATAGACCAGGTTGATCCTCCAGCTGCTTATGTTCTGAAGCCAACTAGGAGGAAGTCTCTACTTCACCATACATCCTCTGTCCCCTTTTTTATCTTTCCCAAAGTCCGGAGAGGTGCCACAGTGTTGTGAGACTTCCTCTGGCAGAGATGATTTATCTTCTGCAGTTCCCTCCTTCTCTGACTGCACTCTGACTGACAGCTGTATGTGGCTAAAGTACACTTCAGAAGATAAATTAAGGCTAATGGAGGAAGTCTCACAGAACTTCGGGAGAGAAAAATAAAAGGGGAATACATGGCCAAGGAGAGGCTTCCTCCTCACTGGCTTTGGAACATAAGGACCTAGAGGATCAACCAAGTCTATATGAAGCTAAATACTCACCTGACGATGCAGGAAGATGGATCCCAGCAGCATCCCCCGATGACGAGCATTCTGCAATCCATCTTCCTGCCGGCGGGTACACGCAACAACACAGCAAATGTCACAGTACTTTGTGCAGGAGTGATTGATGCACTTTGTCAAACATCGTTTGTGCAATCGCGCACCTGTACCCACGTCACAAGATCACAAAAACTATCCCTCTTCACTCAGAAAACTGCCAGTGGTCACATAGTGGGTACGGGCCTTAACACAAACTAGATTCATTATTTATTAAAAAAAATAGAAAAAATATTTTTAAGTGCACTGCTTCAACATTATTATTATTTGTATAGGAGGTTTAAACCCACTTTGAGATTTTAAAGTACTGAAGACATTTTAGAACATGAGTTCCAGTATTCTACATTGTAATTGAAGTTAAACTGTTAAGCGTTTTGAATATTTTTACAATTGCTTTTGAAAAAAGTAAAAGTAAAAGTATTTCTTTATTTGAACCTGACATCATATTAACATTATGAATATGTTTGTTGAAAATACAGAACAATTGCATTTCATGTAAGCTATAATAAAACCTGTTTATTTTAATACATACTTCCTGTCTAAAATCCAAAAAGAGGAGAATAAATGTAGTGAGTACATGAATTTTAATCATCTTTTGTTTGTCTATCAGTTAAACAGTTTGAAAGCTGTGTACAAAGTCACCCTGCGCCTCTTGGGATACTTAACCAATGTTTGAACAGTGCAAATTATCCACTGACTGAGCTCCTACTCTCATTCAATCCTATGGGATGTGGAAATCTCATCATGAGTAGGGGGTGAGGTAAAGTAAACTTTTTTTGCATCTAACTTAAAGGGAAGGTGAAAGACATATGGATGCTGACATATTTATTTTCTTTTAACATCTTGAGGACCACAGGCTTACACCCCGTCCCCACCCGCCTTCCCCCCCAGTGACCAGGCTTTTTTTTACAATACAGCACTGTGAATCATTGCTCAGGCCATACAACTTAGAGCACACATTAATTTTACCTCCATTTCTTGCCACTAAAGGAAGATTTTTTGGTGGTCTCTGATTGCTGTTGCAATTTTTTTTAAATTAATTTAAAACAGATTTTTTTTAAATAAATAATCCTTTTTCCCCTCCCCCCTTCCCTTCCTCAACCCCCCCCAAGATCCTTTACACTACATTCACCTCTCATAGGTTTGTGAGCCACTCCAGGGGGCAGCTAAGTGACAAAATTCTCCCCTGTACAGCACTGCGCCAAGATAGCAGCACTAAACAACAGTAAATTGCCGTGTTTTTTTTCTAACAGCCTGCCAGCTGCGATCGCGACTGGCATGCTGATCACTGAGCCCTGCAGTTTTTGGTTATGAAAGCTTGAGCGAGCGCTAGCTCCCTGCTAATCTCACGGTGCGTCCTGGAGGAACGGAAACCGTTCTCACTAAGGTTGCCAATGACCTCCTAGCTGCTAAAGCCAAAGGCAGATTTTCGGTACTAATACTCCTAGATCCGTCCTCTGCCTTCGACACTGTTGATCATACCCTACTTCTCCAGACCCTCTCAACACTGGGAATCAAGGGCCTAGCACACTCCTGGCTCAACTCTTACCTGTCTGGACGTTCTTTCATGGTCTCCTATGCCAATACCAACTCCTCTCCACGCCCACTGTCTGTGGGAGTACCACAAGGGTCAGTCCTTGGACCCCTCCTCTTTTTCATTTACACCCATGGCTTGGGACAGATAATAAGCTCTTTTGGGTTTCAATATCACCTCTATGCTGATGACTAGTGTTGGGCGAACAGTGTTCGCCACTGTTCGGGTTCTGCAGAACATCACCCTGTTCGGGTGATGTTCGAGTTCGGCCGAACACCTGACGGTGCTCGGCCAAACCGTTCGGCCATATGGCCGAACTAAGAGCGCATGGCCGAACGTTCCCCGAACGTTCGGCTAGCGCTGTGATTGGCCGAACGGGTCACGTGGTTCGGACCCGAACGCGCTCTGATTGGCCGAACTGTCACGTGGTTCGGGTAAATAAATACCCGAACCACGTCATATCTCCGCCATTTGTCTGTGGGTTTAGCTTTGGGTAGGCAGGCAGGGTAGTTCGCGCTCCAGCCACGCTAGCCAGGGTCCCCCCCAGTCATTGTGTGTCACTGCTGGGAACAGTAGTACACCGCTCGTTCAGCCACACTATATAGCATTCTGTGTACTGTTCTGTGTCTGCTGGGAACAGTGGTACACCGCTCGTTCAGCCACACTATATAGCATTCTGTGTACTGTTCTGTGTCTGCTGGGAACAGTGGTACACCGCTCGTTCAGCCACACTATATAGCATTCTGTGTACTGTTCTGTGTCTGCTGGGAACAGTAGTACACCGCTCGTTCAGCCACACTATATAGCATTCTGTGTACTGTTCTGTGTCTGCTGGGAACAGTAGTACACCGCTCGTTCAGCCACACTATATAGCATTCTGTGTACTGTTCTGTGTCTGCTGGGAACAGTAGTACACCGCTCGTTCAGCCACACTATATAGCATTCTGTGTACTGTTCTGTGTCTGCTGGGAATAGTGGTACACCGCTCGTTCAGCCACACTATATAGCATTCTGTGTACTGTTCTGTGTCTGCTGGGAACAGTAGTACACCGCTCGTTCAGCCACACTATATAGCATTCTGTGTACTGTTCTGTGTCTGCTGGGAACAGTAGTACACCGCTCGTTCAGCCACACTATATAGCATTCTGTGTACTGTTCTGTGTCTGCTGGGAACAGTAGTACACCGCTCGTTCAGCCACACTATATAGCATTCTGTGTACTGTTCTGTGTCTGCTGGGAACAGTAGTACACCGCTCGTTCAGCCACACTATATAGCATTCTGTGTACTGTTCTGTGTCTGCTGGGAATAGTGGTACACCGCTCGTTCAGCCACACTATATAGCATTCTGTGTACTGTTCTGTGTCTGCTGGGAACAGTAGTACACCGCTCGTTCAGCCACACTATATAGCATTCTGTGTACTGTTCTGTGTCTGCTGGGAACAGTAGTACACCGCTCGTTCAGCCACACTATATAGCATTCTGTGTACTGTTCTGTGTCTGCTGGGAATAGTGGTACACCGCTCGTTCAGCCACACTATATAGCATTCTGTGTACTGTTCTGTGTCTGCTGGGAACAGTGGTACACCGCTCGTTCAGCCACACTATATAGCATTCTGTGTACTGTTCTGTGTCTGCTGGGAACAGTGGTACACCGCTCGTTCAGCCACACTATATAGCATTCTGTGTACTGTTCTGTGTCTGCTGGGAACAGTAGTACACCGCTCGTTCAGCCACACTATATAGCATTCTGTGTACTGTTCTGTGTCTGCTGGGAACAGTAGTACACCGCTCGTTCAGCCACACTATATAGCATTCTGTGTACTGTTCTGTGTCTGCTGGGAACAGTAGTACACCGCTCGTTCAGCCACACTATATAGCATTCTGTGTACTGTTCTGTGTCTGCTGGGAATAGTGGTACACCGCTCGTTCAGCCACACTATATAGCATTCTGTGTACTGTTCTGTGTCTGCTGGGAATAGTGGTACACCGCTCGTTCGCCACTGTATAGCATTGTGCTCTGTGTCGCTGCTGGGAATAGTGGTACACCGCTCACCCGTCACTGTATAGCATTGTGCTCTGTGTCGCTGCTGGGAATAGTGGTACACCGCTCACCCGTCACTGTATAGCATTGTGCTCTGTGTCGCTGCTGGGAATAGTGGTACTGTATAGCATTTCTGTACTGCCACTGTACTGCTGCCAGTCAGCGTGTACTGTAAGGATAAGTGAAATGAGGAAGAAATCCGGTGAAAGAGGGAGGGGCAAGGGAAGAGGTGTTTCCCCTGACGGTTCACGTACAGGCCACAGGGGAGCACCCAAGAAAACCCACTCAATACCGCCCATGTTGTCCAGGACAACAACCCTCACAAATCCAAAAGAACAGGACCAGATAATTACTTGGATGACCTCTCAAGCGTCCAGCAGTGGGTTAAGCAGCACCAGCACATCACGCACGAGGTCCGAGTCCTCAGCCAGTTACAAGGAGCCAGTGGGCACAAAGCTGACACAACCGGCAGCGACACCACGCACACAACTGCCAGATAACCAGTCCGATGAATTACCTCAGGACACAATGGGGTATTCGCAGGAGCTATTCCCAGCCCAACAAACTTCCACCTTTCAAAGGTCAATGGAGGAACAGCCAGAAATGTTGTGCCTGGATTCACAACCGTTAACTGTGGGAAATGCACCGCGCACTGAAATACAAGGCGAGTCCGAAGAGGACTCGGAAACCCAAATCCCAGAGCAATTTGGGCAGGAGGGGTTGCAATTGCAGGAGGTCGGCCGACAAGATCTGGAAGACGACGTTGGAGTGTGCTGCGCAGAGGTTGTTGTGGGGAGCTCTACTCCACGGCGGTGGCCCACAATGACATATGACGAGTTTGAGGAGATGGAAGAGGAGGGTATGGACAATGTGGACAGAGACCCAGATTTTGTTTGTGAACGAGAACATCGCCGTCGTAGCAGCAGCACAGATGAGTCTGTTGAAGAACACACTGCTGCACGAGTTCGCCTTGTGCCACAAGGTAGGCGGCGCGCAATTTCAGGCACCACAAGCGTGGAAGTTCAAGTGAGAGGCAAAAGAGGAGCAAACAGAAATCGCCAGCAAGGAGGCAGGTGCTCCAAAGTCTGGGCTTTCTTTGAAGACTGCACTGAGGATGTTACCATGGCGATTTGCAAGGTGTGCAAGACCCGCCTGAGCAGGGGGAAAAATATTAACAACCTCTCCACCACCAGCATGAGCCGTCACATGCTATCCAAACATCCCACTCTTTGGGCAAACGCGTCAGGACAGGGTACCAGAAACAACACTGCCTCCCTTGGGTTCACCAGACTCACCACCAGACCCGCCTCAGCAGCAGCAGTAGCCCAGCCATTGCGTGGTTCACAACATTCACAAACATCAGACGACGCTGACACTGTCACTTTCCGGAGTAGTGCTCTTGAGGTCTCCCAGTGTTCATCAAACACAACAACCAACAGCCCTTCCGTGTGCAGCGCTACGGTTCAGTTGTCTGTGTCGGAGATGTTTGAGCGCAAGAGGAAATTGCCAGCAAATGACCCCCGGGCCGTGGCAGTAACAGCCAGCATAGCCAAGCTTCTGGCCTGCGAAATGCTGCCATATCGATTGGTGGAGACAAACAGCTTCAAGGGCATGATGTCAGTGGCCATCCCACGTTACGTGGTTCCCAGCCGCTACCACTTTGCACGCTCTGCAGTGCCTGAGTTGCATGAGCACGTGGTCAGCAAAATAACCCGAAGCTTGAAGAATGCCGTTGCCTGCAAGGTTCACCTCACCACTGACACCTGGACGAGTGCGTTCGGCCAGGGTCGATACATCTCCCTTACCGCGCACTGGGTGAACCTTGTGGAGCCTGGCAGCGATTCCTCACCTGCTACGGCACGGGTGTTGCCCACGCCACAAACAGCTGCACCGCCGTCCCTCCCACTGGATAACAGCAGCACCTACCTCTCTGACTCCTTCTCCTCCAACGCATCTCAAAGCTGTACCTCATCCGGAAACGCTAACCCAGCAGCAGTAGGATCGTGGAGCAGTGCAGCACAGCTGTTGGCATGCGTCAGCAAGCGTTGCTGAAGCTAATCTGCCTTGGGGATAAGCAGCACACAGGGGAGGAAATTTGGAGGGGAATAAAGGAACAGACGGATTTGTGGCTGGCACCGCTGGACCTGAAACCGGGCATGGTTGTGTGTGATAATGGGAGTAATCTCATTCGCGCTTTAAGGTTGGCTAAGCTGACACACATCCCTTGCCTGGCGCACGTGATGAACCTAGTAGTTCAGCGGTTCCTGAGGACATACCCAGGCGTGCCCGATCTGCTGTTGAAGGTGCGTCGAGTGTCCAAACATTGTAGAAATTCCAGTACTGCTTCGGGGGCACTCGCCAAGATGCAGGAGCGCTTCAATCTCCCCCACCATCGCTTGCTGTGTGATGTCCCTACGCGCTGGAATTCTACGCTGCACATGCTAGCCCGCTTTTGCGAGCAGAAGAGTGCAGTGGTCCAGTACATGACGGCGCAGTACCGAGGCGCATCCGGCCAGCTGCCAAGCTTCTGTGGATCCGATTGGGCCAACATGTTGGACCTCTGCCAAGTCCTCCAAAATTTTGAGCAATCCACGTTGCTTGTGAGCAGTGACAACTCTTCAGTCAGCATTACCATACCACTGCTGTGTTTACTGAAGAGGTCGATGTTAAAAATCAAGGAAACAGCTGTCATGATGCAACTGGGGGAATCTGAAGGAGAAAACGATCAGCGTGATGGTACCAACATCAGGCCATCCGCCTCAGGGAACGCTGGCCCCAGCAGCTATGACGAAGAAGAGGAGGAGGAACAGCTGGAGTTGGAGCAGGAATTTCATGCCACCACTGACGAGGGCCAGAGCGGTGCACGTTGGACTTCCACAATTCAACGCGAATGGTCAGCAGAAGCAGACCAGGAGGAAGGTGACGACTATGATGCATCACAACAACTATCACAACGCTCACAAGAGGATGATGAGGATTCTGGTAGGACTCTGGCACACATGGCTCAATTCATGCTAGACTGCATTGAACGTGACCCACGCATTGTGCGCATTCTGGACAACACCAATTACTGGGTTTATACCCTTCTGGATCCACGGTACAAACACAATGTTCCAAAACTGCTTGAAGAAAGAGTCAGACAGGTCAAAATGGAAGAATACCAGCAGGCCCTTGTGGAGACTTTAGAGAGGAGATTGACATCCTCCCCCTCCTCTAGCCAGTTGTACGCAGACAGACTGACTTCCGCAAACCCAGGACGACCAGGAGGGCAGCAAACAACGCAAGCCGCAGCTAGTACCCAAAAGGGAATGGTATCGGCAGTGTCCTTGGAGTGGGAAAATTTTCTGACACCCATGCAGCCGCAGCCCACTGAACAGCAAGCGTGCAGATCCACCTCCAACACCGATCGCCTGGAGAAGATGGTCAAGGACTACATGTCAGATGGCGTAGCTGTGTCGAACCATCCATCTGCACCCTTCAACTATTGGGTATCGAAGCTAGACACCTGGCACGAACTGGCAATGTACGCAATAGAGGTGCTGGCTTGCCCGGCAGCCAGCGTTATGTCGGAACGCTGTTTCAGTGCTGCCGGAGGCATCGTCACAGATCGGCGTATCCGCCTCTCTACAGAAAATGCAGACCGTCTGACTCAAATTAAAATGAATCAATCCTGGATTGGAAATGACTACGCAACACTCCAGGACCCCAACCAAGTAACATGACCAATGAACATCTGGGATGGTGTTGCGTTTCCGGGCCCTGTTTATTGAACCTCTCATCTGTATTACATTTATGACTGCATGGCGGCAAAAAGCATTGCTGCTATATCCGCACGCTTTTTGTCCACATGCAAGGCCTGGGTTGTTGTGTCTCACAAAGCGTGGCCTTCTCCTCCTGCGCCTGCTCCTGTTCCATCACGTCTGCTGCTGCTGGGTTAGCGTTGCCGCGTGGTCCCTGTTTATTGAACCACTTATCTTTATTACATTTATGACTGCATGGCGGTACAAAGCATGCTATCCGCACGCTTCTTGCCCTCATGCAAGGCCTGGGTTGTTGTGTCTCACAAAGCGTGGCCTTCTCCTCCTGCGCCTGCTCCTGTTCCATCACGTCTGCTGCTGCTGGGTTAGCGTTGCCGCGTGGTCCCTGTTTATTGAACCACTTATCTTTATTACATTTATGACTGCATGGCGGTACAAAGCATGCTATCCGCACGCTTCTTGCCCTCATGCAAGGCCTGGGTTGTTGTGTCTCACAAAGCGTGGCCTTCTCCTCCTGCGCCTCCTCCTGTTCCATCACGTCTGCTGCTGCTGGGTTAGCGTTGCCGCGTGGTCCCTGTTTATTGAACCACTTATCTTTATTACATTTATGACTGCATGGCGGTACAAAGCATGCTATCCGCACGCTTCTTGCCCTCATGCAAGGCCTGGGTTGTTGTGTCTCACAAAGCGTGGCCTTCTCCTCCTGCGCCTGCTCCTGTTCCATCACGTCTGCTGCTGCTGGGTTAGCGTTGCCGCGTGGTCCCTGTTTATTGAACCACTTATCTTTATTACATTTATGACTGCATGGCGGTACAAAGCATGCTATCCGCACGCTTCTTGCCCTCATGCAAGGCCGGGGTTGTTGTGTCTCACAAAGCGTGGCCTTCTCCTCCTGCGCCTCCTCCTGTTCCATCACGTCTGCTGCTGCTGGGTTAGCGTTGCCGCGTGGTCCCTGTTTATTGAACCACTTATCTTTATTACATTTATGACTGCATGGCGGTACAAAGCATGCTATCCGCACGCTTCTTGCCCTCATGCAAGGCCTGGGTTGTTGTGTCTCACAAAGCGTGGCCTTCTCCTCCTGCGCCTGCTCCTGTTCCATCACGTCTGCTGCTGCTGGGTTAGCGTTGCCGCGTGGTCCCTGTTTATTGAACCACTTATCTTTATTACATTTATGACTGCATGGCGGTACAAAGCCTGCTATCCGCACGCTTCTTGCCCTCATGCAAGGCCGGGGTTGTTGTGTCTCACAAAGCGTGGCCTTCTTCTCCTCCTGCGCCACCCTCCTCCTGTTCCATCACGTGTGCTGCTGCTGGGTTAGCGTTACCGGTCCCTTTTCCTGGAACCTCTTATATGTATTACATTTATGACTGCATGCCGACAAAAAACATGTTACCTGTGCAAAGAAAACAGACATTTCCCGCATTTAAAAGACAGTTTTCCCTTTGAAACTTTAAAATCGATTTTCTCAAAAACTATAAGCTCTTTTTGCTAATTTTTTTTTCCTCTTGTACCCACTCCCAAGGTGCACATACCCTGTAAATTTGGGGTATGTAGCATGCAAGGAGGCTTTACAAACCACAAAAGTTCGGGTCCCCATTGACTTCCATTATGTTCGGAGTTCGGGTCGAACACCCGAACATCGCGGCCATGTTCGGCCTGTTCGGCCCGAACCCGAACATCTAGATGTTCGCCCAACACTACTGATGACACCCAAATTTATGGTTCTGCCCCAGACCTCTCCACACTACTATCAAAAGTCCCCGAATGTCTATCTGCTGTATCTACATTTATGTCATCCCGCTTCCTTAAACTCAATATGAGCTAAACGGAGATTGTGATATTTCCACCTTCGCTCTCTGTTCCACCTCCCATTGTCACAATCAATGTAGATAACACCCCAATAGCATCAACCCCCAAAGCTCGTTGCCTAGGGGTAACTCTGGACTCTGAGCTCTCCTTTAAATATTAACATATTAACACTTTAACTACCTCCTGCTACTTCCATCTCAAAAACATTTCCAGAATCCGTCCCTTCCTTTCACAAGAAGCAACTAAAATGCTTGTGCATGCCCTAATCATCTCCCGTCTTGACTACTGCAACACCCTACTCTGTGGTCTACCAAAAAGCCGACTGGCACCTCTCCAATCCCTACTAAACTCTGCGGCCCGTCTCATCCACCTCTCTTCTAGATCCTCTGAGGCAGCCCCTCTCTGCAAATCCCTCCATTGGCTACCAGTTGCCCAAAGGATCCAGTTTAAACTTCTCACACTTGCATACAAAGCTCTACACAAGCTATCGCCTCCATACATTTCCTCTTTAATCTCTAGATACCTCCCCGCCCGGACCCTCCGTTCCTCACAGGAGACCCTTTTGTCCTCCAGCCTAGTCACCTCCTCTCACTCTCGCATCCAAGACTTCTCACGGGCTGTCCCTCTCCTTTGGAACTCCCTCCCTCAGCCGGTTTGTCATGCCACGAGTCTGGAAACCTTCAAACGTACTCTGAAAACACACCTGTTCAGACAAGCCTATAATTTGCTATAGGCAGCACTGAAGTCACACTGGCTCACCCACTAATCCTTGTGTTTCCTTCCCTTTTGTTTCCTCCCCACTACCCTCTAGATTGTAAGCCCGCAAGGGCAGGGACCTCCTCCTAGTGTTTTCTCATACTGATGTTATTTTAACATATGTACATGTACCAACTACATATCAACTATGTATGTATCTATATTTATTCTATTCAATGTCATGACTGTACAGTGTCTTGTATTTCTTATATATATTTGTTCCCCATTATTTGTTTGTAGTATGTACAGTGCTACGGAAGATGCTGGTGCTATATAAATAAAAAATAATAATAATAATAACAAGGAAGCCACTCTGTGGCACCATCCTGCATTTTAGAGTGGTTAAACAATGCACATTGCCTTAAGGATCATATAAATGTCCATCATAATGCAAAACCAACCGCACAACATGACCAACCACATGACAAACTGTTTGCATGACAAGTACGTACACACATACCAACCAACTAAACAACCAATGCAAATACTATGCGCACAAGCTGAATGACAAACTGCACAACATGTCCACATTCAAAAAAACGAAGTAGTTCAAATGTCTTGTACAAACGTTGCCAACCTGCAATATAGTTGTGCAGGTTGATTCACTAGATGGATCTGGCCAACCACTTGTTATCAGTTGGTCATCTTGTTGTTTGCCAGCCATACACATGCCCAACTGTCTTCCAACAGACCAAGTTTAAAGAGAAACTCCAACCAAGAATTGAACTTTATCCCAATCAGTAGCTGATACCACCTTTTACATGAGAAATAGAATGCTTTTCACAAACAGACCATCAGGGGGCGCTGTGTGACTGATTTTGTGCTGAAACCCCTCCCACAAGAAGCTCTGAGTACCGCGGTACTTTGGGCAAACTGCCACAATGTAACAACGTTCACAGACAGGAAATGGCTGTTTACAGCTGTCTGTAACAGCCAAAACAGCTAGCAGCAGCTACATAACCTGCCCACAGTAACAATGTCACCATGTAATACATGTCAGAATGTGAATCTGGGAGAGGAAAGATTTTACAATGAGCAAACACTGACTAAATCATTTATACATAATAATTGTAAAAATGAAGCACTTTTTTTATTACATTATTTTCACTGGAGTTCCTCTTTAAATGATAGTTAGGCAGATTGTATGGAGGTGTATAGGAGCCTTTATACTGTTAGCCATAGACCTTGAACATGTACCGGTAGATCAAATATTTCTGAGAAAAATCTGTTAAGATTAGCTGTACGCTTGTTTCAGGTGTGTGATTCTGACATTACTGACCAGAAAGATAAGCAAGACTATCAGGCAACTGGTATTGTTTAAAATGATATAAATATATCAGCCTCTATGGGTCTTTCACCTCGGGTTAATTTTAGCATTTTCACATGTAAATATAATGGATTATGGACTATTGACTATGAACTATTGTAGAAATGTAAAGAAATGCTGTGTATAGAAAGAAAATAAATGACTGGGTCTCCACCTGGATAGCTTCAATCGTAGCAATTTAATTAAAGCACTTGAGAAAGGCCCATCGGCCGAAACATTGTGTATTCTCATGTCACTATGGTTCAATGAAATTGCTATGATTGCAGCTATCCAGGTGGAGACCCAGTCATTTCTTTTCTTTCTGTGGACTTGTGCACCTTGAGTGGATCCGGGCGTGGACTGGTTGACTCCCTGGCTTGTGAATATTAGCAGTTTGAGCTCCCAGGACTGTATTGTTCTACTAAGAAATGCTGTGTATACAAGGAATGCGTTTAGAACAAAATTGACATGTACCTAAAAGTGCTGTTCAGCAACAGGGCCAAAAGATAATGAACATTTTGCAACATATGCATTTTCACAAAAAATACAAACTTTCTGGAAATTGTGGTTCACCATGCCCATTTACTCCAATGCATTTATGAAAAAAAAATGGTTTCACATTCATGTCCATGGATTTTTGGAAATGCATTTTCTTGTGCCCATACACTTCACTCTAGTTAGTGCCATTGAGTTTTCTCATGCCCATATATTTTTTAATATTCGTATTTGTGTGAAAATGTGATATTTTGACAAAAGTTGTGGAGAAACAAAAATGACCATATTCACGCACCAGTAGTGGAAATCTTTTCAATGGTTCAGGATTAAGTGCACTTCTGAAAACCGTTATGTATCAGCAAAGTAAATGTATCCACAAATAGAAGTTAAAACACTGTCATGCAAAGAAGAAACGGTGTGTAAACATGACCCCGAGACAATGTTGCCTTCTTTGGACTTGAGTTTATTGAGGATGGACTGAGGTGAAGTAGAAAACTACCCTGTGGTCTAACAAATCAAAATGTGAAATTTGTGGAAATCATGGACACCACATCTTCCAGGCTGAATAGGATAAAGACCATCTGGTTTGTTTTCAAAAGCCAAAAGGCAGCATCCATGATGGCACAGAGGTGCATTAGCGCATATGGCATGAAAAGACATTAATGCTAAATGATATAAACTAGTTTTATAAGGACATATGGTGCCATCCAGATGTCTTTAAAAGCCATTTCAACAATCTGATCTCAAGCCACATTCTGCTCTTCTTAGAAGGGTATAGTTCTAAAGTAAGATTGTCTGGGCACCTGCTGTCTAGACTTCACCTACTGAAAACATTACATGCAATGTAAATTGAAAGGTATAACAAAGTTGAACATGAGCTGTTGAGCAGCAGAAATCCTATGTCATCTCCCCCCTCAATTGCCCTGATGCTAGAGGTGCACCTGGAAAAAACAAATTTTCTCACCTGGCAGAAGACTCCTCTCTAAGCCTTTAGCATAGCTCCTTGATCAGCTTCAGTACAGCAAGTCCAGCTGCAAAACTCCCACGCTGACAGGAAAAGCAGGACTATGGGAACATGGTGCCTGAAGCCCAGAACTGATACACAAACGGTCTCCAATGCACAGCTCTGGACGCCATTTTCCAATAGCTCTGCTCTGCCTGCTGGAACCCACAAACTCCCGCAACCTGGAGGTGACCTGCATCGGATGAACTGGCCACGTGGGCTGGGTTCGGCCTGCGGGCTTCAGTTTGCATGGGGTTTGCATGTTATCCACACGTTATCCACATGTTTTCATGGATTTCCTCTGGCTACTCTTGTGTACTTGCATTTACTGATAAGTATTTTTCCCCAAACAAATTACAGTCTTTTTTTTTACAGTCCAGAGCAGCGGAAGGGCTCCATTACAATGGACACCAATGAAGGCCAGAATGGAAGTGAACAGATACAGTGGCTCATACATCAGATCCACTGTGGTTGTCCACATTGTGCTGTGGTCAATTGTGAACCCAGTCTAAAACATCATGTTTACTTTACTTATCTTTTTTTTCCTGCAAGTTTTTTAAAACACAGGAACAAATCTAACACTCAAGGATCAATATGCGATTGACTTTTTCTCCTGAGTTTTCTACTAGGAGATTTTTCATCTTCTCTTTAAATAACTTTTCAGGACTTTACAATTGAAAACGTACCAAAAAGAAGGTAAGAGATTAATTAGTTAATTAATTTGAGTATTTTCATGCCTGGTGTTTGTTTCAAAGGCATTTTACTGGCAACGTGTTTACGTATCACCTACTTGAAAAATAAGGAGAAATGGGCCAATGAAAGATGTGAGTTTATTTTTCCAGTTCACCTTTTCTCTTAAGGTTTCTCCTAGGTGATATTTTCACATCTTATTAATAAAATGCCTTATCGTCACCAAGCAAAAAAACAGAATAATTTTGACAGTACCTTTTCACCTAGAGTTGAGCCGAAATTTTTGTAATTTCGCATTACTATAATTACGCATGCGAAATTTGCGATTACGATGCGAAATTACGGTAGCGTAATTGCCATTAAAATCGTAATTGAAAATACCGTAAGCGTAATTTTCAACGCGTAATTTCGAGAAACGATTTTGCTGTAATTTCGCATTAAACGCTACCGTAATTTCGCGTTAAACCGTAACGCTCCGTATAATATAAAAAAGCCGCCGACTTTAAGGGTTAATAGCAAAGCCCCCTTAAATGCTAAGAGCCTCAAATTTGGAGAATATATTAAGGAGATCAGGAGGAATAAGAGGAAATTTTTTTTTCAAAAAGACCTTATAGTTTTTGCGAAAATCGATGTTAAAGTTTCAAAGTAAAAATGTATACATTTAAAAACCCGCCGACTTTAACGGTTAATAGCAAAGCCTGCTTAAAGTTTAGGAACACCAAATTCCTAGGGTATATTAAGGGGATCAGTGGGAATAAGAGGAAATTTTTTTTTTTCAAAAAGACCTTATAGTTTTTGAGAAAATCGATTTTTAAGTTTCAATGGCAAAAATGTCTTTTAAATGCGGAAAATGTCAGGTTTTTTTGCACAGGTAACAATAGTGTATTATTTTCATAGATTCCCCCAAGTAGGAAGAGTTTTACTTACTTCGTTCTGAGTGTGGGAAATATTAAAAAAAACGACGTGGGGTCCCCCCTCCCAGACCTCTTTAACCCCTTGTCCCCCATGCAGGCTGGGATAGCCAGAATGCGGAGCACCGGCCGCGTGGAGCTCCGCACCCTGACTATACCAGCCCGCATGGTCCATGGATTGGGGGGTCTCGGAAGGGGAGGGGCAGCCAAGCTTTCCCCTCCCCCTCCGAGCCCTTGTCCAATCCAAGGACAAGGGGCTCTTCTCCACCTCCGATAGGCGGTGGAGGTGGAGGCCGCGATTTCCTGGGGGGGGGGGGGGTTCATGGTGGAATCTGGGAGTCCCCCAGATGCCCACTCCCCCTCCCAGGAGAAATGAGTATAGAGGTACTTGTACCCCTTACCCATTTCCTTTAAGAGTTAAAAGTAAATAAACACACAAACACTTAGAAAAAGTATTTTAATTGAACAAAAAACATAACCACGAAAAAAGTCCTTTAATATTCTTAATTAACCATTAATACTTACCTGTCCCTTTAAATAAATGATCCCTCGCAATAGCCTCGGAAATGTTCTATCAGTTACAATGTAACAAAGTTATTACAATGTAACAACTTTGTTACATTGTAACTACGCCGCACCCGACGTCACTCGCCGCTCAGCCGCCGCACGGACCCGACAGAGCTCTGAGCTATATAGCTCAGAGCTCTCTAAGCATCTTTGTATTTGGGCTCCAAGGAGCCCCATTGGTCCTTAGCAGACCAATGGGGTTCCTTCTGATTTGAAGGAACCCCATTGGTCTGCTAAGAACCAATGGGGCTCCTTGGAGCCCAAATACAAAGATGCTTAGAGAGCTCTGAGCTATATAGCTCAGAGCTCTGTCGGGTCCGGACTCCGTGCAGGACGCTAAGTCCCCGCCGGCTCCGCTGCCCTCCCCGCCTCTCCCACATGTCACCCACATGTCACCCACATGTGGGTGACATGTGGGTGACAGATGTGGGCGGGGTGGAAGGCGGGAGCTGCGGGGACTTAGCGTCCTGCACGGACGCGTAATTGCTGCGGCGGCTGAGCGGCGAGTGACGTCGGGTGCGGCGTAGTTACAATGTAACAAAGTTGTTACATTGTAATAACTTTGTTACATTGTAACTGATAGAACATTTCCGAGGATATTGCGTGGGATCATTTATTTAAAGGGACAGGTAAGTATTATTGGTTAATTAATAATATTAAAGGACTTTTTTCGTGGTTATGTTTTTTGTTCAATTAAAATACTTTTTCTCAGTGTTTGTGTGTTTATTTACTTTTAACTCTTAAAGGAAATGGGTAAGGGGTACAAGTACCTCTATACTCATTTCTCCTGGGAGGGGGAGTGGGCATCTGGGGGACCCCTTTTTAAAGGGGACTCCCAGATTCCACCATGAACCCCCCCCCCCCAGGAAATCGCGGCCTCCACCTCCACCGCCCATCGGAGGTGGAGAAAAGCCCCTTGTCCTTGGATTGGACAAGGGCTCGGAGGGGGAGGGGAAAGCTTGGCTGCCCCTCCCCTTCCGAGACCACCCAATCCATGGACCATGCGGGCTGGTATAGTCAGGGTGCGGAGCCCCACGCGGCCGGTGCTCCGCATTCTGGCTATCCCAGCCTGCATGGGGGACAAGGGGTTAAAGAGGTCTGGGAGGGGGGACCCCACGTCGTTTTATTTTTATATTTCCCACACTCAGAACGAAGTAAGTAAAACTCTTCCCACTTGGGGGAATCTATGAAAATAATACACTATTGTTACCTGTGCAAAAAAACCTGACATTTTCCGCATTTAAAAGACATTTTTGCCCTTGAAACTTAAAAATCGATTTTCTCAAAAACTATAAGGTCTTTTGAAATTTTTTTTTCCTCTTATTCCCACTGATCCCCTTAATATACCCTAGGAATTTGGTGTTCCTAAACTTTAAGCAGGCTTTGCTATTAACCGTTAAAGTCGGCGGGTTTTTAAATGTATACATTTTTACTTTGAAACTTTAACATCGATTTTCTCAAAAACTATAATGTCTTTTTGAAAAAAAAATTTTCCTCTTATTCCTCCTGATCTCCTTAATATATTCTCCAAATTTGAGGCTCTTAGCATTTAAGGGGGCTTTGCTATTAACCCTTAAAGTCGGCGGCTCCCTAACATTGATCCATGCGTCAACTTTTCCGCTTGGGAGCATGGCCATACGCATTAATTTCATAATACCCACTGTAATGCGAAAATTACGCGAAAATTACGCTTACGCGAAATTTCGCGAAATCCTTCTTCATTACGATTATGTACTTACGGCCATAATCGTAATTACACTAATTACGCGAAATTTCGCGAAATCGTAATTACGTCATTACGCTCATCTCTATTTTCACCTACTTTTCTGTAATTTTTTAAATTGCAGAGTGCTGAAAAGTTATTTTAGCAGAAGATGAAAAATGATCTCCTAATAAAAAAGTGAATTGGATCAGGCCCTTTGGCCCTTATTCAATTTCCCCTTTGTCATCTGTTTTCGCATAGGAGATAATTTTTCATCTTCCATTTAAAATAACATTTCAACATTCTGCAAAAAAGTACCAAAAAAGAGGTGAAAAAGTACTATCAACATTATTCTGAGTGTTCTCTTGCTTGCAGACGGCTTAAGGGGGATCTTGTTGATAAGATGAGAAAATATCACCCAAGTGAAAACTAATCAGAGAAAAAGTGAATGACCCCTTATTCAATTCACATGTTCCCACTATGCAAAAAAGTGGATTGAATAAGGGCCATAGCCTATTATTATACAGTATAGGGATGCTAATTCAGATTTTGTGGAATTGAAATGTCTGCATTTCCGATATTGGCACTCTGATCAGAAATAGGAAAACGGAAATAGGATTTCTGTGGAAATTACTGCAACTTGGTAATTTTAGCCCAATCACAGAACTCAGAAGCATTGGACCAATCAGAGAATGCAGAATCAAATCAGGAATCTTTGATCAATCATTGAATGCAAAAAATGACAACCCCCTCCCCCCCACCCCAAAAAAACAAACAAAGAAAAAAAAAACTCTTCAGAAAGCAGAAACTGGAAATCAGAAATCCACAGAATTGGTAATCTGCATTGGCCGAAATCGGAATTTCTATGGAATCGAAAATCTGTTCTTCCGACCATCCCTAATACAGAATATATCTGTTTTAATTATACCTCGAGATTATTGTCTGAGATTGCTGTACACATAACTAATCAGATGCTGCCTGATCTTTACTACTCTTCCAGAGATTTTGTAATAAGAGGTCAGCCTATTCTGAGAGAGGCACTCACACCCGTCACTGCTGCAAACGTAGGCACTTCTTATTGACCTGAGGAAGCGGGCTAGCACCCGTGAAACACGTCTCTTTGTGCATCATTAAACCGTTATATCTATCCATTTGGTTTGTTCTTTTATGGAGGTAAGATTTATCTACTCCTATACAGTATAATTTAGAGATTAGAATATATATATTTGAGCCCTCCGATAGTTTGTTTTAAAAACAATGATATACACTGCGCTACATTCACACAAAGGTAATTTATAGCTGCCAGTGCGCTATTGTAATAGGTCACTCTGTCCCATAAAAAATGCAACAGAAAATACAACAGCGCTGCCAGCATGCAATTCACAGTATAGGAGAACCCAGTCTCTCAGTAACAGGGCCGGGCCGAGGCATAGGCTGGAGAGGCTCCGGCCTCAGGGCGCAGTGTAGGAGGGGGCGCAGAATTCATTCAGCTGTCATTCCTTATTGTGTTTGAAGCAGAAAGAAATAAGAAAATGGAATACATGGCAGTGACTGCAAGCCAGATAACTAGATATTAAGGTGTTGGGGAGGTTGTGGGCCCTGTGGCGCCTCTTAGTCTAATAGCAATCAGTGTGTGATGGCTGGGGTGGCAGGGATGGAGGGGCGCACTTTGGTGTCTCAGCCATGGGTGCTGGAGGACCTTGTCCCGGCTCTGCTCAGTAATGCTGCAATCAGTAATACAGTCTCTCAGTGATACTGCAATAATATCCAGAGATCCCACAGAGCAAATTCACATGTACTAAAGTTTATGATCAGTCTCACCAGATCCTTTGACTATTAGATAGAGCAAAATCTCTCTGCAAAGGGTTTAAGCCCCCCTTCCTGGCTGTCTGGTCGTTTCCCTGCAGTCACACTGTGTCTTAAATCAAGACAGGAACTTCCTTTTCCTGCAGTCACACTGTGTCTTACACAAAACAGAAGCTTCCTCTTCCTGTGTAGCAATACTTTGTGTTCCCCCACTACAGAGGAACACTAATCTGTTCCTTTTAGACCAATAGTACCTCAAATAAACATAATACTTCTCATAGTGCAACACCGTTTAAAATAAACATATACAATTTAAAAGCACTCACAAACATCAGGTGATTTCAATAGCATAGAGTTTTGACCGGGCTCCCCTCCATGTGCCGCTCTGGATCAGCGCTCAGCAAGATGTCGGCCCTTTCATGCAATCAAACTCATGCAATCAAGGGCAGAGCTACGTGCGAGGAGGCAGAGCCACGAACCACAGGGAAGATTGTTGGTGCTATATAAATACTAAATAATAATAAATAGTAACAATACCACTCAGCGTTATGCTTGACCATTAGAAAGCTTTCAAAAGATGTCTTTAACAAATTGTCATGAAAAGACTAAAAGTCAAACAACAAAATGTCTCTGCTTTCACTGCTGGTAAGCACTTCATTAAATATGTAGAACTACACCTCTTACAGTGAACTAGTAAAATCTTTCACACCCACCCCAATTCCTCTGGCTTCCTGCAGCACAATTTTTGTAAAATATTTATGCTACTACTTCTATGTGAAACACAAGGGCATTATGCTCTGCAGCTGACATAGTCTGGCAGCGCAATCCTAGCAGCAGCTGGCAAACAGAGGAGAAGAAGAGTATGGCTATAAATTATATATAGTCATAAATTTATAACATACATGTGTATATGTATCTATCTATCCATCTTATGTTACCAGTGACATTTTTTTAGGCTACAACACCATTACCTTTTTCATTTTTTCAAATTGAACATTTGAAACTTCTGGAGTTTAATCTCCATGAATAACCTGAGATGGTGAGATGTAAACAATAAATAATCAGTAAAAAACAAAAAAAAAACAAAATGGAAAAAATTGAGTACCTAAAAAAACAAAAAAAAACAAAAAACATTACATAAAAAGTATTTTTTTAGGAGCAGGTAATGGGATCACACATTGCATCTTTTTTTAATAACATTACAATCAAGTCTAGACTTGTACGTTTTTATTGCAATTATTATTATTGTGTACTTGTATAACACTGTCTAGTGATAACTGCACAGATTTTACAGACTTCCAAATTCTGACTTTTACCTCATAACTTAACAATTTCAATTTGAAAGTAAGGATTTATGGAATTCTGACATGAAAAATTCAAATTTTGGTTTGTGTGATTTTTTTTTTTTTTTTTTTTTGCATAACATGCAAAAAATGTCTACTAAACATTCTCAAAGGGACATGACAAAAGAAAATTCTAAGCATAAAACTAACATTCTAAACAAAGAAGTGTCAATTCTAAGTGAACTTTTAATGTACTGAGAACATATTTTCGCAAATATATTCGCAATAAATTAAAATTTTGTGATTTCGCAATACAATGCACAAAATCCGCATAATTCAGAAATCATTCAGAATTCCATGTATAATTTTGAAATTTCATTGGATTCAGAATTTGCCAATTCTGACCACCCCTACTGCTGACATCTACCACTGCTGTCCCCCAGAGGAGCTTACAATCTAATTCCTACCATTGTCACAGCCCTGTGCCCATTTCAAAGTCTAAGTTGAATTTTGGATGATGGAATCAGTTAATTCACCAGTATATTTTTGGGATTCAGGAGGAAACTGGAGTGCCCTGAGGAAATCCACACTACATAGGGGAACAGACAAACTTCATGTATGTAGTGTTCTAGCCCAGAATTGAACCAGCGATCCAAGTAATGCAAGGCAAGAGTTTTATCCACTAAACCATTGTAAGAGTAAAATATACATAAGAACATAATGCCACAAACAAATAATGTTAATTAAGGTTTGCCTTTCACCATTCTTAATTTAGCACATAGGGTTCCCTTGATATCGCCAACCGTCTGAAAAAGATCACTGGTCTTTCCTATTACATTGTCTGTTTCTATTTCCTTGCACTGTTTTGGTCAGATAAGCTTCCTTATATCTGCGTGCTATTCTCTGGAACTTTGTATTCAGCTGGGCACAATTTTCTTTGTCTCCATTAGTTTTTGCTTTCGTCAGCAACTTTAAAAGCCACAGTAGACAACCATTTTGCAGACTTCCTTCATTTTAGGATCATATTTGTTGCAACCTCTTGGACGAAATCACATACTTACAAATTAAACATACCAAAAATTGTTCCTCAGGCATTCTGTCTACCAGGTCTGGTCCTCTGAACCTAGTCTTCTTCACCTCTACTGTAAACGCATATGGAATATTGTTCAAATCATATGTTGTTGGTCTATTGGCTTTTCCTATTGTTTTTAGTTTAATTCTACACTTTGCAATTACAAGCTAATGATCTGAGCCATTTCACTCCTGATCTTCTTTCAGTTGTTCATATAGAACTCTTCCATCTCCTCCTGCAAAGTATGTAGTCAATTTAGTTGTGATACCGACTTTGTAAAGTCTTCTCTTGTGCTGTTGAAATAAGGTATTTTCTATAACCAATGATTTGTCTCGGCAAAACTATATTAGTCTCTGTCCTGCTTCATTATGTTTTCCAAGACCCAGCTTGCCTGTTGTTTTTCCCTTGCTAATGTTAGCTTTCCATTCACTCATAAGTATGTAATGTATTTTTTGGGTGTTGGGTCCAGTAGCTAGTAGTAGTAATGGTAGAGAAAGGCACATTGGCCTCAATTCACTAAGCAGTTTAGACTAGTCTACTGATGTTTTTTAGTCTAATGATTGTTTGGTGTTAATCAGTTGCATCAAATGGGAATTTACTAATAATTACCAAATGTTTTAGACCTGTTTTTAGACCTGGTCTAAAACGTTCGGTAATTAGGTCAGTAAAGCAGGGGAAATGATCAGAAGATGCAATTCACAAATCAGTAGCTATGACTGACAGAAATCAGCTGGTCTAATCTCTGTCAGAAAAAGTGGGCGTGGTTACTCCTTGTTTGCCTTTGTGAATTGCATCTTTTGATCATTTCCCCTGCTTTACTGACCGAATTACTGAATGTTTTAGATCAGGTCTAAAACATTACACCAAACCATCAGTAGACTGAAAACCATCAGTAGACTAGTCTAAACAGCTTAGTGAATTAAGGCCATTGGATACTAAATTTGAAAAATCTGGGTTGTACATTAGTTCCAATATCTTGTTGCCAATTGACTGGTGAAAAAACATCCATACAATAGCAGGAGACCCACAGAGACCAACAGGTTATATGGTCCATGGCAATGGAGCTGATCCATGATGATCCATGGCAAAAGAGAGGATAGGAAAATACATGGACTGGAGTGCAGGTCATCTGGCATCTGGCAGTGCGGCGCAAGGTGAGCCAAATGACGGCTCTCCCTGCTGCCGCTAAACTACGAGGTGATGATAAATACTATTCCTCCTCCAAGTTGTCGTAACTCAAAAGCTGATGTAATTTGGGGTCTGGCAACCACCAGAGCCCCGAATTACCGCTACGTGGGGTGTGCAGCATAGCATTGCCACTATGACAGCGCCCAGCTGCTATAGTTAGCGCAATAACTTACTTTGCATGGACTGTTACTATATGGCGCTGATTTATTCATTTATTTATTCTTTACAATATCATTTGTCATTTCAATTCTGAATAAAGTACTTTAAGAAATGTATTTGCTGTGTTTTTTATATGAATTGTAATGATTGTTATCCTCTTAATAAAATAGAATATTGTGTTGTTTTTAATGTAGATGATGCTTACATTTTGATTTCTTAAACTGTTATTTTTTTATTGCTAAGGATTAAATAAACAATTCAGCATTAATGCTTTTACTTAAAACTAAAAAAAAGAAAAACAAAGAAAACAATGGTGTTTTGTCTTAGGGCTGAGTAATACCTAATGCATTCTGTAATTGATACTTAAAGTCTGGAAGACATTTTATAACTATTATACAGTACTATTTTGGTTGTTTACTTTGTGTTTTTGGGGGAATTTAATTACTTCCTGAACAGCTTCGTGGCATGTTACGGTTTATAGCTGAACATGTAAATATCAGATTCTAAATTTTAGGAATTCAATACAAATAAGCTTACTTGCAAAGTAGTGAATAAATGATAACACAGAGAGAAAGAAGCTTTATTTTAGCCATAATAAACATAATTTCTCCTTAAAACAAAAATCAATTTGCATAAATGTAGCTTTCCATGAGCAAGAAAGCACTTGCATAATGGATAACTTCAGATCAGTGACTGAACAGACAAATGGATATACATTCACTTCTGCTGGTGTACACATGGGCGTAACAATAACCCCTGCAACCCTTGCCGTAGCAGGGGGCCCGGAAGCTTCTGTGGACCCTCCTCCTCCCTCTCTCCAACCACAAGTGCAGCCAATTAGCAAAAAAACCCGCCCTTTCGCTCACAAAAACAGTCCCTGCCACCTCCTCCTGCCATGCAGAGTAGCGAGTAGCGGGAGCATGTGATATTTTTTCCTGCTTCCAGACGCTGATTCACAGCAGAACACTCTCTACTGACATTCGCCGTCTCCCGATCATGTGACCCGCATGGGGTTAGTGGGCCCCATGCTATCATTTTTTTAGGGGGGCCCTATTAAGTCTAGTTACACCCCTGGGTGTACAGCTTGCCTACAGCCTATTAATTTTACAGACACATAAATATACCAAATTGCAAACAACTGTTTCAGGCTATGTTGGCCTTCATCAGTGTAAGGTATGGACTGATTTTCTTGTATGAGTTGGACTAGCAAGGTGGATGCTTAATAGAACACCCAGTTAAATCATAGAGAACCAGAACCATTAGGGATTTCCTTTGAACATAAAAAAATGAAAACAAGTTATTTTAAAGGACCACTATCGCGAAAAAAAGTAGGCAGTTAAAATCTGATCGAACCGACAGGTTTTGGGCCAGTCCATCTCTTCATGGGGGATTTTCAAGGTTTTTGATTTGTTTTCAGAAGCATTTACCAAATGGCAGTCTGACTGCCATAACAGTAAGATACCAGCCAGCCTCCCTATTCACTTGCACACTATTTTGGCAGTTAGACTTTGCAACTGCTGTTTGGGAAATGCTGTTGAAAACAAAGAAAACAGTGAGAATCCCCCATGAGGAGATGGACTTGCCCAAAACCTGTCGATTCTGTCAGATTTTAACTGCCTACTTTTTCGCGATACTGGTGCTTTAAAGTATTCAGCCCAATGACTATTGTCTGTAAGGGACTGGCTTTCCATAACCTGCTGACTTCACTCTCTGGGAGCCAGGTCTGGGTATATAACTTGCTAATTAATTTCTTGGCGGAACAGTGAATGGCATGCCTGCCTGGCCAGGTAGTTTGAGCTCCTAAAGGCCCATACCCACAATGCAAAGTTTCAGAACGATTTTTCCCATTAAGATTGTTTTGTGACTGCCGTGCTGGATTGAATTTCAGAGGATCATGCCAACCCTCATCGACTTTCACGGGTTTTGCTGTAACAATCTACATTCCGATGCTGCAAACAACTTTTGCAGATTCAACAAGATGGATTGAGGAGTGATCGTTTGTCGGCTGAGATCCCTGTTCCATCTGGTTATGGGTACTTAGCTTCAGGAGTGCTTCAGTGATACAGGATTTCCAGCTCCCACAGAGTGTTGTGAATAAAGGGAAATTAGCACACAAGCTTAGTAGCAAAAACTATACTGTGGGGGGTGGGGCAGATTGTGTTTCCTCCTGGTGGTGAACTGACCAGTTCACCATTCGCAGCCCGCAGCTCACCTCCAGCCTGCAGGAGTCTGTGGTTTCCGGCAGGAAGAGCAGGGCTATGTGAAAGATGGCATCCGGAGCCCAGCACTGGAGATTATTTGAGTCTCCAGTGCAGGGCTTCAGGCGCCATTTTCATGTAGCCCAGCTCTTCCTGGCAGTGTGGGAGTTGTAATGATCAAGGGAGCTGCCTTGGAGAGGAGTCTTCTGCAGGTGAGTAAATGTTTTTTTTTACAGGTGCCTCAGCCTCACTAGCACCAGGGCGACTATAGTTATATATATATATATATATATATATATATATATATATATATATATATATATATATATATATATATATATATATATATATATATATATATATATATATTACTAGCACCAGGGCACTAACGAAGGTGGGGACAAGGACAAGTTCTGGACGAGGACAAATTCTGGTGAAATGTGATTATTTTCTGGTGAAATGGTGACATATTACGATTATTTTCTGGTGAAAGGCTGACACATTATGATTATTTTCTGGTGAAACGCTGATGCATTACGATTATTTTCTGGTGAAAGGCTGCCACATTATGATTATTTTCTGGTGAAATGCTGCCACATTATGATGATTTTCTGGTGAAATGCTGCCGTATTATGATTATTTTCTGGTGAAATGCTGCCACATTATGATGATTTTCTAGTGAAACGCTAACGCATTACGATTAGTTTCTGGTGAAATGCTTCCGCAATACGTGTATTTTCTGGTGAAACACTACCGCAATAAGTGTATTTTCTGGTGAAACACTGCCGCATTAAGATTATTTTCATGGGGGGTGCAATGGGGGGGTGTGTGTATTTGTGAAGGGTTGGGGGTTCTGAAGTGACAAAATAGCTAGAAGTGCCCCTGCCCCAGTACCATGTTTATCTAGTATTATCTTACTATAGCTCAATTTTTTTAACAGACTGTACTTTCCTGTGATTATTCTTCCTCCGATTAGTGTTCATTAGCTCTGCATGTTTCATTGAGAATACTGCCACGATTTACTCTAAACTGTTAGTGAGATAGGAATGACTACTCCAGACATCAAGGCCCCTATTCAATTTACTTTTCCTCCTGAGTTTTCTCCAAGGCTATATTTTCACAAATTGTAAAAAACGCCTTTCAAGCCACCAGGAAGCAAGAAAATACGCATAATAAGTTTGATATTACTTTTTTAACTACTTTTTGGTACTTTATCAAGTGCAAAGTGTTGAAAAGTTATTATGTCCTAGGTGAAGAATTGGGAGAAAAAAATTAATTGAATATTGGCCCGTGTTTGTAAAGCCAGAATCCCTGCAGATGTGTAGGATCCCTCCTATCCATTGGAGAAATAACTAATCACAGTGATACCATTGAAGCCATGAAGCCAGTGAATGGTTGCAATCAGTTATTTTACTACATTTTATCATTAATCAATCAGAAACAACATAGACACACACCATGTTGCAATGGTGTGATTCTGCTCACAATCCTGACTGATTTGGAGCATTGCATTGGTGTCGGTGACTGTAATTAGGCACTATCTGCAGCCAACCAGTCACTACTGACTTGTACATGTGCCTAAGGCAAAGTTAATAATCCGTAATTTGTTGTAGGCCTTAAGCTTTAATTACATTCCCTCTGTAGGGATGAGATTAACAACTTCTATCAAGTCCCGAGCGAATTTCAGGTTACTATTTGAAATTGATAGAGGTGACTGGATATCACCCATTAACTCTCACCCCTAATTAACAGTGTGAGTTGCCTTCTTAAAACAGAAGGTACTTTGGATAATTCAGCTTTAAGTGAACATCTGTGGTTACCCACAAAGCACCGCTACTGAATATGACCGCACCGCTACTGAAGCCACGCTTGAATCCAGAGCTGCATTGCTTTTTAGTAGGAGGGCTTTTCGGTCTATTTTAGTTCCCTATACTTTCCTAGTGGTTTTGGGTCACCCCGAGCTTGCTTGGGTACTCTGCCCTAATTAACAGGCAGCCCACCAAGCTAAGGATGCCTGAAGAGCTCCCGTGCCCAGCAGCAGTTGGTTTGATAGTTTGTGTACAGGAATGGCCATGTTCCAGGGCGTAGCTAAGGAGCTTTGGGCCCCAGTGCAAGTTTTACATTTTTTTCCTGTAAGCAAGCTATACACAATAATGCATACACCCAACAAAACCTGTCAAAGACATCCACAGTATGAGATGTGTACGTTTTTTTCCTGATTTTTATGGTGTCCTATGTTATGTATCATTGAAGAGGCACAACAGAATACCCAGAACACTCATTGTGACCCGGAAACCACTAGAAAAGCAAAAGGGGCTAAGAGAGACCAAAAAGCCCTCTTACCAAAAAGAAGCAATGAAAATAGTTTTTACTTCTTAAAACAGGAGGTATTTGGGATAATGTAGCTTTTAGTGAGCAACTGTGGCTTCCCATGATGCATCATTCCTAAATATGCAAATAATGAACTTATGCCCCTTAACCACTTTCGGATTCCGGGTGGTTTGGCTGATCTGTGCTGTGGGGGCTCTTCAGTCCACAGCACAGATCAGAAATCGGGCAGGGCGATCAGACTCCCCCCCCTTTTTTCCCCACTAGGGGGATGTCCTGCTGGGGGGGTCTGATCGCCGCCGCGCTGCTGTGCCTAGTGGGGGGGGGGGCTCCTCAAAGCCCCCCTCCGCAGCGCTAGTCCTCCCTCTGCCTCCTTCCCTCCCTCTCCCGTCCCCTGTGTGTGGCGCAGGACGGAAATCCGTCCTGCGCCGGATAGGATAGGCTTTAGCCTATCAGATGCTGGCGATCCCCGGCCAATCAGAGGCCGGGAATTGCCGATCTCCGTCACGGCGCTGCTGCGCAGCAGCGCCATATGTATGTAAACAGCGGGGAAGATCTTCCCCGTGTGTTTACATTTACCCTGCGAGCCGCCGATCGGCTCGCAGGGTGTTCACGGAGACACCCTCCGTGAACTGACATGGAACGGCCGCTCATTCGAGCGGCCATTTCCATGGAAACCGCTTCAGGATTCAGGGTCGTACATATGCGTACGCAGAATCCTGAAGTGGTTAAGCCAGACACACATCCAGAACTTCTGCTGTATAGTTAGCCTATAGCTTATACATTTTACAGAGCCTAACAGGCATACAACCTGTTTTGGACTTTCTGGCCTTGGACCAGTTCAAAAGAATACCCGGATAGCTCATGGTGGCCCAGGACTAGGTAAGTCTAAAAGCCCTCTTACTAAAGAGCAACACTGAATACAATTTTGTCTTCTTAAGGCAGAAGGTATTTGTGATAATTCAGCTCGCTTTAAGGATCCGCTTTAAGGATCCGAGATGAAAAACTAACTATAACAAGTAACTTGTCTATATATCTTATCTAAAGTTTAGATAGTTTACACAGCAAATCTAGCTGCAAACAGATTTATTAGAAAATTATTATTTCTTCCAGTGATACAATGACAGCAGCCATGTTGTTTGGAAACATTACACAGAGGCAGGCTTATCTGTATCTTGAGCATTCAGCCTGTGAAAAAAAACTAATCTCCCCTCCTCCCTCCTCCCCTCTGCTTCTGAAATCAATGGCTAGTAACACCTCCTCCTGCCCAGACTGAGCTCCCATAAGCCCTTGCTACTGCCAAGGCTCTCTGAAAACCTGTGGGCGTGGTTTATTTAGTTTATAGGGAATTAGAGTATTAATACAAAAACAAAAAAGTATTTGGCATGAGGAATGCCCTATAAACAATGAGAAAAGAACACAATTACGCAATGAGTAAAAGTTCACCTCAGATCCACTTTAAGTGAAACAGTATGTGCTCTGTACAAATGTATAAGCAATAGGCTCACTAACTATATACCAGCAGCTTTGGATGTGTGCCTGGCTATCAGGGGCATAAAGAGACGATGTGCATATTTTAAAGTAATGCATCATGGGAAACCACAGTTGCTCACTTAGGCCTCATTCACATCATGTAATGCGTTTGGCCATGTGTTTGGGATGCAAGCGCACCCGATCCATGCCATCTGCGTTGCCGTGCTTTGCACTGCTGATCCCATTCATTACAGTGAATGGGATCAGCAATGCGTTTTGCCAAAAATGCATGCAGCAGTGTGATAGCGAATCGCACTGCTGCGCAACATGCATAGTCTGAACGTTAGAAGTGCTGTCTATGCACTTCTGATGTTCTCGCTGATCACACACCATACGCGCATTTCAGTGTGTATAGTGTGAACGAGGCCTTAAAGCTGAATTATCACAAATACCTTAGGAAGGCAAAACTAAATGTATAAAAGGGCACTTTAACTGTAAAGCAATCAATCCTCATTTTTGTACAAAACTTTAAGAAAAAGTGGATCCCTTGGCATAATAAACACTTTATAAAGAGATCACTAAATTGAGAGAGAGGAAAGTGTTTGTTAAAGGATTGTTATCTGGTTTTATATTATCTGATTCGATTTTTTTGTTGTTTTTGTGCAAAAAAAATAAATCAAGTATACTTAAAGGGACACAAGCCTGGAACAGTCTGCAGCATCTACCAGCCCCCTGCATCCATCCTGTGCCCTCGCAGTCACTCATAGAGCCTCTGGCCCCCTGCCACCAGCTAAATTTGTTTTTGCTGACAGGCCCTGACAGGGAGTCGGTGGGCTTTCTGCGCCTGCACAGGCCTGGCCACGCGTATCCTCCTTCATGTTCCCATCCGCACAGGCACAAGGCTCTATTGTGGATGGGAACGCAAAGAAGAACATGCGTGGCCAGGCTTGTCAGCGAAAACAAAACTATCAGGTGGCGGGGGACCAGAGGCTCCATGAGTGACTGCGAGGGCACGGGATGGCTGGAGGGGGCTGGTACAAAATGAAACTGATTTTTTATTCCTGGCTTAAGAGTCCCTTTAAAGAGAAACTCCTACCAAGAATTGAACTTTATCCCAATCAGTAGCTGATACCCCCCTTTACATGAGAAATCTATTCCTTTTTACAAACAGACCATCAGGGGGCGCTGTATGACTGATATTGTGGTGAAACCCCTCCCACAAGAAGCTCTGAGGACCGTGGTACCCCTGGCAGTTTCCTGTCTGTGAACCTTGTTGCATTGTAGGAAATAGCTATTTAGGGCCCATTCACACCTGCTGATCGCAAAACGCTAGCGATTTGATGCCAAAAAATCACCATTCACACATGGCGATTTTTTAGCGATTGCATTTTGCGCTTCTATACACTAAAACACAATCGCCGGGAAATCGCCTGAAAATGGTGCAGGCTACACGTTTGCGTTTAGCGGTTTCAAATGAGAACTTTTAGACTTTTATTACCCTAGCGCTTTGAAAAGCGCTAGCGTTTGAGCGTTTTGCAAAACGCTCAAGTGTGAATGGGCCCTTACAGCTGTTTCCAACTGCCAAAAAAGCATGCAGCAGCTACCTCACCTGCTAGCAGTAAAAATGTCACCATGTATTAAATGTCAGAGTGTAAATCAGGGATTTAAAAGATTTTACAATGGGCAAACCCATGACTAAATGATTTATACATAATTATTGTAAAAATGAAGCACTTTTTTATTACATTATTTTCACTGGAGTTCCTCTTTAAGTTACAAACTGAAAAACTGTATTTGGGGGAGTTCTTCTTCTGCAGCTGATTTTGCTGGTTGAAGCCGCTTGCAATAACCGTTTTTAATCTACTTCTGCCTGTCTGTATTTATTATTAGTATTATGACTCTGGAAATCCAGAACACACTGAATGGTTTCACTTGTCCCTGCAATGTACAAGGCTTCAGAGAGGTGCTGACAGTTGGTAAACTGATGTTCTAGCCTGCAGGCATGCGTGAAAATAAACACTGAAACTTCCGAAAGAAAACACAGTGCAAAAAAACATCCTTTGGCAAACAGATTTGTGTCAGACTGCAGCAAGCCTCACAATGAATCATTTCAATAGCAGAACAAGTAGCACAACCTGGAAGATAGATTGCGACAAGCTATACTTAGCACAGTCATGTCATTCTTAATTGATATCCATGGCCCATATGCAATTAACTTTTTCTCCTGACTTTTCTCCTGGGTGATATTTTCACAGCTTGTTAATAAATTTTCTTTTAAGCCACCAGAAAGCAATAAAATACTCAAATTAATTTTGATAGTAATTTTCAAAAGTTTGCTTTCCTAAAACAGAAAGAATTTGCGATAATTCAGGTTAGAGTGAGCTCGAGATGTCTCCCAGTGCATCACTGCTGAAAATATGCAAATTAACCATTGTACCCTTAGAAGCTAAACACACCTCCAGAACTGCTGGAATGCAATGATGTGTCAGCTTGTTAATGTGTACAGAGTCATAATAATCCAACATGCATACAGACTGTTTTGGATTGTTTGATCCTCATCAGTGCATGGCATGGATTAATTTGGCTCTATGGAGTAGGGCTTGTAAATCCGAGAGGCACAGACTAACCAGCAAGCTCATGGTGACCCAGAACTCATTGGAGTGTGTAAGGGACTACAATGGTCCTAAAAGCCCCCTTACTAAGATGTTAAGAAAAACAAAAGTTTGCTTTCCTAAAACAGAAAGAATTTGCGATAATTCAGGTTGGAGTGAGCTTGAGATGTCTCCCAGTGCATCACTGCTGAATATATGCAAATTAACCATTGTACCCTTAGAAGCTAAACACACCTCCAGTAATTTTCCACTTACTTTTTGGTACTTTTTCAACTGCAAAGTGCTGAAAAGTTATTTCCAAGAGAAGATGAAAAATTATCTCCTAGGAGAAAACTCAGGAGAAAATGTTTATGGGCCCATGAGTAATGTTAATCAGTTAGTTTCTCATGCACCAAAATGAAATTTGGCTTTTTTCACCTCTTATTTATTTATTTTTAGTATGATTTAAAGGGGAAGCAAAATAGAAACATTTCTTTAGAAACATAATTGTTGAAGTCACAGGCCCTTATTCAATTCACCTTTTCTCCAAAGTTTTTTCTATGTAAAATTTTCACACCTTCTCAATAAAATGCCTTTTAAGTCAACAGCAAGCAGGAAAATATGACAAAGTTCTTGTTATCCGAAATGCAGGCACCTGGAAGTCTCAACTAACCTGCATGTCTGAGGGGATAAAGGAGTGTTATAAGTTGTTTTGTGGGGGTTTTGCTGTGCATTAACCTGTTGCTGACCACGTCACGCCGGGCGTGGCCTCAATGGCAGCCGCAATACCACTTAACGCCAATCGGCGTAAAGTCCTGGGGCTTCGTTTTGCAGGAGATTGTGCGCATGCTGCGCGCGCATCTCCTGCTTGGTAGGCGGAGTCTCCCAGCGACGATCACCACTCAGAGACTGTTAGATGGCCAAACCGCTGTCTAATTAGCATGTACAGCGATGCAATTAACAGCAGCGCTGTACAGGGGACAGCTGTGTGACACGGCTGTCCCCCTGGGACACAGGAGAGCAATCGGCTCTCATAGGCTAAAGCCTATGACAGCCGATCGCCATGATTGTCTGGCTGGGGGGGAGGGAGGGATATGAAAAAAAAAAATAGTAACATTTATTATAAAAAATAACATACATTTTTATTTACAAAAAATAAACACTGGGGGAGCGATCAGACTCCACCAACAGGAAGCTCTATTGGTGAGGAGAAAAGGTGTGTGTGTGGGGGGGGATCACGTGTGTGCTGTGTTGTGCAGCCCTGCAGCAAGGCCTGAAAGCTGCAGTAGCATATTTCAAATAAAATGGCCTGATCTTTTGGGGGCTTAACACTGTGGTCCTCGAGAGGTTAAATACTTACTGAGTGTCCAGCGCTCCTAGTGGCGCTCCTAGTGGCTGCTGCTCCTAGTGGCTTTCAGGCTGCCATGCACGGCTCCTGGCATGTCACATGACCCAATGCGAGTCAGGTGGCACGCCGTGAGCTGCGCATGGAGGACGCTGGAAAGCCACTTCCCTGGCTGGACAAGTGGAGGATCCAGGCAGCCCGGGAGGATGGTGAAGGACCAATGAGCCTGAAAGGGGCTGGTGAAAGCCACAGGTATGTATACTTTTTTTCTATGATCTCAGGTTTCCTTTAAGTATTTTTCAGCTGTAAAGAGGGGACTTTGAGATGCAAGATTGACAGGTCAAGTTGCAGCAAGAAAGCCATTGCTAAGACATCAGAATAAGAACAATAGCAGAGGCGCATGCGCGAGCCGCGGGAGATTGGCCGCATAGGACGAGAGCTCCGTCCACCGCCGCTGCTAACAGCGATTCCTTCCGCTCCCCCAGCCTCACAGACGGGCGGTTTCGTAGGGGACGATCCCCGCAACACCTCCAGCACCACATGGCCGGCAAAGGGGCCCAGAAAACCGCGACCACAGCGGGGACCATGGAGAAATTTCTCCGCCCTCCTCCCAGCCAAGATGGCGCTGAGCACGCAGCCCTCCCAGAAGCACATCCCTCTGATCAGGCAAGTGCAGGGGGGGACACACAGCCTCTCACAGCAGCCTTGCTGGAACAAACACTGGCCAGACATTACCACAGCCTCCATGATTCCCTACAAAACGTTATTCGCTCTGCTATACAGGAGGTGAGGGCTGACATATCAGGGCTGGGGGAGCGTACACAGGCACTGGAAGATAAGATGGAAGCCATAACTCTAAAGCAAGCCGACTTAGTTGAGGAGCAGCAACTTATGCAGAATGACATAAAATCAATACGCACAGCACAGGAGGACATGGAAAACAGGGAACGGAGGCAAAATGTTCGCATTAAAGGGGTATCCATGTCTCTGAAAAGTGAACACATTGAGGCCCATTTGAAAGAACTGTTTCACACCATTCTTCCTGACATCCCAGAGGAAATGTGGAGGATTGACAGAGCCCATAGATCTCTAGGTGAACGACGCCCTGGCACTCAAAGGCCTAAAGACATCATAGCGAAACTACATTATTATGAGGCTAAAGACGCCCTGTTCAGAGCCCTTAGAAATACAGCCACTATTTCATTTAAAGGAGATGATATTTCCATCTACAATGATCTCTCACTGATTACTTTGGCAAAGCGCAGAGCCCTCAGACCAGTTACACAACTTCTCAGAGACGCTAATATCCCATATAAGTGGGGCTTTCCTTTTCGTCTGATTGTAAACAAACAGGGCCTGATCCTCACTTTATCTGACTTTGATGATGCCCCTCTATTCCTCAAACAAATGGGGCTAAAACTTCCGACCACAGCTACATCTCGCTCATCACCTACGTCTTCACCCCCACGGAAGGTGCGACACATTTCAGAATGGTCGAGAGTTCCAGTTCGCAGTATCACCTACCCTGACAGAGCTGACAACATGGAAGACCAACCATCTGGAACTTGAACAAAGGCCTCAGCCTCTTTCCACTCTATATGTTTTTCATAGAAGAAATGAAAATACCTTCACCATGCCCACTTATTTTTTATACCTGGGCTCCCTGTTCTTCCCCTTTTATGACTTTTATACCTTAACTAAATGTCTACTCCTCAAATTCCACATTGAACTGATTATGCTTCTTATGCAGGCGGTGGAATGAGTATTTCTTTTCCATTTGTGTTGATAATGACTGATGTTTATTGCCTTCTTCTGGGACTCCTCATGTACCTCCGGGGGACCCTTCCTCAATTTGATCAACCGCCGCCGCGGCTGGTCAACCTGAAGAGGTCTCCATATAGGCAACAGTTTTATGTTGCCCTTATACATCGCCACTGGAACAACGGTGGCATCTCTTACCAGCTCACTGCAATTGTTATATTAAATGTTTCTCTTATTATTGTTATTTCCCCGTATATGCTAGTTTATGTTTTTAGGTCTACTAGGTCTGTCCTTGGATTATCGGCAATCTTTCACATCATCTTAGACTATGGTTAATTTTCTGACTCTGAATACTAAGGGACTAAACACACCTCAGAAAAGGTTCTCTTTATTTAAAGACTTAAAGAGACTAAATATTGACCTAGCTTTTATACAAGAGACTCATATATGCAAAAAAGACCCACCACGTCTCTATAACAAACTATACTCTGAGGTGTGTTTAGCCTCAGGTCCTAAGAAGAAAGCAGGGGTGGCCATTATATACAAAAAAACATTCCCTCTACAGATTTCTAAAATCACCCCTGATCCTAAAGGCCACTATTTAATTCTATCAGGCACCTTGCTAGGAAAACCCATTACTCTAGCTAACGTTTATGTCCCTAACCAGGATCAAATATCATTCCTAACAACTTTCTTTAGGAAACTATTTAAAGTAACTCAGGGCACTTTGCTGATAGGAGGGGATTTTAATGTAGCCTTCTCGGATATAAAAGACCGACATATCCCTCCCAATAAAACTACCATACCCTTACATAGCCGTAACTCCCGCAAATTTAGAACACTTTTGAGACAATATAGACTTTTAGATTTATGGCGGATCTCCAATCCCACCTCTATAGAATTCACCTTTTTATCTCCACCTCATGCATCTCATTCCAGACTGGACTACCTGTTCTCAACAGCTACCATATTGCCCCTGCTGAGAGAAGCTGAAATACAACCCATTGCATGGTCAGACCACCAAGCAGTTGTCATAGAGATTGATTTATATTCCTATAGTCACAAGCCGAATTTCTGGAGACTAAACGAAACCCTATTACAAGACAAAGAACTCTTATCCAAATTTACAAAGGAGCTGCAAGCATACTTTGATACAAATGATGGTTCGGTCTCCTCTGTAGGGACACTCTGGGAAGCACATAAGGCTTTTATTAGAGGGTTATTCATCTCAGAAGCTACTAAGCGTAAAAAAACAATGTCATCTAAACTCCTAAATCTTCATTCAAAACTCAAACAGGCACAAAACCTCTATAGGGCCGACCCCTCCCAAACACATTACACTGCCTTACAAACTGTAAAATATGAAATTCAAACTCTCCAATCCGCACAATTAGAAAAAAGCCTGAGATGGACCAAACAACTTTTTTTTGAACGAGGCAATAAGCCCCACACCATTCTTGCTAGGAAACTCAACCCGAAATCATCCCAACCACTCATTCACTCAGTAAAAGACCCTCAGGGAATTACACATTTTCATCCTCAAAAGATTGCTCAAATCTTCACAGAATATTATCAGCAACTTTATAATCTCCCCCAACCGCCCAACCATTCTACGCATTTACTTAAAATTGATGAATTCCTAAGCCAACTGTCCCTACCAAAATTAATGGAAGATAATATCCGGCTCTTAAACTCCCCTATTACAACAGAGGAAATTTCAGAAATAATCAAACTCCTACCCTCCTCTAAAGCTCCTGGCCCTGACGGCTTAACATACTCCTACTACAAAAAGTTTAAACACATCCTTGCTCCCTATTTGACCATATTAGCCAACACACTTATGGATGGGCAAACTGTTCCTCAGTCATTCTTAAACTCCCTAATCACTATGATCCCTAAAGAAGGGAAAGATCCGCAACTCCCACAAAGCTACCGCCCAATATCCCTCTTGAATGCTGACCTTAAAATTATTACAAAAACTTTAGCTAATCGCCTAAACCCGATCCTCACAACTATGATCAACAATGACCAAGTGGGCTTTATAATGGGCCGTCAAGCAGGTGATAATACGAGGAAAGCAATCAATCTGATAGAACTAATGAACAGGTCCAACCGGCCCTCTCTGCTCCTGGGTTTGGACGCAGAGAAGGCCTTTGATAGGCTTTCCTGGTCATTCTTGTTCAAAGTTATGGAACATCAGGGATTTAGCGGACCTTTCCTAACCTTAATAAGATTCCTCTATTCTTCCCCATCCACCTCAGTTAAACTACCCTTTGCATCCCCAATACCTTTTCCCATTCTTAATGGTACACGCCAGGGATGCCCCCTCTCCCCTTTATTATTCGCCCTTAGTATCGAACCACTGGCGTGTGCAATACGACAGAACCCGGACATCACAGGAGTTAAACAAGGAACCAGAGAATATAAAATCTCACTTTTCGCGGATGACATCCTGTTAACCTTGACTCAGCCTCTCACCTCACTCCCCATACTACATACTATATTAAGGAAATTTGAGTCCATCTCAGGCTTCAAACTCAATCAAGAAAAAACTGAAGCTCTCCCTATCAAGATCCCACAAAACTCACTTGATATCTTACAAAGCCCTTTCCATTATAATTGGAAGACACAGGCCATTAAATATTTAGGTATCAACCTAACCCACTCTTATTCTACCCTATATAAAGCGAATTTCCCATCTCTAATTCAGTCTATACTCTCAGATTTGCACAAATGGACTGCTTTTAAAATATCATGGATTGGCAGAATATATTCCCTCAAAATGAACATATTACCGCGGCTATTATATTTATTTGAGACCCTCCCTGTTAGAGTACCACCCTCACAACTCAGAATACTACAACGTGCCTTTTTAAAATTTGTTTGGAACAATTCCCATCCCAGAATTAACTCTACTATTCAAATGGCATCTCGGGAGCAAGGAGGTCTAGGATTACCCAACCAGGCGGCTCATTTAAGGCAACTCTCTGAATGGTCCGACCTTAAGGTATATACCAAATGGGGTCTCATCGAAGCAATGAGCATCTTCCCAATGTCCCTCCCAGCATTAATTTGGCCCCAGATTCCACCTAAGATCCCTACCGACCAGCTACTCCCTACCATCAAATTTACCTTACAAATATGGCGGGCAACTGCAAAAACGGCCAATCTTAGATCCCCCATATCTCTACTATATCCCATATTGGGAAATCCAGCCTTTATCCCTGGGATGGCAGAAGACTTTATGGCTAGATGGTATACTCTTAAATACACTAACTTCAGCAACTGGATAGATGTACTATCGGGAAATATTGTGACTAAAGAAAAATTAGAAGACAAAATACAACTCACAGCTAAGCTCACTATGGAGTATAATCAAACCTATCATTTTCTAAGATCCCTCTCCAAAGGCAAAAGTCCCTTACTCGAATATACCCCATTTGAACGTCTATGTGATCACAAAGGGCATCAAAAAGGCCTCATCTCATCAATATACACTCTGTTACTTGATAAATCTGGCTCCATTAAACCCAAACATGTTTACATGACAAGATGGGAAAAAGCCTTAGGCCGACCCATAAGCTTGGAGGATTGGTCCTCTATATGGGAAAACGCCAAACATACTTCTATGTGCACACAGATAAAAGAAAACATTTACAAGATACTGTTTAGATGGTACAGAACCCCTGAAGTATTGGCTAAGATCTACCATGAACTTCCTAATACTTGTTGGAGGGGCTGTGGACATATAGGCACACTCGAACACATCTACTGGGCCTGCCCTGTCATTCAACCTCTATGGATAGAAATTCAAACCTTGATCCTAAACGTAACGGGTACTCATATTCCCATGGATCCTATATATATGCTGCTAGGTAAACCCATTCCTAAAACCAAAAAACACACCATGAGATTAATAACCCATATTTTGACGGCTACCAGACTCGCCCTGGCTTCACACTGGCGAAGTCTCTCTATTCCTTCAACTTCCGAAATTATGGCCAAAATTAGATGGACTAAACTGATGGAACTTTTAACAGCTATACTGCGAGACACAGAATCCAAGTATGATAAAATATGGGATCCATGGGAAACATACTTCCTGAACTACAACCCTCCATGATTATAATAGATATCTGCTCTATCAACCAGGACCTGAAGAAACTACGTCTTAAAATACCAGATAATAGACAAATGGACAGACCCACATAAATAGACCTATCTCTCTATCCCTTTTGTTTTTTTTTTTCTTCTTACTCAGTTTTCTATTTTTCTATATTGCTCTCCCTTGAGCTAGAGTACTATAAGTCTCCATAGCTTTAAATATCATTTCGATATGAGCAGAAATAATTACTATTAGAATGATACCAATATGTCATAATTTTTTACTACTCACATTGCTTTCCCTTTTGTTTTTCATAAGAGACATTTGTATGTGTTTAAAATACATTGATCATGCACTATCTCTTATTCAGTTGTTTAAGCTATGTGAATTTCATCAATAAAAATTTGTGTTAAACGAAAAAAAGAATAAGAACAATAGGAATGTCTGGGCCATGAAACACCACCGATAGACTACTTAAGAAGACTGAAAAAAGATATGATGGACTGATCAATCAATAGTAGAGTTGTATGCCATTAAGTAAGAAAAGGGATAGTTCCTCAGTGTGTGACGTCATCTATCAGACATGGAGTAGGACGTGTGATGGTCTGAGGCTGTTTTGCTGGGCCCAGATATTGTGACTTGTACAATGGCACCCTGTTTTTTTAACTAAAATGGTTACCACAGCTTTCTGCAGCATGTACATTGAAACTGCCAGACTGGCAAGGTTGACCAAACTATTTACACAGCCCTAAAAACTAAGAACTACTGTTTGTTTTCTTTACTGTTTAAACTATCTTTTCAGCACTCCCCCATAGAAGAAGTACCCAAAAGTAGGTGGAAAAGTACTAATAAAATGTAATTGAGTATTTTCTCAATTGCTGGTGTGGATACGTTTCCGAATTCTGCAGATCCACGATTTCTGATTTTCCAATCAGCTTTTAGCAACTGAAATCAGCATGTGAAAATCGGTGTGTGAAAATCGGAAATACACAGAATACCACATTACCGAGTCTTAGAAATGTGAAGCTAATCAGAAGACATGGAAGCACTGGACCAGTAAGAGAATGAAGAATTTTACCTCAGAAATTGGATTATGTGGAAATGTTTGACCAATCAAAAGACACAGAAGTATCAAGCCAATTAAGCCAATCAGAGAATGCAGAAGTTTCCCGTGGGTGCTGATCGGACAATGTATTCGATTTTGCTAAAAAAAAAAAAGTACCACATTTTTTAAAAATTAACAAACATTATTGAAAAAAAAAATAGTGGAAAAATTGGAAATCTGTTGGAATCAGAAATCAGCATTCCATCCCTATTTAAAGAAACAAAGATTAGCAGCACCACTCTTGAAGAAATAGCTCTTTATTCAGACATGTAATTAAAATCACATGCCCAAAAAATGGGCTTAGATTCATTTGTTTTAGCATGTGATTTTAATTACGTGTCTGAATAAAAAGCTATTTCTTCAAGAGTGGTGCTGCTGATCTTGGTTTCTTGAATCGGTGACCCTTGGGCATCAGGGACATATCAGCTTTAGCACACTCCTATTGGAGTGTTTGGTCTAACACTGTGTGAATCCCTATTTAAACGACATTTTATTGCCAAGATGTGAAAATACCACCTAGAAGAAAACTTATGCGAAAAAGGTAAATGAATAAGGGCCCTCTATGTTATACAACACAATATAATACCGGTTAATGAGAGGTTTGCAGATGAAATATGTTCAAACGTGACCCTTCAAAAGAATCCTATACAATTTGTTTGTCAATGCCTTCTGTTTTTCTTCAAAGAGTGGAGAACCAAAAGTTGTGAATAGACAACTCAAGTCAGGTTCTCCTGTGTGACACCTTTGTCAAAATCGTGTCAACTTTCCCTGTAGATCCCACTATTATGATATTTTTTATATAGGCCCTCAATGTTATCTCCTGAATTGTAAAAGAATCTCAGATTGTTAAAAATTAAAAAAAAGTATATGACAAAATCAAATTTGGACCATCTTGAATGGCTACTGTCATTTCACACATGATGGAAATTATTTCTTGGGTCTGCAGGTGCCTTTTCAGCATATGCCATAAGTGACATTTGTTGGATTATTACAAGACAAGACACATAACATCTATATTGAGCTTTTCTCCGGGCAGACTCAAAGCGCTTCAGGGCTGTAGCCACTTAGAGCATCTCCACAGATGACCAGGATCATTAGGGAGCCTTGCCCAAAGACCTCTTACCGTACTTGCTTGAGGCCGGATTTAAACCCTGGTCAAAGACTCAAACCCTACATCAAAGGCAACAGCCTTAACCAGCACACTATCCAGATGACCATTACAGATGGTGGAATGTTATTCACTTTAAAATATATTGAAAATGCTATATAGAATAAGCTTATTGATACAACTATCTGTGTCATTTGAGATCCTTCAGCAGCTGAATAATACACACACTCATGGCATTTATGTTAAATTGTCATCTAATGTCTGTGGTCAGCGCTATAGTTCTGATAAGCAATAGGGTAGATAGACTATATAGGATAGGTCCTTACATCTAAACTCACATCAGATATCACATAAAAGGTGGATGAGCTTGAGTGATATGGACTTTGATTGATGTTTGCTTGTTTTTTCCATTGCTGGGGATCAAAGTAAAGTGACAGTCATTTTCCTTTCCAACATATCATTATTAACAAGGTGCTAGACTTTCTCATCAAAGCATGGAGAAGCATTTTCTCCTTTTAGAGACACTAAAAATATAGGATGGAACCATTATGTTTTATTAGCCTTTTCCAGCTCTGTCTACAAAACAGACTTTGTCTTAAAATACCTCTTTAACATTCATGTTCTTTAGTTCAAAATGACCTTAAGTACTTTACAGTTTGGCACTGTTTGAAGACTAATTAACATTGACTTTGTTGTTAATGTGTCATTGTCTGCAGGTTCAATTGTTACTCATTTTAGCTCGCTAGAAGATCACCGTAGTGGCATTGTTTTATGAGCAATAAAATGTTATGAGAGATTGTTAATGTGATTCTAATGCAGAGAAGCAGGTTGACATAATTCTTTGGTAGTGTTCAAATGTTCCAAAATTTTAACTTGGCAAAAATGGTTGCATCCTCCCATCCAAAGTTAAACATAGTGCATTGGTATTGGTGAGCAAAATCTCCTAAAAATGATTTAATATTTAAGGACACAGTTGGTTAGATTGTTCCACCAAAGCTCCTCGATCTAGTAACATGCAGGCTGAATCAGACGGGTTTATATGAAAAGGGCGCCGGTAAAAAAGGGCGCCTGGTGGAGCCCATATATACCAACTTCGGCCTTGTATAGCCCATATAAAAACTTCGGCTACAAAAAAAGGCGCCTGGTGTAGCCCATTTAAAATCTTCGGCTACAAAAAAACCCTGGGATGTGTTAATTACTATTCCCCCTCCAGGCCGCCATGGATAGTGGGGTAATGAAATAATTTGGCTTCCAGTGCTTGTAGCCCATATAAAATCTTCGGCTACAAAAAAACTCTGGGATGTGTTAATTACTATTCCCCCTCCAGGCCGCCATGGATAGTGGGGGAATGAAATAATTCAACTTCCAGCACTTGTAGCCCATATAAAAACTTTGGTTACAAAAAAGGCGCCTGGTGTAGCCCATATAAAAACTTTGGCTAAAAAAAAAGGGCTATAATATGGGCTACAAAGGGGCACCCTACTGTAGCCGAAAACCTTGTAGCCGAAAAAAATATGGGCTACAAAGGGGCGCCCTACTGTAGCTGAAAACCTTGTGCCGAAAAAATATGGGCTACAAAGGGGAGCCCGCTTGTAGCCTATATCAAAACTCGGACGCCCTTTTCTACACCTTGTAGCCCATATTTCCAGAAATAACATTGATGTCTATGGCGGCGCCCTTTTCATACAGGCAGCTCAGGCGCCCTTTTCAACCGATACCGAATCAGGCAGCACATTTATGTCTAAGGTTGCTATAGATGGCCAGTTGACATCTTTCTGTGATGAGCCTCATACATACTTTAGCCTTTTGCTTGTCCAAACAATCATTCCAATCAACAATGGCAGTGCTGCACTGGAGCCAGGGGGGCACAGTCCCCCTCCCCCTAATGATCGCTGCTGTGCCCTCCTCGTGCCCCCCTGCTAAGTAACATACATTTAACTGTTAGTGCCCTGGCTGAGATGTGAACCATGGACTCAGCACTGCAAGGACAGAGTGCTACCCCCTGCCCAACAGTGCAGTGCACAGGAAGAGCTTGGCAATTTTACCATTACTTACACTGAATAGGTACCGCACATTACCTTTGCAATGCTCACATTACTAACATGGGTTATGCTTATTGTGCAAAGCTTGCTGCCTACTCAGTGAAAATTATATTACATTTTATTAATTATATTACATTTGCTGTGTCCTCCCGGGGCATGGCAAGTCTACCAACAGTTAGTGAATACACCCTAAGTTCCTGCAGAGCTTGTTTGTATGATTTGTTTTTCTTCCAGTAAGGCAACAAAAAATATCTCAGTGCTGATCCACCCACCCTAGAACACCTCTTCTGACATCTGTTCATTTGGGACTCTGGGTGTAGATGGTGGTGCAACTGAATTTACAAGGGCATTGCCAGTGTTGTAAAAGTGAGTTGTCGCTGCCTTTGGGTCAGTATAGGGGGACAGTGTGCCTGTAGTTTGCAGAACATAAGACAGAGAGCCAGCATTTCTAAAGTTCTGTGTGGAGGAGGGGGATTTTCTGAGTTTGTGACAAAGCAGAGGCAAATAAAGGAAAAGCCACAATCGTATATACCCTTATTATAGTGGTTGAAAACCATTGAAAAAGTTGAAATGATAATGTTAGTAACAGTCAGGCCTGGATTTACCTCACAGGATCCTATAGACACAGATGTCCTGACTCCTGGCACTTTAGTTAGTACTCTCGCCTTGCAGCGCAATACCAGGCAACTGATATTGATTAAAAGGAAATAAATATGGCAGCCTCCGTATATCTCTTACTTCAGTTCCCCTTTAAAGTGACAATGAAGCGAAAAAACCCCCCTCCTAATATAATGAATTGGTTGTGTAGTACGGATAATTAATATAACATTAGTAGCAAAGAAAATAGTGTCATATTTTTATTTTCAGCTATATAGTTTTTTTTTTTTTTTTTACAACATTGCATCATTCTCTAATAATTTTCTCTAAGGCTAGGTTCACAGTGGGACGTTGCGTTACTATGCCACTTTAAGGTGGCAATGTGAATTGTAACGCAGCGCACTTGGATACACAGTAGTTCACGTTGTTGACACGTTGCGTTAGAACTGTTGACGTCATTTGCGTGCGTCTTTAAAGTCGCACATTACTGACTATAAATAGGTTTTTAAAAAATATAATTAGTTAGTGGTTTTAAAGGCCTGTGATCGTCATGGAGGATGAGGAGTTTGTGTTTGGTGGTGGTGCATTGTTATTTTTTATGCACCTTTTGTGGCGTTGCCGTAGGAGGCGAAGGAGGTACTGGGTGCATCCCCTTCTTACTGTGCGTCCAGAGAGGGGGCATTATGGATCTTTGTTTCCAGATTTATTAGCTCATCCTGAGAAGTTTCACAATTACACCAGGATGTCAGTTGAGAGGTAAAAAGTTTATTTATAATGTTTGTGATTTATGACTTATGTGTTTGTTTCAAGTACAAATGGTTTGTATTTTTGTTTTGTAGTTTTCAAAAATTATTGGCTATAGTTGGTGCAGATCTTGAAAAGCGTCCCATTAATTTTCGGTCTGTGATATCAGCTGAGGAAATGCTGGTGTTAACTTTGCGGTATGTACTGTTATATTTTTTTTTTGTGTGTGTTGTTTTGTGGTTTTGTAATTAATTTTTTATTTCTTATTTTAGATATATCCAATAGCATCAACCCCCAAAGCTCGTTGCCTAGGGGTAACTCTGGACTCTGAGCTCTCCTTTAAATCACATATTAACACTTTAACTACCTCCTGCTACTTCCATCTCAAAAACATTTCCAGAATCCGTCCCTTCCTTACACAAGAAGCAACTAAAATGCTTGTGCATGCCCTAATCATCTCCCGTCTTGACTACTGCAACACCCTACTCTGTGGTCTACCAAAAAGCAGATTGGCACCTCTCCAATCCCTACTAAACTCTGCAGCCCGTCTCATCCACCTCTCTTCTAGATCCTCTGAGGCAGCCCCTCTCTGCCAATCCCTCCATTGGTTACCAGTTGCCCAAAGGATCCAGTTTAAACTTCTCACACTGGCATACAAAGCTCTACACAAGCTATCGCCTCCATACATTTCCTCTTTAATCTCCAGATACCTCCCCGCTCGGACCCTCCGTTCCTCACAGGAGACCCTTTTGTCCTCCAGCCTAGTCACCTCCTCTCACTCTCGCATCCAAGACTTCTCACGGGCGGTCCCTCTCCTTTGGAACTCTCTCCCTCAACCGGTTCGTCATGCCACGAGTCTGGAAACCTTCAAACGTACTCTGAAAACACACCTGTTCAGACAAGCCTATAATTTGCTATAGGCAGCACTGAAGGCACACTGGCTCACCCACTAATCCTTGTGTTTCCTTCCCCTTTGTTTCCTACCCACTACCCTCTAGATTGTAAGCTCGCAAGGGCAGGGACCTCCTCCTAGTGTTTCTCATACTGCTGTAATTTTAACATATGTATATGTACCAACTACATATCAACTATGTATGTATCTGTATTTACTCTATTCAATGTCATGACTGTACAGTGTCTTGTATTTCTTATGTATATTTGTTCCCCATTATTTGTTTGTACTATGTACAGCGCTACGGAAGATGTTGGCGCTATATAAATAAAAAATAATAATAATAATAATAATAATATCTTGCTACAGGACAATCCTTTGCTTCATTGCATTATAGTTTTCGGCTAGGTAAGTCTACTATCTCTTACATAGTAAGAGATACCTGCCGAGCAATATGGCTGCGTCTTGCACCTATTTTTTTACAGCCTCCTGACCGTGCCAAGTGGGAGGAGATAGCTGAGGCTTTTTGGCAGAATGCAAAGTTTCCAAATTGTTTAGGTGCCATTGATGGCAAGCATGTTCGGCTTGTTATGCCTCCACATAGTGGCAGTCGTAAAATGCAGTCTGGAGATTTGGATGTACCCCCCGCCAAAACCTTGGCCTGGAACCCCTGGTCCTCCTCATCCATACACCTTTGTGGCTGATAAGGCTTTTGGTTTGAGCACGCATGTTATGCGCCCATATTCATCAAGAACAATTACCCCAACAAGGACAATATTTAATTTTCGTTTGTCTCGTGCTCGACAAGCAGTGGAGTGTGCATTTGGCATTTTAGCCAGTAAGTGGCGTATTTTGCACACTCCAATAAATTTGAGTTTGCACAATGCTTTGGATGTGGTTAAGGCAGCTTGTGTGTTGCATAATTTTGTTAGACACCACGAAGGAGCTAGGCCTGATGAACCTGATCGGTCTATGATGCGTGGTGTGGTGCACAATCCACCTAGGGGAGACCTTGATTCCCTAGGTGTTCGCAATGCTTTGACACATTATTTTTTGAATACTGGGAGAGTGGTTTGGCAGCCGAATTTATAACTCACATTTGTAGATTTTTTGTTTTTCATGTATGTTTGGTTAGTGTGGGGTCCCCTCTATGAGATTGGCCTTGTCATTGGCAGAGGGGCTTAACCACATTCCTTTGCATATGTGGGAGTAACAATCTCTCATTGCATGTAAAAACAATGTTTTTTTTATAATTTTCACTATTGGGTAAGGCTATGGGTTTACATGTGCAGAATCCTTTTCCGCCCAGTAGATATCTACTGAGTTGTATGTACCAATGCAGTTGTGTAACGCACAACGTTAGTTACTCCCATTGCAGTGCAAACCAATTTTAATTTCCGGTTTTGTGAAAAACAACCATTCCGCAAAGGTTAAAAACCTATAATAACATTGTTTGTTTATGGCTTAATCAATACAATGTGTCTACTGTCAATAAAGGAAATCATTACAATGACAATGATGTTGCATCACATACATAACTGCAATGTTTATTGTATGTTTCCATTAATGTAATAAAATTAAATTTTTTAATGATTTAATCAAAATCATGTATTATATTCATCAGATATTACATTGTCATACACAAACTAAATTAAATGTAAAACATACATTTGTTGTTTATTGTTGGAACACAACATATCGCACATCACATTTCAGTAGATTCTATGTTGATGACCAAAATTGAGCATGTTGGGCCTCACAATCTTTGTGGTATGTGATTGGTTGAGTGTACTGTGTATTTGTTGTTTGTGGAGGTATTTCACTGTATGTGTGTTGAATAAGTGTGTGTTGGTCTGTTATGTTTTCATCATTTGATGCAGGAATGGGTGGCCCATAGCGTGTGTTTAATTGCGTATATGTTAGTGTTTGTGGTCTGTAATTACACATTGTTGTTGTATGCATAGGTACTGGTGCATGTTAAGTAGATGTAGGTGCCTGGTATGTAGAGCTGTGCACTTGAGTAGAAATCAGTGGAGGTTGATATGAATGTTGTGGAGGTTGAGAGGAATGGTGTTGAGGTTGAGAGGAAATGTTGTGGAGTTTGAGAGGAATGGTGTTGAGGTTGAGAGGAATGGTTTTGAGGGTGAGAGGAAGCCATTGTGCTATCATCGTTTGCAATGTTTTGGGGCCAATGCTGTTGGTTATCTGTGTTGTTTTGTTTGTTTTGATATGATATAATGACATCAATAATGTCTTTAGTTACATATGGCAAAAGGTGTTCTTGAACTCCATCCAGAAATGGAACTAATCCATTACAAATTTTTTGTCTGGGTGTCATCTGGCTTTGACTTTGCTTCCATCGATTCATAAGTTCTTCAAATGCAGACATCATACTAAGATCCATTTGTCGCATAGCAGAAGTAGTTTCCCTACTATATCGTTTAGGATGTGATGGTTGTTCTGTAGTATTAGATGTTGTGTTATCTGATTGTTGTGTTTCCTGACACATATCCGAATCCGTTGTATGACACCTGATGTCAGCATTGTTTTGGGTGTGTTTTTTTCTGGGAAAATACTATCCTCAGTCCTGAAAAATAGACAATACGTTAAATACTAATCAGGTGAAATATAAATTCTTTCATTTAATGCAAGTCGACCATGAAAAATACTTACTCTCTCCCTTCGAAGCATGGCCGTAAGAATTCTAAATTCATAGAGTGGCAATATGTGTTTGTGCTGGATGTTCCTGCACCACTACGTTCGGATGCCTTCTGTATTTCAAGTGCTCGTTTATAGTTATCACAAAGTGAACGCCATCGTTCTCTTATGTCCCAAACTGTAATGAAATAATGGTGGTGCAATCATTAGTGTCATGTGAAATAAATGATCAAAAAACAAAAAACAACAATTTTCGATATAGTTAGAACAATAAAGTGGCATAGCGAGTAACACATAGGTAGGTCAATACGATATACTGTGACCATTTCACTTGAATGACAACAATGCCACTATATAGTGGCATACAGCGCTACCAATAGCACACATCATGTGATGTAAAATACCCACAATTCTATGGAAAGCACCCACAATCCAAGTCAACTGTATCTGAAGTGCGCACTTCCTGTGGGAGAGTACAGACGGGGAAGGCGCAGCCAGCAGCAAAATGCCGAAGGCAAAATTCTCCGACCAGGAGAAGGAATTCATAGCTAAGGTATGACTATAATGACGCAACACACACACCAATAATATACTATACACCCAGGTGTTTGCATTACAAGCATCTTAGTAATGTTAGATATATAATTATAGTACACATGAAGATTATGTTAAGGCGGACATGTTGACTGATGGTGTTTAACTTTTTTATACCCTATACAGACGATGCTGCGTCACAACTACGACATTGTGCGGACACGATTCCAAAAGCAGCATATAATGCTGACCATACAGGACCATTTCCTGCAGACCAACAGAAAATACCACCCCATTACAACCATTAAAAAGAGGTGGATCGACACGAAAAGGCGCGAGGGAGAGTGGCTCATTGAGAAAAAAAAAGAAGTGGAAGAAGGTAGGTGATGCGCACTTACACAATACATGCACAGAAGTTGACCCAAGTAGCTTATACATTATAACAGATTTTTTGACCATTGTATGTGTTTATATTTCAGAAATCAGAGAAGAACACCGAAGCAAACTCGGAGTTCGAGACCAAGGCACATCCACACCTCATACTCCGGAAATGGCAAACACACCACCACCACAAATAGAGGACACAGGTTCAGAAGGAGAAAGTACCATTTGCTTTTCGCCCATACCACTGATGACTATGGTACCTGCAAATGATTACTCTTGCGAGATAAATACACCGGACAGCACTTTCACATGGGAAGTGTCTCCAAACAACACAGACAATGAGGCCGAAAGCGAGCACATACAAGATGGCAGCAACACCCAAGACAACGACAAGGAAACGGCCGATCAGTCACACATAGGACAACCACAGGTGATGGAAACACAACAGCCATTAACACAGGCAAGGATTGGAAACAATATTGTCGGCCAATTACAGCAACACATGGATGAACAATTGTCCCGTAAGTTCCCTAGGCAATAAATAACAACATATGACAATAACTGTGTGCGCACAAACCATATTATAATGTACATTGATTACTATCCTCTTTTTTCACAGATGTCACTTCGAACACAGAAGTCCAATTTAAATTTGTGGTGGACATGTTAAAAGGCATTATGGTCTGCCTTCAGGACATACAGCAGCAGCTAGAGGCCATGGCTGCACAAAGACATTAATTTTTTATAATTTTACTGTACCCATTTTATATAGTTAATTTTATCGTTGTTATCTGTTGTAATTTTAAATAAAGTTACTTGAAATAAAAGACAAAAAACTCAAAAATATCAAACAGAAAAGAATGCACCATCAGTAACATCAATGGCGCTAATGGCATGCGGCCATAAGCTCGCATAGACTACATGACGATCTCTATTAAATAGTACATCATGCCACTATAAAGTGGCATAGTCATTAGTATGTTAAAAAAATAAAAATACTTACTTTTACGAGATTTATCGGTTTCACTGGGCCAGTCTTCATAAAAGGATAACGTTATTTTCTCCCACACCACACGACTGGCCACATTGTCTTGATACTTGGGGTGTTGTTTGTCATACAGTTGTGGGTATGATTGCACCCTTGCTATTAAATCGTCCACATCAAACAAAAAACGCTTTCTACGCCCACGACCACGGCCACCAGCAGCAACACGTTTGCCACGACCAACCATTATTAACACCACATAAACAAACACACTCATTTTACCTTTATAGGTGCAGTTAACCACATAATCAAACACACATGGAGTTAACATATTCATATGCCTCCCCTAATTAAGTAAATTAACAACTATATGGTGTGCACCTTCAACAGAAGGATCAAAACTTTGATGTGTGCATGCGTCTTTAAGTAAACCGAAAACCCATGTATGGGTTAATTAAATACAACAACCCATTCTCAAGACGCATGCGTCACTTACACACACAAAATACCCTTATACTGAGCATGCGCTAAGACTGCAACGCACATAATAACGTGATGAACGCACTGCATGCAGTACTTTCACTTAACGTGCCACGTTACACTTCAACGCAACGTCTGCACTGTGAACACACTAATGCTTTTGCATTGCAGAGCGTTATTGAGCGTTGTAACATTCTTTAACGTGCGACTTTAACGTCCCACTGTGAACTTACCCTAAAAGTTTCCACAATACACTCAGCATTTTAAATTATTTCACAGAGCAGGCTACTGACCCTTTGAACTTTTCTCTGCAGAGAAAACATAAACAAGGAAGCAGTGGCATAGCTAAGAAGCTGTGGGCCCCGATGCAAGTTTTACATGGGGCCCCCCAAGCCCTCTACACATAACAATTGATACGACGCACCAAAACCTGCCAATGGCAACTACAGTGTCAGAGGTGCAAGAAGGGGATGGGGAACAGTTTGTTAATGATTACCACTATTCAAGGTACCTATAGAAGTGATTATTATGGGAGGACGCATGCGCGGCTACAGCAAGATGGCCGCATAGACTCGGAGCTCCGGCCCCACGCAGCCCACTCACCGCCGCTTACAGCTCCCTCTCCGCCTCTGTAGCGCGGCACAGACCCGGGATCCCCCTCCGAACACTCAGGCAGCCAGATGGCAGCGAAATCGGGCACCAAAACGGCCCCGCAGACAGGAGCCATGGAACGCTACCTCCGCACTCCAGACAGCCAAGATGGCGCCGGCATCGCTGAACAGCCTGACGCAGCTCTCTCTCAGCAGGCCTCGCAGGCCCCACAGCCCCTATCTTCGGCTCCCCTGACGGCTGATCTACTGGAGGCCACTCTAGAAAGACACTACCGCTCCCTCCACGACTCCCTCCAACAGGTAATCCTCACAGCAGTAAACGACCTGAAAAGGGACATGAATAGCCTGGGGGAGCGCACTAGCACACTAGAGGGAAAAATGGACGCTCTTAATATAAAGCACAAGGATATAGAGGAGGATCAGAAACTGATGCAGTCTGACATTAAATTCTTAAGAAACGCGCAGGAAGACCAGGAAAACCGAGATAGGAGACAGAACCTGAGAATTAAAGGTATATCTAAGTCTGTGAGCCCTGACCAATTGAGCCCTTATCTGACTGATCTCTTTAAAACATTAGCACCAGATATCCCCATTGAACTCTGGAGAATGGATCGTGCTCATCGCTCGCTAGGGGAGAGGCAGACTGCTTCACAAAGGCCCAAAGATGTAATAATTCGCATGCATTACTATGAGGCAAAAGAGGCCCTTCTAAAAGCAGCACGCAAAGCGTCTCCGCTTTCATTTAAAAGGGACGACCTCTCCATCTTTACAGACCTATCCCTCATCACCCTGGCAAAGCGCAGGGCTTTCAAGCCTATCACCCAACTCCTAAGAGACGCGAAAATCGACTACAGATGGGGCTTTCCTTTCCGCTTAATGGTAAACAGGAATGGATCTTTCTTCACGCTTTCAGATATCGACGACGCCCCCATGTTTCTGAAGCAGATGGGAATCCGCCCGCCCCCAAGTAACACCACTACTGATTACCTGCGTTCTTCTTCTGATAATTCACCCCCCAGAAAGATGCGCCACATTTCTCACTCAACAAGCGCATCTGCCCGAAGCCTCACCTATCCTGGCCCACTGGAAAGAATGGAATCCCAACCATCTTGAGAATCCCACAGATACGTTTACATTACTCGTCCATCGTGAGTATTGGCCACAGGCCAGCGCAAAGGATCCCGGATTAGCCTATCATTTTCAATGTTGTTTAACATTATGGGCACCCAGTTTTGAGTTATGTGCCGACCTAATTGTTCCGCCCTCATGCTCCTCAGGGGAGTTGACTCTGAGGCCATCTGGTCCCGGGAGGAACCAGGAACTCTCACTCAACTCCCGATAGTGCAACTACCTTTAGTTGCTGCAAAATGTAGCCACGTTATTTTCAGTGGCCTATGCTATTTACTTTCACTCCTCCCACAATATGGAAATGTTTATTGGCTACTATGTTTTTCCCTTATGTTTTATCTTATTGCTTCACACCAAATGATTAATGTTTGTTTTGATAGATACAGAGTTTATATAGATAATGGTTAAGTTACTTACCTTAAATTGCAAGGGCTTAAATTTACCTCAAAAAAGAAACTCTTTATTACGAGACTTGCGGAGACTTGCGATCGATATCGCATTCTTGCAAGAGACGCATATATCCTCGCGAGACTCCGTACGTCTTTATAACAGAGCATACCCGGAAGTGTATCTAGCCTCGGGACCCAAAAAAAGGGCGGGAGTAGCAATTGTGTATAAAAAAGGCCTCCCTCTACAAATAACTAAAACCATAAAAGATCCAAAAGGTCACTATTTGATCTTGCTGGGTACATTATCGGGTAGACCTATAACATTGGCTAATATATACGCACCAAACTCCAACCAAATTTCCTTTCTGACAAGCTTTTTTGTTAAATTATTTAAAGTGACTACTGGCTCCCTCCTATTAGGGGGGGATTTCAATCTAGCATTCTCCTCTGTTAATGACAGGTCAATACCCCTAGACTCACCATCATTCCCCTCACATGATCGCCTCTCTAGGAAATTCAGGGCCTTGATCCGTAAATACGGCCTCTTAGATTTATGGAGAATCTCGAACCCTACATCCAGGGACTATACTTTTTTCTCCCCCCCCCCATGCAACACACTCCCGCATTGATTACTTTTTTACCAAAATGCCTACCTTGCCATCCCTAATCACAGCAGACATCTCCCCCACTGCCTGGTCAGACCATCATGCCGTCCTAATTGAACTTGATTGGCTACACACGCCACATAAACCTATGCAGTGGAGACTCAATGAATCTCTACTACGAGACAAAACATTCCACACCAAAATGTCAGAAGAAATTCAGTCCTTCTTTACCACCAATATCCCTTCTGTCTCTTCATTGGGGATGGCCTGGGAAGCACACAAAGCCTTTGTTAGGGGCCATTTTATTGCTGAGGGTTCTAAACGCAAAAAGATCTCCTCACGGAAACTGACCGAACTCACAAAGGCCCTCAAAGATGCATATACATTATATAAACAATCCCCCTCCCAAGACCTCTTCTCAAATATACAAAAACTAAAGCTTGATATCAGGTCCCTCCAGACCTCCCAACTGGAAAAAAGCTTGAAATGGTCGAGACAGCTGTTCTTCGAACGAGGAAATAAACCCCATACTATCCTTGCCCGCAAACTTAACCCCAGGGGATCTTCTCAGGCGATCCACGCCATGAAGGATAGTGAAGGCACCACTCACTATAACCCAACTAAAATTGCACAACTTTTCACTTCATATTATGAACAGTTATATAATCTACCTGATCCCTCTCTAGACCCTACATACACAGACAGAGTTTCTTCCTTCCTAGAAAATCTCCAACTCCCTAAGCTGACTGATGAGGAACGCGCATCACTAAACGTTCCAATTTCCAACATAGAAATTCTAGATACTCTTAAATCTCTTCCTTCCTCAAAGTCACCAGGCCCTGACGGCCTTCCCTACTCCTACTATAAAAACTTCCAAATGGTCTTAGTCCCCCATCTGACATCCCTAGCAAATAAAATCATGACAGGTGAATCTCCCCCCTCTACTTTCCTAAACTCCCTACTGACAGTAATCCCCAAGGAAGGAAAGGACCCACAACTCCCACAGAGCTATCGACCCATCTCACTTTTAAATTCAGACCTCAAAATCATCACTAAAACATTAGCCAGTCGACTAAACGCTATACTACCAAGGCTAATAAATAATGACCAGGTGGGATTCATATTAAACAGACAAGCAGGAGACAACACTCGGCGAGCCATTGACCTCATCTCCCTTATGTCCCGTTTAGGTAGGCCTTCTCTGCTTCTTAGCCTTGATGCAGAGAAGGCTTTTGACCGCCTCTCATGGCCTTTTCTTTTCCACGTCCTGCAACATCAAGGATTTGACGGACCCTTTCTAAATATTCTACATTTTCTTTACTCCTCCCCCTCAGCCACCATAAAACTCCCCATGGCCTCACATACCCCCTTCCAGATCCGCAATGGCACAAGGCAGGGCTGCCCCCTCTCCCCACTGCTTTTCGCCCTTAGCATTGAACCTCTGGCCAGCGCCATACGACAGAATACAAACATTTCAGGTGTCCAGATAGAAAAACACGAATTCAAAATCTCTCTATTTGCGGATGATATCCTGCTCACTATCACAAACCCCCTTATTTCATTGCCAAACCTACACGACACTATTTCTGCCTATGAATCACTCTCAAGCTTTCGCCTAAATCAAGATAAAACAGAGGCATTACCCATTAAAATCACACCTGATCTTCTAACCTCACTAAAACAACACTACCAATACAAATGGCAAACCCACTCCCTAAAATATCTAGGCATACATCTTACGCCCACATACTCTACCTTATACAAACACAACTACCCTTCTCTCATTCAACAAATACTTAAAGACCTTCACAAGTGGACCGCCTACAAGATCTCCTGGATAGGAAGGATTTATACTTTAAAAATGAACATACTCCCAAGACTCCTTTATCTCTTTGAAACCCTACCAGTACTAGTCCCAGCCTCCCAGTTATCAATTTTGCAAGCAGCCTTCGCTAAATTTGTCTGGAATCATAAACGACCAAGAATACGAGCCTCAATCCTCCTTTCCCCTAGGGAACAAGGGGGTTTGGGGTTACCCCTCCTCCGATACTATTACCAAGCTGCACATCTCCGCCAGCTACGTGAATGGTCCAAACTTAAAGTTCACACTAAATGGGGCCTTATCGAGGCACTTACCTTACTCCCAACCTCCCTTGCCTCCCTGATTTGGTCCAATCACCCTCCTAAAATACCCTTATCTCAACTACTCCCCACTATAAAATTCACTGTACAAATCTGGAGATCAACGGCTACATCAGCTAACTTGAGATCTTCCCCCTCCCCATTAATGCCTATTCTAGGCAACCCTGCTTTCCCCCCTGGAATGTCTAGAGACTTTATGTCCAGATGGTACAACCTCAATTTCTTTAACCTGCTTGATTGGAAAGACCCTCTCACTGGCCTTCTACAATCTAGGTCCTCCCTAAAAGATAAAATACCACCCTCACCCCAATACATATTAGAATATACCCAAACAAAGCACTTCCTCCTCTCCCTACTGCGGAATTCTCCCTCCTCCTCTGTTCCCCCGCTAACACCCTTTGAACATATGTGCAACTCTGAGGGCTACCAAAAGGGTCTGATTTCTCAGATCTACACCCTGCTACATACTAAATCAGGACTAGTCACTCCTGCCCACACATATATGTCCAAATGGGAATCTGCCCTATCTCAAACTATACAATTAGAGGACTGGGAGGAGATATGGGAAAACGCCAAGCACTCCTCTATGTGCATACAGATAAGAGAAAACATATACAAAGTTATGTTCCGGTGGTATCTTACTCCAGCTAAGCTTTCAAAGATATATCCAGAATCCTCTCAATTGTGTTGGAGAGGCTGCAATGAAAAGGGAAGCCTGGAACATATCTTTTGGTTTTGCCCAAAGATCTCCCCACTATGGTCTAAAGTGCAACGCCTCATTCAATTAAAAACTGGAATTTTAATCCCTTTTGACCCCGTTTATATGGTCCTTGGTAAACCTCCCCCAGATACCCCCAGGCACACGATACGCTTAATCACTCACATTTTGACAGCCACTCGTCTATCAATTGCCTCATCCTGGAAAAACATTGCTCCCCCGACATTAACGGAGGTCAAACATAAGATCGAATGGACCAAAGAGATGGAAAGAATGACAGCATCACTAAGAGACAATGAATCCAGTTTTCACAAAGTCTGGAGCCCTTGGTCCCTATCCTCTCCCGACTTACGGCCCCCCTAAATCACACTCACCAATCCTACTCCTAGAATACACACACCCCCCTACAACATATAGACAGGCCAGGAATATCCCACCACTAAAGAGCCAAATACTCAAACTTACACCTTTAAGCCCCTGCATACATATACATAACCTTCGACCTTAGTCCTATCGGAAGGCCAATGGTATATCTCTTCCATCCCCCTCCTATAGGCCTTCCCTCCATTACCCATTGATCTTTGGTGTGACCCCCCATACTGTTATGCCCCCAGTTTCAGTGTTGATTAGGCTAACAGTGCCAGTGCATAATATTCAATTATGTTATTTAAGTTGCCCTCTAGAATTGCTCTACTTTTCTTAAATTAATCTGCAAGATGATCAAGAATACATATTTGTATAATCGTTGGATGGTTACAGGTTCACCACAACTCCAAGCCGTCAGAACTTTTTTCGAACTGGACTAACGCTCTTGAGATGAACTGTTCCTGAACTAGTTTACAGTTATTGATCTCACCATATTAGGCGCTGTTAGCCCTTGACATGATTATTATGTTTACCCAACACTGTGTATTCTCTTTGTGTTTTGTTTTTCCCTTTCTGTTAAGAAAATCTTTTAATAAACATCAGTAAAACAAAAAAAGAAGTGATTATTATGAGCACAGGACCAATAGAGAGCTAATACTGTAGTTGAGGGAGGGTCCTTTGGGGCCCCTATGGCCTAAGGGCCCCGATGCGGTCGCAACCTCTGCAACCCCTATTGCTACGCCCCTGCAAGGAAGAAACAATGAGAGACAGTTGAGATAAGTGCTTCAAAAACAGTGCTGTCCACGACTTTATAAAGTCGCAGAGCTGAAAAGAAGCTCTTTTGCATAGATAACAACTGAAGTTTCTTAACTCTTCCTGTACTGGAAACAATATGAGACTTATATCTGTGCTAATAATGATTTATTTCATAGCAGTACTACACATACAAATTATTATATCATGAGTTTATTTTTACTTTAGATTCCCTTTAAAAGACATACCAACTGCTATAGTGGGGCTGCAGGGCAGCATGGCAGCCATGGCCTGCCTAACAGCTGTTTTGCATTTTTGTGGCTGCAAAGTCTCTGAAGACGCAATTTATGAGAATTAAGCAGCAAGGTCCGCCAATGTATGGCAGGGGAAAAAAAACACATATATAAGTAGATAACTGCTTGTTCTACTTACATAATACATGTACTGTACTATCCACACTTTGATTTCGGTGAATTCTACATAGTAAATAAAGATAATTCTGCTTTAGGCATTTTCCATTTTGGTTCCTTCTGACAGAAGCTAATTCTGTTGTAATTTCCTCCCTTACTCCCCCTTCCCCCTAGAACCTGCACTGTCATAGCTAGCTTGCTTTGTAAACATGTGAGCACAGCCAGCATAGATCATTTTTTAGCTTCACAATGAACTACCCTCAGCCAATCAGTGAGGAGCAAGAATGTGGGAGGGGGATAACCAGCTTCCTTCTCATTGGCAATGTACCAAATAGAGCCAGGCTGACAGATAAACATTTCTGAATTGATCTGAGTGCTTGCAATGCAGGGTGAGGTTCCAGCATGCACAATAAACAAAGTGCAGTGGGTAAATGGAAATTGATTTTGTGGCTGACAATCCCTTTTTAATGTAAAGAAGTAGTGCCAGGTGAAATATCTCTTTACTGCTAATGGTATTCCACATGGGAAAAAATGTGTTAGATCTGACAGCCCACAAACAATAAATTGGCTGACTGATTCTACCACGTACAATAAATGGGCTGGCTGTTTCTATTCAAAATGATTTTTGGTGCGTTGGATTTCCCTGTATGCTCGTTCATGCTATGAACTCCACTGTGTGGCTGTGGAAGACGCAAACTTGTTTTGCATGCGAAAAAGCGTGGTGTCAGGGAAGCCACTCACCTATCGGAAATGGGGCCTATCTCTGCTCTGCCGACATTATGTGCTGTTCCTCCTTGGGGAATTTTCCTCTGGGTTTGTGTCCAGTAACTTTTAGAAAAGGACGTGAGGGAAGTATAACCAATGGAGACACAGAGCTAGAGAAAAAAAACATGTTTTCACTACATTAGGGAAGAGTTAATACTTCAGATTTGATGCCCTCTGGGTGCTCATTTTTGAGGTGCCTTCAAACTCCAGGTCTCATTGTTACCCCCGAAAAAAGAGGGCAAAATAAATACAACTATTTTGTCCATGTTCCTTTAAACATAAAAAGCATAAAACACTTTATTAGCCAGTGTCTGTTTATTATAATGACTTCCCCGGCCTCCTATTATTATGTGCACTCTCAGAAGATGATGATAGCTTGTCTGTGTCACAGAAGGTCACAGCGCTATATCTGTCTGCCTGTGTTAGCCATTCTATGTCGTGATCCCAAGTTTCCTCACTGTTGCTTTTCCTATTTTTTGGTGTTGTCAGGTGGGTGGATGAGTCATTCTTCTCCCTGCAGCTGGGAAAATATCTGACATCCCTGTTAGTCCACTTCAACATCGAGCTTTTTTTCCTGCTCGGTACGGGGAGAGATGCTTTGCTTTTCTTTGCACCTGTTGTGTGCATGTCTAACAGAGAGCACTTGAGAGACCACCTTTATCAGCCTACAAGAGAGCTTCAGTGCCAGCTTGTGCCTCGAATGGTCTCCACGTGGCACTTATCAGTAACACAGTTTGCCTACAAGTGTTCTATGGGGTTTTTGTTCATTTGTCTGTGTTGTTCAGTGATTTTTTTTCTACTTCTTCTTCTATGCATGGGTTAGGAAACAGCATTCATAAAAATACAGATGGCTTCATTAGCCTTAGGAAGTGTGTCAGACATTAACATCATTTTCAAGATGTATTTTAAAGCTACCTTAGTCAGTTTCTCAAAGGAAACCTGCAGTGAGGGAATAAGGCTGCTGGTTTCTTTATGCAGAATACTATTTGCCTAGCTTTGTGCTGATTCTTCTCCTTTCAAGTGTAGATTTCTTTCCTTAAAGGACCACTATCGCGAAAATTGTAAAACTTAAAATACACGTAAACACATACAACTAAGAAGTACATTTCTCCCCCAGTAAAATGAGCTATACTTTACTTTTCTCCTATGTTGCTGTCACTTACAGTAGTTTGTAGAAATCTGAAAGAACTGACATGTTTTGGACTAGTCCATCTCCTCATGGGGGAAGCCCAGGGTTTTCTTTATTTCAAAAGTACTTAGTGAATGTCAGTTGTTCAGTCCCACTGCCAAAATAGTGTGCAAACAGGTGGGAGGGAGAAGGGGGGGGGGGTATATTCCTTCCAGGGATTGCTTTTGTAAGAAATAAACAAAATACTAAAAATCCCCAATGAGAAGATGGACTAGTCAAAAACCTGTCAGATTTCTACTACTTACTGTAAGTGACAGCAACGAAGGAGAAAAATAATTTATTATTCATTTTACTCTGGAAAAAAAACACACTACTTATTTGTATGTGTTTCCATGTATTTAACAATTTAAAATTTTACACGATAGTGTTCCTTCAAAGGCAACCCGAGGTGAGGTTGCTACCTGATCCAGGGGTCTGGGCCGATCAGGTTGCTGCAAGACCCACCGTTCTCTGCTGCTCCTGTGGCAACAATGCCTTACTTTCACTTTGTGCGACCTCTGAGGTCACGACGCTGGAAGAAGCTGCTCTGTGTCTCACACACAGAGCAGCATGCAGGGAGGCGGGGGACCGGCAGGGGGAGCGGCCAGGGAGAGAGCTACCCAATGGCAGCTGGGGAAGGCCTGTAAAAATTCCCTTAGAGGGCATTAAAGCAGGGAATACCGCTCTCCTTGCTTGTCGCTAATTTGGGGGTGATATCGCAGCGGTGTTGGGGGGGGGGCAAAGAGCAGCGCGTGTGGGAGGGACTCAGAAGCATGTCCTGTAGCAGGGAACATGCCTCTGTGTCCCATCTGCCCCCCGCCGCACCGCCTCGGGTACACTTTAAAAAAAAATGCTGATATCTGCAACACATGCAACACACCATACATCAATTAATAATAATAAAAATAAATAAAATCAAAAAATGAAATTAATTTAAAAAAATACTTTTTAATTATGGCCTCCTTTTAAACCATGATTCTGATGAAATCCACCCTTGTAGGTCTTTATCATCCCCCCATATTATCTCTTATTAGTCTTGGTTAGTAAAGCAAAAGCCAGTCAGTCATCAACGTGCATAAAGCCTCTTTTCCACGGACGGCTGAACTGCTCATTTATGGAGCAGTTCAGTCACCTAGCTGCCAGCCACAGGTGCAGTTTGTCTGCTATTACATGCAGCCAAATAGCAGCATTTAGTAACCCTGCGCATGTTACGTTTGACATGCAGCAGCGTTACCCAAAGGTAAAAAAAAGTCTTGTGTTGTTTCTGAGCATGCTCAGAAGCAACTATGTTGGAGGCTCCTGCCCACCACGTGTCCACCGCCTGGGCTGAGTGCTAGCAAGCACTCGGCCTGTGGGTGGGAGTAACTGAAAGGCGGTGCATTCACCATCTTCAGCTGCTCATAGAAAAGATGCCTAAATGTGTAACATTATTAAAGAATAGTAGAGAATTGAACTGTGTTAGCCATCAGTAAAAGCAAGAAGTTTAGTATCATCCTGATTCAAAACTTCTTGCCATTATTAAAAACTGTCCAATATGTCCACACTTAATTAACTACAGAGGCTCAAGAACAAGAACAAAATGGGGTTTGGATAGAGTAGTTTCAATTTGTGAGTACAAAATTGTAAGACCTGCTAGCACCCGCCACCCAATATAAATAATGTAAAAGAAAAATAGCAATTTTATTTATTACATAACTTTCACTACAGCTCCTCTTTAATATTATCATAAAGTAAGGGGATGTCCTGCAGGACACTATTTATTTCTCAACAAAAGGCTAAAGATGATAAACTGTTTCCACTCAAACTCCACTCTTTTATGAGGGAGACTGGCCCAAATAGGCTTTCATTTTCCACTCAGGAATGCCCACTTAGGTGGAGACACATTGCACTTACACAAAGGTGTGGAACTGAAGTGGAGATACTACCCAACAGGCAGTACACGCTCCTTTTTAAAGGACACCTGAAGTGAAAGGGATATGGTGGCTGCCATATTGACTTCAGTCAGAAACATCTTATCTGCATGCTTGTTCTTGGCCTGTAGCTAAAAGTATTAGAGACAGAGGAATAGGACAGCCACATTTCATGGTAATAGATATGATAATACATATGTCAGCCTCCATATCCCCCTCACTTCAAGTGTGCTGTAAGGCAATGTGTTTCTCTACATTTTATCTATAGGTACCATTTTTAACCTCTGATATGATTGCTAACAATTATCTCAAGTAACCTTGTGTCAGACATATTTAATAGTAGTACACAGTAATTGTTTCTAAAGAATGTTCAAGAATTAACTATTGCATTTAATTAGCTAAAATACTAATTTGGTGTTGAGTATATTGGACTTATCATTTTCTACAACTCTACATTTGTTATACTTAATTAACTATATCAAACCCAAGAACCCCCTGGACCCATCAGAAGTACCCCCTGGGGTACACGTATCATACATTGAGAACCTAGGCTTTAAGGTACTGGGAAGAGGTCCAATGATTTAAATTTTGGACTTGAAATGATAGATTTAGGATTTTTCGCTTTCACCACATATACACTACTTACCCCACTATAAGCCCTGGTCCCTTGTGAAATGTGGACCTAAGAAAATGTAGAAGCATCAGTGATGATCACTCTCTGGGTCTCCTAATTTATTGACACTTAGTTCACTGTTATGGCTAATCTTAAGCTAGTATGTACACAGTCCCAATAATCGTTGCCCAGAAGGATAATTATGGAAACATTCCGGGAAAGTTCTTTGAAGAGGCAAATTATTACTTGGAGCCCGCTCTATGTAGATAGGAAAACGGAAGACATGCGAGTAGAGCCTGCAGCCAAGACTACAACAGAGGAATAGCAGAGAGCAGATGTTAGAAATCCAAAATGACGTATGACTATTGTCATTGTCTTTGTCATCTTAAGTTACAGCAGAACAACCATATCAAATCTAATGTAGGTGCTTAGTTTTGTACAAAGTTCTATTATCTTTTGAAAACTTACATGGCTTCTATGTTATAAGATGCAGAGACAGGCCCATGTGTTTGTTCATTGGTATTCCACCGATGCACTTTTTCCAAGGCAGTTTTCTTGCTTTTCAAAACATTGTCACAGGACTCAGGAATAGATTTTGCTGATTCAAATATGTTTGCTTTGTCTGGAGTTTTTTTTTGAACGTTTCCTTGCTTTCTTTTGGTCAGCTGAGATAGCAAGGAGAATGCTTTGTTCAATCAATATTTTAATGCCGTTCTATAGCTGTTTGTCAACAGGTCATTAGGAGCCAAGGAAGCCAACAAGCTGTTCCTGGAGCCAAAGCCTAGTTTTAAATAAACTGTACAAGGAAAGCTACGTCTCTCAGCTTGGGACAGCAAAGGCAGCACTTAAGCTTCAATAGATCATTTCAAACATCTCAATTTGAATAATCTCAGATAAAAATCATTATATGGAATAGTTAGAAATAAATGTAATAAGAAAAAATAAGAAAACAATTATTTGTTAGAATTTATGGAAATCCTAAAAAATAAGAAGTTTTACTAGATTTCACCTTTGCAGAAAGTTAAGGGTTAAGCATCAATATTTACTATTAGGGATGCTCATTTAGATTCTGTGGAAATCAGTATTTCCTGTCAGAACTCAGAAAACGGAAATCGGATTTCTACGGAAATACCGCATTGCCGCTACACAGTAATTTTAGCCCAATCACAGACTCCTTGGAAGTCGGAAATCAGACTTCTGTGAAAATATTGTATTACCACAACTCTGTAATTTTTAGCCCAATCACAGAACTCGGAAGAGTTGGACCAATCAGAGAATGCAGAATCAAATCAGAAGTATTCGGCCAATCAGAGAATGCATAAAATTACTAGAGATGGCGTGAACCTCCGATTTTGGTTCTGCGAACCTCAAACGCGAATTTCCGCAAGAGTTTGCGAATCGGCAAACTCGGCGAACAACAATAGACTTCAATGGGCAGGTGAACTTGAAAAACTACAAACACTGTTTCTGGTCACAAAAGTGATGGAAAAAATGTTTCGAGGGGTCTAACACCTGGAGGGGGGCATGGCAGAGTGGGATATACACCAAAAGTCCCTGGGAAAATTACGGCTTTGAAGCACAGCAGGGTTGTAATCTCTAAAAGGCAGAAATCACATTGCATTCCTAAGATGGAGGCATAAAGTGCTTGAAAACATCTCGCGTGTGTATACATGAATCAGGTAGTGTAAGTAATGTATTGCTTCACACTGGCAGACCAAACTCACTGTGTGTCGCACCGCAAACAGCTGTTTGTGTAGTGATGGCCGTGCTGGACTGGTGTGCACGATGGGGAGAGTGCAGGCGATGGCGGTTTTCAAGCCTATATGGTCGGGCTGAGGTAGCTCAATGACAGAACAAAAGTGACTGTCCAGCTGATCGAATTTGATCTGTCTGCAATGAAGCAACAGCCTTATTATCTTGGGTGTTCCCCCAACACACTCATATATGTCATTGCTTCATTGTGATACGCAATCTTCTTCACCGCGGCAAGGTAACGATCACAAAGGGGAATTGACACTTGTACATGCCTTTTGTTTTGTTGTTGCAGCCACATTTCAGTCAGAAAAATTAGGCAGGCATGTACACGCACCAGAAACATTATTATAGTGGTCGCTCCTAGCAGCGGCCTTAAAAATTCAGGAAACTACCTGGAGTCCTTGACCCTGTTGGTGGCGGTGAAGAAGGCAGTCAAGTGGCCTGCAGGCAGAGATGCTGTGTGTGGGAACTGACTTAGTCTTGGGGCAGGCAGCAGCGGCCGGCAGGTAGGCAGACAGAGATGCTGTGTGGGGACTGACTTAGTCTTCAGGCAGGCAGTCACATGGCCTGCAGGCAGAAATGCTGTGTTGGGGACTGACTTAGTCTTCGGGCAGGCAGTAGCTCTCCGGGATCCATGCCTCATTCATTTTGATAAAAGTGAGGTACTGAACACTTTTTTGAGATAGGTGACTTCTCTTCTTACTGACAATGCCTCCAGCTGCGCTGAAGGTTCTTTCTGACAGGACGCTTGAGGCAGGGCAAGACAGAAGTTGGATGGCGAATTGTGACACCTCTGGCCACAGGTCAAACCTGCGCACCCAGTAGTCCAGGGGTTCATCACTGCTCAGAGTGTCTACATCAGCACTTAAGGCCAGGTAGTCGGCTACCTGCCGGTCGAGGCGTTGGTGGAGGGTGGATCTGAAAGGGCTAAGGCAAGGCGTTGGACTATAGAATGTCCGCATGTCTGACATCACCATGAGATCGCTAGAGCTTCCTGTCCTTGCCTGCGTGGACATTTGAGGAGGAGGGGGAGAATTACTGGCAGTGGCACCTTTATTCCATTCTGCTGTGACATCACCCTTAAACACACTGTAAAGCATACTTGCCAGCTTGCTGTGCAAGTGCTGCATCCTTTTTGCCTTCTGGTAATTTAGTAACAACTCCAGCACTTTGTGCTTATATCGAGGGTCTAGTAGCAATGCCACCCAGTACAGGTCATTCCCCTTGAGTCTTTTTATACAGGGGTCCCTCAACAGGCTGGACAGCATGAAAGACCCCATCTGCACAAAGTTGGATGCCGACCTACTAGTCATCTCCTCTTGCTCTTCCTCAGTGATGTCAGGTAAGTTCTCCTCCTCCCCCAGCCACAAACAATACCAAGCAAAAGGTGAGCAGCACAAGCCCCCTGCGATGCCTGCTGCAGTTGTTCTTCCACCTCCTCCTCAAAGCCACCTTCCTCCTCTGACTCCTCTTCCCCAGATGACTCCTCCTCCCCCCTACTCTGTGTTGTCGACAAATCTGGTTCTGCTGATGATTGTTCCCACTCTTCTTCTTCTTCCTGTTCACACTCCTCTACAGCTTTATCCACCACTCTTTGCATGGCATGCTCCAGGAAGAAAGCATATGGGATATAGTCGCTGATGGCGCCTTCACTGCGACTCACTAGGTTTGTCACCTCCTCAAATGGACGCATGAGCCTGCAGGCATTACGCATGAGTGTCCAGTACTTCGACCAGAAATCTGTACAGATAGCCATTGACGGCTTTCTCCTGTTGTAGCAGGTGGTCAAACATGAGGAGCATTGAATTCCAGAAAGTTGGGCTATCGCAAATCAAATGCCTCACTGGAAAGTTGTTTCTCTGCTGAATATCGGCCAAGCATGCCATGGCTGTGTAGAAACGCTTGAAATGCCCACACACCTTCTTGGACTGCTTCAGGAGGACCTCCTGTAAGCCTGCGTACTTACACACAAATCTTTGGATTATAAGATTCAGCACATGTGCCATGCAAGGGACATGTGTCAACTTTCAAAAAATCAATGCCGGCAAGAGATTGCTGCCGTTGTCACACACCACTTTGCCGATCTCCAGTTGGTGCGGGGTCAGCCACTAATCCACCTGTTTGTCCAGAGCAGCCAGGAGAGCTGCTCCAGTGTGACTCTCAGCTTTGAGGCAAGACATGTCCAAAATGGTGTGTCATTGTCGTACCCGGCATGCAGCATAGGCCCTAGGGAGCTGGGTGTGTGTAGTTGGAGAGGAGATCACAGCACCAGTAGAGTGGCGCTGCCACTCAGCCGAGGAGGCTGAGGATGACAGCAAAGAGGATGTAGCAGGAGGAGTAGGAGGAGAAGGAGGGGAGGTGGCAGCAGGCCTGCCTGCAAACCGTGGAGGTGTCACAACTAGGTCCGCTGCACAGCCATGTACTCCCTGCTTGCCAGCGGTCACCAGGTTGACCCAATGTGCAGTATAAGTAATGTACCTGCCCTGACAGTGCTTTGCAAACCAGGCATTCGTGGTCAGATGGACCCTTGAACCAATGCTGTGTGCCAGAGTTCACACCACTTGTCTTTCAACATCACGATACAGTTTGGGTATCGCCTTTTTAGAAAAATAATTCTCAAGGTGAGAGGCGGAGTGGAGGAGGGTGGCTGTGAAGGTGCATAGTGGCATAGTGGTTAGTGCTCTTGCCTTGCAACACTGGGTCCCCGGTTCGAATCCCATCCAGGTCAACATCTGCAAGGAGTTTGTATGCTCTCCCTGTGTCTGCATGGGTTTCCTCCAGGCACTCCTAGTTTCCTCCCACATCCCAAAAACATACAGATAAGTTAATTGGCTTCCTCCTAAATTGGCCCTAGACTACAATTCATACACTTGGTAGGGATTAGATTGTTAGCCCCTCTGAGGGACAGTTAAGTGACAAGACAATATATACTCTGTGCAGCGCTGTGTAATATGTTGGTGCTATATAAATACTAAATAATAATAATAATAATAATAATAATAATAAAGCGGCTGAAGATGCTGCACCTGAAAGAGGACGAGGATGCGGCGGTGGCTTTGCATTTGTGTGCTGCTTTTCCTCAGGTGGTCCTCCCATTGCTGTTTGTGCTTTCTCATTATGTGCCTTTGTAAGGCAGTTGTCCCTATGTGGGTCTTGGCCTTTCCACGACTCAATTTTTGGTGGCAGAGAGTACAGAAGGCACTGCTGTCATCTGAGGCAGACACACAAAAAAATGTTCACACCGCTGAGCCCTGGGATGATGGCACTTTGGTGGTGGCAGCAGCAGATGACCTTGAAGGGCATGTTGGCTGGCTGTGCAGTCACACAGATGCAGTGAAAGGTATGCACTGACTGGTATATAAAACAGTGTGCAGTCACACAGATGCAGTGAAAGGTATGCAGTGACTGGTGGTATAATACAATGTGCAGTCACACAGATGCAGTGAAAAGGTATACACTGATTGGTATATAAAACAGTGTGCAGTCACACAGATGCAGTGAAAGGTATGCACTGACTGGTAGTATAATACAATGTGCAGTCACACAGATGCAGTGAAAATGTATGTACTGACTAGTATATAAAACAGTGTGCAGTCACACAGATGCAGTGAAAGGTATGCAGTGACTGGTGTTATAATACAATGTGCAGTCACACAGATGCAATGAAAAGACATTGTTATGATCCCTTCTGCAGCATGTACTGCTGGCTGCAGTTTTACTGAAGACAAGCAGTTTTTGATTTCTTTGCGTGCATTTGCTCGCATAGTTTTGCGTGTTCTTACACTGAGCGTTGATTCCATCTGCAGTCGCTCTGAAGTTAATGACAGATTAATATGCTTTTGTGAAAACAAACATTGTCTGTTGCAATGGAGCTGCAATCCTTTTCTTGCAGGCTGCATATCATTGTCTGCCTTTTCCTGCTGTCAGCCTGTGATTGATTACCATTCACCTGTGTGAGAATCTGCATGTCTGCTCCCATTGGATGACCTCAGTATAAAGGACTGCTTCCTGCAGTGTTCCATGGGCTATCATAGTCTCAGATTCTGTCTGTTACTCTGTCCAGCCCCCACCTCATTCCTAGTCCGTGTGGACTGCGCTGACTCCTGCGAAGAGGTCAGCGAGTCCTCCTAGTTTTGCTCTTGTTATCAGAAGTTGTTACTTTGCTTGTCTTGCATCATATATCGGTTCATCGCCAATATATACGCATACTAGCACGTTTGTTATTTTCTTTGTATTCGTGTTACGTTAATACATCAGTGTTGCTGATCTAAACGTACTCGAACTGTTTATATCCTGTGTTCAGTCAGTTAGTTTCCAGCACGTTTTGGTAGGTTGCGCGTATCGTGATCACCCGTGCTTAGCTAGTTCAGTCCTGTTCCTAGTCCTGCTCCAGTTCTTAGTTAGTGTACCTTGCTTATGTCATACATCGGTTTATCGCCAATATATACATATGTCAGTTAGTCGTTTGTAGTTCATTGATAGCTGTAACCGTAATACGCTAGGAAATCATACCTATTGTATATTTGTGTGGATTACGTCTGCCTTCTTTGACTCTATTTCCTGACTATTCTGTCCTGTCCTTGTGAAGCACGCCACCGCTGCAATCGCATTGGCTGCCTCATTCCAGTCTGTCTTGTCTTGAACGTTTGCTGTCACTTAAGCAGTGACTAGTTAAGCATTCTGTTACCTGTCCTGATCTTCTGAGTTCTGGTTTATGCGCTCAGCGCTTCCTTGCGCTGAGCCACTACAGTGGAAGGATTGTTTGTGGCTGTTCGGATCTATGCCTGCTCTGTGCGCCACATCTCCTGTTGGAGTCAGTCCTCTCCTCCACTAAACTGGGGATATCCTGGTTCCTTGTGCTAGCATGTGTACCTCCTTCACATCAGAATCCGCATTGTGTGCTGACCGTGGAGGATATACCACCAAGCGTAACAGGTATGCACTGACTGGTATATAAAACAGTGTGAAGTCACACATATGCAGTGAAAGGTATGCAGTGACTGGTGGTATAATACAATGTACAGTCGCACAGATGCATTGAAAGGTGTGCAGTGACCGGTGGTATAATACAATGTGCAGTCACACAGATGCAGTGAAAAGGTATGCACTGACTGGTATATAAAGCAGTGTGTAGTCACACAGATGCAGTGAAAAGTTTACAGTGACTGGTGGTATAATACAATGTGCAGTCACACAGGTGCAGTGAAAAGATATGCACTGAATGTGCTGGGCCTGGCACAGTATAGCAATTAGCAAGGGCCAGCTGCGACAGACAGGGCTGTATATGCAGTGTCAGTGGCACACACACACACACACAAAAAACACATCACAAGAACATTAGCTCTCAAAAGAGCTTTTTTTGTGGTGCTTTTCAGCAAAAAATATCAGCAAGGAGCAAGATAACAAGACCTAACTAACACTTTCCCTATCTCTCCAGCAACCTCTCCCTTCTCTCACTACAAGCAGGCAGCAGAAAGAGTGAGAACATGGCCAACGCTGCTACCTTTTATAAGGGGGGGCGGGGGTCCAGGAGGGAGTGCAGCCTGATTGGCTGCCATGTGTCTGCTGACTGTGATGTAGAGGGTCAAAGTTTAGCCCAATGATGTGGTATAGGGAGCGGGTCGAACTCACTATGTGTTCGCAGTTCACAGCGAACGCGAACCCCCGTTGTTCGCGTGAACAAGTTCACCGGCGAACCATTCAGGCCATCTCTAAAAAGTACCCCCAAAAAATACTCCTTGGAAAGCAGAAATCTGCAGAATCGGTAATCAGCTTTGGGGGGAATCAGAATTTCAGCGGAATAGGAAATTGTAATTGTAATACACTACCTCCTGGAGCCCCATCCCCCCTTATAAAAGGCAGGCAGCGTCAGGGATTAGACTCACTCGTGTGCCTGCAGTAATTAGAGAAGGGAGAGCTGCTGTGCCGAGACCTATAGGGAAAGCTTAGTTAGGCTCTTGTAGGCTTCTTAGCTTGCTCCTTACTGATTCTTATTGCTAAAAAAGTAATACCCATCACTGCATACACCTACCTGTTGTTCACTTCAGTGCACCCACCTACCTACGTGAGCGCATGCAGTGTGATCTCCAATACCACCAGTCACTGTACCTGTTCACGGTACGTGTGTGTGACAGGTGCACATTTGTAATACCCATCACTGCATATACCTACCTGTTGTGTTCAGTGCACCCACCTACCTACGTGAGTGCACGCAGTGTGATATACCACTTACCTTTCACTTCATCCCCCCCAATATGGACAAAATAAAAGGCAGAGGCAGGCCACCTGGCAGGTCTGTTCGAGGTCGCGCTGTTGTGATTTCATGTGGCTCTCGACCAAAGTATAGTGTTCAGAAGAAGGCACGTGCCATCAACCCCCAATATTGTCAGGACGTAGTTGACTATTTAACACAGTACACGTCGTCTTTCTCAACTTCCGCACAGAAGCATGACATATCTTCCTCCTCCTGCTCTGATTATGGCACCCCACTTAACATTCAGTCAACCACCACCACCAAAGTGCCATCACCCCAGGGCTCAGCGGTTTGGACATTTTTTTTGTGTGTCTGCCTCAGATGAGAGCAATGCCATCTGTACTCTCTGCCACCGAAAAATGAGCCGTGGAAAGACCAAGACCCGCGTAGGGACAACTACCTTACAAAGGCACATGATTACAAAGCACAAACTGCAATGGGATGACCACCTGAGGAAAAGCAGCACACAAAAGCAAAGCCACACACCACAGTGGAAAATACCAGGCCACAATTTTTTCTCAAAAAAGTCGATACCTAAACTGTACCGTGATGTTGAAAGGCAAGTGGTGACATCTCAGATTTTTCCCCGGGACTTTTGGTGTCTATCCCACTCATCCATGTTAGACCCCTTGAAACCATCTTTTCCATAATTTTTCTGGCCAGCATAAGTGTTTTCAAAGTTCGACTCCCCATAGAAGTCTATTGCGGTTCGTGAAAGTTCGCGCGAACCGAACTTTTGTGGAAGTTTGCGAACCTAAAATTGGATGTTTGGGCCATCTCTATTAGTGTCTCAGCAGAGCTGATTATCTACCTGTGTGGATTTCCACAAAACATGCACTGTTGGTGGGCCTTGAGGACAGGGTTGGGGAACTGAGTATAAATTACAATTCTAAGTTGCTTAAACAAACCTAACTACTGGCAGCTATGATTAGTAGGAAACGCTAATTCCTTATTCCAGGGAAATTCTGATTTCTGCCAATGCCAATTACCGATTTTGCGGATTTCTGATTTCCGAGTTCCAATCGGAAATGCAGATTTCCGATTGGAAATTTCGCGCGAACCGAACTTTTGTGGAAGTTTGCGAACCTAAAATTGGAGGTTTGGGCCATCTCTATTAGTGTCTCAGCAGAGCTGATTATCTACCTGTGTGGATTTCCACAAAACATGCACTGTTGGTGGGCCTTGAGGACAGGGTTGGGGAACTGAGTATAAATCACAATTCTAAGTTGCTTAAACAAACCTAACTACTGGCAGCTATGATTAGTAGGAAACGCTAATTCCTTATTCCAGGGAAATTCTGATTTCTGCCAATGCCAATTACCGATTTTGCGGATTTCCGATTTGCGAGTTCCAATCGGAAATGCAGATTTCCGCTGAAATTTCTTACTGAATACCGAAGCAGAACTTGATCCCTTCTCTTTGGAAATGAAGCCGCAGGGCAATATTCAAACACAAAGATGACCACCTCCACAAAAGATATTCACCTCCAAGACTACCTGAGCGTAAAGGTGCTAGAGTTTCTAAGCATGTGTCCAGACCTAAACTATATTAAGCATCTTTGGGACATCCTCAGATGGAAGGTTGAACTAGTGGAAAGCTGTGAAGCTCTAGTGAACTCCATGCCCAGGAGGGTTAAAGGAGTGTAGGATAATAATGGTGGACACTCAAAGTATTGACACTTTGGGCCAAACTTTGACATTCTTCACTTACGGTTGTGCTCACTTTTGTTGCCAGCGGCTTAGATATTAATGGTTGGGAGTCAAGTTATTTTGATGGGATAGCAAATTTACAGAGTTATACAAGCTGTACACTTACTACTTTACATGTATGAAAGCATATACGAAAACATATTATAAAAACATATTATAGTATGAAAACATAAAATATACTGATACTGTACTTGGTCAAATCAAAGTTTGCATACAATTCTAATCCTAGGCCTGGGCATTTAAGGTAAGCAAAGTCTCTGGTTAGATGTGATGAACAAGGCAGCTAATCAGGGGTTTTGTCAGCCTCTGAAGGCCAACTCTTACATAACAAATGGTTGCAAAACTAGATGTTTGATGCCATTGGACATACTATCGGAGCAGGGAGGCACACCCTTACACCCAGAGGTAGAGCAGAACAGAAGAATAATAATGCACCAACATCTAATGGGGCACTGTTATAAACATATCAAAGGGCTGAACACACTCACACATATAGGGCTTGATTCACTAAAGCTTGAGAACTGCTATCACAGCAGTTATCATGTGACAACTGCTCTCACAGCAGTTACCACAGCAGTTATCACGTGATAACTGCTACCACAGCAGCTATCAGGAGAACTGGCGCTCGCAAAAATTTTCACGTGAAAAGCATCACTTCACGTTATGGGCTTGATTCACTAAACCGTGATAACTCATATCACTTCCATACGTGTTTCGCATGCTATGGCAAATTTTTGCCCACAATTGCGCGTGAAAATTCGTGATTTTAAAATGTTTTCCATAATTGTGCAAAAATTCACAATCGCGCAAAAAATGTGCAAAAAACAACGCATAAAACGCTAGTATGGCTGTGATATGAGTTATCACGGTTTAGTGAATCAAGCCTGATAAACGAACGTTTGCGTGTGATGACGTGCGCGTTTCACATGAAAAGCGCACGTGATCCTGCGATAACCTTCGTTTATTACGTGAAATAATGCTGTTCGCATGTAAACTTTTGCGCTCGGCAGAGTGCGTGATAACTGCTGTGATAGCAGTTATCATGTGTCAAGCGCATAGTGTATTGAATATAAACATGGAAGAAGACCTTGCCAAACTAATCTTCCAGTCTTAGAGATTTCAAAATTGTATTTCAAGTGCAGGGTAAATGTATCTCATCCTATATTAAAGCTGTTAATTGATTCATCCTGGTTCCAGAGACATTGTGCCCATTTTTGTTAATACATCGAGAAAAGCGCGATATAAATGTTATTTGTCTTGTCTAATTTTTCTCTTGACAACTGTTGAACACAAAAGGCAAGGCCATGCCTGGCTACATATCCTTAAGCAGTGGCTGGATGGTGTAATGGTTAAGGGCTCTGCCTCTGACACAGGAGACCATGGTTCGTATCTCGGCTCTGTCTGTTCAGTAAGCCAGCACCTATTCAGTAGGTGACCTTAGGCAAGTCTCCCTAACACTGCTACTGCCTATAGAGCGTGCCCTAGTGGCTGCAGCCCTGGTGCTTTGAGTCCGCCAGGAGAAAAGCGTGATATAAATGTTATTTGTCTTGTCTAATTTTTCTCTTGGATTGAGCATAAATGGTACATGCTAGGCTAGTTTCAGCTTGTAGTGTTGGTGGTCTAATGGATATGCTAGTTACCTACCATACACTGAGACCTGGCTTCAATGCCCAGCCACGGTATGTAAGCTGGTTTTTGAAATACTGGAATTCCCTGGCAGATGAGACCCTCCTCCCTCCGGTAGGAGGGAGGAGGGAATAGGTAGAAGGGTAGGGAGGAGGGAGGAGAAGCCTACAAGAAGCTAATTAAACTCTAGCTAGCAGAGTGTGTGTAGCAGCTGTCCCTTAACTAATTAGTATAGGCAGACGAGTGAGTCAAATGGCTCAAGGACCTTGCCTTGTATAAGGGGGAGGTGGGACTCCACCAGTAAGTGCAGTCTGATTAGCAACAATGTGCCTGCTGACTGTGATGTAGAGGGTCAAAGTTTTGCTCAATAGAGCATTATGGGGCTAATCGAACTTCCGGGAAAGTTCGCCTTTGTCAGGTGAACGCGAACCACCGAAGTTCGCCGGGAACCGTTCGCCGGCGAACCATTCGGCCCATCTCTATAATTTACCAAACTTCAAAGGCAGCTGTGAAAATCTTTATGAATTAGCACACAAAGGTCTAAAATACCGAATGCGGTATTTTCCCTCACAGATTTTTTTTTTACCGCAATGCTTTTTATGAATTGAGGCAATAGTTTTGTTTTTATTTCACTGTAAAACCACTACGTTATATTGATGAGTACACTTGTTGTATTATTGTAATTTAAATATTTCCTTAGAGCTATAATAGTAATAGCATGTTCACTGTACAGCGCTTGTCTAAATTGTTACATTATACAAAAATGTAAGCATTTAAGAATCTCTAATTACAGCCAGAGGAAATTATCGGTATAAAGCATTAAAGTCTTGACTTGAGATGATGTTTTTTTTCTAGTATATTATTGTTGTTTGTTTATAATTTGTGCATTTTGTTGAAAGCTGATGGAAAAATTATGGTTTCGATAAGATAAAAAAAATCATTTAAATCCTGAAGGTGTTATGTTATTTTTTTTATAAACATACTCTGAAAACTTTACAGACTATCTAGGCTTCAATCAAGACAGAAAAGAAAATAGTTTTTCATCTTCTCTTTGATAGAACTTTTAAAAATGTACCAAAAAGTAGGTGAAAAAGTACTATTAAAATTATTTTGAGTATTTTCTAGCTTGCTGGTTGTTTAACCACTTGAGGACCAGAGGTTTATACCTCCTTAGTGACCAGACCATTTTTTACAATTCATTACTTCACAACTTTAACGGTTTATTGCTCGGTCATACAACTTAGCACCCAAATGAATTTTACCTCCTTTTCCTCTCACTAATAGAGCTTTCTTTTGGTGGTATCTGATTGCTGCTGCATTTTTTTTCCATTAATAAAAAAGACTGAAATTTTAGCATTTTTTATCCTCTACCCCCTCCCCCCCTAAATTGGCCCTACACTGTGATACATACACTACACTATATATACATAGACATATGCCTATTGGAAGGGATTAGATTGTGAGCCCCTCCAAGGAACAGTTAAATGACAAGACAATCCTCTGTACAGCACTGCCTATTTAAAAAGATTTATATTTAAAATGTAACAGTTTAAATTTACATTAAAAATTTAATTAAAAAAAAAACAGCATGGCAGCACTGATCGTCCGTTGGTAGGCTGACCACAGGGTCTGGCTGTTTACAATGATGGGAGCTTGCGCTCGCACTTCGGATCTTTGTATTGAGCAGCCTGGGAACCCAGCACCATCATCCACATGCCTTGGTGTGCGGTTCTACTACTGGATTGTTTATACTATGGTCATAAGTCTATGTATCATGTAGTGTATGTATTGTAGTCTAGGGCCAATTTGGGGGATGACAATTAATTTATCTGTGCATTTTTGGGATGTGGGAGGAAATTGTGTGCCCGGAGGAAACCCATGCAGACATGGGGAGAACATACAAGCTCTGTGCAGATATTGCCCTGGCTGAGGACCCAGGGCTACAAGGCGAGAGTGCTATCCACTACATCACCACGTCAGTTTATTCCTGACCAGTGGTGCTCAGCAGAGCTCGAATATTCGAGTAGCTCGAATATTCGAGCTCTTTTTCAGCTATTCGAGCTCGGTATTCGAGCTTTGAATAGCTGGAGCTATTCGAATGGGCTATCCGAGTACACTCGAATAGCCCATTCACTATTCGAGCTATTCGAGCAACCCGGCGCTATTCGAGCTCGGTACCGAGCTCGAATAGCGTCATAGCCCAGATTGATGTCCTTAGAGCCAATCAGAGGGCTCCCAGGCCCTCTGACGGCAGCCAATCACAGAGGGGGACCCTGGCCAGCCCCTACCCTATAAATAGCGGCCGCCATGTTCCGTTTCTCCATGCTTGCCTGAGACTTGTACAGAGAGAGAGTTGCTCCTTTGTGCTTTGGCTTAGCAAGTGCTCTATTGTGATCATTTGCCTAGCGTTTTTGCTCACCTACACCTGCCATATACACCTATATTGTTGTTAGTTAGATAGACATTGTATTTTAGTTAGTAGCTTGTGTGTTACATTAGAGACAGGCAGCTGCTGCAAGCTTACAGGTTTAGGCCTCAGGGGGGCCTTGCCTCTGTGGGCAGCTGTCCTCTGTTTATTTCTCTCATCTATACCAGTATTTCTGCTGTCCTTTACTAATAGTATTGTAGTTATACTGTACTAGGAGTAGGACACTCACTGACTGTCACTGTTTATAGGCTACTAGCTAGCTCCTGCGTGTGTGCCCCCACTCACTGTCTGTGTGTACACACACTCTATTTCCTTCTGATTACTGATAGATTATTGTTAGTTAGTTGTACTTACTTACTACTTACTCTTACTGTACCCGTAGGGACACTCACTGTCACTGTTCATATAGGCTACTAGCTCCTGCGTGTGCGCACTGCACTCACTGTCTGAGTGTACACACACAACACACACTCTATTTCCTTCTGATCGCTGATTGATTATCGTAATTAGTTAGTTCTACTTACTGTTACTACTTACTCTTACTGTACTAGGAGTCTAGGACACTCAGTCACTGTCCATAGGCTACTAGCTCCTGCGTGCGTGCACTCACTGTCTGAGTGTACACACACCCACACTCCATTTCCTTCTGATCGCTGATTGATTATCGTAATTAGTTAGTTGTACTTACTGTTACTACTTACTCTTACTGTACTAGGAGTCTAGGACACTCAGTCACTGTCCATAGGCTACTAGCTCCTGCGTGCGGTCACTCACTGTCTGAGTGTACACACACCACCCACACTCTATTTCCTTCTGATCGCTGATTGATTATTGTAATTAGTTAGTTCTACTTACTGTTACTACTTACTCTTACTGTACTAGGAGTCTAGGACACTCAGTCACTGTGTTCATAGGCTACTAGCTCCTGCGTGCGTGCACTCACTGTCTGAGTGTACACACACCCACACTCCATTTCCTTCTGATCGCTGATTGATTATTGTAATTAGTTAGTTCTACTTACTGTTACTACTTACTCTTACTGTACTAGGAGTCTAGGACACTCAGTCACTGTGTTCATAGGCTACTAGCTCCTGCGTGCGTGCACTCACTGTCTGAGTGTACACACACCCACACTCCATTTCCTTCTGATCGCTGATTGATTATTGTAATTAGTTAGTTCTACTTACTGTTACTACTTACTCTTACTGTACTAGGAGTCTAGGACACTCAGTCGCTGTGTTCATAGGCTACTAGCTCCTGCGTGCATGCACTCACTGTCTGAGTGTACACACACCCACACTCCATTTCCTTCTGATCGCTGATTGATTATTGTAATTAGTTAGTTCTACTTACTGTTACTACTTACTCTTACTGTACTAGGAGTCTAGGACACTCAGTCACTGTGTTCATAGGCTACTAGCTCCTGCGTGCGTGCACTCACTGTCTGAGTGTACACACACAACACACACTCTATTTCCTTCTGATCGCTGATTGATTATCGTAATTAGTTAGTTCTACTTACTGTTACTACTTACTCTTACTGTACTAGGAGTCTAGGACACTCAGTCACTGTCCATAGGCTACTAGCTCCTGCGTGCGTGCACTCACTGTCTGAGTGTACACACACTAAATTTACTTGTGATTACTACTGATTATTGTAACTGCTAGTTGTACTTCCTGACTGTTACTACTTACTTACTGTACTAGTGGACACTCACTCAGTCACCTCACCAACCAACCCACTCCATTAAAGTACCCCACTTTTCACCCGCCCTTTTACAAAACTTTTGTCTATACGCCCAAAACATTTAAGATGTCTGGAAGTGGCAGCCAGCGCGGTTTGGGCAAGGGGAAGGGCAGCAAGGGAATCAGGAGGAGAGGGAGCAGCATTGTGGCAAGCCGCGGCCGCGGGCGCGCCACCATGCACAGTTCCGCAGCAGCAGCGTCAGTGGCTAACATTCCTCCCATAGCCACTGGCCGTGGACGCCTTGGGCGCCGCCCAGCAGGAGCATCTGCAACTCACGCTGCAGAGACACAGCAGCAGCAGCGTGTAGCACCTGCTCCCATTTTCCTCCAGCCGGGTCGGAAACGTCCCATTGAGGAAAAGGATGCAGACACTGTGGTGCAACTCATGATGGAGGATGAGCAGCCCGCCATCAGCTCTGCATCCGAGGCCTCCACCCTCACCACCACCACCACCACCACCCCTGTTCGCAGCAGCCGCCCAGCAGGGCCTGGGGAGGAGGCCAGTTCACCGTCAGTTGGCGACCTGTCATTCAGCAGTCTTTTGACCCCAGGCATCATGAGTCAATTGTCTGCTGTTGTTGGCGATTTTGAGGAGGAGATGCTGATGGGCACTTTGGGGGATGAGGGATTGGACAGCAAGACTGTGGCGACAGTCAAGCAGCCCATCCATGCATCAGGAGAGGAGTTTGGGGGGTCCTCATCCCAGCAGGACATGTTTCAGGAGGGGGAGGATGATGATGACCCGATGACAGACAGAGACTGGGTGCCACCACCTCCAGGGGATGTCGTCCTCAGCAGCTCTGAGGAGGAGGAGGAGGATGCTCTTGTGGGCCTTGCAAGGAGGCGCATCATTGCAAGCATTGGCAGCAGCAGTAGGCAGGTCCCACAGCCTGCTGGTGTCTCAGGCTCAGCAGCAGCAGCAGCAGCATCTGCCAGTACCACCACCAGCCGCACCCAAGCCCCCCAAGCCCCCCCCCCCAACCACCACAGGGAGACAGGCAGCAGCGCTTCCATGCCGTAGGGGGATGTTTAAGTCACCAATCTGGCGATATTTCACCATGCCCACTGTGTACAGCAAGTACGCCACTTGCAACCACTGTCAGCGGAAGTTGAGCAGAGGTGCAGACCCCTTAAAGTTCTGCACCAGCTCGCTCATCAACCACCTTGCGGCTAAACATTTCCACCAGCATGAGGAGTTCCAGAGGCTGAAGGCATCTGGTGCTGGCAGTGGCACCACACCCATCACTGCACAGCCTTCAGCAGCAGCAGCAGCAACAGCAGCCACCCGCCCTCCTGCTCCTCCAGCAGCACCAGCAGGAGTGCGGAAACGCACTGCTCCTCCCCCCTCTGCAACTCCTGCCGCCGACACTGAGGCCTGTTCTGGCAGCCAGTCCTCAGTGGCCTCCTCTGCTGTGTCTGCTGATTCCCGTGTCAGCAAAAGGCCACGCCAGAGCCTTTTGAGCGAGTCCTTCCAGGGGGTGGTTAGGGCTCTGCCTCCCAGCAGCCGTCGCGTGCGGCAGCTGAACGGCTTGCTGGCACGGGCCATGTGCTCCCAACTCCTGCCGTACACGCTCGTGCAGGAGGGGAGCAACATTCGTGCGCTGCTTGCTTGCGCAGCCCCAGACTGGCAGCTCCCCAGCAGACACTTCTTTGCCCGCAAGGCCATTCCTGCACTGCACCGCTTTGTGATGGCCAATGTGGAGCGAGGGCTGGAGCACGCGGTTGGTGAAAGGGTCCACGTCACCATGGACTCCTGGAGCAGCCGCTTCGGGACAGGCCGCTACCTGTCCTTCACTGTCCACTGGGTCAGCTTGGTGGAAGGGGGTGAGGATGGGAGAGCAGCAGCGGGCACAGCAGCAGCAGCAACACAGTGGGTGGTGCCACCCCGCAGGGTCAGGGGAACTGCAGCAGGTTCCTCCGATCCTCTGCCATCCTCCGGCACACCTGGCCAAACCCCCCGCCTCAGCAGCAGCGTGAAGGCCCGCCACTGCCAAGCGCTGCTGCACTTGGTCAGCCTTGGGAAGACCAAGCTGACGGCAACCCATGTGTTGGCCAAACTCCAGGAGCAGGAGAGGATTTGGCTGACCCCCAGAGGCCTCAGAGTCGGAGAGGTGGTGGCCGACAATGGGGCCAATCTGGTTGCCGCAATAGACAGGGGAAACCTGACCCACATCCCCTGTCTTGCCCACGTGCTGAACCTGGTGGTGCAGAAGTTCCTGCGCACCTACCAGGGGATGGGCGAACTGCTGGAAACGGCAAGGAATGTTGTGCGTCACTTCCGGCGCTTGGCTGCAGCCTGTGCGAGCCTGGAAGACGTGCAAAAGGAGCTGGATCTGCCACGCCATCGGCTGATCCTTGACGTTCCGACTCGCTGGAACTCCACCCTAGCGATGTTGGAGCGTCTGGTTGAACAGAGGCACGCTGTCAAACAGTACCTTGCCCTGGCCACTGTTTCCGCAGCTCAGAGAAGGGACAAGACCAGCAACATCCCGTCCATCGTCCCCGATGATGACTGGAGGCACATGCAGCAGGTGTGCTTTGTGCTGGCTCCCTTCCTGCAGGCCACAAACATGGTGAGCAGGGACCATGCTATGGTCTGCGAGTGGGTGCCCCTGGTTTCTCTGCTGAACAGGGCCCTCGATGCTTTGCTGGAACAGGGAGCGGCAGCCTTGGACCAGCAGGAGCGGCAACCAGCTGCGCAGTCCACCTCTGAGGGGGAGGAGGAGGAGGACTTGGTGGAGGTCCCTGACCTGGCTGCTGATGAGGGGGATCAGCACAGCGCAGCTGAGTTGGTGCGGGGGTGGAGAGAGGATGAGGCGGCAGAGGAGGAGGATGAGGACAGCACTGACGTCGATGTGCCAGCAGACGTGGCCCGCCTCTTCCCAATGGCAGCGCACATGCTGACGTGCCTGCGCAGGGACCCCAGGGTGATCCAGATGAAGCAGAGGGAGGACATCTGGATCAGCATGATGTTGGACCCACGCCTCAAGGGGAAGTTGAGCCAGTTCCTGCCGCCTGCAGGAGGAGACCCAGCGCAACAAATAAGGAGCTTGCAGCAGGCCCTTGTTGAGTGCTTGGAGGAAGCCTTCCCCCAGCCTTCCACCCCCACTGTCCAGCAGCCAGCACAGAGGCAGCAGCAGGTGCCTGCATCCAGCAGCAGCAAGCGCCCCACAGACCTGCTGTCTCTCAGCCACGAGCTCTACAGGACTGTAGAGGCTCCGGCAGCAGTGACTAGAGAGGAGATGCATGCAGCAGCATCCTCCTCCGGTCACAGCCAGCGCCTGACCCGCATGGTGGCTGACTACATGGGGTCGTACAGCGGGCTTGACAGCGATGCCCCTGTTGATCCCATGGAGTATTGGGTCAAGCGCATGGAGATCTGGAGCGAGCTGGCGCAGTACGCCCTGGAAGTGCTGTCCTGCCCCCCTTCCAGCGTGCTGTCCGAGCGCTGCTTCAGTGCAGCTGGTGGCGTGGTCACCGAGAAACGCTCACGTCTGTCTCACAAGTCTGTGGACAGACTGACGTTTCTCAAGATGAACCAGGCGTGGGTGGAAGGCGAGTTCCTGGCCCCTGTTGTCGGCGAGAGGGGGACATGAACTGGCTGCCGGAACCATCGTTAATGTGCCTTACCACCCTTTACCACCTCCTGGCTCCTGCTCACTAAGCCAGCCTGGTTCACTTTGACTATTACGTCGCCTGCAGCCACACATTTTACACCTACAGTGGGCTGCTGTGTACTGCCCTTCTGCTGTCTGTCTGTGTTTCCCACTGCCAGGGTACACAGAATTACCTTCTTCTGCTGCCACTCTGCCACCAGCTATTACGTCAAACAATAGCTATATTGGTTGCAAAACCAAAAACCAAAAAACCATAAAAAAAAAAAGGTTTAATTTTTCTGAGGTGCCCGGGTTGAAAACTGTGTTGTCCCAGTTGTGTATTGGACACAATGTGGGCTGCACGACCGCTGTCTGGGACCTCCTGTTGTGTTTATTTACAGCCCTGGTATCACCGCTAGGTACCAGGGCTATTATGTCACGCTGCCTACCTGCTGCCACACTCACACTACTCCTCCATACCTCCTCCTGCTGCTGCTGCTGCTGTCTTTCTGTGTTTCCCACTGCCAGGGTACACTACACAGATGATTTACCTTCTGCTGCCACTCTGCCACCAGCTATTACGTCAAACAATAGCTGCTCACATTACTCCTCCATTCCTCCTGCTGCTGTTGCTGTCTGTCTGTGTTTCCCACTGCCAGGGTACACAGAATTACCTTCTGCTGCCACTCTGCCACCAGCTATTACGTCAAACAATAGCTATATTGGTTGCAAAACCAAAACCAAACAAACCATTAAAAAAAAAAAAAAAAGGTTTAATTTTTCTGAGGTGCCCGGGTTGAAAACTGTGTTGTCCCAGTTGTGTATTGGACACAATGTGGGCTGCACGACCGCTGTCTGGGACCTCCTGTTGTGTTTATTTACAGCCCTGGTATCACCGCTAGGTACCAGGGCTATTATGTCACGCTGCCTACCTGCTGCCACACTCACACTACTCCTCCTTACCTCCTCCTGCTGCTGCTGCTGCTGTCTGTCTGTGTTTCCCACTGCCAGGGTACACAGATGATTTACCTTCTGCTGCCACTCTGCCACCAGCTATTACGTCAAACAATAGCTGCTCGCCTACTCCTCCATTCCTCCTCCTGCTGCTGCTGTCTGTCTGTGTTTCCCACTGCCAGGGTACACAGAATTACCTTCTTCTGCTGCCACTCTGCCACCAGCTATTACGTCAAACAATAGCTATATTGGTTGCAAAACCAAAACCAAACAAACCATTAAAAAAAAAAAAAAAAGGTTTAATTTTTCTGAGGTGCCCGGGTTGAAAACTGTGTTGTCCCAGTTGTGTATTGGACACAATGTGGGCTGCACGACCGCTGTCTGGGACCTCCTGTTGTGTTTATTTACAGCCCTGGTATCACCGCTAGGTACCAGGGCTATTATGTCACGCTGCCTACCTGCTGCCACACTCACACTGCTCCTCCATACCTCCTCCTGCTGCTGCTGCTGCTGTCTGTCTGTGTTTCCCACTGCCAGGGTACACAGATGATTTACCTTCTGCTGCCACTCTGCCACCAGCTATTACGTCAAACAATAGCTGCTCGCCTACTCCTCCATTCCTCCTCCTGCTGCTGCTGTCTGTCTGTGTTTCCCACTGCCAGGGTACACAGAATTACCTTCTTCTGCTGCCACTCTGCCACCAGCTATTACGTCAAACAATAGCTATATTGGTTGCAAAACCAAAACCAAACAAACCATTAAAAAAAAAAAAAAGGTTTAATTTTTCTGAGGTGCCCGGGTTGAAAACTGTGTTGTCCCAGTTGTGTATTGGACACAATGTGGGCTGCACGACCGCTGTCTGGGACCTCCTGTTGTGTTTATTTACAGCCCTGGTATCACCGCTAGGTACCAGGGCTATTATGTCACGCTGCCTACCTGCTGCCACACTCACACTGCTCCTCCATACCTCCTCCTGCTGCTGCTGTCTGTCTGTGTTTCCCACTGCCAGGGTACACAGATGATTTACCTTCTGCTGCCACTCTGCCACCAGCTATTACGTCAAACAATAGCTGCTCGCCTACTCCTCCATTCCTCCTCCTGCTGCTGCTGTCTGTCTGTGTTTCCCACTGCCAGGGTACACAGAATTACCTTCTTCTGCTGCCACTCTGCCACCAGCTATTACGTCAAACAACAGCTATATTGGTTGCAAAACCAAAACCAAACAAACCATTAAAAAAAAAAAAAAAGGTTTAATTTTTCTGAGGTGCCCGGGTTGAAAACTGTGTTGACCCAGTTGTGTATTGGACACAATGTGGGCTGCACGACCGCTGTCTGGGACCTCCTGTTGTGTTTATTTACAGCCCTGGTATCACCGCTAGGTACCAGGGCTATTATGTCACGGCGAGCTGCCTGCCTCATTGACTGCCTGCTGCCACACACTCATCCTCCTCCTCCTGCTGCTGAATTTACCTCCTGCTGTCTTTGTGTTTCCACTGCCAGGGAGCACATACAATGGCGCTTCCAACATGCGTGCGCCCACCAGCTATTTGTTACGCTCAAAAATAGCTGCATTTCTTTAAAAAAAAATTGAAAAGAGAAATACGTGAAGAAGAAGAAGACGATATTGAAAAAGAAGGAGAAGGAGAAGATGAAGATGAAGAAGAAGATGAAGAAGAAGATGAAGAAGATGATGAAGAAGAAGATGAAAAAGAAGAAGAAGATGAAGAAGATGAAGAAGAAGAAGATGAAGAAGAAGAAGAAGAAGATGAAGAAGAAGAAGAAGAAGATGAAGAAGATGATGAAGAAGATGAAGAAGAAGAAGAAGAAGAAGAAGAAGATGAAGAAGAAGAAGAAGAAGATGAAGAAGAAGAAGAAGATGAAGATGAAGAAGAAGAAGATGAAGAAGAAGAAGATGAAGAAGATGAAGATGAAGAAGAAGAAGAAGATGAAGATGAAGAAGAAGATGAAGAAGATGAAGAAGAAGAAGATGATGAAGAAGACAATATAGAAGAAGAAGAAGAAGATATAGAAGAAGAAGATCTAGAAGAAGAAGAAGAAAGATAAAGAAGAAGAAGAACAAGTATATACAGTAACACTACTGAACAAAATTAAGGACACAACTTCTCTTTCCACATTTTTTTTTAAAGGAACATCCCCACATAATCACTTGCTGTTGTTACTTGGAAAAAAAGATGTTTCTTGCATCATTCACCCTCAAAACAAGTGTTGGAAGCTATTTAAGGCCAATTCGAATAGTCAGCTCGAATAGTGAGCTCGAATACCGACTCGAATAGTGAGCTCGAAGTCCGAGGTCGAATCGAATAGTAAAAATTATTCGACTCGAATATTCGACTGACCTCGAATAATTTACTATTCGAATTCGACCAAACTCGAATTTTAAAAAGGGGTATTTGAGCATCACTATTCCTGACTCCTAACACTTAACCTTAATCCGATCCCAGTGCAAAAGCTTTCCTAAATTGCTAATCCTAACCTCCTCAACTATCAACACTATCCCCCCTCTCCCATTCCCTAACAATTACTACCCTAAAACTACTCTTGATCTTAACCTATAACCCTATCGCCCTGCAAAGGTATATAGTATAATAGCAAAGCTCTGATGCCCAATAAAATACCTGAAAAAACTGATATCCAGTCCTTGGGAACATAATAGTTGATCCCCAACATGAAATATCGGGTAAGTAAGAGACGATCAGCTAATAGCTCCGCTAAATAGCTTGTGCCCAATTTCCTAACCTGCTGCGAGCACCCATATTAGCTTTCATCTATAGAAGGTTCCTGCCTGAAGTTATTTGGTGTAGTTGATGAGGGTGAGCACATGCCTATGTGTGTAGCCTAGCCAACCTTGTTCAATTTTCTAATACATAATCACATCACCGTGCATACAAACACTATATTTTGTATTTATTTCTTTATTTTTTCTGGTTGCACTTGATGGACGGATGTCTTTTTTCAACCAAATTAACTATTTAACTATATCGCTATTTCTGCTCCTTTTATGCTAAAATGTAAAATAAATGCATGAAAACACAATTGGCAAAACTTAAATGCATTCCTCTACATTTAAGAAATTGTATTACTGTACAGGAACGTCATGCTGACATTTTATGTTCATCTTGCTTATAAAGCATGTTTGCAAGGTAATGATTTATTTCCATAATTGCAACATTAGAGACAGCTATGTATGCGGCCATTGAAAACATACGTTTTACTGGGAACGTTTGATGTAATCTAAGCACAGCTTATTTTTTTGACATCTTTGATCTTAAGGTTAGTGGTCTAATCTACCACACAACAGCATTTTTATTGATCTGTTCTCATGCTGAGCAAATCAAGTCTCTTTTTTTATAGGCAAGATTGAGCAAAGATAGTAAAACTGCCTTCAAGACAGGGGTTTAAATCTGTGCAGTAACAGTGAAAGCTAGAGATAAGAGTTTTATTGCACTTCCAAACTTAACGTGAACTCAAAGTGTCATGAAATAGGTATGTGTCATTTACCAACCTTGTTTAATTTAGGAGACAGACTCGTTGCCACCCAGATGCTCTGCATTTGTATTTCTTTAGCTTTTTTATTTTTTGTTCTCTTGATTTTATGACTTTTCTAATTTAGTGGCATGATGGGACGTCTTTAGATAAAGGTGAGTTATAATGATGACACTGTGCCAACTTCAGATATACATCACGGATTGCTTTGAAGGCCACTGAATCTGTCTGCAAGAACTTAACCTAAATAGGTTGCTGAAAGTAAAAGAAAAGATTTCATGTCATATATTTAGTTCAACCAACTGAGATTAACGCAATGCCATATGCTCCTTAAGATATGGTACATGATTAACAACAATTATTGGGTTTACCCCACACACAGTGTTATTTATAATAAGGAAGACCAAGTTCAAACTCTAGAGGAGGTCAGATCACCTTGACATTGACTAAATCATGATAATGAGCATGCGTCATGTAGTGCAAAAAGGTTAGAGAGCAGACATATTGACAGCGCAAATGTAAATGGACTTAAAAGAACAAGACGCCCTCCCTTTAAGGTAAACACATATCAAAGCTTGGGTGCTTGGCTAGTGTTTCATGTTTTACAATGCAAATAGGAAGATTTATTTAGCCGGGTTCCAGTTGTGCTTTGTGCCTTTTCTTATCGCAAGCTAGAGATAATCTTGTGCTAAAATTTACAAATGACTTCCTAGAAGTTATGCAGGCTTCCTGTGCAAATAGTGTGTGTGTGCTTGTGTTTTGTATGTATGTCTGTTTGTGTGTACATGAGCCTACATGTGTGTGCATATGTGTGATTATTTGTGTGTGCACTTGTATGTGTATACCTGTGTGTATGTGTATGTATGCGTGTTATGTGCATGTGTCTGTATACGTGTGTAGATGTGTACACATATGTAAATGTGATGGAGTGTGTATGCAAGTGTTTGCAGTCTTTTTTGTTTGTGTACATGTGCTTGTGTAATATATATATATATATATATATATATATATATATATATATATATATAAAGAGAGAGAGAGAGAGAGAGAGAGAGAGAAAGAGAAAGAGAAAGAGGAAAGAGAAAGAGAAAGAGAAAGAGAAAGAGAGAGAGAGAGAGAGAGAGGAGAGAGAGAGAGAGAGAGAGAGAGAGAGAGAGAGAGAGAGAGAGAGAAAGAGAGAGAGAGAGAGAGAGACCGAGGGGAGTCAGCAGCTCACACAAGTTTGCAGGAAGTGTATGCACGCAACTAGGGGAGCCCAATCCCCCACAGGTATACAGAAACAAACGAGGAGTTGCAGCACACAGCTCTTTTATTGAGCAATCAGAAGTAATACAGGCAGACGTTTCGGTTGTATCCAACCTTCCTCAATGCCAAACAAATGTAAATAACATCATCAAATATATACCCGCCCACACAGGAAGTGACATGCAAGTTATACACCCATCAAACTGACAGCAAATCATTTAATTCAAACAGCAGATAGTGTTTAATTCACACTTATCTGTTCCAAAGGCAGTCCATATATCAAATTCCTGTGTCTTTATCCAATCCATGTCGTCCAATTCGAGTAATTCGTATAAATATACAATCTGTAATGTAATAAAAAACATATCATAAATATAAATGTAGGTCAAAGTCCCTATTCAAACCATTTGGGTGTAGGGACCCCAACTTGTGGATCTACATGACCTCTCGTTTTCTAAGGAGCAAAACTCGGTCCCCCCCCTCTTCTGGGTTTTGGTATATGGTCTATAACCATAAATTTGAGATCCGTATCTCTGTGGCCCGTGGATCTCCAGTGTCTAGCTACTGGAAGATCAGATGTCTCTCCCCTGACAGAGCTCCTGTGTTGACAAATGCGGTCCCGCACTTTCTGTGTAGTTTCCCCTATATATCGTAAGCCACAAGGGCATGTCAGCATGTACACCACAAAAGAGCTCTGGCAGGTGAGAAAATGTCTGATCTGGAAGTTGGCCCCAAATGTAGACCCCTTGGTCATATGTTGGCACTCAGTGCATGAGAGACAAGGAAAGGACCCCTTTCGTTTAGGGCCCAAAAAAACTAGTGATCTCACTAACAGTAGGTGAAATATCAGCTCTGACCAGCATGCTGCCTATGGTCTCATTGCGCCTATAGGCCGGTAGAGGTGGGGTACAAAATTCTGGAATCTCTGGGTATGCGCTACCTAAAATGTGCCAGTGTCGTCTGACACATGCCATAACTTTATTGGATAGACTGTGGAACTGGCACACAAAGGGCGGCCGCACACTCTGATCCCTTTTAACCGTCCTAACATGATCACCAAACAGACTTAATCTTATCCAGTTCCTCCTCAATTAGACCACTAGGATACCCATGCTGGGAGAGCTTATCCACCATCTGCTGTCTCCTATTGTCAAGGACGTGCTGATCCGTTAGTATTCTCTCAACGCGGAGCAATTGGCTCCTTGCTACCGACTTGAAGGCAGCAGGTGGACGGAAGCTCTCGTAGCGCAATAATTGGTTCCGGTCAGTAGGTTTTTGGTAAAAATCTGACACCAAACTGTTCCCACAGCGCCTGATCGTAGTATCCAAGAAATGCAATTCCATGCGATCATATGTAATCTCGAACTTAATATTGGCATGAAACCGGTTGAGATCGTCGTGGAAGGACATATATATATACATATACAGTGCTGCCCATAATTATTCATACCCCTGGCAAATTTTGACTTTCACTTAATCTGAATCTAAGTACTTTTTTGACGGAAGTTGATATATGTGTCTCCCAAAAGAGAAATTGATGATGTACAAGAAGCATCATTGTGGAAAAAAAATTCTCAGCTTTTATTTACATTTGAGCAAAAAGTGTCCAGTCCAAAATTATGCATACTCTTTACAAAACTGTCAAAGTCTGTGGGAAAATCCAAAGTTCTATACCATTCCAAATAGTACAAGCTGTTCTAAAGCATCCTAATTACCCTGATCAATTGAGAACAGCTGTTTTAATCAACTTAACAGGTGAAAAACAGCAGCTCTCTGCAGTTGGTTTGTGGACAGTCATGTCTAAGACAAAGGAGCTCAGTGAGGACCTGCGGCTGCGCATTGGGGCTGCTCACAAGTCAGGAAAGGGCTACAATGCCATTTCTAAATGCTTTCAAATTCCAGTGGCAAAAGTGCAAAGTATTATTAAAAAATACAAGATGTTCTACCCTGTGGAAAATCTCAGAGGACATGGTCGGAAGCCAAAAGTGACACCTTTGCTGGCCAGGAGGATAGTGAGAGAGGTGAAAAAAAATCCAAGGATCACCACCAGAGCCATCCTGGTGAATCTGGGCTTTGCAAATTGCTGGTGGCAATGTCTCAAGGCAGACAATCCAACAGACACTGCACACTGCTGGGTTCCACAGATGTAGACGAAGGAGGATGCCACTTCTCCAGATATGGCACACAAAAGCTCGCTTGGCCTTTGCAAATGTCACAATGATATTTCCATCATTTGGCATAAAAAAGGAGAACGCAACCCAAAGAACACCATCCCCACTGTCAAACATGGTGGTGGGAACCTTATACTTTGGGGGTGTTTTTCAGCCAATGGACCAGGGAACCTAATCTCAGTAAATGGCACCATGAAAAGAGAGCAATATACATGAGGATTCTCAACGACAAAATCAGGCAGTCTGCCGAGAAACTTGGTTTTCGGCACCAGTGTACATTTCAGCATGACAATGACCCAAAACACACAGCAAAAGTGGTGAAGAAATGGTTAGCAGACAACAACATTAACGTTTTGGAGTGGCCCGATCAGAGTCCTGATTTGAATCCAATTGAGATTCTGTGGAGGGAGCTAAAGATCAGGGTGATGGCAAGAAGACCCTCCAACCTGAAAGATTTAGCACTCATTGCTAAAGGTGAATGGGCAAAAATACCTGCATGACATGCAAAAAGCTGGTCTGCATCTATAGGAAGCATTTGATTGCTGTAATAGCCAATAAAGGCATTTCTATTGATTATTGAGAAGGGAATGAATAATTTTGGACTGGACACTTTTTGATCAAATGTAAATAAAAGCTGAGAAATGTCCCCCCCCCCCCCCCCCACACACACACACAATAATGCCTCTTGTTCACTGTCTTATTATCTTTTAGGAGATACCCGTCAAAACCCGTCAAAAAATTACTTGCTGCTTGAAGAAAAGTACAGTTGGATGCAAAAGTTTGGGCAACCTTGTTAATTGTCATGATTTTCCTATATGAATTGTTGGTTGTTACGATACAAAATGTCAGTTAAATATATCACATAGGAGGCACACACAGTGATATTTGAGAAGTGAAATGAAGTTTATTGGATTTACAGAAAGTGTGCAATAATTGTTTAAACAAAATTAAGCAGGTGCATACATTTGGGCACCACAAAAAAAAAAAAAATGAAATCAATATATAGTAGATCCTTCTATTGCAGAAATTACAGCCTCTAAATTCTTCCTGTAGGTTCCAATGAGAGTCTGGATTCTGGTTGAAGGTATTTTGGACCATTCCTCTTTACAAAACATCTATAGGTCATTCAGGTTTGATGGCTTCTGAGCATGGACAGCTCTCTTTAACTCACACCACAGATTTTCAATTATATTCAGGTCTGGGGACTGAGATGGCCATTCCAGAATGTTGTACGTATTCCTCTGTATGAATGCATTAGTGGATTTTGAGCAGTGTTTAGGGTCGTTGTCTTGTTGAAAGATCCAGCCCCGTTGTCACTGATTCCTGGACATTGGTCTCCAGAATCTGCTGATATTGAGTGGAATGCATGCATCCCTCAACTTTGACAAGATTCCCAGTCCCTGTACTGGCCACACAGACCCACAGCATGATGGAACCACCAGCATATTTTACTGTAGGTAGCAGGTGTTTTTTTTGGAATGCTGTGTTGTTTTTCCTCCATGCATAACACCCCTTGTTATGCCCAAATAAATACATTTTAGTTTCATCAGTCCACAGCGCCTGATTCCAAAATGAAGCTGGCTTGTCCAAATGTGCTTTAGCATACTTCAAACGGCTCTGTTTGTGCTGTGGGCAGAGAAAAGGTTTCTTCTGCATCACTCTCACACACAGCCTCCGCTTGTGTAAAGTGTGCCGAATGGTTGAACAACACACAGTGACTCCATCTGCAGCAAGATGAGTTGTAGGTCTTTGGTGCTGGTCTGTGGGTTGACTCGGACCGTTCTCACCATTCGTTGCTTCTGTTTATCCGAGTTTTTTTTTTTTGTCACTTCAAGCCTTAACTTGTACTGAGCCTGTGGTCTTCCATTTCCTCAATAAACATATATGAACTGTGAAAACAGTCAGCTTAAATCCCTGAGACAGCTTTCGGTATCCTTCCCCTAAACCAAGATGGTGAACAATCGTTGACTTCAGGTCATTTGAGAGTTGTTTTGAGACCCTCATGTTGCTACTCTTCAGAGAAAATTAAAAGAGGAGGTAAACTTACAATTGACCCCCTTAAATACTCTTTCTCATAATTGTATTCATCTGTATGTGTAGGTCAGGGGTCACTGAGCTTATCAAGCCAATTTGAGTTCCAATAATTAGTTCTAAAGGTTTTGGAATCAATAAAATGACAAATGCACCTGCCTAATTTTAGTTAAACAATTATTGCACACTTTCTGTAAATCCAATAAACTTCATTTCACTTCATTTCACTTCTCAAATATCACTGTGTGTCTCTCCTATATGATATATTTAACTGACATTTTTTATCGTAACAAGCATCCCACTGTAACTTTAAAGGGATACTGTAGGGGGGTCAGGGGAAAATGAGCTGAACTTACCCGGGGCTTCTAATGGTCCCCTGCAGACATCCTGTGTTGGCGCAGCCACTCACCGATGCTCCGGCCCCGCCTCCAGTTCACTTCTGGAATTTCTGACTTTAAAGTCAGAAAACCACTGCACCTGCACGCCCGTGTCCTCGCTCCCGCTGATGTCACCAGGAGTGTACTGCGCAGACACAGACCACACTGGGCCTGCGTAGTGCGCTCTTGATGACATCAGCGGGATCGAGGACACGGCAACGCAGGCGCAGTGGTTTTCAGACTTTAAAGTCTGAAATTCCAGAAGTGAACCGGAGGCAGGGCCGGAGCATCGGTGAGTGGCTGCGCGGGCACAGGATGTCTGCGGGGGACCGTTAGAAGCCCCGGGTAAGTTCAACTCATTTTCCCCTGACCCCCCTACAGTATCCCTTTAAGTCAAAATTTGCCAGGGATGAATAATTAAGGGGAGCAATATATATATATATAAACACATAGTTAAACAGCACAAGGAAAAGAAATACTGTACTGTGGAATAACTAGTCATTGTTATTCCCGGACAGGGTATACAGTATATATATATATATATATATATATATATATATATATATATATATATATATATATATATATATATATATATATATATATATATATATATATATATAGTGCTGAAGATTTGAATGTTATTAAAGATGATTTTGGACTTTTGCAATTCATAGAAAACCTTTGATGCAAGGATGATAATCCTCGGTAGGTAGCAACATGGCGTAGTGGACAGCCCTCTCACCTTCCAGTGCTGGAGTCTCTGGTTCAAATGTGGGTGTGACTACAACTGAACCTAGATAAAGTTTGGATGTTTTCCATGTGGAGGGAGGGGGCTTACTCTGGACGCTATGGTTTCTTCCTAAAAAAATACTTGTACATTAAATGTATCCCCAAAACTGACTCATAGGAAGTTAGGGATTAGGTTGTGAAAGCACCTAGGAAGAAAAGTTACTGACACATGACTATAGACTCTGTAAAGCTCTATGGTAGATGTTTACACTATATAAATATGCAATAACAACAATATAATAGCTCATTTAATACAAGTCAAATAGGATTTAATGGTTGACTTAATGTTTTAAAATTTCAATTCAGGCTCACGTATTTCATGTACCGTATATTATGTGGAATATATCATTATTTACAGGACAAAGACATCTGTGCATTGTACAAAAACCTTTTATATATTATTCTGTTTATTATTATGGTAGGAACACTCTAGGCCAGCGGTAGGGAACCTTGGCTCTCCAGCTGTGATAAAACTACAAATCCCACAATGCATTTGCCTTTATTAATCATGACTGTGGCTGTCAGACTCCTGCAATGCATTGCAGGAATTGTAGTTCTGTAACAGCTGGAGAGCCAAGGTTCCCTACCCCTGCACTAGGCAGTGCGGGAAAGGTAGCGTTTTGCTGCATATGCGTTTGTGCGTTTTTAGTGCATTTTCCATGCATTTTCTGTGCATTTGGGTTTTGCATTTTTGTTCCTCACATGCATTTTCCTTGCGTTTTCCGTGCGTTTTAATGTGTTTGCTGTTCGCATATATAAATTGCATAGGCGTTTTGTATGTGTTTTGCATGCATTTTTTATATACGTTTTATGCAATTCTTATTTTCAGGTGATCTGCACATGAACAAATACTTTTAATGACATTTGTAGCACACTTGACGATGGCAAAATGCCGAAACAAGTCGGGATCGGGAGAGTAGACACTCTTCTCCAAGCTGACTACTCTGTATTGCACTGTTTGAGCTTTTATATAGTTTTAAATGTGTGGGTCCCTGTTGTTCAGGACCCAAAATGTAAATATTGTCTCCATTGTCTGCATATCCCTTATTTTGGGATTGGGTCACCAGGTTTGTGCATCTGAGCACCAGCATGGCTGCAGGTCATTGCAGTGCTGAGAGTGCTGAGATATTACATATCATCTGTAGTACACTGGCTATGATTTTTTTTGTCACAGAGATATTGGGCAGTGGCCAACTGGCCATTACTCTAATTTCAGGAAAGAGTCACTGTTCTGCATTCAGGTCATTTTACTTTCATCTCAGGGGGTCATTTTACTTTTATTTCAAATGAGCCTTCAGAAAGCAGAAGTGAAATGTTGGCTGGACTACAACTAAAAGATGCTGTTAAGTAGACACTACAAATGTCTTAGTGGTATTTATGAGTGCCATGTGCACAGTATTTTATTTTTTAATTTAAATAAAGGGATTAACAAAGGCCTTAGGGAAAGACTCAGGTTTATTTTAGCTGAACTCAAAGTTCAGATTTAAATTTTAAAGCCGTCTTCGTTGCTATTTAGTGAAAGCAGGGAGCTGCTATCAAAAATTCACAGACATCAGGATATCTTTTTCTATAAGTAAAGTGCTTCCCCTCTGTGTTCACCAAACTTTATTTTTTGCTAACTTTGACTGAAATTTTTTTTAAAGACCTTGTTGTTTTTGAGGTAATCAATTAAAAAAAATCGAAGAAAAAATGTTTTTTTAATCCAGTAAAATGACATTTTGCTGCAGTACACTGGGTGCACATGGGGACAGAGGTGATACAGTGGGGGGACAGAGGGGGACACTGAATGCACAGGGAAACAGAGGGGGACAATGGAGACATAGAGTAGGTACAGGGGACAGAGATGACACAGGGTTTCAACTTATGGGCAGACTTAGGGTAAGAATGAATTAACCCTATCTCCCTATCTCATTCGTTAACTGGGGCTACTTGTAATAGTAAACAACTGAAAGTATCCGAGGAAGCGAATGGATTTGGATGCTGTGCTTGTAGCCCATGTTTTTGAAATGAATATACCTACATTGCTAAAGGTACCCTAGCTGTGCAGAACATTTTTTTTTTAAGAAAAAAGGACATTTTTGCAAAACAAGATGTACAAGATCTTTCATAATCTCGTGTATCTACACATCATTATCCTTGTATTGAAATACAATCGTATTGCAGGTTAAAGGAAACCTGAAAGTTTAAATTGATAATAAAGCAGATACTTACCTCGTATGTTGATGCTGCTGGATCCTAATGAGGCTTTCTCCGTCTTGCTCAGCTATCGCTGGCACCCCCAAATCTACGTAAACAATAGCATTCACCACTGCACACAGGCTAGATTGCCTCTGCAAAAGAGGATGATCTTCTTTAGGATCTAGAGAATTCCAACCGGGGGCAATTTTTTGCCTATATATTTACTGTATATTTATATTCCATGGGCCTGATCAAATTCACTTTACTCCTAAGTAATATTTTCAAATATTACCGATAAAATACTTAAGCCACCAGAAAGCAAAACAATTCTTTGAATAATTTTTACAGTAATTATCCCCTTACTTTTTAGTACTTTTTTAATTTCAGAGTGCTAAAAAAAATTATCTCTTAGGAGAAAAAGTGAATTGGATTGGACCTTATGTCTACTCAATGTTAAATATAGTCAAGGCTGGATTTATGCTTTTTCTGCCCCTAGGCCAACTTTCTTGGTATTTCCCTTTAATGTACAGCAGCCACCCTCTGATTCCACATGCAGCCTTCTCATCCATGTATAAAAGCTCTTCTCTTTGATGTACAGCACCCTTGGGCAACAGCTCCATTACGTCATGTTTTGTACGTCATTTGCATCCTGCATTTTCCCTTTTCAGCCTTCTGTTCCCTATATACCTACCTCTTTTCCATGTCCAGGTGCCCCATTGGGCAGCAGTCACCCAAGGTCCAGGCCTATGTGGCCTTTCCAGAAATCCGGCCCTGAACATAGTAATTTCTAATACATTTAACTGGTCACAGATAAAATAATGTATGATAACTGTTCCTATGAGTAGTTCTTATGATCAGAGCTGGCTCCACTGAGAGGTAATGGGAGGCAGAAGCTTCAAGTGGTAAAAGGGAGTGGCTGAGAGTGGCAATAGCTTTCTGCATTGACTGGTCTCAATACTAAGGGCTCACCCCTACCAAAATCCGTGTTGATTTGTAGCATTTTTACATTTTTATACCTTTTAAATTTGGACTGCAACTCTGTTACTTTTCATGTGCGATAGGCAATTCCTGTTTCAATGCAATTTAATGGGGACACAGAAAAATTGCTGAAAAAATATGATGTGAATGTTAATTAGGTGTATTTTTTATGTAAACTAGCTTCATTGGTATTCATGAATAATTTGCAATGGGATTTTTAATATAGAAATGCAAATTGACCATGAAAGTTCATACAAAAAGAACAGAAAAATCACAAATTTCGAATGGTGCATGCAATAAATTGCACACTTCTTCCACTGGGACAAGTGTCAAGTCTCTCTATGTCTTCTGTTAAATCTGATGTTTTATTATAATGCTCATACATTCTTCTCCAGTCCCCAGTCCTTTAGGGCCCGTTTCCACTAGTGCGGTGCGAATCACACCGGGATTCCACCACTGACGAAATCGCATGCGGATGCGATTCCGCGTGCGTTTTTTGCCGCGATTTCGCATAGGCAGGGTATATGCGAATTTAACCATGTCACTGCCTGGTTCAAGTTGCATTAGTTTTCGTGCGAATTCGCACGCGAAATCGCGGCAAAAAACGCATGTGCGTTTTCCCTATTAAATACATAGCCTGCGAATCGCCTGCATTCCTCACGCAGGCGAATTCTGCAGGCCCTACCGTGCAGAAAAATCCTGCACAGAAAAACGCACCAAAAAACTGACAAGTGGAAACAGTCTCATCCACTTGTATTGGTTATGCGAATCCGCATGCAGACAACGCATGCGGATTCGCTCTAGTGGAAACGGGCCCTTAGTCTTAAACTTCTTTAGTAGACAGATATCATGTATATTGATTTAAAGTTTATGAAATGGTGGAGACAGGAAATAAAGTAAAACATTACTGGTTTCTGTGTAAAAACTTGACTGCATATAAATAGTCTGCCAATTAAAAAAAAACGTAATAAATTGTACAAAAACATACAAATAAGTTAACTGACTTTCCCCTAAAATTGATCCTAAACTACATATGATTATGATAGGGATAAGATTGTGAGTCAATCTGAGGGACCGTCAATGACATGACTATGTACAGCAGTGGATGGATAGTGTAAGCAGTGGCTGAATAGTGTAAGCAGTGGCTGAATAGTGTAAGCAGTGGCTGAATAGTGTAAGCAGTGGCTGAATAGTTTAAGCAGTGGCTGAATAGTGTAAGCAGTGGCTGGATCGTGTAAGCAGGTGCTGGATCGTGTAAGCAGTGGCTGGATCGTGTAAGCAGGTGCTGGATAGTGTAAGCAGGTGCTGGATAGTGTAAGCAGTGGCTGAATAGTGTAAGCAGTGGCTGGATCGTGTAAGCAGGTGCTGGATCGTGTAAGCAGTGGCTGGATCGTGTAAGCAGGTGCTGGATAGTGTAAGCAGGTGCTGGATAGTGTAAGCAGGTGCTGGATCGTGTAAGCAGGTGCTGGATAGTGTAAGCAGGTGCTGGATCGTGTAAGCAGTGGCTGAATAGTGTAAGCAGTGGCTGGATCGTGTAAGCAGGTGCTGGATAGTGTAAGTCACAGCAAACATCGGTAAGATGTGTCATACCATAGTAATTTGATTAATGCTCGGGTGTGGAAGGGAGGCAGTAGATGTGGGTGCCAAGAGGTGCACGGCCTAACGACCGTTTCGTGTGGCAAACGCTTGCCACACGAAACGTTCGTTAGGCCGTGCACCTCTTGGCACCCACATCTGCTGCCTGCCTTCCACACCCGAGCATCAATCAAATTACTATGGTATGACACATCTTACTGATGTTTGCTGTGACTGTCATATCCTGTCATGCACTTTACCACTTGTATATTTTGCACATGCTGCTAACTATTAAACCATAGTGCCAGACCATTCTCCATCTTTGTTGTGCTTTCAAGGACTATTTTACTGCTTGGGTCTTAAGCACATGGTTTATTGGGTGTTCCTGTTCTGAAAGTGCCAGCCAACAGCAGTTTTGCCCGAGTGCCCACTAGCTCTCCCCCAACGCTGGATAGTGTAAGCAGGTGCTGGTGGATAGTGTAAGCAGTGCCTGAATAGTGTAATGGTTAAGGGTTCTGCCCCTACACAGGAGACCTGCATTCAAACCTTGTCTCTTCCTGTTCAGTAAGCCAGCACCGGCAATCGCGGCAGTGAGATCCCTGTCATATAGTTAATATTGCGCTTTAAAAAGCAATAGCGATCACCGGCGATTCGGCAATTAGCAGTAATCGCCCATGAGAGTGAATGGGTGCTAACACTACTAAACTCCCTAACACTGTTACTGCCAATTCAGTTCATCCTAGTGGCTGCAGCTAAAGTGCTTTGAGTCCACCAGGAGAAATATAAATGTTATTTGTACAGTCTATACTGCAGTATAACTGTTATTAAAAGACAACAGAGCTGTATAAATACTGAATGATCATAATATAAGTGAAAAAAAATGGTGATTTTTTTTCTACAAAGTCTCTGTGTGTTTATGCATAAGTACATGTGTTATTTGAGAACAACAGACTTCTGTATATTATCCTGCAGGAAAAAAAACAAGATTGGGATATTTCCACAACTGTCTGTGTGTGCGCACAGTATGTGCATATAGTACAGTATCTGTATGTTTGTGTGTATTTACACAATATGTGCATAGAGTGTGTGTATAAAGTGCATGTGTGTGTGTGTGTGTGTGTGTGTGTGTGTGTGTGTGTGCGTGCGTGCGTGCGTGCGTTTGTGTTACTCGGATACCCCCGATCATGGATTCAAATAAATCCGTCCATGGCAGTCCAAAAATCCGAGGAAGCCGTGATTGTGATCCGGATTTGAAACTAACCGTCAAATTCGTCGTTACATTTTTTTTCAAAAAGACCTTATAGTTTTTTAGAAAATCAAATTCAAAGTTTCAAATGAAAAAGTATCGGTGATTAAATCCCGCCAAAACCTGCCGAGTTTAGCAGTTAATAGCAAAACCCCCTTACATGCTATAAACATTACATTTGCAGGATACCTTAAGTAGAACTGTGGGAACCAGGGGATTTTTCTTTTCCAAAAAGACCTTATAGTTATTGAGATAATGGATTTTAAAGGTTCAAAGGAAAATAGTATACATTTAAATGCGGTATGACAGTTAAAGAGGAACTTCAACCTAAACAAACATACTGTCATTAAGTTACATTAGTTATGTTCATTAAAATAGATAGGTAATATAATCTCTTACCCACCATGTTTTAAAAGAACAGGCAAAGGTTTGTGAGTTCATGAGGGCAGCCATCATTTTGGTTGAAAGGAGGTGACAGGGAGAATGAGACACAGTTCCAACTGTCCTGTGTCCTGATCACCCCTCCCAGTTGCTAGGCAATGTGAATAACAACATATGAAATCCCATCATGCTTTGCACAGCATCAGGGAAAAAAAGCCCGGGCAGTTTTCTTTGATGGGTGGAGCTTAGCTAAAAATGCAGCTAAAAATGATGCTTTGGTAAGAAATACAAAGTTCTGATGCTGTGAAACTGTTAAAGAAACACCAAGCCTTTTCAGTTCTGCTGAGTAGATTTTTAATCCGGAGGTTCACTTTAATGTATTTACCGCATTTACATTTATACTTTTTTTCCTTTGAAATTTCCTTTGAACTTTTAAAATCGATTATCTCAAAAACTATAATGTCTTCTTGAAAAAAAAAATGTCCCCTTGTTCCCACTGTTCTACTTAACATATCCTACAAATTTGGTATTTATATATCATGTAAGGAGGCTTTGCTATTAACCACTAAAATCGGCAGCTTTTCAGCGTATAATCACGGATATAATTTCCGTGATCACAGGCCATGATCACGGGCCGAATACGCAAAATAATGGCCGCATCCGTGGTTGAATCCTGTGACCGATTCCCGATCACGGATTCAGATCACGATGTTGGATAGTGAAAAAATTCTCACTATGCCGTGATCACAGATTGTATCCGAGCAACACTGGTGTGTGTGTGTGTGTGTGTGTGTGTGTAGTGTGCACAGTGTGATTGCATGAAAGTACATTTGTAACATTTGTGCTTTGAAAAGGTTTCTGTATAGTGTCCCGCTCTGCTCTTTTCCCCTCACCAACAGATAATAAGATCCTTTGCAACAGGGCACTGTATGAAAGATGGGGGGTCTGGAAGCAGCACTGATAACCAATGCTGTTCATTTACAGTGATCAGTCTACCACAGAATAATTGTAGGGAAAAAAAAGTCCAAGACTTAATAAACTTTTTTCACCATAGTAGACGCTTAGAATATAATATTTACTCATGTTTTTATTATTGCATTGCATGTAAAACCCTTTAAGTTCATAGCAAGTGAGAATCCTTGGGGATGCTTAAACCCCTGAACCTGAAGGGAGTAAAATTATTTAAAATAAGCATATGACGTAGCTGAAAATGAATATTACATAGTAACCTTGCCTTCAGTTCCTCTCAGAAGCTCACCATTTTCTTCTTACAGTGATCCCTTACAGTTCTGACAATATTTTGTCAGAACTGAAATACACCAGTTGCTGTCAGTTATATATCAGCAGCTGGCAGTTACAACTGAATGTGCAAGGTAATGTCCATGTTTCCCTATGGGTAATATTACAGTTTAACAGTGTGCTGACCAGGAAGCTGTTATGGGGTAATGGCCATTTTAAAAATGGAGGAAAGAGAATTCCATTGATGAAAGTGGACAAACAGGACGCAGAAGAGGAGAAAGAGATTGAGGAGTAGACTACATGGGAGGCAAGTATGACTTGTGTATGTTTATTTTAACTTTTTATTTTCAGTTCAGGTTCTCTTTAAGCAGGACACTAAATGAATTCAGGCATTCAGTTATCCTGTGTTATAGTTCATCCTTAAGCTTTGAAAAATGTTGTCTGAGCTGAGCAGCTAGTAAATGTCTACATCATAAACCAGCTTTGCTTAATTTCCCATGATTAATAGCTTTTACTGAGCTTAGCCTCTTGCTTCAGAATGCTAGGGGGGCTTTATTACCCCTCACACTGCTGGTGAGGGTGGTCTAAGAAGGTCAAAGTTGAGGTCAATAGCAGGACACATACATCGAATGACTCACTTTAGGTATTTGGAAAGGATATATTTTTTTCAACAGTCTTACTGCCACGGTATTAACAGTTCAACATATGTGGTATATATCACACCCATTAATGAAACAGGCACAAAACCAGAACACGTTGAAACTGCAATGATCAGAGATACATTACAAAGTAAATATGTGCTTTAATCAGGACATTATTAATATTTAAGCAATGCCATATATTTTAATTACATAATAATAATAGTACTTAATAATACTTATGAAAAATAATAAAAATAATATCAACAAATGTAAAGTTGCATAACAGTTTTTAACAGACAAATGATTCTTGATTATTATGATTGCATGAGTGTGATATTATTAATAAGTTATACAGTCCCATCATCTGCCATGGTGAGTAACAGTGTTGGTCGTGAAATATCGCCAAAGCCATTTTCGCTTTGGAAATGACATTTTTGTTTTCGAGGGGGTTTTCTCAAAAGTATATTTTATTTTCACAATATGATGAAAATTCATAAAACATGAAAAAAAAATCTATTTTTACAGTGAAAAATCCTCTATTTTTAACAGTGAAAAATTGTTTATTCTTACCATGAAAATTCACGAAAATACAAAAAAAAAAAACCCTGTTATTTTCAGAGCAAAAAGTGTGAAAAATCAAAATCTCATAAAAAAATTATTTTTGATGGCATTTTCACTCGAAAGTCGAATTTACCATTATTTTCATGAAAATTAATGAATTAAGAAAATATCGGCATTTTCGCTCGTCACATTAAATTATTTATTTATTTAAGTATTTATATAACACTGTCATATTATGCAGCACTGTGCAGAGTATATTATCTTGCCAATAACTGTCCCTCTGAGCGGCTTACAATCTAGTCTCTACCATAGTCATAGGTCTATGTAGGTATCATGTAGTGTCTGTATGATTGTCTAGGGCCAATTTAAGGGGGAGCCAATTAACTTAACTGTATGTTTTTGGGATGTGGAAGGAAACTAGAGTGCCCGGAGGAAACCCACACAGACACAGGGAGAACATACAAACTCCTTGCAGATGTTGATCTGGCTTGGATTCGAACCAGGGACCCAGCGCTGCAAGGCAAGAGCATTAACCACTGCACCACCGTGCTGCCCCACAAATACAAACATTTACCTACAACGGCACATAATACAGGGATGGTAGACAAGTGACAGTGAGTCACATATTATAACTAAAATGTATAGAAATATATAAGCAACAAAGGGGTGTGAACCCTGGCCTCCTTAGCGTACATGAGTGTGAGTGCTTGTGTATGTGTGTGTGTTGCACCTGAGTGTGTGATAGTCTTTTAAGATAACCATTTTTTCAGGCACATATTCAATTCTTTTACCCCAGTATGACACTTTTTTCTTTTTAGAAAATTGATCTCTTGTTGCATTTTTCAGAAAGCCCATGTAATCCAACTAAATGGTCAGCTGTATTAAAAAAAAAAAAGTTGGTAGACAAGGGGCCATATGCAATTCACTTTTTCACCTGAGTTTTCACCTAGGAGATACTTTTTCATCTTCAATTTAAAATAACTTTTTAGCACTTTGCAATAGAAAAAGTACCAAAAAGTAGATCAAAAATTGCTGTAAAAATGATTCTGAGTATTTTCCTGCTTGCTGGTGGCTGAAAAGGCATTTTATTTTAAATTGTAAAAATATAATCTAGGAGAAAACTCAGGTGAAAAAGTGAATTGCATATGGGCCAAAGTAGCTTCAACTATAATTTTTGGACACACTGTGATCCAGTATCATGAAAACCTCTTAGAAACACATCAGTGATCATGATTTTTTTTGTAATTATTATTGCTAGCTTTGCAAAGTATAGAGGCATTTTATGTTCTCCATTTATTTAATTTCTTTCTGTTAATTTAAAACATGTCATGACTGTATAAATAAGCTAAGAATCAACATCCATTAGCTACCTTTGCTTAAAGAGAATTGAAAACACATGGGCGAAAAACAACACAGAAAGTTTAAATATTCAGTGGGTTAACTATTTACATCAAAAGGACCCATAAAAGAATACGAGTGAAGATAGTGAGAAAGGTGACCTAACCCTGCACTTTGAGTAGAAAAAAAAGTGGAGTAAAAGGCATAAAAAAATATTCAGTAGCCTTTTTTACATTATTTCTTTTAACCAAGAAATTAAGATCAGTTGCAGTCCTGTCCTGATGTTTTTTTCTTCAGTATTAAATATTTTTATGTTCCTGGGATAAGTTAATAGTAAACAAAACTCTTGTTTAATAATATTAAGGTAATTGTTTTGCTCCACTGGCCTACTAAGAGATAGAAGAAAAAAAACTTATTCTAATGCACAAGCTCCTGTAGTTTGATCCCATTACGTAACACACCTAAAATTAATCTATGTATGGTTGCAGGGCAAGAATGCTATCCACTTAGCAGCACAATAAGAGGTAGAAGGAAAGTCCCTTAGTTGGCCCATCTGGACCTTTTTGGTCCCATCTTCAGCATCCCCTATTGCTATGTTATTAGTTTTAGTGTGATATATATGTGTCAGTAAGCTTATTCGTTTAATGATCCTAAACCTGTGGCAAAAAAAAGGTCATATATTCTCCAGTGCCAGTATTGTTCAAACAATGCCTTCTTAAACAGGCAAATATTGGAGGGAGGTTGAGTGAAAGGCTGGCATCCCACAAATCCAGTGCCATGTGTATTGATTTTAGCGTTATAGCCCATAAGAAAGAACTGGAGATTGACGATTTACGATTTTTCGATTTCTGTTTTTCAAGAAGTTTTTTTTGGTATTTTTTTGCATCCACTCGCTAAAATTACTGCAGTAATCGCACAAGAAACATTCTGCATTCTCTGAATTGAATATGGGTCAATGTCTCTCCAAATGATGGAGGCGCCATGCTTGCTATGACTTAGTAAACAGCTGCTCCAGTTTTTTATAGCCTGAAGAAGTGGGCTATGACCCGAGAAAAGCTTCGCAACTTCTGGACAGTATTTTCATTTACATTTTTTGGAAGGTAAGTGTTAATTCCCCTTGTTTTTACAATATTTATATATATATATATATATATATATATATATATACACAGGATCTTCTCAAAAAATTAGCGCGCTTCTGCCGCTGTTCCTGGTTCAAAAGTGGGTTCATGCTTCCATCTGCTGAAAAGCTTTATGGAGATAAAGATTTCATTTTTCAGCATGACCTGGCACCTGCTCACAGTGCCAAAACCACTGGTAAATGGTTTACTGACCATGGTATTACTGTGCTCAATTGGCCTGCCAACTCTCCTGACCTGAACCCCATAGAGAATCTGTGGAATATTGTGAAGAGAAATCTGAGAGACGCAAGACCCAACACTCTGGATGAGCTTAAGGCCGCTATCGAAGCATCCTGGGCCTCCATAACACCTGAGCAGTGCCACAGTCTGATTGCCTCCATGCCACGCCACATTGAAGCAGTCATTTCTGCAAAAGGATTCCCGACCAAGTATTGAGTGCATAACTGAACATAATTATTTGAAGGTTGACTTTTTTTGTTTTAAAAACACTTTTCTTTTATTAGTCGGATGAAATATGCTATTTTTTTGAGATAGGAATTTTGGGTTTTCATGAGCTGTATGCCAAAATCATCAATATTAAAACAATAAAAGGCTTGAACTACTTCAGTTGTGTGTATTTGAATCTAAAATATATGAAAGTCTAATGTTTATCAGTACATTACAAAAAATAATGAACTTTATCACAGTATGCAAATTTTTTGAGAAGATCCTGTATATATATATATATATATATATATATATATATATATATATATATATATATATACATACAGTATATATTTTATCCATTTGGCGCCTCTGTTGCCATCACATACAATGTCTCTCCAAAGAATAGGGATGGTCGGAAATGCTGATTTCCAATTTAGCAGAAAATCCAATTGCTGCCAATGCCAATTACCGACTGATTTCCACATTCCGATTTTCCATGGACAAAAGAATATCAGCAATATTATTCATATTCTATAACTGTTATTTTATGCCCTTTTTTCTATGCAGTGCTTGTAAATGTATGCCAGCCCAAAGCCCTCCCATCCTCCACTCTCCCGCCAGCGTCTCAAGCTGAAGGACCAGGCATTTTTGATCAGTGCTCAGTTTATATTTTGTTCACACTGCTGTAGTTTTTAGTAGATTGTCATGATTGTTTCAAATGTAACCTCTAATCTTTCGAATAAAAATGATAATATGTACCTAGCGTAAAAAAAGTCACTTACATAAAAATTCAGAACAGAAATTTGTCTTCTTAAAACAGAAGGTATTTGTGATAATTCAGGTTGGAGTAAGCCCAGAAGTTTCCCATAATGCATCACTGCTCAATATGCAAATCATCCCTATCACTTGTAAGCTAAACACACCCCCAGAACTGCTGGAATGCAATGATGTGTCACCTCGTTAATTGTACAGAGCCACAATAATCCAACATGCATACCGACTGTTTCAGATTGGTTGATCCTCATCAGTGCATGGCATGGATTATTGTGACTTATTTGGTAGGACTTAACACACACAGAGTTTCAGATTATCCAGCAAGTTCATGGTGAACCAGAACTCCTAGGAGTGTGTAAAGAGCTGAAAGAGACCAAAAGCAGCACGTTGGCATAGTGGTAACGCTCTCACTTTGCAACACTGGATCCCCGATTCGAATCCCAGCCAGGTCAACATCTGCAAGGAGTTTGTATGTTCACCCTGTGTCTGTGTGGGTTTCCCCAGGCACTCCGTTTTCCTCCCACATTCCAAAAACATACAGATAAGTTAATTGGCTTCTCTCTAAATTGGCCCTAAACTACGATACATACACTACACGATACACACATAAACATAAGACTATGGTAGGGATTAGATTATGAGCCCCTCTGAGGGACAGTTAAAGGGAACCTTAACGCTAAAAAAAAACATGAGTTTCACTTACCTGGGGCATCTACCAGCCCCCTGCAGCCATCCTGTGCCCTCGACATCACTCCTGGCTCCTCCGGTCCCCCGTTGCCAGCTAGTTTCGTTTTTGCCGACTCTGAGTCGGCCGGCCACCATGAGTATCTCTTTGCACATTCCTGCTGGGGCAGAAAGCTATTGCGAGCATTAACAAGTAAATTTTTACGCATTGCACCTGTAATGCGTAAAAATGTATGTGTTAATGTCTGAGATAGCTTCCATCACCAGCGGGAATGCGAAAAAAAGATACGCATGGCAGCCAGCCGACTTGGAGTCGGCAAAGACGAAACTAACTGGCAGCGGGGGACCGGAGAAGCCATGAGTGACTGCGAGGGCACAGGATGGCTGCAGGGGGCTGGTAGATGCCCCAGGTTTTTTTTTTAGAGTTAAGGTTCCCTTTAAAGGGGAACTGAAAAGAGAGGTACATGGAGGCTGCCATGTTATTTCCTTTTAAGCAATACCAGTTGCCTGGCAGCCCTGCTGATCCTCTGCCTCTAATACTATTAGCCGTAGCCCCTGAACAAGCATGCAGCAGATCAGGTGTTTCAGACCTTAAAGTCAGATCGGACAAGAGTAGCTGCAAGCTTGTTTCTGGTTTTATTCAGATACTACTGCAGAGAAATAGACCTGCAGGGCTGCCAGGCAACTGGTATTGATTAAAAGGAAATAAATATGGCAGCCTCCATATACCTCCTACTTCAGTTCCCCTTTAAGGGACCAGACAATATATACTCTGTACAGCGATGCGTAAGATGTCAGCGCTATATAAGTACTAAATAATAATAATAATAAAGCCTCCTTACTAAAATGCTCTGCAAAACAGAAATGCACTTTCTTAAAACACAAGGTATTTGTGATAGTTCAGGCCAGCTTTACAATACTAAGTCTGAAATACACTTTTTTTTCTTTCTTTAAAAGCCAATCAATCTTGTAATTAGTCACAGGAGACACTTCTCAAACTCATATGCTGCGGGCAATCTCTCCCTTCAGGTACTACAAGTTTATAATCCCTACAGAGATTGATATGACTTTCATTGCTACGAGAAGAACAATCAAAACAAGCAAAAGACAATTGTTTGCCGGAAAGGTAACTATGAGCGTTTTGCTTCCAGCGGTCTTTTAGGCAGTCTTTAGGGATGCGGAAATTGCCATTATGTGCCTAAAGGGTGATTCTGGGAGAAAAAAAAATAGAGAAATTTAAGATGTCGGAGTCACGACAATCTTGTAATGGCAAACAATACACAAAGCCAACATTGCCTTGGAGGAGAAATCCGACTCCGCAATCTGTTAGATTTAGACAGGCTGATAAGGAGTAAGAGGGATTCTGGGCTTTGCTTTACGCACATACTCACCATTCCAGCCAGGACAAGTTGTGTAAAGCCACAGTCAGTGCCTTGGGCCTTATTCGATGCTCAAGTGCTGCTCAAAGTACTTAAAAACTGCTTTGTATAAACTAAAGACATCATAGTTTGCTACATTAGCTAGACTGATTACTACTCATTTTTGCTAGTTTGAAACGTGCCTTTATGTTAAAAAAACAATAATGTTTATGAATTACAGAGCAAAAATGTTACTACATATAGAAAAAATACACTTATAGAGACAAACAGAACAAAGAGGATGAATTGTCATTATTATTACTATACATTTTTATGTTTCTGATTGACACATTTTCTGCAGCACTTCACAGAACAATGAGCAGTTTACATCATTCACTGCGCCTTAGTGATTTATTTTTTTTTTGGGGGGGGGGGGGGATGAATCATAAATACATTGCTTGAAGTGAGTTCAAGTTACAAAACAAAGATTGATCAAGAAATGATTGATGCTTGCTGTGTAATTCGTTCCTATTTTTGGATCTACCTTGAGCCTGCAGGGCATCATCTTTATTGCTGGAAGACACGAGAAAAGACAGACAGCACCAACTGCCCTTATTTATAAACACAGACTCTAACAATTCTATACAATAATATGCAAGTGTCTCTGCGTCCCCTGTCCGTGTGTCCGTGCAGAATCCTTCTGCGTATGTGTGCACAAATCAGTCGGCTGTAACGTTTCTGCGCGTGTCCCTGTGGTTGCTACAGCAACAGGGACGCACAGCACAGATCACGGGGGCCGGGCATGTGCGTGGACGGACGTGTGTGTGCGAATGCCCACTGACATGCGGTGGTCACAGGGGAGGGGGGTTTTCAGTGAGGCCTAGAGCCTGTTATGTTAATGGGCTTAGGCAAACTAGTGTGAATATATATATATATATATTTATATATATATGCATGACCACGCCCACCTCTAGCACAGTTACGTATATAAATGAGTGCTTTGCACATGTTAAGAGAGTTTGTTTGGTAGCTAGGTGAAGGGTGAGGTGTTTTTAATTTCCTTTTTTCCCATCTAGTTGACATTTTAGGGTTTTTGGTTTAGTTCCCACTAGACTGCTTATAAAAACTGGCATTTTGCATGGTAGAGTAGGACTCACCAGATTGGGGACACTTTGGCGCAGTTGGTGAGCTTAAGCGCGTTAAAGCGTAACCAAGAGCCGCTGTCACTGTTTTCCTGTTGTGTGCTGCAGCCCCTCTGTACACACATATATATATATATATATATATATATATATATATATATATTTATGCACAGAGTGAGATACTGCTTGATTGGCAGTTGAGAACAGCCACTATTTCCCCCAATGCAACACAGTTAACAGACAGAATGCCGTCACCCGCCAGGTCAACAGCCCTGATGTCACACTGTGGGAGGAGTTTTACCACAGTATCAGCCATACAGAGGTTCCTGATTATCTATTCGAGAAAAGGTAAAGATTTCTCATGGGAAAGAGAGTATCAGCTACTAATTGGGATGAAGCTCAATCCTGGTTAAAATTTCCTCTTCAAGCAGATCTTAGAAGTTTTTTTACACCCTCAGTCCACCCCCTTCCCAATGTTTGCATGACTCCTATGTATTAACGTTTAGTGGTTCCTATGGAGATCTTGCGGGTTCTTTTTTTCCTCTCTTGTAAATCTCTAGGAAACCAATGTGACTTGGGTAAGTTAGGTGAGTTTACTGGTTAAATGATTTAAAAAAATATATGAGCATTGATTAAAATCTTGGTTTCATTTTCTCAAATGTTCCCTTTCTTGTTGTATACTGTAACTTGAGTAGTACCTCAGTGTAGCAGCCCATGCATTGCGTCGCTATGCATTACTACACCCCTCCCTGTCATACCTCATTTTAAGCCTCCTGACTGCATTATGTTGCTGTGTACTAAAAAAAAATCCATTCTACTTACCTGTGTGACACAAATACTCATATACAATTATATTTTTCTCCTGAGTTTTCTCCTAGGATGTCATTTTTCATCTTACATTTAAAACAAAATTGTCAGCACTTTGCAATTGACAAAAAGTGCCAAAAATAGGTGTAAAGGTTGTACCCAAATTGTTTTGAGTATTGTATTGCTTGCTGGTGGTTTAAAAGGCATTTTATTACACATTGTGAAAATATCACCTATGAGAAAGCTCAGGAGAAAAAGTTAATTGAATAGGGACCAAAGTCTTAAAGAGGAACTTCAGCCTAAACAAACATACTGTCATTAAGTTCCATTAGTTATGTTAATTAAAATAGATAGGTAATATAATCTCTTGCCCACCCTGTTTTAAACGAACATGCAAAGGTTTGTGATTTCATGATGGCAGCCATCTTTTTGGTTGAAAGGAGGTGAAAGGGAGCATGAGACACAGTTCCAACTGTCCTGTGTCCTGATCACCCCTCCCAGTTGCTAGGCAACGAGAACAAAAACATCAGAAATCCCATCATGCTTTGCACAGCATCAGTGGAAAAATGCCCAGGCAGTTTTTTTTTTTGATGGGGCAGAGCTTAGCTAAAAATTCAGCTAAAGAGGAGGCTTTGGTAAGAAAAACAAAGTTCTGATGCTTTGAAACTGTTAAAGAAACACCAAGCCTTTTTCAGTGCTGCTGAGTAGATTTTTAATCCGAAGGTTCACTTTAAAGTTAAGTTAAATTTGACAGACTGCTGATTCTTACAAAATGTTAAGCTTCTGATGAAAGTTCTGTGAGAGGGTGCCTGTCATGATACGCCTAATTCAAACCCACAGGACTTGATAACTAGCAAGTGTTGGACTCTTCATCACCTACTGAATTGTTACCTACAAAAGTATGGGATGAATCCTTTCATGGAAGACTTTTTCAAGTCAAAATATCACACGTGAGTATGCGGAAAATGGCTGTGTTTTTCCACAAATGATTCTGCAGTCTCAGCACACTTTTGGCTGACAGCCAGCTCTTGGCAAGTGACTTTGGGCAATAGGGAATTACACACAGGGAGTGAAAACGCAACAGAGTTCGTATTTTTTCCCCCCGCAGTGGAAAATTGCACAGTACTTCCACTTCCCTGTGATTCTCCATAGGGAAGCTTTGCAAAAACACATGCAAACTTTTGCAAGTGTGACCCCTGGCTAAGTGTTGCCTGTAGGTTTCAAGGTTAACTCTTAGGGTGGCACTGCCAACACCTGTACACGACACTAGATTCTTGTCCAAGCCAGCCTGAATGACTGCCTCAGCTGAGTTTCATTTAACATGAGTATGAGACTTAGGCTTCTTGCACACCAAGACTGTGCATTAGGTGGCACGTTAAGGTCGCATAACGTGCACCTAACACAACGTATGGTGCTGCAAGAGCCGACGGTAGAGTGAGCCGCGTCCTATAATGTCTCCCAGAATGGCGCTGATTGGCCAGCGGGACCACGTGATTCGGAGCGAGACACTCCGCATCACGTGGTCCCGCCGGCCAATCAGCGCCCGCCAGTGCAGTGAATATTAAGTAGCCATGTGCGCGGCTACTGTAGCTGGCTCTCCCCGCCTCCTACGCCCCCCACTGCGCATGTGCAAACAGTCTAACGCGGCTATAGCCGCTCCAACGCCGTAGCATGCTGCACTTTGCACAGAACGTGCAGCGTTACATGTAACGCAACGTGGGCTGTGTGAACAGCCCACTTGTGTTACATTGCTGTGCGTTGGGGGAGCGTTACAGGCGCACTAACGTGCGCCTGTAACGTCTTGGTGTGTAAGCAGCCTTAAGTTAAGAAGCACAAAACTGTTGACAGCATTATCTCCATTTAAATACCCATCTAAAGATAAACTATATCAATAACACCAGAATTCTATGCCAAAATCATGGGACTAAAAAAGAATGATCTGAATAAATGCAGATTTTAGAACAGATTTGCATTTGAAGCAGAGACAGATAAAAGGAAATGGGGATGATTTACAAAATGTTTCTCATGAATTATTTCACCTTATCTGTTTTTCACCTTATCAACAAGAAGTTTTGAATCAGCGTGATACCATGATTCAAAACTTCTTGTTTTTACTGACACCGTACAATACTCTACTGCTGCTACCATGCTTGAAGTCACCTTATCAACATAAAACATATTTAGCACCCACAGCCAAAAAAATACTAAAAATAAAGCATGTCATGTAATAATATTATTAAAGAGAACTCGAGGTGGCTTGTAAGGATCCTATTAGCACACAGAGGCTGGGTCTGCATATAATGCCCAGCCTCTGTTGCCATACTGTTTCCCCCCAGCCCCCCCCCCCCCCTGCGCTTTGCTGTCCCCCATAAATCAAATGCCGTACTAGGGACATGCAGCGTGTCGATAGCAGGCTGTTTACATCTGCAGTGTCCCTCTTGCCGCTCCCCCACCTCCTCTATATCGCCGCTCCACGCCTGCGTCCCTTCCCTTAATCAGCGGGAGGGAAGGGACGCAGGCGGGGAGCGGTGATATAGAGGACACGCTGCGTGTTGCTAGCACGGCGTTTGATTTATGGGGGACAGCAGAGCGTAGGGGGGGGGGGCCTGGGGGGAAACAGTATAGCAACAGAGGCTGGGCATTATATGCAGACCCAGCCTCTGTGTGCTAGTAGGATTCTTACATGCCACCTCGGGTTCTCTTTAAGTTGGAACAAATTTCATTGACTTTTTTAGCGTGGAGGGTACTGAAAAGCAGTTTTATAAATAACATGTGAAACACATTTGGAGGGTTGATGATAAAATACATTTTGTGAATTAAACCAATGGTGTATTATTAATATTGTTTTAAATGGAAGACATTTTTTCTGGCATTGTACATTACAGATATAAATAATACAGACAAAGTATATGGGCAAACAAAGGCAATAAACTTAGTATACCGTTCTATAGGACACCTTGTACAATCTATGTATATAAAATCGGATGTATGTATGTATGTGTGTATGTATGTGTGTATGTGCCACGATCACTCGAAAATGGCTTGACCGATTTGCACGAAACTTGGTATACAGATCCCTTACTACCTGGGATGATATGTTCTGGGGTCTCGCGGCCCCCCTGCACACCTGGGCGGAGCTACAAACACCCAATCAGATTTAATCCATTCATGTCAATGGAAAAAAATGTAAAAGGCTGCCATTCTCACAGTATTCAAGTCAGAGTCCCCACACTTGGCACAGTTGGTCACTTGGTGACTGAAGTTACAAATCTAGGAAAAGTGGCCAGAGCATAAAACAGCCAATCAAATTTCAGCCATTCATTTTTTATGGGAAAATGTAAACTGCAGCCATTCTTAGGGCTTGATTCACAAAGCCGTGCTAACTGTTTAGCACGGGTGTGCTAAACAGTTAGCACGTGAAGTGCCGTTCGCGGACTTTTGCGTGCGCAAAAGTTCGCGAACGGCACTTCACGTGCTAACTGTTTAGCACACCCGTGCTAAACAGTTAGCACGGCTTTGTGAATCAAGCCCTTAGACTGTTAATCGCAAGTTTCTCAAACTTGGCACACTTGGTCACTGGGTGAATGAGATTGAATGAATGAGATTAAGATTCAGGAAAGTGGGTGGAGCCTACAATAGCCAATCAAAACTCACCTATTGATTTTCAAGGGGAATATTGAAACTGCTGCCATTCTTACACTGTTAATGGCAGAGGCTTCAAACTTGCTACAGTTAGTCATTAAGTGACTGGGGTTCAAATTCACTAAAGGGGCGGAGCCAAAACAGCCAATCAGATTTATTTGCTGGATAAAATGCTTCCATTCACACCATTTTGATGCAAGGAACCCGAAAGCTCAAAACTTGGTCATTGTGTGTCAAGATTAAAAAAAGTGGGTGGAGTCAAAAACAGATTTCCCTGGGAAAATGTAAACTGCAGCCCTTCTTCACTGTTAATGGCAGGGTTCTCAAACTTTACACAGTTGGTTACTGGGTGACTGGGATTAATATTCAGAAAAGTGGGTTGAGCCTAAAAAAGCTAATCAAAATTCACCTGTTGTTTTTCAAGGGGAATATTGAAATTGCTGCCATTCTTGCACTGTTAATGGCACAAGCCTCAAACCTGGTACAGTTGGTCATAGGGTCACTGGGGTTCAAATTCAAAAAAGGAGGTGGAGCCACAGCCAATCAGATTTGTTTCATTTCACTGGGAAAATACAAAAAATTGATGTGAAGGACCCCAAAGCTCACAAAATTGGTCATTGAGTGACTGTGTGTCCAGGTTACAAAAAAGTGGGTGGGGCCAAAAACAAATTTTACTGGGAAAATATAAACTGCAGCCATTTTTACACTGTGAATGGCAGGGTCCTCAAACTTTGCCCAGATGATCACTGGGTAACTGATTAATATTCAGGGAAGTGGGCGGAGCCTATAATAGCCAATCAAAATGCATTTGTTGATTTTCAATATCTGAAAGGTCTCAAACCTGCTACAGTTGGCCATTGGTTGACTGGGGTTAAAATGCTGGAGAGGGGCGGAGCCACAAACAGCCTATCTGATTTGTTTGATTTCTATGGAAATATACAAATTATTGATGCCAAAGACCCCAAAGCTCACAAACTTGGTCATTAAGTGTTTGTGTGTTAGGGTTAGGAAAAGTGGATGGAGGCAACACCAGCCAAATATATACCCGGGCAACACCGGGACATCAGCTAGTATAAATATAAATGAGGCAACCAAATCATATAAGTATACAAATCATATAAGGTTACAATAGGGAAGAGAACCATGGCAATACAAGTTTACATAGTAAAGTTTACATTTTTCTGATTGCTTATTTACTAAATCATTTCAAAGCACTTAGAAATATGTTAGCACTTTTATCAATAAAGGATAATAAAGGATAATAATACAATGAGAAAGTAATGGTAGCAGGATGCTGAAACAGTAAAACATAGGAAAAAATGCAACTTAATATAGTTTACAATACTAATATAACTTTATGAGCATGCGTATTAGTACGCCTCCGGTGAGTTGGGCGCAGGGTGAGCTGAATGACGGCTCTCCCTGCTGCCGCTAAACTCTCCGGCGGCATTAGATACTATTGCCCTTCCAAGTCGCCCCAACTCTGAGGGAGGTGTAATTCCATAGCCGGGGCCCCAAATTACTCTTATGCGCCCTTGCGCAGCATAACATTGCTGCTATTGGGCGCCTGGTTTCAGCACCCGGTGCTGTGCTCTGTGCACCAAAACCACCTGCTTTGCTTAATTGCTTTATGAGTCATTAGGTAGATGGGTCAGTATCTGGCTAAAATAGCAGAGGTCAGATTACATTTTTTCTTGAAAAACTGAGTTTTGAGACAACACTTTAACAATAATTGATCAGTGTGAAACAGATTTTGCTGTTCTGCATTACTATACTTTGAAATGCATCAATAGCTTTTTGCTAATAAACATTACCACTTCACACACATCGTCATCACTTTCTTCATTTTCTGCAACACTTGTTTAGTCCATAACAGCTTCAATGATATCATCTGTGTTTAATGTATTAGTTACTAGTAAAGCCTCATCAACAGCAAGCCAGCTGCTGAGTTCTTCTTGAGACACAATGATTTTATGGTTGGCAGAGTCAACTAACTCGCAGATTTCTCTATCTATTGTGCTAGTGGCAGCTGTGTTGTCAGTTGGAGACTCCTCATGGTCACTGGAGGAGGATTTTATGGACATCACTGTTGGCCACAACTGAACAATTCACACCTTTTTAAAGTCTTTTGCAGATCTCCGTTTTCAGCTTCAGATTTAGCACTAAGTGTTTCTACTTCCATTTGAGGAGTTGATTTGAGGAGGAGCCTGGCTGCATGTTCTCCTCTTTATCCATGCTGCTGATGTCTCAAATGGCAGTGGTTGAAGCAACCCACTAGGGATACAGTAGAAGGAGAGTAGGAGCAGTGTAAACTGATGGTCCCTGTCCAGCTGGGTGCTCTCTGGTTTGCAGGTGGCCTCTGTGCTGCTGGTGACCTCTGTGCTGCTGTGGCCTCTGTGCTACAGGTGGCCTCAGTGCTGCTTTGGGCCTCTGTACAGCTGGTGGGCTATGCAACAGGCGGCCTCTGTACTGTTGGTGGCCTATGATCTGCTGGTGTCCTGTGCTGCAGGTGGTCTCTGTGCTGGTGGTGACCTGTGTGCTGCTGTTGGCATGTGCGGCTATTTGCCTCTGTGTTGCTGGTGGCCTCTGTGCTGGCCTGTGCTTCTGGTGGTGTGTGCTTCAGGTGGCCTCTGTGCTGCTGGTAGTAGCCTCTGTGCTTCTGATGGTCTCTTCTGTGCGGCTGGTGGCCCGTGTTGCAGGTTGCCTGTGCTGCACAGCTGCAGGTGGCCTCTTTGCTGTCGGTGGCCTGAGCTACAGGTGCAGTAGCACAGCAGGCAGTTGCATTTTTAAGAAGTTTCCACCAAGGCTTCATTGTGGTGGGGAGAGGTGGGAGAGCCTTGGGGGACCCTTGGGGAAGCCACAGGAACAAGTGGAAGAAAAAACTGAGGCCCATCAGCCCTTCAATCAGTGGGAGCTGTGAGCACAGCTGGTGATGGCAATTTGTGCCGGCTGCTTGAGACTGCTGGTTAGTTGAGCTCCGGATAACTGGGACTTTACTGTATGGGCTTGATTGACTAAACTGTGATAACTCAAATATCGCACCTTATCAAAGATATCACTCCTTCTCAAAGTTAACACGCCTTATCAGAGTAGCATAGTGAGCGCTACGAACTACGATAAAAATATACAATTATATTCATTACAGTAAGTTAAAACAGTTCTGCTTTAGGCAGCATAAATCGCGCCCATACAACCTGCTATAAATACAGGGGCGTAACTAGGAGCCACCGGGCCCCCCTGCAGAGATTCTGACGCCCCCCTGGGGCCCGCCCAGGGCCGTTTTGGGGGGCTGGAGGGGACGCAGCATGAGGGGAAAGTCATGGCAACACTCGGCGGGGAGTGGGGACGGTCCCCCCCTCCCTCACCTCGGGAAATCCCCTCCAGCTTAAATTAGTGTCTGGGCAGCGGCGGGCAGCGGGCAGATACATACCTTCCTTGCGTTCCACCGCGGATACTCCTCGCTCTAGTGTCTGACGCTACTTCCTGTTTATACAGGAAGTGACATCAGACACTAGAAAGAGGAACATTTCCAGTGTAACGCAAGGAAGGTATGTATCTGACTGCTGCCCGCCGCTGCCAAGACACTAATTTAAGCTGGAGGAGAACGCAGAGGGGAAAGCCCGAGGTGAGGGAGGGAGGGACCATCCCCCTCCCTGCCGAGTGTGGCCATGGCTTTCCCCTCATGCTGCGTCCCCTCCAGCCCCCCAAACTGGCCCTGAGCGGGCCCAGGGGGGCTGCAGGCCCTATTGTTATGCCCATGTGTAAATACCTTCAGCTGTGCTGCTTCATGTCACATAACCAAAATGTTAAAATATGATCTTTGGTTGTGGAGATCTTTTTGTCAATAAAAGTGGTATTTTGGCTCCCTTCTTATTATACTGCTGCAGGGGCATAACTAGGAGGGAGCAGCCCCTGCAGCTGCAGGGGGGCCCAGTGGTGTGACGGGGGCCCAAATTCTAACCTTCCCTTTCTCTAATGCTACAGATCAGGTGAATGTATAGCTACACATGCTACGGGTGTTAAGATCACGATGGCCCCCAGCCTTGTATGATGCACCCCCAGGTTGTGAGGGCCACCAAAAAGAGGCAAACGAATGATTGTGAACATTAAGGGGCCTCGTCATTGTTTTGCTGGGGGGCCCCATGATTGTAGTTATGCCTATGTACTGTTGGGAGTTTAGATCCATGTTTGGATCTGGGCTTTTACGTGTGCTTAATCATTTTTATTCAATAATATTCACTATAAACCATTTCTGCTACTGGAACATGAGCCTCACATCCGCAGTGGCAGCTGCTACAGCCGCAGGGACACAATAGTCACATCCCTGCAGCTTTGGGGGCTGTGCGGGCGATTGTGCAGGCGGATGCCCACGAACGCAAAGTTGCCGGGAGCAGGGAGGATTTCGCTGCAGGGGACAAAAGTCTCCTGAGCCAATCCGTTCTCGTCCGCCAAGAATAAACACTGTTTTGATCAAAAACAGTATTTATTCTTAAAAAGAGCCGCTGAGCTTTATCACGCCACTGATTTCCACCGCTTACCACCACCGATCATTAGATTTATGAATGGTAACGAAGTTCCCATTCATTAATCTCCCCTATAGGCCACCGGGATCATAGGCATTGATGCCTGCGTCACTTTCCTAGTTACAATGTTGCAACACGTTGCTTCCTATAGTGTACTTATTATATGCTCAATGCGGACATCTTGTGGTCAAATAGTAAAATTACACCTTCTGTGTTTAGGGAATAAAATTGTTTAATATGTATATCAAGAGGGCACATTATTATTAATTTATGGGCTAAAAATGTGTGATGTATGCAAAACGGAAAAAATGCACCTTTATTTCCAAATAAAATATTGTCACCATACATTCTACTAGGGATATAATTTTAGTGTTGCAATAACCGGAACAAATGGGCAAATAAAATGTGTGGATTTTAATTACGGTAGCATGTATTATTTTAAAGCAATAATGGCCAAAAACTGAGAAATAATGATGTTTTCCATTTGTTTCTTATTATTCCCATTAAAATCAATAGACTTGTTCTCTGCTGTGGTGAAATCATCCTATTTTCACCTGAAGAACATTGCAAAAATCAAGCACCTCATACCCCCAGAAGATCTGCCAACCTTAGTCCACGCCTTCATCACATCCCGACTGGACTACTGCAATGCTCTCTACACTGGCCTTCCAAAAAAGGTCTTGTACCGACTACAGCTGATACAGAATACTGCTGCCAGACTGCTAACCAACCAACCCCGTCACTGCCACATAACGCCAGTCCTGCACTCCCTTCACTGGCTACCTATAGAATGGAGGGTCCTATTCAAGATCGGCCTACTGACATTTAAATCCCTGAATAATTTAGGCCCTGGATACATGAAAGATATGTTGCAGCTGCGTAGCAATCCCCGCATTCTCAGATCAACCGGTTCTAATAATCTAGTCATACCCAGAGTCCACTTGGAAACTTTTGGTCCCAGAGCCTTCTGTCATGCTGCCCCTACGTTTTGGAACTCCTTACCTCAACAGATCAGGACAGCTCCATCCCTGGACGTGTTTAAATCCAGACTGAAAACCCACCTGTTCAGTTTGGCATTTGCAGAAATATAACTTTTGTTGTGTGAATACTTCATCCTACTAATTACTGAATCTGAGAGAGCCTAAGCGCTTTGAGTCCTATGGGAGAAAAGCGCTATAGAAATGTTATTGTATTGTATTGTATTGTAAAATGCATTTAGAATAAAATAATTCTAAACATAATGTACCACCCAAACAAAACCTAATTGGTGGTGGAAAAAAACAAGGTATAGATAATTTATTTGTGATAAGTAGTGATAAAGTTATTGGGGAATGAAAGGGAGAAGAGCTGAAATGTGAAAATTTCTCTTCTCCATAAAGTGAAAAATAATCGCGGGCTGAAATGGATAATGCACTATACCACCACTCCAATTTATCAGCTGTGCTACTGTGCCTTTCAGTCTTAATTTTATATAGTAATAAACGGTGCTATAATAGAAAGAAATCAAGAAGAGATGAACTAAGCAAGACATACCTTACGGGCGAATGTAGGTTCCAGAATACTTACAGATGTCTAATAAAAAAGAAAGCTAAATAGGCCTAGGAGCTATTTTGCTGTCAAGAATTTTCCTTTAAAGGTGCAATAAGAGTATTTGTAAACATTTTAACTATGACATTTCTCTACAGGCGGTAAATATAATAATGTTTAAGACAAACATGGGTTTATTTCAAATGAAAAAAAAAGAAAAATGTTCCTTTCATCTTAGTGTTTGAAAACTTTTTTCAAATGAACATTATGAATAAGCTTGCCCAGCCCTCTGTGAGTTACTTTCATCAATGGCCTACTTAAAGAGGAACTTTAACGAATAGGGGAAAAAATAAATCAATACATTGCAAAGTGAGGAGTAAAAAAATAGAAGAGCGATCAAGAAATGATTGATATTCCCCATGTAATTTGTTCATGTTGTTTGATCCACAATGAGCCTGCATAATCATCTTTACTACTGGCAGGGACGGATCAAGACCAAGTTGCGCCTGGGGCAAGGTCAGGATTTGGCGCCTAAAGGTCAGGTTTTGGCGCCTAAACTGCCATTCATTTTGCCGCCTTCAACAAACTGCGCCTGGGGCAAGATACCCGCTTGCCCCCCCCCCCCCCCCCCCCCTAGATCCGTCCCTGACTACTGGCAGACATGGAAAAAAGACAGCATCAACTGCCATTGCCTATAACCACACCCACTAACATTGCGATAGACTAAAAAGTTGTTGTTTTTTATAGATATACATATGCACAGAGGGAGATACTTGTTCCTTCCCACAATGCAACCAGGTTCACAGACAGGAAACTGTCAGGACCTCAGATTTTTTTTCGGATCCTGTAAGATTCGGGGCATTCCTGTACATCAAGTCAAGAAGACGCTGAATCAAAGAAATTAGTGTGCAAATGTACTTGAAAGTGGGCGTGGCAATGATGGGTCATGGGTGGGACCAAATGTACATAAACTTAGCAGCGGTGTAATTCAGACAGTGGGCCTGCCGAGAAAAACATTGGATGACATCCCCTATCCTTTATTATTAGTATACAAGCAGCCATATTAGATTCCATAATAAGGGTCACTCTGAACACACTATTGCATTGCTCTATAACAAAGGTATACATTTTACACAAACACTTAATGGCGGTATGTTGATCTTGCTTTTGTGCAAGAGTGGCAGGCTGCTGTGTTGGTATGGCTGGATGGCCTGGCTATGCTGTGCAGGCCTGCTGGCCTGATCATGTGGTGTGGACCAGCTGGTCTGGTCATGCTGTGCAGGCTGGCTGTATGGTTTGGTTGACCTGGCCATCATACTGCGCTGGCTGGTCTGGTCATGCTATGCAGATTGTCTGGTATGGTTATGCTATGCTGGCCAGCCTAGTCATGCTGTGTGGGATAGCTGGTATGTTTGTGCTGTGAAGGCCCACTGGCCTGCACTGGCCTGGTCATGGTTTGCTAGCTCGCCTTGTCAAATGATGTGGGCCGGCCAGCTGGCTGGCTGGCCTGGTCATACTATGTGGGATAGCTGGCCTGGTCATGCTATGCAGGAGGACTGCCATGGTCATGCTTAGCAGAACAGCTGCCCTGGTCATGCTGAGTGGGATAACTGGCCTGGTATTGTTGTGCTGCCTGAATAGTCTAGTCATGTTGTGTTGGCTTGGTCATAATGTGATGGCTGGCCTGGTCAAGCTGTTCTTGTGGGCTGACCTGATCATGCTGTATTGACTAGCTGACCAGGTCATGCTGTGTTGGCTGCTGCCACCTAGCTGGCTGACAGGCACCAGGCTGAGGCTCCCAATGACAGCTATTGGACTACTGGACCAGGTCTGGCAGTGGTGGAGGTCGAGACTCTGGCTGCTGTGTGGCACCCGGGTCTAATACTATTGGGTGCGCATATGCAGGGGGCAGAACTACACATGCTCTCCAACCTCCAGTCTTTAAGCGAAAATCCATGTCCCTGCCAGTTGCAAGTGATTGCGTGGGCGGATTGGCTTTTTGATATAGTGGCCAGGCAAGAGAGAGGGAGGACAGAAGGGAAAAAGACTCAAGTGCACCGTACGCCCTCCACTATGATGGTGGCAATGTGCCCCATGGTAATAGCGGGGACAATTGGCACATCACCAGTGGGTAAACCACGACCCCAGAATTGAAGCACATTTAAAACGATTTAGAGCACTAGCCCCAAATCTTACCCCAGGTGACTTACCTGAATCTTCACAATGTTGCTGCCACTGAACTCTATGGTCTTCTTCTCCCACTTGTCTCTGACAGAGAAACTTGAGATGCAGTGTACTGATGGTTATTTGGCTCTCAACCACTCAGTAATCACATGGACCAAACACTGTCAAACCACTCATGTGAACTGTATCTAAGATGGGTAATCGGTTGAGGGAGAAATAGACACCAAGGCCGGATTTATACTTTTTGTGCCTCTAGGCAGAGTATGTTGTTGTTCCCCTTCTATGTTGCATCAGTGCTCCTCTCATTCCATGTGCAGCCCCCTCTTCTGTGTGTATCATCCATGTAATGTAGCTCATGAACTGCCTCCTTGAGCATCAGTCTCCCTTTTTCAGGTGTTGCTCCCCATTTTCATCCTCCTCTTTCATATATAACAACCCCTTTTTCATGTCCATGTGTCCCCGTGGGCTGCAGCTGCCCAAGGCCCAGGCCTTTTTTGCCTTTCCAGAAATCCAGCCCTGATAGACAGAGGACAAGAAAGCTGCTCAGATGCAGCATTAGTGTTCAGATTCTTTTCATAAGTTGAGACGGCACATTATTTTCCATAATTCAGCATGGATTATTGCTTGTGTACAATTAAACCGTTTTTACTTATTAACATACTAATCTTTGATGATCAATTAAAAGGGAAAAAGTGTACAACGTTCATGGTAAAGTACTGTAGAGTAAAACGTGTATCTGGTAACAGTGAGCTCACTAATAAGCTAAAGAATAGTCTGCCAGACTTTTTCTACCCACCTATTGTAAGAGGAACCTCTGAAGGAGAAAAAAAAACGGCTTAAACAAGGTCTATTAGCAGTAAATAGTTCTGCCAATATCCTTCACAGTAGGAAAACTCCTCCAGCAATTTTCACGATTAATTACCAGAGGCAAGCGTATTCATAATCTGGTGTTAATTTTGCCGTACATGAATGACGCCGGCTCTGGCACACTCGGGTTTTGTTAGTTTGCTACCAGTAGGATGAACTGCTTGTTCAGGTCATGCTGTGTCAAAGGAGTGCTAATGTGTTTATATAAACACTACAAGCAGCACCTGTTTAAACCACACTTGTGTCTTACCATTAAAAAGAACACATAAGAAGACACATAGAAATGTATTTGTTACGGGGTAAAATGAAATAAAAAGAAGGATTTTTGAATTACGCTCGCCAAGCGATCTTTTATGCTTGGCACTTCAGGAAAAATAAAATGTTGAGTGGACTTCATACAGAATATTAAAGAAAACCTGAATGGAGAGGAATATGGACTGAGTAACTGCTGACTTCCTTTAGAATATGCAGGTTGTCTGGCCTGCTGCTATACTGATGCTGTGCTTCAGTTCTAATACCTTCTGCAGTGTTCTCCCCAGAATTTTTTTTACAGCCGGGTGGCAAAAAGTAGCCGAGTGGGGTGCGACGGGGGAATGCAGGTCCAGTGCAACTCTGTTTACAGCATAGGAGGAGGAGGAGGAGCCAAGCCGATGATAGCCGGGTTTAGGAATGCTCATTCACATTTCGCGGTATTGAAATTTCCGAATTTCCGAAAGGAAATCCGAATTTCCGATCGGAACTCAGAAAATGGAAAACGGATCTTAACAATTTCTACATAAATACTACAATACAGCAATTCAGTAATTTTAGGACAATCACAGAACTTGGAAATAATAGACCAATCAGAGAATGCAAAAAATGTCCAAAAAAACAATACTCAGAAATCGGAAATCGAATTTCTGTGACAATTCTGCATTACCACGACACCACAACTCGGTAATGTTAACCCAATCACAGAACTCGGAAGCATTGGACCAATCAGAGACTGCAGAGTCAACTTGGAAGTATTTCGCCAATCAGAGAAGGCAAAAAAATTACCCCAAAAAAACACCACTCAGAAATTGGAAGTCAGAATTCGGAAACCGATTGGAAATCCACAGAATTGGCATATGTGGAAATCAGAATTTCTGTGGAATCGGAAATCGACATTTCCGAGTATCCCTAGCCGGGTTCTCACCAAAATTAGCCGAGTGGAGCACCTGGCTAAAAAAGCCTGGGGAGAATACCGCTTCTGACCCACTGATCCAAAATGAGTATGCAGAGAATAGATCAGGTTTTCTGACTCCACTGGCTGCATGCTTGTTTCAGGCATATGATTTCTAACAGAGCAGTGTCAAGGCTATGCCGCCCCCCCCCCCCAGTAGGATTGGGAACACTATTGCATTGCAGTAGCCAGAGATCCCCCCCCAGTACTAGGTAGCACCCAATATAGCTAGCAAGAGGTGGTCCCCAGTATTAGTTAGCACCCCGGCCCTGTATAGGTATCAAAAGGACCCCCCCCCCCCAGTATTAGTCAGAAGCAACCCCCAGCATAGGTAGCCACAGATGCCCCCAGTATTAGGTAGCCAGATGCAAAGATTCAGTCCCCTAGTATAAGATGATCCCCAGTATAGATACAGAGAGCCACCCAGTGCAGGTAGTCAGGGTGCCCACCATGTAGGTAGCCAGCGAACGCCCCATGTAGCTAGAGAGCCCTCATTTAGATAGCAGGAGAGCAACCCGTGTAGTCAGAGAGCACCCTGTTTAGCCAGAGAGGCCCCCATTTAGCTATAGATACTCATTTATCCAGACAGACCCCTGTTAAGCCAGAGAGACCTGCATTTAGATAGAGAGCCCCCACATAGCCAGAAAGCACCTTGTTTAGCCAGAGACGGTTTAGACGGGGGGTTTAGCCAGAGAGCCTCACATGTTACCAGAGAACCCCCATTTAGCCAGTGAGCTCCTTATTTAGCCAGGGGACCCCCATTTAGCCAGAAAGCCCCTGTTTAGCAAGAGAGACCTCTTTAGCCAGCAACCACCCCCCCCCCTTTTATCCAGGGAACCACATTTAATCAGGCACCCCTTCTTTAGCTACAGAGACCCCAATTGGCCAGAGAGACCCCCGGTTAGAAAAGAGCCAGCCATTTAGCCAGAGAGACTCCCCCACATAGTCAGAGAGCCCCCCTACCCCCATTTAGCCAGATATCCCCCATCCAGGTAGCCAGAAAGCACTGGGGGGAGGGGTGGGGGGCACATGCAGAGACTGCGCAGCTAATAAAAAAAGTCTTTAATCTTAAAGTGTAACTGTCGGGCATAAAATCAAAAATCAATTCTTTATTTTATCTGATAAACAAGTAATAAGGATGCTAACCAGGCAATCCAAAAATTAAAATCACTATTACTTTTCTTGTTGATAAATGATAAAAGTTTACCTGACTCTTATTTGGTACGCACAACATTTGGTACGCAAAAAGGAAGTTGCAGGGCATGCTGGGTTGTCCTTTTTTGCTTCTCTATTTCCCCTCAGACTTAACTAATGCAGCGTGATTGACGGAAGCGTCTTTCCCTCCTGTTTTCCCCTCCCACACCTCTGTTCCTCTCTGAGTGGCCAATATTTCTCATGCTGAGACAATGCACTTTCTGTAGTGGAGGGCAGGCAATGCATACACAATCAGGCAGAGGAGAGTAAGGGAGGAAATTACAGGATTGGCTTCAAAATAACCCCAGTTAAAATGGGAAATGCTAAGAAGGATGTTCTCTTTTTTGTGTAGAGAAGTCACTAAAATCAAAATGTGGACAGTGCAATGCATTTGTTATGTAAGTAGAGCAAGTATGTATCTACTTATATGTGTGGTTTATTTTCTGAGATAGTATGGCTGACAGCTCCTCTTTAACATTAGCAAGTTGTAAGTATTGGTATCTGTGGTGAAAGCTGTGGAGGAGAAGATCTGCCTGTCTGTGTCATCATTCCAGGCACAACACCTGCAGCTCACCCACCGAGGGAGGTATTGTATTTCCCATGAAGCAAACTGCTTAAGAACAAGGTAGTTCATCATCAATTTGTTCTAGTAATTCCCCAATTACCTGTACATCTTTATAATTGCACACACTCTAAGCAGCGTACAATTTAATTATTGGTGCCTGTAGCACAAGGAGATAAAGGGATCTGCTCAAGATCATAAGAAGCCTGACATTTGGATTTTTCAAATCAAATTCATGCACTTCAAAGGCACTGATGCTACAAGTGATATTACTGTGGCACTAGACTGTAGACAAAACACAGAATAGATTGCAGTCTCTGCCACCTGGCATATATAATTTTCCAGGCTTACACGGGCTTAAAGGCTCCTCTAAGAACTCCTCAATGAGTCTTTTATTGTATAATGAAGTCAAAGATCTATTAAAGGCTATCTACAATATTTGTTATTTTCATGCTTATTTTTTTTACTAGTCTTTATGTATATTATATTTGCACCAGGGGAACAATGCAGGATACATTTTGAGGTAATGCTGGAGACTGATCTGTTGTATACTGTAGGTGTTCCCCCTGTACTGACCCTGGCACTGCTGTGAATTCTGATGTCAGAGATGTTACCTTGAGTGCTCAGCAGTGTTAAGCCCCATCTACACAATGCAATTTTTTGTGCGATTCAATCAGATCGAATTCGATTGATCGATTAAATCCGACATATCAGATCGAGATTCGATTCGATAGTGTGGTCGAATGTCATTGCAAAACAATGGCAAATCAGTTCCTACAAAAGACCAGAAAAATGCTTTCATAGTCTATGTACTTCCTTTTTTTTGTGCACACAAAATTGAAGAAATATCTGGAGATCTCATACACACCTTTTTTAATAACGAACACTCATCTGTAGATCAGATCCACCAGGATGAATCTGAAGGATTGAGAGATAAATATATTTTGTCCGTATCTTTTGAGGACTTTTGTTGACTTTTTTTTTTCAAAGATTATCTTCAGATTATCTTTGATTTTTCCAAAGACTTTTATCTCATGTGTGTACAAAACTTTAAACTGTTTGTGGACTGTTTAGACTGTTGTGCTTAAAGGGGAACTGAAGAGAGAGGTGTATGGAGGCTGTCATGTTTATTTCCTTTTAGACAATACCAGTTGCCTGGCAGCCCTGCTGATCCTCTGCCTCAAATACTATTAGCCATAGCCCCTGAACAAGCATGCAGCAGATCAGGTGTTTCAGTGGTTCAGACTTATAAGTCTGATCTGACAAGACTAGCTGCATGCTTGTTTCTGGTTTTAATCAGATACTACTGCAGAGAAATAGACCAGCAGGGCTGCCAGGCAACTGGTATTGATTAAAAGGAAATAAACATGACAGCCTCCATATACCTCTCTCTTCAGTTCCCCTTTAAAGGACATCCGAGGTGAAAATAAGCTTATGAGGTAAACAATTGTATCTATCCCATAGGCAAACGCAGGGGGATTACAGCTGCCCAGAATCCCCCCTCAGACCAGGGCCAGTGCATTGTCTGGAGACAGGCACAAGTTGAGACACCAGAATATCTACAGGTATCCTGCAGCTCCCAGCACCGCCCCCTTTCTTTCCCTGCTACAGTTGACTTTAGATAGAGCAGCAGCATGTGTACAGAGCATGGAGCAGCAGCGTGTGTACAGAGCATAGGCAAGCAGTGTGTGTACTGAGCATGTTGCAGCAGTGTGTGTACAAAGCATGGAGCAGCAGCGTGTGTCCAGAGCATAGGCAAGCAGTGTGTGTACAGAGCATGGAGCAGTAGCATGTATACAGAGCATGGAGCAGCAGCATGTGTACAGAGCATGGAGCAGCAGTGTGTGTACAGAGCATGGAGCAGCAGTGTGTGTACAGAGCATGGAGCAGCAGCATGTGTACAGAGCATGGAGCAGCAGCATGTGTACAGAGCATGGAGCAGCAGTGTGTGTACAGAGCATCGAGCAGCAGCATGTGTACAGAGCATCGAGCAGCAGTGTGTGTACAGAGCATGGAGCAGCAGCATGTGTACAGAACATGGGGCAGCAGCGTGTGTACAGAGCATGGAGCAGCAGTGTATGTACATAGCATTGACTATTATATATATATATGTGTTTGAAACATTTGTTTGTATGTTTGACATTCAGCAACTGCTTGACAAAGAGGTGTTACCTCGAAACGTTGCTTTTATTGCTGGAATGCACTTATTTAATAAAAGAGCATAATATGTATACTGGATGGTGCCAGCTATTCTCTTCAACTGGATGATTGATCTGGAGAGCTGCCAGATCCAGAGGCGTAGCTAGGGCTTTCAGCGCCCGGGTACAAAGACTATTAATGCGCCCCCTAAGGTGAATGGTGAAAAATGGGGCACGGCCACACAATGAATGTGGGCGTTATGGGTGGAGCCAAATGTACAGGAAGTTAGCAGTAGTGTAAGCTGCGTACAGCTCCGCCTACCGCCTGTTAGCGACGATATGACGACAGCGGCGGTAGGTGGAGCTGTACGCTGCTTCTTCTGCCCAATCAGTAGCAATCTTATGTATGACAGGGCGGCACGCTGTGGATCCAGCCCCCGCCTCCCTCCGCATTAAGCTTTGCAACATTGTTACACTCGCCGCCACAGCTGGGACGAGGCTGGGCAGGCTCCACCCTCTGAACGTTGGGCTATGGGGGCGCAGGGAAGAGTGCCTTACTTCTGTATTCTCTCCCCACGGTCCCAATCCTGTCACTGTGCCCTGCTGTTCCTCGCTCCTCGCCCCCGGCAAAGTATGGATCACAGCGGCCAGCGGGCGTACGAAGATTACAGCACACTTAACTCACATCCTGATCTGCAGGCTACAGTCTGGGAGCTAGAGGTCCAGGTGACAGGTCTCTTCTGTCTCCTCTGCAGCGCCACTGCTCACATGCTTCCTGATACACTATACAGGAAGTACGCAAGCGGCGCTGCAGAGGAGACCAAAGAGACCTGTCACCTGGACCTCTAGCGTCCGGACTGTAGCCTGCAGATGTGAGTTAACTGAGCTGTAATCTTCTTACGCCCGTTGTGATCCATACCTTGCCAGGGCTGGGGGGCGAGGAGCAGGGAACAGCAGGGCACATGCTGATGCTAAAAGTTGAAAAAAAATCATTTAAAAAAAAGAGACAGACATTGTACCTAATCGCTGCCTGCTCTCCCCCAACACTACCAATCCCCCCCCCCCCCCTGTCCCAGGCTCACCCACCCTCCTTCCCTTAGTATGTCTCCTATAAACAATTTATGGAACCTGTAGGAAGGTTGGGTATAGATTGCGAGGAGGTGGAGGGGTAAGAGGGTATATATGACATGATGATAAGTAAGTATGTCATATATACCCCCCCCTCCTTCAATCAACTATATACCCAACCTTCCAGCATGTTCCATTAACTGTTTATAGGAACACATGAGATGAGACAGATATACCTAATCGCTGCCTGCTCTCCCCCAACACTACCAATCCCCCCCCCCCACCCCCCCAGGCTCACGCTCAGCCACCCACCCTCCCTCCCTCTGCCAGGCTTCAAGTTCGCTCACCGTCAAATATGCCTGTATAGGCAGACATTGCTGTGCGGTGTGTGCTGCCTCTGGTCCTGGGCTGCCTGGCTGATTTAAATCTGGTCCGGTCCGGCTGCCTCCACCTGGGCTCCACGCACGCTGTCTAGCCTCTAGGAAGGATAGAGCTGGCTCGCTGGCGGCGCATCTCTCTCTCTCTGCCAGCTGCCGCTCTGCGCAGCGTTCCACTCGTATGGATGCTGCGCGGCGGTGCGGCGGTGACGTGTGACGTCACTGGTGACAACATCACTGAGTGGTGACATCCGGCCCGGCGCCGCAGGCGCCGAGGATAAGATAAATGTAAATATATATATAAAAAAAAGACACTGCAGCTGGGCGCCCTTGGGGACCTAGCGCCCAGGGGCACTTGTCCGACCCCGACCCCCCCTAGCTCCGCGCCTGGCCAGATCCTAGCCTAGGCACACCCTAGCAGAAAACCACTTGGATGCTCCACAACACCCTTACTTACAGAGCATGAAGCAGCTCTGGGGACCTTAACAGAGTCAGGTATGAGCACAGCCCTGTGCCCTGCTGTGGGTATGCTTCACTTTCCCCTTCATCAGCAGTATCGGCTGCCCTCATTATTATCTGTATCCAAACTGCTCTTGATTGATCCCGTTATCGATCTGGCGCAGATCGGACATTTAGGAAATATTTGTCAGATCTTGTTAATCGGACAGGAAATTGCATTATGTGTACCCAGCAAGATGTCCTACCATATCATTGTACTGTATTGTGCGTGGCTGAGGAAGACCTTTCAGGAATCCCTGAAGTAGGAGGCTACAGGTTTGCCCCTATAGCCTCCTACTTAAAATGACTTTTTTTTTAGATATCTCACAGTTTTATTTTATATTTAAATCTAGTTTTTACTATTCCATTGTCTCTGCTTAATGACACCTTCATTAAAGTATGCCAGAGCTCAGATCTATGAACGTTGACCCTTTTTATCTCTTTCCTGCTCTCAGAAGCCATTTTCTGCCAGGAGCGTGATTTATGGCTGTAATTACTTATCAGTGAGGGTTACACTATAGTCCGACCCAGTCTTGACCTGGACAGAAACTGTCACTTGCATACCTGATATTTCACTTTTTCAGGCAGAGAAAGAAAAAATGAGCACAGCATAGTTATTTGTGTGCTTGGCACTTTACATACACGGCAGAGCCAGGAGCGTCTGACATCACAGGGAGCTGGGAACTCCATCGCCCGGGAACTTCATAGAAAGACATGGATACACTATTGCGGAGACGGGACGCCACGAGAGAGTACATCACTGGGCCAGGGAGCCCGACACGCTCAAAACTACTGTGGATGACGTGAGTGCGCATTCAGCGCAGGGCTTTTCTGAATTTTAAAGGGTTTTATGCTATGTTTTGTATTACATATTTTTATTGAGGTATCTGGAATAAAAGCTGTTGAAGTTTTGAACACATCAGATCGTTGTGGCTTTATCCATGCGCTAGATCCAGCTGGCTTTGAGGTGGTATATATCCGGTGAGCCTGCATTTTTTAGGGGATCGGTGGAAGTCTGCACTGGAAGTGGGACACGAGTGAAAGCACTTTCTCGGCACTAGGGGTGTTTGATGAAATTTTGAAAAAATCCAGCAGTAATGCACTATGTGTAGTTGTCTTTAATTTTACAGGTCATAAGGATTTAGAAGAGGAGCGCTGTCATATTAAAACATTTATTTTTAGCAATTGTGGACTTTTGATAGAGAAGACTCTGATCTCATAAAGGTTGAAACTTTGATTGCAGTGGGCGCAATCACATGTCACCTCAATTGTCCTTTAAAGAGAACCCGAGGCGGGGTTCTAACAATGAAATCCTCATACAGAGGCTGGGTCTGCCTATAGAGCCCAGCCTCTGTTGCTAGTCATATTCCCCCTAAGCCCCCCCCCCTGCGCTCAGCGAGACCCCAATAATCACAGCTGCGCTGTGCGGGCTATGTTTGCCTCTCTAATGTCAGTCTCCGCTCTCCCCCGCCTCCTGCATCGCTCCGGTCCCCGCCCGCGTCCCTTCCCTCCAATCAGCGGCGAGGGAAGGGACGTGGGCGGGGACCGGAGCGATTCAGGAGGCGGGGGAGCGGCGAGACTGGCATTAGAGAGTTAAACATAGCCCACTGCGACACGTTGCGTGTCGACAGCGCGGTTGTGATTAATGGGGTCTCGCTGAGCGCAGGGGGGGGCTTAGAGGGAATCTGACTAGCAACAGAGGCTGGGCTCTATAGGCAGACCCAGTCTCTGTATGGGGATTACGTTCTCAGAACCCCATCTCAGGATCTCTTTAACATAAACATGAGATAGAGGATAACAAAAAAATTATACATGCCTGGGGATTCCTCCAGCCCCCTTCAGGCTAATTGGACCCTCGCTGTACTCCTCCTTCTCTGACTGGAACTTTCGCTCCGGGTCCTAGTACTTCGGCCAGTCTGGGCCTAGTGCGCATGCGTGGCAGTACTGCTGTGCAGGTGCAGAACACTACCAGCTGCGGGAACGTGATGAGGGAGCATGCACAGCCAGATTGCACTTACTGGCCCCAAATGGACCCATATTGACAGGACCCATAAGGAAAGATCCAGGCGGTGGAGGACAGCGAGGGACTAATTAGCCTGAAGGGGGCTGGAGGAAATACGAGGTATATATCATTTTTTCTTCAACCAGTTAGCAAAATTATTCGGTGTCAGCCAATCCCCGTTGGGTCCGGATAACTGAGATTCTATTGTATTATGAAACATGACTACATCAGTATAGATTGCAGTGTGAAGCAGCTGGATAATTTGTCATTCACCTGATTTTCAAGCCCTGACAGTGCTGTTGTTAGACTTAAGCAAACTAGGCAGGCCTTGCGTACTCGAGAGGGTGCCAAAGAGCAATGGCGTAGCTAAGGAGCTGTGGGCCCCGATGCAAGTTTTACATTGCCTCCCCCCCAAGCACTCTATACATAACAATTGATACGGGGCACCAAAACCTGCCAATGGCAACCACATGTCAGAGGTGCAAGAAGGGGATGGGGAACAGTTTGTTAATGATTACCACTATTCAAAGTATCTATAGAAGTGATTATTATGAGCACAGCACCAATAGAGAGAAAATACTGCAGTTGGGGGTGGGCCCCTCGGGGCCCCTCTGATCCAAGGGCCTGATGCGGTTGCAACCTCTGCACACCCTAATGCTACGCCCCTGCCAAAGAGCAATGTCATGCATACTAGTTTTTATTGAATTATTAAAGGGAATCTGGAGTGAAAATAAACTTATGATATAATGATTTGTATGTGTTATCTATGCAAAAAAGCTTCCCTGAACCCTCCAACTTTCAAAGTCGCAAAGAGCTCTGTCCTCTGAAGCAACTCTCAACTGTCTGTCACTGTATTTTGTTTTTTCTGCAGAGGAAAGGTCAAAAGGTAATTAGCCTGCTCTGTAAAATCATTTAGAATGCTGAGTGTAGTGTGTAAACTGCAAATATCAGAGAATGATGCAATGTTATAAAAACAACTACTGTATATAACTGAAAATAAAAATATGAGAATATTTTCTTTACTACTAATGTTTATCCGTACTACACAACCAATTCATTATATCATTTTTTTTTTCGCTTCAGTATCACTATAAAGTCAAGACAAAACACAGAACATTTATATTGTGCCTTTCTCTGGGCAGACTCAAAGCGCCAGAGCTGCAGCCACTAGGGCATGCTCAGTTGACAGTAGCAGTGTTAGGGAGTCTAGCCCAAGGTCTCCTTACTGAATGGGTGCTGGCTTACTAAACAAGATTTGAACCATGGTCTTCTGTCTCCTGTGTTGGTTCCTTTATGTGTGCAATGCCCTCACCTGACTCCTCCAATATTATTCCTTTGCTCCACTCTATGGAGCACAGCAAGGACATGGTCAAGGGAGGCTTTATGTTCACAGGAAAGGACTCCCCCCCCCCCCCCCCCCACACACACACACACACCACCACCACCACTAGGGCTGCTCAAATCTGGATCCAGGAGTAACCTGGATAGTTACTATCTGGATATCTCTCAGTAAACCTGTGTGGGCTGAGCGGGGGGGGGGCTGTCAAGCTTACCTGTCTGATGTCCTCTTTGTCTGTCCCTGGTGCCTCCCACGATGCGGTCCATGCGGCGGTCACATGACTGCAAACACTTCCTCCTTCTGGGTTGAAGGAGGAAGAGTTTGTAGTCACGTGATACGCGTGGACCGTATCGTGGGAGGCGCCAGGGACGGACGAAGAAGACGTCAGACAGGTAAGCTTGACCCCCCCAGCCCAGCCTGCACAGGTTTGCTGGGAGGTATCCGGATAGCAACTATTCAATTTTTTTCCGGATCTGGTTTTAAGCAACCCTAGCCACCACCTCCACCACCACTCCACACTCCTCCCTGGCTGCACCCTGTGGATGATGATGATGATGGGATGATGGGGGAGTTTGCATCGCCGTTCAGTCCAGGTAAGGTGTATCTGACATTAGCACAGGAAGTCAGCAATGTAATCCCAGCCAGCCAGTCAATCAAAATATATCATGCAAACATTGTTTATGTGTAATGCAGACAATTACAAATTATGATAAATATTCTGCAGAGTATGCATATATAAAACCTAAACCAGCAAATCTAGGAATGTCTTTACACAATTATGACCTGATTATCATAACAATAATGTGGCAATGGCTATTTATGTGCTAATTAAGCTCTAAGTGTTCTGTCTTTGTTCTTTGCAGGTAGTCTAATTCTATACTGTATGTATACACTTTTTTTTTGCAAATGGGAGACAAAGAAAATGTAATATTAACCCTTTTGGGACTTATAGGCTCTAGTTCCTTAAAGACCACAGCCTTTTTCTCCAACCTTTTTTTTATTGTAAAGCAACTTGAGGAAAGAAGATCCGGGCACCAGCTTGCCAATACAGCAGTCACCTTTTTATTGCATCCCCAGCATCCCCATAACACAAGTGAGAAAATTGCCTGACAGCCGTTTCGCTGGCTAAAGGACCCGCTTCTTCAGAGGCTAATACACACACAGAACTTCACCACAAACTGACTTAAATACATAGTGTACAGGAGCTTACCGCCATAGTGTCCTCCCCATTGCCGAGCGCGCGCTGCTCAGAGCGCCGCCCCGAGCCACTCGAACGGACGGGGTTTGTGGCCACGCCCCCTCTCAGGGACGTCATTCCGGGAGCACCCGATAGGCCCGCAGCACAGCATGTGACTGCTTACCACCGCCGTATACTTCCGTCTGTGATATTTTTTTATTGTGATCAGTTTGGCATGCAGTGATCACATGGTCACCAGCCAATAAAATTGACTCCTGACCAGTGTACAGAGCTCAGCTATTATTAGTCAGCGGTGACATAACCGGTAATAGTGGCTGGAGTGCGTGATGATGGGAGATTGAAATCCACGCCCCGGCAGAGATAAAAGGTAGTAAACAGGGCATAGGCTTCCATCAATGGTGTGCAGAACAGGTTAACAAAAACTAAATTGGCTTGCCAAAATCAAAGCAGAGTTCAGAAACTGTGTGTTCTTTCCTCTCCGCCCATCACAAATGACTCGGTGTTTCTCTCGTACGCTCAAGGACTTGTCACAACACAGTATATTAAGCCAGCTTTTCTCTATATGATGGCAGTGTGATCTGGCAAATGATCAGTTTCTCACTATCAGAAATAAGTCAACTAGAAGTGGTTATGTTGAAATCTTGTTCTACTCAATTTCAGTGGGAATGTGAAAATCAGTGAAACTGCTGGAAGTGCTAGCTTTGTCTTGCTTGATCCAATGTCAAATCATTGATTATCTCTCCCTGCACCTCCCACCACCCTCTACTTCCACCATATACACAGACACACTCCCAGGGTCATTTCTGGCCATTTGGATGTCCCGGGAAATGCACCTCCTTTTCCTTCCCCTTTCACCATTCCCACCTCAGTTTTGTGAAAAAAGGAGATTGTGTCTGACATGAATTAGTTTTCCAGGCACCAGTAAGGCCAGGTTCACATAAGACAACCCCCCCCCCCAAAAAAGGGGTCTGTTTAGTGAACCGTCACGGAACGGACCCTAACGGAGGTGAACGGATCCTATGTTAATCAATTGGATATGTTTAAAATGCTCCGTATGAACTGAACTGTTCGGTCCATTCTGCCGTACTGACCGCATGTTTGTGTCTGCAACAATTTTTCCCGATCTACAGATCTGCAGCATTGTGCATGCTAACGGAATGGAGGGTCGGGGATGGAAACTTGATGCCTTTAAAAACTGATCCGTTCCAAGGATTAGTTTTTTCACACATCAGTTTTTTATCCGGGCCAGTGGGAATTGGGCCTTACAGATTATTGTTATACTGTATACTCAACTGATAATGTTTCTAAAAAAAATCAATATTGGTCTACAGTTTATTATCCCACATACATTTCACCACCTTAACCACTTGCCGACCGCACACTCATAACGTGCGTCGGCAAAGTGGCAGCTGCAGGACCAGCGACGCAGTACTGCGTCGCCAGCTGCAGCCTAATTAATCAGGAAGCAGCCGCTCGTACGAGCGGCTGCTTCCTGTCAATTCACGGCGGGGGGCTCCGTGAATAGCCTGCGGGCCGCCGATGGCGGCTCGCAGGCTAGATGTAAACACAAGCGGAAATAATCCGCTTTGTTTACATTTGTACGGCGCTGCTGCGCAGCAGCGCCGTAAGGCAGATCGGCGATCCCCGGCCAATCAGCGGCCGGGGATCGCCTCCATGTGACAGGGGACGTCCTGTCACTGGCTGCACAGGACGGATAGCGTCCTGTGCAGCCCAGATCTCCCGGGGGAGCAGGTAGGAGAGGGAGGGGGAGGATTTCGCCGCGGAGGGGGGCTTTGAGGTGCCCCCCCCGCAAAATGCCAGCCAGGCAGGAGCGATCAGACCCCCCCTGCACATCATCCCCCTAGTGGGGAAAAAAGGGGGGCGATCTGATCGCTCTGTGTGCCCTTTGATCTGTGCTGGGGGCTGCACAGCCCACCCAGCACAGATCACCTAAAACAGCGCTGGTCCTTAAGGGGGGGTAAAGGGTGGGTCCTCAAGTGGTTAAAGAGAACCCGAGGTGGGATTTACTTAGGCTAGTGGGGCACAAAGGCTGGTTGTGCACACTAACACCAGCCTCTGTTGCCCCATGGTGTGCCTCCAGGACCCCCCTGCGCGCCGCTATACCCCCCGCAGTGCCAGTGACACGCAGCGTGTCGCCAGCACAATGTTTACCTCTGCCTGTCTGTTAGCGCCGCTCCCCCGCCTCCTCCGTATCAGTGCTACTCGCCCGCGTCCCTTCTCTCCCGCTGATTGGAGGGAAGGGACGCGGCGCACAGGGGGATCATGGAGGCACTCCATGGGGCAACAGAGGCTGGTGTTAGTGTGCACAACCAGCCTCTGTGCCCCACTAGCATACGTAAATCCCACCCCAGGTTCTCTTTAAACTCACTGTCCCACATAAAAAAAACTCTTCCTATAATTGTTATAAGGAGTGTGTAGCCACTTCATAACAACCTGACACTGGTTTGGTACAACCTGGGCCTTTACAGGTCAGAACTTTTTCCTGACCTGTAAATTAGGAAGCATCAGTACAGACCAAAGCCCATATGCAATTATTTTTTTTAACCAGGGATGAGCAGAAACTACGCCAGTGCGAATTTACGCATCGAGTTCGCATCTACGCATCATAGTTCGTAGGTGAAGTTTCAAAACTACGCTTACGAAATTACGCGTAGCGGTACTTCGCTTACGCCCATTATGCGCAGTTAACATGTGTATTGTGTAGTGAACTACGAATGCGTTACTCGCGTCTAATTTTCTGCGTGTGATTGTATACTTACAAATGTACGCATTGGAAAGGGGAATGTACGCATAGAAGAGTTCCCAGTATATTTTGCACTATGCTTAATTGCGTATTTTTTTTCATCATGAAATGTTTTATTGAATTTTAAACACAGATATCCTTTACAGCTGTGATACATGGAACATCAATTTACATCCCATATTTAGTATATGCACATCTTATCCAGCACATAAGATTATTTTTTCTTATATATTTGGTAAATCAGCACATGTTCAATCAAATATCTCTCCCAGGCTATTGCTAAGCTGGGACAAGTTGTCAAACTGGTATTTACACAACCTTATAGGTAACCAGTGAGGAAACTTTCCTATGGATCTTTACCTAGCGAACCAGTGGGTCTGTATACCCTCCGCTAGAATCCTTTATATTCTCAATAGAGTCCCTAGGGAGCCATACTTGATTTCCTGTTTTATCACCAACCAAATTATGTGCCGTGTCATCGGCTTTTGTCTGTAGTGTTGTAATATTAACTTACGTTTGATTTTAACCTGTATATAAATTCCTAAACAGATATTCCTAATTAACGTTTAACTGAGGAACTTTATTTAGAACACAACTATTCTACTCTAGGGGTAAATCCAGGTTGAATGCTTGTACCCCATATTTAAACCTACATGGTAAGGTTGATACATTATTTAATCGGCATAAAAGTGGACTTTCTGCTGATAAGAGGAAGGTCATGCATTAGACTATAAATGTTACTATAAGATTTGCTATGAATGTACCCATAACCTGAGGGTAAAGGGCCGTATTGTTTGGTCATGACGGTTTACCACTCGCTAGGGATATAGATATTATTGTTGTTGAGGCCTAATCTTGCTCGTATTTTAATCTCCATATGTATGTTAAGTTTAGTATTGGCCATAGTTTGGGAAAATGAAAGCTTTTCAGTGGATTTCCTTAATTGCGTATTTTAACGTACAGTCTACAAAATGCATACAAAGCAAATATTTGATTTCAAAGCCGTAGTTTGGTGAAGCGTAATTGCGTAAAACTGGTGTAGCGAAGTTGGCTGACTACGACCATCCCTGTTTTTAACTGAGTTTTAACCTAGGAGATAATTTTTCATCTTCTCTTTGAAATACATTTTCAGAACTGTGTAATTGAAAAAGTACCAAAGAAGTAGGTGAAAAATTACTACCAAAATTATTTTTAGTATTTTCTTGCTTGTTGATGGCTCAAGGGGCATTTTATTGCATTTTATTGACAAATTGTGAAATTATCACGAAGGAGAAAATTCAGAAGAAAAAGTTAAAGGACACCCGAGGCGAAAATAAACGAAGGAAATAAACGATTGTATTTATCTTCCTTCTCCTAAAAAATTGCTTTTTAAGATATTCCACAGTTTTATTTTATGTTTAAATCTACTTTTTAAGCTTTAAAGTGGACCCAAATTTAAAATACAAGATTTCAGAAATAGAATCTATTTTCTAAATTATAATAATAAATAGCAGCCTTTTTTCAGCTGCATGATGACAAATATAAAATATTTTACATTTATTGGAGGAACCCCTCCCTTCCTTTCATATTGCCGGGATTTTTCCAGCAAACTGATGGAATAGGTGGTGTCCGGCAATGGAGGAATTGCTAATGGCTGCCCCCAGTATAACCCTAGTTATGAAAAGAGAAGGGTGAAAAGCATGCACTGAAATGCTCATAGGTTTGAAGGAGTGTTTATGTATCTTTGAGTGGTGCAACTAAATATTTTTAATTTAAAAAAATGTTTGTTTTGGGTCCGCTTTAACTGTTTTATTGTTTTTACTCAATGATACATTCATTGAAGTATGCTAGAGCTAAAATGTAGGAACTACTGACCCTTTTTATCTCTTTCCTGCTCTCAGAAGCAATTTTCTGCTAGGAAAGTGTTTTATAGTTGGAATTTCTTATCAGTGAGGGTCACACTGTAGCCACTTCCTGTCTGAATCAGGACTGAGTCAGCCACTTACATTCCTGATATTTAACACTTTCAGGCAGAGAAAGAAAAAAAGGAACACAGCATAGTTATTTGTGTGCTAGGCACTGGACATACCCATAGCTATCTCATCATGTCACATGTCACCTCAGGTTTCCTTTAAATGCATACAGACCTTTGTGCTAAACAGCAGTGCCCATTTAGATGCTTTTAGTTTCACTTTTTTTTTTTTTTTTTGCATTTCCTAGGTTCCAAATCTCCTTTTTACAATCCACATTTTTTTTGCATATTTTTCGCATTGCATTTTTTTCTGTGCATGCCAGTGAAGTTACCATGAAATTGTTTGTCATTATCTTCACATTCCCATGGGAATTCCCCTTGGCTTATATGAAATTCACATTTTCACTTGAGTTATTTCCTTGGAGATAGTTATCAGTTTCTTTTTAAAGTAAATTTTCAGCACTCTGCCAATGAAATTGTAACAAAAAGCAGGTGAAAAGTTACTATCAAAATTATTTTGAGTAGTTTCTTGCTTGCTGGTGGTTTAAGATGCTTTTTTATTGACAAGGCATGAAGACATTAGTTGGAGAAAACACAGGAGAAAAAGGGAATTGCATATGGGCCATTGACTTACATACATAAAAGCCATTTTTTTTCTGCTGAAAATTTGCATCTGAAAACTCACACAACAACACAAGTTAAGTGCGATGCCATGGACTTGCATGAGATGTGTGGTGAACATGAATTTGCGAAAGTGCAAATTCTGTTATGTGTGAAAGCGGCCTAATACTGCAATGCAAAAATGCTATGCACTATGCCACGGTTCTTTCAAATTCTTATAACAAATGTAGCAAGGTCTTGAAGAGTGTATTGGTGACATGTCCTAGCAGCATTGGTCCTCTTTCTTGAATGCTGAAATGGCCAAAAAAGTTCCTGCCTATCTAGAGCTGCAGTCTAGTCTGCAAAGGCACTTCAATCCACAAAACACTACCACATGCGGGAATACAGAAAACAGCTGATTTCACAGAACATTTAGTGAAAGGTGAATTCACTAAGGCTTTTATCACATGCCAAGCTGACATTTCTGTCCGGAAGACCCACCCCCTCCTGCTTCTCACCCCATTTGATCAGATGCACTTGTAGGCGGGACTTGAATAGGGACAGAATGGCAGAGCAGGAGAAGGAGACATTCAAAGAGACTTTTCTGCTTCACTGTAGATGTGCAGATCTGTGTAGTGATACCCGGAAGAGAGACCTCTGGTGGCATGTAAGCAGATCTAAAATGAAGGCAGGAAGCCTTTTCCTCTCTAATAAGCTGTCACAGGACTCAGCTAATGCAGACCAGTCCACATAGCTTGCAGCAGAATCCTACTCCACTTTCCACTGCATGCGGAACAGAGCTTGGTGAATTGAAGCACCGTTTTTCTGTAAATTGCTGAACTAAATTACTGTGAAAATCTTTGTGAATTTGGAAGAAAAGTCTAAAATACCAAATGAGTTATTTTACCGGCCTGATCTTTTTAATCGAACATTTGTGAAATGAGGGCCATGGGATTGAAAACTTAGCAGCAAAGCAGTTGCTAGTGATTTTTCCCTCAGTAGAGACAGTGGTTTAGACGAGTAGTTCTGATCACTAGCAAACCATTTATTTGTTCCTCTACTTACAATGTTGTTCTCCTTGAAAACCTGATTTTGGTCATCTTTATCTTGTGTTTATTACACATACCGTGGAGCTGGGGGGGGGGGGAATTTGCATTGGCCATGATTTTGTAGTTAGGCCCCTACCCCATGACCTCTATGACTGTAAGCACTGTAGTGGAAATTTCTTCATTCCCTGCACATAAGCTGTTTGCTTAAATTAGTACAAATGAGTGCGTTGCCAAGTTGTTGGCATTTCCTGAACACATCAGCACAGCAGCAGCACCTGGCTGGGGAAGGTTCTTGCTCTGTAAAATGCTGGACTTCCCCTGCTCCGAATCAGGAATAGAAGGAATATTACATATACACACTTGCAATATTAAGTGCAGATTCTTTGTGGACAGATTGCTTTAAAATGTAGATGTACGACTGCTTAGAAAGCAGAGTGTCTGGCTGTTACCTTTTTGGTGGCACATTAAGACACTGCAGCTAATATTTTTTTTGGGGGGCGGGGGGGGGGGGGGGACATGTAACCAGATGCAGGCTAAATGAAGGCAAGTTAAAAGAAGACTTGGGGCTTGATTCACTAAGACAAATAGCATGCCTTATCTGAGTTAACACTCCTTGTCAGCGGTAACCTGCCTTATCAAAGTTAACACGCCTTACCAGAGTAGCATAGCAAACGCTACGAACTTATGCCTGGTAATTGGCAATGAGGAGAGCTCCACTCGTCCTGCCCTGAGCCTCTGCGGGTTCGCAGTGCTCGCTATGCTACTCTGATAAGGCGTTTTAACGTTGATAAGGTGTGTTATCTCTGATAAGGAGTGTTAACTCGGATAAGGCATGCTATTTCTCTTAGTGATTCAAGCCCTTGGTTTGCTTCTGTGAAAGACACAGAGTTCTGGCTCATCTCTCTAAGTAAGGAAACACAAGCTGGGTTCACTCATGTCAGTGTAAAGTTCCAGTTCTGTCCAGCCCTGTCCTGTCCAGTACATTTTCATCAGTTTTAGGCCCGGTTTACACTTGCGTTAAGTGGCAAACAGATCCGTGAAAACAAATCTGATCATTGGTCGATCGGATCAGTTTTCACTCCTTTGCCATTCCGCTGCTCCATTCCAATGCCCCACATACCCCCAGACCCTCACCCCCAAAGTAGATTTTTCCCCTTAGTATGGTCCGTTTTCTCACTGCCCTCAATGCAGTAATTCAGCTTCCATTTCCGTTCAGCTGGGCTCAGCGGTCCAGAAAAATTGCTGCCGTTCAGTGGATTGTAAGGACCTGATCTGTTTGAATGGACAGATGTGAATGGGTCCATAGGTTAACATTGGATCCATTCACATCCGTTAGGATCCGTTCAGATCCACAAACTGACCATTATTTACCGCCCCCGCCAGTGTGAATCGGGCCTTAATCAGTTTTGTACCAGTTTTATTGGACAGGAATGGAACTGACAGAACAGAGAAGAGGAATGATTCTCATTCTCCTCTTGTTGCAAAGAACTCCCTGTTAGTTCCTGTGAAAATATATGGTGTGAACAGTTACTGTCCCTGCTTACTAACTGTCACTGAGTCTGTTAGCATATGGTGTTTAGTACGTTTTGTGGAAAAATGCTGCAGGTCAGGATTTTATTTTCCATAATGGAATAGATTAAACAAAATGGACATCCATACCTCCCAACTCTCCACATTTGCCCAGGACTGTCCCAGGTAAGGAGTCCTGTGGCAGCCTCCCTGTGTCCCGTTATTGTTCTGTGCCCTCTCAGTATATAATGCAGACTATAGACACAGTGGTACAATGCCTCTCTTACCTCCTGCAGTCTTGGCCACTAAACTACAGGTCCGTTTCGGGGTGTTGGCAATCTTCTTATAGCCTAGGCCATCTTTACGTAGATCAACAATTCTGTTCTTAGGATCCTCAGAGAGTACTCTGCCATGAGCTGCCATAATGAACTTCCAGTGAGCAGTATGAGAGAGTGTGAGAGCAATAACACCAAACTGAACACACCTACTCCCCAGTCACACCTGAGACCTTGTAACACTAATAAGTAACATGACCCTGAGGAGGGAAATTGTCCAACTGGGCAGAATTTTGACATTCTTCACTTAGAGGTGTACTCACTTTTGTTGCCAGTGGCTTAGACATTTATGGCTGTGTGGGAAATCTTGCATGTTCGTGAATGGTAAAACATTTTTTGCCTGTAGCATAAATAAATGAACATAGCGATGCCCAGTGCCCACCACACATGTGTGTCTTAGAGATGTACATGGACATTGTCTGTAACGCTGCATTGCACCTGGATGCGCCGGCCCCTTGAGGGAATGAAACCTAAAGGCCTCTAACGTCTCCTTCCCACTACACGATTTTCCCAACGATTTTCCCAATGACTGGTGGGTACAGGCACACGATCACCTGAATGACATTTAGTGATGCGCAGCAATAATGACCATCACTGACACGATGGATCTTCAAAGTACCACGATCGCTTGACTTTCCATTCGCACCCACCATGTGCTGTCACGTGTACCCACCAATCAGAGGATGGATCATGGAATGCTTGTTGTCAGGGGGCTGTCACTGGATCCATGTTCCTCCATCGGGTAGGGAATATGTAGCTTTAGAAAACTCACTAAAGAATGTGTGTTTTAGGGCCCTTCAATTTTTCCCACTTTACCTCAGCTTGTATGACCTTTCCATCCAGGTAAAGGTGTTAGAAAATATAACTATATCAGGGATACTGGAAGAAACTGATAGTGCTATTGGTTGGTTTCCTTTGAAACACCACAGGGAAAATACGGCTAATTATTAGACATTGTTAATGAGATTATAATGTTATGTAAATGTTATGCAAATTTGCACATAACATTTGCATTAATTATATGGGTATGGACAGGAATATATTTAATTCCTTTAAAATAATGCAAATGATCTGGCTGTATTGATGATTAGGGATAAGCAAAATTTACACTGTCGATTTCCATAAATTTGTGTCGAAACTTCCGCATTCTCCCGAAAATATAAATTTATCTCCAGGCAGATTGTATAGAAGTGAATTGTACCAAGTTTTATGGTTAACTGCAAAGCCCTCATAAAGGCTATCTTCAGCAAATTCGAGAGGTGTGTTTGGGAGAATAATGGGAAGTGGGAACAAGTCAGACATTTCTTTTTTGAAAAAACCTTGTAGTTTTTGAGAAAATTTATTTTAAATTTACAAAAGTGGTTTTGAACCTAGTGGTTAAATGACAGATTGTTGAGGTATTATTAACCCTGGGTCACCCATGCAGGCTGGTATAGCCAGAATAAGGAACTCAGACAGCATTGGGCTCAGTGCCCTGAGCTATACCAGCCCACATTGTCCATGACATGGGGGGTCTCTGGAAGGGAGGAGAGGCAAAGGCTGCACTTCTCCAGCAAAGCCCTTGACGATGTCAAGGACAAGGGCTTCACTCCACCTTCAATGCACAGAAGTAGGTGGGTAACTATCCCCATGCCTGTGGGTCTGGGGTCTGGAGGGTCAACTTAGGGTGGAATTTTTAAGATAAAGGGGGCTCTCAGATGTCTGCCCCCTCAGCTGAAATAGGTATAGGGCATTCCACTATAAGCCACCCCCTCTGGGCCTAAACCTACAGGCATGGCGGTATCAGAAATGGGAATGAGGCCTTGGCCTTGACATGGACAAGGGCTTTGGAGGAGAAGGGAAGTCTTCTTCCTTCTCTTCCAGAGCCCCCCATGTCATGGACCATGCAGGCTGGTATATCTCAGGGCGCCAAGACCCACACTGCCCAGGTCCAAATTCTTGATATAACAGCCTCCATGGGTGACAAGGGGCTAAAAAGGCTTGGGTAGCGGGTACCCCACACTTTCCATTTTGTTAAAATGTAATTAATTGTATAAAAGATGCATGAGCATTAAGTACACTGCATCAATCCGTCATTTAACCATGTTTACCAACTAATTTTCCTATGATATTTTTAAATCAATTTTTTTTAAACTATGTGGTCTAAGCGAGATTGGGGCCAATTCAGTGTGAGACTGAACTCGGATATGTTGCTTTCTCATCTCTACTGCTGAGTGCTCATCATTTGCTTCTAATACTATTGATCTAGAACAAGTATGCAGATCCGATGCTCTGACTAAAATCTATTCACATTGGACATGTGCTTTTTTCAAATGTAGGATTCAGACACAATCGAAGCCAAAAAGATCAGCAGAAATGCCAGGCAATTGGCTTTGTTTCAAATATATAAATATGGCAGCCTGCTCCATATCCCTGCTCACTACAGGGACAAATGGTCTAAACCTATTACCTAAACTTAATCCCCCCCTGCTCTTTCCCCATCCTATAGCTTTCTTAATCTAAGCCTAATAGTGCTGAGACTTATGTGGCATCTTTGGTGATAGGCATTTCAGTGATATAATAGCTGAATGCCTGCTGAAAAATCATCTAGAATTGAAAAAGTATGTCATGTATGAAATAACTGACAGACCTATGCCAAATATAATCCCTAAAAGCCTAAAAAAGTGTTAAACTATTTGATAGTAGAAAACCAACTGCATGGCAAATCATTGGTTGCCATCTCTTTATTAACTTCTGCCACCTACTTTGGCCTCAATGCCTTGGCATTTGCCTACTGTCTTAATACCTCATACAGTCTTGGTATCTTAGTTGAATTTACTGCTCTGAGCTGCTTCCATCTCACGGTCACCTAGCACATCTTTCAGGTTTCTGTTTTCTTCTGATGCTGGCTCTGATTAATGTCACCATTTAGTCTCTTTTTGTCCAGCCATCAATCGACATTTTCCCCTGACTAAGGTCTATATGCTATTATTTCTCTTCCATCAACCACCCAATTTCAGTCTTCTTTCAAAACTTCTCCCAGGTCTTTTCACCAGAATATTTTGAGTCATCACCACTATAAATGCAGAGTCCCCCAAAAAACATGCTGCTAGATTAATTGGCTTCCCCCTTTCGAATAAATAAATAAAGAAATAAATATGTGATTGAAATTGATCCTAACCTGTGGTGTGGACAGTGATCCGATATGAAGGGCAGCTAGCCTTTGTTCATTGGTGCCATGGTGGTTAGCACTTCTACCTCTCAACACTAAAGTCATGGGCTCAATTCCTGATCTAGACACTAAGGAGTGTTCACAAAAGGTTGTCTGTGCACAAAAAAATTTACACGCGTTAGTTTGCGTAACTTGCATAGTTTCCGTAACTTGCATCATATACACAAACATGTATGTTACCTGTATAATTTCTGTAATGCAAATAAAATTACCAGGAACATTGCCAATTGAAAGTGGGAGAGATTCTATTTTATTATAAGCAACTTTGGTACAGGGCATTATAGGGCAAAGTTCTCCAAGGTGCTCCCTTTTCACCTAAGTGCACACCTTTTTAATATGAAAAGAAAATCACAACTTGCATTTAACCCACATCTGAACTGAGACAAAAAAGAGTAAAAATAACTTTTACTTACCTGTGTCTTCTTTCAGCCCCCCATAGTCTTTAAAGAGAACCCGAGGTGGACAGATGGGGGGCAGATGGGACACAGAGGCATGTTCTCTGCCTCATGACATGCCTCTGTGTCCCCGCAGCGCCATTCTCTGCCCCCTCCAACGCCACGCTATAGCCCCCCGAGATAAGCGACAATATTTGTTATTTGGAGGTAAACACAGGGGAGAGGGATTCCCTGTTCAAAACGCCTGCTTGGGGCGTTCCTGTAGGATTTCCAAAGCTGTCATTGGGCAGCTCTCTCTTCCTGGCTATGCCCCCTGCCACTCCCCAGCCTCCCTGCACGCTGCAAGAGACACACAGTCTCTCCTGAAAGTGTAAGTGGGCCAGTGCTGCCCACAGGAGCGGTGGGGAGTGGCGGTTTTTGTGGCTACCTGATCTGCTCAGCCCCCCGGATCAGGTAGCCTACTTTTTTTTTCATTGTTTGAGCCCACCTCGGGCTCTCTTTAACCATTTCAGTCTTCAGTCATTTTTCACCTTATGCATCCGAGCAATTTTCACCTCCCATTCTTTTGCCAATAACTTTATCACTAATTATCTCAATGAATTGATCTATATTTTATTTTTTCCACCACCAATTAGGCTTTCTTTGGGTGGTACATTTCGCTAAGAATTATTTTTTTCTAAATGCATTTTAACAGGAAAATTAAGAAAAAATTGAAAAAATGCATTATTTCTCAGTTTTCGGCCATTATAGCTTTAATAATACATGCTACCATAATTAAAACCCACACATTTTATTTGCCCGTTTGTACCGGTTATAACACCATTTAAATTATGTCCCTATCACAATGTATAGTGCCAATATTTTATTTGGATATAAAGGTTCATTTGTTTAAGTTTTGCATTCATCACTATTTACAAGCTTATAATTAAAAAAAATATTAGTAATATAATCTCTTGACATGCATATTAAAAAAGTTTAGACTCTTAGGTAACTATTTATGTTTTTTTTTCCAAATTGTAATGTTTTAATTCATTTTTTTTTTTTGGGGGGGGGGGGGATTTTTTGGGTGTTAGGGGTAAACAGTTAATTTTAAATGTAAATTATTGTGTTTTATGTGAAAAAAAATTATGTACATGTGGTTTTACTATTTGGCCACAAGATGGCCACAGTCATTTTTTTTTTAAATTCCATCCTGTAAGCGAGCACTCTTGCTTACAGGAAGTACAAGGAGGACACAAATTTTTTCTTTTGCTCAGAAAGATTGCGGCTTCTGGTAAGAAGCTGTCAGTCTTTCTACTGGGGACTTAGATCAATGAATGGGAACTATGTTCTTCTAATGCCCCTGCACCCACCTCCTCTTATATGTCTTCATAAGTTGGATTCAAGTACAGTGGAAGGTGTACCCTTAGGGCCCCTTTACACTTAATCAGTTGCTCTCAGTTAAAAACGGAAAAAAAACTGATTTTCAAAGTAATGCCCATGTTTTCCTATGGCACCTTTTACACTTAACACGTTTTAACTGAAATCTTCTTCCCAATGCACTGCTATGGAAAAAACGCGTACCAACGTGTACCAACGCGTACTAACGCACACCAACTGATTAAGTGTAAAAGGGGCCTTACGTCTGTTTACTGGCTGTGATCCACACATGTTGAATTAAAACAAACCTTTCAACGGATCCTGCCTGTCTCCCATTCCTTTGTATATACACTATCTATGTGGAGTTTATATGTTTTCCCCTTGTTTGTGTGGGTGTTCTTTGAGCCCTCTGATTTCCTCTCCCCTCTTAGGATACATAGGTTAACTGCCCTCCCAACACCCCATCCCCAAACTGAACTTAGACTATGGCAGAGACATACAACTCTGATAAAGATCGCAAGCCTCTTCGAAATGCTTTTAGCCCTGCAGAAAATGTCAACACAACATGCTAAATAATAATTCTAAACAAGACTGGTTACATTTTTAACAAAAGAGGAGTTACATTTTAGTTAGTTTATTGGTCTCTGGAATAAAAGCATTCAGGAAATCTTCTATAATTGCAAATATAATACAATTTTAACAGTGGTTCAAATTGTTATTTACAGTGTTCTCTAATATAGACAGGTGTGAAACAATATGGTACATAGCAAAGCCATATGGCACCCTTTGTACCTGGTAACAGTTTCATCTGTCTTAAGAATCAGCAATACAGAGAATTCTGAGTCCATGACGATGACACAAACAACACGCCTCCCTCTAAATTCCAAAAACAAACTGTTTTTCAAACCCCTAATTACTTTTGTCTACAATCCATAGACAAGTGTTGCTGGATCTGGAAAAAAAAAAGTTAATTGGTTTTTCATTGTTTCTATAAATAATTCATGGCTTCCCCATCAAATAGAGCTAAATTAAGAGTGCTTAACACGTATTTTGGCAAAACCAAACATGTTTTTCTTGTTGCAGAGAAATGAAAGCCTACCATATGTCATGACTAAATGTAACAAATGGGAAAAAAAGGCTACTTTTAAAAGAATAAACAGTAGTTATTAAAATGGATTAGGCTTACTGACTGCTGAAAAAGGCAAAATGGGGGAATGACATATGGAGTCAGATATGCTGTAGAGTGTGCTTTTTTTTTTAAGTGCTCCAGCGAGGACCTCGGTACGAGAAGAGGACACCAGCTGTATCACTATATTCAGTCACAAAAGAGAAGAGGTTTCTGTTCATACTGCTGTAGGCAAGAAATTGTCTTTGACAGCAGCTGTCTACTTGAAACAACATCCTGACTAAAAAGCCAGCTTGTATCGTTAAAAATATTGTTGCTTGTATTTCGTACGTGTTATCATCTAAAAGTAATCAACATTTTAAGAATTAAACAACCAGATGAAGAACAAAACAAAAATAAATAAATAGAAATAAAAGACAAAAGGAAAAATAAAATTCTTGAAACTAGCAATCTTTTCATCCATGATTATCCAGGTGGGCTGTTATTAAAGAAAGGAGAAAAACAGTGGAAAAGATAAAGAATTTATAAAAAAAAAAAAAAACACAGAAAACAAAGAAATAATGTAAGGGTAGGGAATAATGGGAATATTGGAAGAAATAACAACATGTATAATTTCCTATAAAAATAAAAATAAAACACTAGAAAATAAATGGACTTAAGAGGATAAAAAAATAAGCCTGGTTTTAATTAATTTAGTAAATCACAATAAAAAGTCCTATTTTGTCCAATTAATAGGGGAGCATGAATCCTTTAGAAACTTTCAGATTCTTTTAAAGTAGGTACAAAATTAGGTGCAGGGTAAAATTATGAATTTCCCACCTGGAAGAAAGTGGCTTAAATTCTATCCAATTACTTGCCATGACAACCAGCTAAACACAAAGGCCTAGAATGGATGTAGAGTACTGCCTCTATAATCATCACTGTATGTCCTTCAAATCATGGATATGCAGTACCACTATCCCCATCTACTTCAGGGCCATAAGCCTACACGGTAATTACAGGCTTTACAACACTCCACTTAAGTGCATCAATAATATAGTGAGTGCACGTGTTCTTTAATTCTGCACCTGTAAATGGAAGAGGGGGAAAAAAAGAAAATAGCTGCAACAAGAAAGTAAGGGGAAAAAAAGACAATTGGAATATATATAAAGCTGCCCAGAAAAAAAAATGAAAATAAAAACATACCAAATGCTGAATGGCTATAGCACTGTCCATTAATGTATTAACCAATTAAAGACTGAAGCTAAATAAAAAAAGATGAATAATATTAAGATACAACTGTGCTTATAAAAATCAAAGCTTTCCTGCTCTTGAGGATGACGGTAATTGGTGACATTAAAGCGGGGCGGCGGTTCTGCCGGTGTCCTTAATTTGCTTACCTTAGTTATCTTAATTACAACCTCGTAAGAATGCCGCTGATAGAATAGATAGGGAGATGCTGAATCTAAATTTGGAAGTTGGAATAAAAGAAATTATCTATGGCTGTCATCTAGTGGTTGTCTTCTTGCATTACATAGATTTTTTTCTATTATTATTTTTTTTTACTTTCTGTCTTCTTCTTTTTTTCTGAGTGAAGATTTTTCTTCTCATTTAAATTAGTGTGTGTATCCCGCAAGTGACCTTATCCAATGGAAACATGACAATGGAACACTTGTAGCTTATGAGATTCACCCAGTGTTTTGTGCTTTTGAGAACAGCCCCTTTGAGGTGTCATCCTTATTAGGTCAGGACACATCCGTATCAAGCTCAGTTAACATACACTAGTGTGAAGGTATTGTCTTTGTTCCTATTTAGACTGCCTGACTGAGTCACCATGCTGTTTGGGGACATCCGCTACTAATACACAAGGTATTTCTTCACGCTCGGCTGAGCAGCACTCAGGGGAATCTGACAGATTGAACTGACGTGTTAACAATCTGATTGCAGATGGCATAGGAGAAGAAAAAAGCCCAAAGTAGAGAAAGAAGACTCCAGTGAAGCTCTTGTCATCTCCTGGTGTCCCAAAGAGGGAGAGCTACAACAGGTCTTGGAGAAGGTGATACTCCGAGCCATCCAGTCACAGATTCCCACAAGTATTTCTGCAGCTGTGTGGTGAACTGACAGGATAGCACAGAGAGTGTTTCTGAAGTGCTTCACGGGTGGATCCGCTGGTGCCTCCGAATAGGAAGAATTAAAAGAGATGCTATCAGTCTTATTCAGTAAAACAGTGCAAAGAGCGCTGATGAGCATCATAGTGCTGCAGCCTACTACAGCAAAATCACAGTCATTCTCAATATAATCTGTTAACAATTTAAAGCACCATTTTTAGCACCCAGGGCATCTCTACAGCACATTTAGTATGCATGCCAACAACGTGGCTCAGTAATAAAAAAATGTCAATTTTACCTATTATTTTTACATTTAACTAGGGATGGGACGAATCCACAATTTCTTCGAATCCGAATCCGGATCCGAATCTAAAAAGGTTCTCGAATATCTCGAACCTTTTGAATCCCGAATCTAACAAATCCTGCACATAAGAATTGTGCGATCCGTGGTATAGTTGTCCGCAGTATAGGTACCCAGGCATAGGTAGCAAGGTAAAGGTGCCTTCAGTATAGCTAGCTAGGTATGGGTGCCTTCAATATGGGTAGCTTTCAGTATAGGTAGCAAGGTATAGGGGCCTTCAGTATAGGTAGCAAGGTATAGGGCCCTAAGTATAGGTAGCAGGGTATATGGGCCTTCAGTATAGGTAGCAGGGTATATGGGCCTTCAGTATAGGTAGCAGGGTATATGGGCCTTCAGTATAGGTAGGTAGCTAGGTATAGGGGCCTTCAGTATAGGTAGTAAGGTACATGTGCCTTCAGTATAGGTAGGTAGGTAGGTAAAAGGACCTTCAGTATAGGTATATAGGGTATAGGGCCTTAAGTATAGGTAGGTATGTAGGTAGGTAGGTAGGTGTAGGTGCCTTTAGGTAGGTAGATATAGGGGCCTTTAGGTAGGTAGGTAAAGGGACCTTCAGTATAGGTAGCAGGGTATAGGGCCTTAAGTATAGGTAGGTATGTAGGTAGGTAGGTATAGGGGCCTTTAGGTAGGTAGGTATAGGGGCCTTTAGGTAGGTAGGTCGGTAGGTATAGGGGCCTTTAGGTAGGTAGGTAAAGGGACCTTCAATATAGGTAGCAGGGTATAGGGCCTTAAGTATAGGTAGGTATGTAGGTAGGTAGGTATAGTGGCCTTTAGGTAGGTAGGTAGGTATAGGGGCCTTTAGGTAGGTAGGTGGGTAGGTAGGTATAGGGGCCTTTAGGTAGGTAGGTGGGTAGGTAGGTATAGGGGCCTTTAGGTAGGTAGGTATAGGGGCCTTTAGGTAGGTAGGTAGGTAGGTATAGGGGCCTTTAGGTAGGTAGGTAAAGGGACCTTCAGTATAGGTAGCAGGGTATAGGGCCTTAAGTATAGGTAGGTATGTAGGTAGGTAGGTATAGGGGCCTTTAGGTAGGTAGGTGGGTAGGTAGGTATAGGGGCATTTAGGTAGGTAGGTAGGTTTAGGGGCCTTTAGGTAGGTAGGTAGGTATAGGGGCCTGCAGGTAGGTAGGTATAGGGGCCTGCAGGTAGGTAGGTGGGTAGGTATAGGGGCCTGTAGGTAGGTAGATGGGTAGGTAGGTATACGGGCCTTTAGGTAGGTAGGTATAGGGGCCTTTAGGTAGGTAGGTGGGTAGGTAGGTATAGGGGCATGTAGGTAGGTAGATGGGTAGGTAGGTATAGGGGCCTTTTGGTAGGTAGGTAAAGGGGCCTTTAGGTAGGTAGATAGGTATGGGGGCCTGTAGGTAGGTATAGGGGCCTTCATGTAGGTAACCCCCCATGCCTCCTCCGCTCACCGCCAGCCAACCCCCCCCCCCGGCCTCCTCCGTCCCCCGTGCCTCCTCAGCTCACCGCCAACCCCCCCACGGCCCCCTCCGTCCCCCGTGCCTCCTCCGGTCACCCCTGCATAAGTATCTACTCACCTTTCCCGTGGAGCGCAGAGCGGCAGACCTCTTCGTTACTTCCCTGTTCCCTCTAGTGGCCGGACCGGCTTTTACTGATGACGTCATTGTAAGAGCCGGTCACTAGGGGGAACCAGGAAGTCAGCGAGAGGTCTGCCGCTCTGCGCTCCGCTCAGGTGAGTTGATGCTAACTATGTGGGTGGGGGGGGGCGAGCGGAGTAGGCGCGGGGGGGGTCGGAGGAGGTCGGGGGAGGACAAGTGCGAGCGGGGGGAGCGGCGGATGCGCGGCGATGCAGCGTCGGGATTCGGCAGATTCGGAAAGTGAAAAATGGCGTCAGGATTCGAATCCACGAATCTCGAATATTTCCCAATATTCGAGGGATTCGTGCATTCGCCGGATTCGTCATCCCATCCCTACATTTAACAGTTTAGTAGAGGGTTTTATAAGCCTACTTTCTCATTCTCAGGGGTGTTTGTGTCTGTGTGTGTGAGGGGGGGGGGCTGTAGATGGGACACTGTGCTTCAAAGAGTTTATATATTATTTATAGATAATGGTCAGCTTGAAAGGGAGAGGGGGACATGGACAGGGGGAAAAAGTGGTGCTTGGTTCCCTTGAACAAAATGAACCACTCTGCGACCACCTAACGCAGAAATGCGGCCGCAGAGTGGCTCCTCTGGTAGGGGCTGGCAGGCTGTAAAAAAAAAAAAGTTGAAATGCCTTGTACAGTGCTGCGATCTAGTGCGATCTGTCACTGAGTCATCCCCAGGAGAGGATTGCAAGCTGATCCCTCTCATAGGCTGATGCCTATGAGAGGTGATCAGCATGATTGTATCTCGGGGTGTGGGGGGGATACATTTAAATACGTTTAAATAAAATAGGCAGATTTATTTTTTGTTGGTGGCTTGAAAAGGGGGCAAGATTCATTTGTGTGCTAAGTTGTGTGGCCATGCAGCACATTGTTAAAGCTGCAGTGTGCTGAATTGTAAAAAATGGCCTGGTCCCTATGGGGGTGTAAGCCTGTGGATCTTAAGTGGTTAAAGGAAATAAAAAAAACTTGTGTTGGAAATTAGCTCTTGTTTTACATAAAATTGATTTTGAAACAAATGTAGAATTTTAGTTGAAACAAGATTTTGTCAAATTTGTTTTGGTTTCCTGATGGTGAAACTTTAGTAAAGGTTTTTGGATTATTCTATTAATTATGGACCCTATTAATTGGAAGAGGAAACTGACGTTCTGACTGCTGAAAAGATGATTAAAGCGGAATATAACCCTACATTTCAACTTTGCTCTAAAACATTATTTACAGTATATTATATGCAACCAGCATTTTTTTTTACTAGACCAGCATTGGAAGGGTTACACAGAGCTTTAAAAGTTCCTGGAGATTTCTGCAGACGCATCCGAAGCTGACATAGATACATCTTGTTTACATAAATGTATCTAAGTGTTGAATGTGACTCACTCTCTCTGACTGAGAAGGAGCTTGGAGGACAGCCAAAGAGTGTGTAACATTTCTCAATAGATACATATAACTAAATTGAATGTAACAATCTGAACTTCTGCATATCTCTCCACGGAACTTTAAACCTCTGTGTTTAACCCTTCCAATGCTGGTCTAGTAAAAAAAATGCTTTTTTGCATATAATATGCTGTAAATAATGTTTTAGAGCAAAGTTGAAATGCAGGATTATATTCCACTTTAATAGCAGAGTCCAGTGGATCCAGTCAGCGTGTGTTACAGGGCCTCATAACAGAGGGGACCTTCATTGGCAAGAGGTGTACCTCCTCTTCCTGTCAGGTCACCACTTGGGGTCATCTTTCATCCAGTCAGCAGAGTCCTTTAACGAATCAACACTAAGAGAACTATCACGCCATTATAGTAGGCCGACCAATCAATGTTCTCCAGTGACAGTGGTTAGTTTTTCATTTCACTTTTTTTTTTTACAAATACAAACTAAAACCAAATAAAAGGGAGTCCACCACTAAGCAATGTCCCTGTAGTAATGGTTATTGTTTTATGAATTTAAATTGGTGTTGGCGTTTGAATTCTGGACAGTGAATTCGGAAACCCGAGTTCTGCCACACACCACAATTCAGTACCTGAAGCAGTGGACAGGGCCATGGGGAGTACTCACACTTGCAGTTCAGGACGCATTTCATGTCACTCTGAATTTTTCTCTGTCCACCTTGGAAGGAGGAAGAATTGGTGGCATGTGAAGTACAAGTAAGGGAACTCCCATGACCCTCCGGTTCGGGTTTCCGAATTAGCTCTTCTGAATTTGAATGCCAACACTAATTAATAAAAATGTGTTTTTGCATGTTTTGTCTATAAAGGTGCTTGGAAACATTATTGTTATTATTATTATAATTCTTATCTACAGTATATAGTGCTGACATTTTCTTTACAGAAAACAGTCATGTCACTAACTGTCCCTCTCATTGTGAGGAGCTCACAGTCTTCTCCCATAATAGTGACAGTCCAATCCTACCATTGCCTGAGGCTCAGGCTAGTATTTTGTGGGGAAAAATTGAGTTATCAGTGTCTTTTGGGGAAAGAAATAAACTGTAACACTGGGAAGAAACCCATGCAAACACTCATTCCAGTCTTTTTGCATCTCTGATGAACCTGTCTCCTGTGTCTGAAATTGATGTCTAGGAGGATAAGCAATATAGAGATGGCTGGATAGTGTAATGGTTAAGGGCTCTGCCTCTGACACAGGAGACAAGGGTTCAAACCTCAGGCCAGCATTTATTCAATGAGGAGACCTTGGGCTAGACTCCCTAACACTGCTACTGCCTACTGAGTGTGCCCCTAGTGGGTGCACTTCAAGTGCTTTGGGTTTGCCAGGAGAAAAGGGCAATATACTGTAAATGTTATTTGTCTTGTCATATTAGGCATAAGAATGATAGCAGCAGCCACTTTGTCTTGTGACTGCCCACTGGGGCACTGCCACATGTGTTCATCTAAGGAAGGCTCAGACAGGCAGTGCTGGGCGTAATGGAAAAAACTGCGCTTACGGATCATTACGCGTAATTTTACGCTATTACGCATTACGGAATTACGCTTACGGCATAGACATTTATTTACGGTTCATGTCTGTAATTACGCATAGCCCTTACGCAATTACGCATAAGAATACCGTAATGCAGGTTGTTACGTTATTGCCTTACGTGTAATTTCCTACTAGCAATTAATGCGTAAGGCCATGCTCCCAAGCGGAAAAGTTGACGCATGGATCAATGTTAGGTAGCCGCCGACTTTAAGGATTAATAGCAAAGCCCCCTTAATTGCTTAGAGCCTCAAATTTGGAGAATATATTGAGGAGATCAGAAGGAATAAGAGGAAATTTTTTTTTTTAAAAAAGACCTTATAGTTTTTGAGAAAATCGATGTTAAAGTTTCAAAGGAAAAATATATACATTTAAAAACCCGCCGACTTTAACGGTTGATAGCAAAGCCTGCTTAAAATTTAGGAACACCAAATTCCCAGGGCATATTAAGGGGATCAGTGGGAATAAGAGGAAATTTTTTTTTCAAAAAGACCTTTATAGTTTTTGAGAAAATCGATTTTTAAGTTTCAAGGGCAAAAATGTCTTTTAAATGCGGAAAATGTCAGTTTTTTTTGCACAGGTAACAATAGTGTATTATTTTCATAGATTCCCCCAAGTGGGAAGAGTTTTACTTACTTCGTTCTGAGTGTGGGAAATATAAAAAAAAAAACGACGTGGGGTCCCCCCTCCCAGACCTCTTTAACCCCTTGTCCCCCATGCAGGCTGGGATAGCCAGAATGCGGAGCACCGGCCGCGTGGGGCTCCGCACCCTGACTATACCAGCCCGCATGGTCCATGGATTGGGGGGTCTCGGAAGGGGAGGGGCAGCCAAGCTTTCCCCTCCCCCTCCGAGCCCTTGTCCAATCCAAGGACAAGGGGCTCTTCTCCACCTCCGATGGGCGGTGGAGGTGGAGGCCGCGATTTCCTGGGGGGGGGGTTCATGGTGGCATCTGGGAGTCCCCTTTAAAAAGGGGTCCCCCAGATGCCCACCCCCCTTCCCAGAAGAAATGAGTATAGGGGTACTTGTACCCCTTACCCATTTCCTTTAAGAGTTAAAAGTAAATAAACACACAAACACTTAGAAAAAGTATTTTAATTGAACAAAAAACATAACCACGAAAAAAGTCCTTTAATATTCTTAATTAACCTTTAATACTTACCTGTCCCTTTAAAAGCCAGTTCCCACGCAATATCCTCGGAAATTGGCTAATCAGTTACAATGTAACAAAGTTGTTACAATGTAACAACTTTGTTACTTTGTAACTCCACCGCACCCGATGTCACTCGCCGCTCACCCGCCGGCCGCCGCATACACTTACGCTAAGTCCCCGCCGGCTCCCGCCGTCCACTCCGCCCACACCTGTCACCCATGGGTGCCAGCATGTATATAGGTGACATGTGGGAGAGGCAGGGAGGGCAGCGAGTGCCGGTGGGACTTAGCGTCCTGCACGGACCACAGAGCTCTGAGCTATATAGCTCAGAGCTCTCTAAGCATCTTTGTATTTGGGCTCCAAGGAGCCCCATTGGTCCTTAGCAGACCAATGGGGTTCCTTCAAATCAGAAGGAACCCCATTGGTCTGCTAAGGACCAATGGGGCTCCTTGGAGCCCAAATACAAAGATGCTTAGAGAGCTCTGAGCTATATAGCTCAGAGCTCTGTGGTCCGTGCAGGACGCTAAGTCCCGCCGGCTCTCACTACCCTCCCCGCCTCTCCCACATGTCACCTATATACATGCTGGCACCCATGGGTGCCAGCATGTATATGGGTGACAGGTGTGGGCGGAGTGGACGGCGGGAGCCGGCGGGGACTTAGCGTAAGTGTATGCGGCGGCCGGCGGGTGAACGGCGAGTGACGTCGGGTGCGGTGGAGTTACAAAGTAACAAAGTTGTTACATTGTAACAACTTTGTTACATTGTAACTGATTAGCCAATTTCCGAAGGATATTGCGTGGGAACTGGCTTTTAAAGGGACAGGTAAGTATTAATGGTTAATTAAGAATATTAAAGGACTTTTTTCGTGGTTATGTTTTTTGTTCAATTAAAATACTTTTTTCTAAGTGTTTGTGTGTTTATTTACTTTTAACTCTTAAAGGAAATGGGTAAGGGGTACAAGTACCCCTATACTCATTTCTTCTGGGAGGGGGGTGGGCATCTGGGGGGCCCCTTTTTAAAGGGGACTCCCAGATGCCACCATGACCCCCCCCCCCAGGAAATCGCGGCCTCCACCTCCACCGCCCATCGGAGGTGGAGAAGAGCCCCTTGTCCTTGGATTGGACAAGGGCTCGGAGGGGGAGGGGACAGCTTGGCTGCCCCTCCCCTTCCGAGACCCCCCAATCCATGGACCATGTGGGCTGGTATAGTCAGGGTGCGGAGCCCCACGCGGCCGGTGCTCCGCATTCTGGCTATCCCAGCCTGCATGGGGGACAAGGGGTTAAAGAGGTCTGGGAGGGGGACCCCACGTCATTTTTTTTTATATTTCCCACACTCAGAACGAAGTAAGTAAAACTCTTCCCACTTGGGGGAATCTATGAAAATAAAACACTATTGTTACCTGTGCAAAAAAACCTGACATTTTCCGCATTTAAAAGACATTTTTGCCCTTGAAACTTAAAAATCGATTTTCTCAAAAACTATAAGGTATTTTTGAAAAAAAATGTTTTCCTCTTATTCCCACTGATCCCCTTAATATACCCTGGGAATTTGGTGTTCCTAAATTTTAAGCAAGCTTTGCTATTAACTGTTAAAGTCGGCGGGTTTTTAAATGTATATATTTTTCCTTTGAAAATTTAACATCGATTTTCTCAAAAACTATAAGGTCTTTTTGAAAAAAAATTTTTCCTCTTATTCCTTCTGATCTCCTTAATATATTCTCCAAATTTTAGGCTCTTAGCACTTAAGGGGGCTTTGCTATTAACCCTTAAAGTCGGCGGCTTTTTTATATTATAAGGGAGCGTAATATTACGCGATTACGGCAGACTGTGTAATTTCAATAGGAGTTTACTGTCTTACGCGTAATTTGTTACGCGTAATAACGTAACCTACGGTCTACGCGTAATTAATTACGTGTAATACCGTAACCTTACACGTAACGCTTACGGTGCATTTGTAGCGAATTACGATGCGTAATTACGCTAATGCGTAATTTCGGCCCAGCACTGCAGACAGGCTGGAAAAGGCAGAAGAGCTGTGGTCAGAGCTATGACGTAAGAGATGTGTTTGGGAGAAGGCTGCACATCATTGTGCTATTAACAATTGCTTTACTCTCCTTAAGCAGCACAACTTACTTGCATCGGTGCCTTTGTGCCTGGTCCAGTCTGTGTGAATAAATGGCTTATTAAAAAACTTTAGTGCAAGTCATGACATATCCTTTGCACGTAAACAATAGCAGGTCTGACGGGAGAGACACGCAGGACAGTGCTATACAAGTCAGCATTAGCCCTGCTGTCCAGTTTTAGTGTTAAGTTGAGGTTCAAGATTAAGAAATGTTAATATTCATTCTAAGCACAAAAAAATAAATTCTGCCATGCTAATATTCACAAAGATAACATGACTAATGCTGCACTGTGTCTTTACACCAGAAGAAAACTGCCACTTTTTAGGTGTTCATAGATACTGAAGTTGCTGCAGCATATCTGCCTTGGTCGGTGAGAAACCTTGGGGTAGCTGACAGGGGTGTAACCTCAAATCATGGGGACTCCAGCAAAACTTAGCTGGGTGGGGTTGCCCAATGTTTATACCCCTTCCCTTGCCTACCCCTGGTGACCCTCACAGCCTAAGGGCCCATTTTTGCAAGTGTGGACATCATAATCTTCTCACCTATTACAAGAGTAGCCACAAAAACACCTGATCTGAAGGATGGACCACTTTATTAGAGGGAGTGAAATAGTAGTTGATGCCTCCTTACAGCTCTGAGACCCCCTTCAGTTGCAGAGGATACTCCCCTGTAGTTATGCCGCCAGTAGCTGAAGGACGGTTAAAGACGCCAACTTTGATGTGAGCAACCAGGGTTCCAATCTGTACTGGAGCTGCTACCTAACCAGTAAGTATTCCTTGGGAAAGTTGGGTAATGCTCTTTAATGCTCCAGTGTGGCCTGTTTAATGCTCCCTTTGATGGCTGTAGATCTAAAGTGTCCAAGAGGACAACAGTGCTGTACAAGTTAACATTTCTTCATCTTTTATTTTAATATTTTTGTCCCAACCGAAACAGTAATCACGTGAGTGTGGCCTATGGAAGATTAAGCAACATAAAGTAAATAAACAATAAACCAAAGTCTCACATTCCTGAAATGTCAAACTTTGTGCTAAAAATAAATTGAATAGCCTGCCAGCAATTTTTGTTTAAACGTTTAACTCTGGACAAAACAGATAATGAACTAGTAAAGAATATGAAAGACCCTTTTACTGATTTACTTTTAAATGAAAGTATTACTAAAAATAGTTTAACCACTCTTTTCTGGTAGCAGGTATGTGGTGGAGTATATAAATAGATTTTCAACTAACACTATAACTTTGATGGTGTGCATAGTGAAATATGTCATTTACATGCATTTTACAACCCATTTTTTGGTTATTTATTTTTTATATGTCAGAATGGAGACAGCTATAAGTAAGAAATATATCTGTTGATGACAGGAGCTTTCGCTGAAATAAGAGCACAGCTGATAAGCTTGTTTATCTTGTTCACATTTATTTTTTCTACTAATAGCTATTTTTACAGAAAAAGGTCTGCCATTGATGAACAAATATTTCCCTGAGAATGTCAGCAAGGGAGACATTTGCCTGTCTTGAAAAACTACTGGGACCTGCCATTCTACAGCCTGTGCTATATAGTATTAGTAAGTAGTTTTTTTTATTAGGTGATTTAGCAAAAGAGATGGACAGTATAGTAAAGTCATTTATGAATAGCCAATCATATCTAAAGGAGTTAACAAAAAAACACTCCGCACTTCTGAGTCTGAGTCGGCCAGGGCTGCCGTTTTTTTAATGGTAAAGGGGGCAACTGTGCCAGGGCCCCAGAACCTGTAGGGGTCCCCAAAGCGTGCACATGCCTGCAGGAAACAAGGAAGAGAGGCCCCATGGGAAGAAGTCCAGAGTGTAGAGCATGGTGCTGCCTCCTGTGTCCTTCCTGGATTAGGTAAGATCCCAATGTGTGTATATTCAGGATTTGTAAGGGAAAGGAGGCGGGGAATAATGGGGTCCCCAACAATGCTTTGGGGTCATATGATGGACACCTAATGATTTTTTGTGACTGGCAGTGTGGTGGGGCGGGTCCTGGGAGTCGGCTCGGAGGCCCCATTGTAGCTAGAACCGGCCATGTACTTCGCAATCCTCAAATAGGGATGAACGAGTGAGAATTCAAAGTTTGATTCCTCTGTGAATCAGGCCTTTCTGATTTTGACCATAAAGGCCCACAGAATTGCCGTGCAGTTGCAATTTAGCTAAAAGATCGTGGGCAAAATCAGGGTCAGTAATGGTGCATAGGGATGGTCGGAACGCCAATTTCTGATTCCGCGGTAAATCCGCATTCCGCCATTGCCAAATTACCGATTCCGCCTTCCGCTACCAATTTGCGCATTCCAATTCGGAATTTCCACCGGAAATCGCAGAAATTCCGCCCGATTTTAACATCGATTTTCTCAAAAACTATAAGATCTTTTTGAAAACTTTTTTTTTGCATTTTGTTCAGAAGATTCTGTTTAATAAACCCTGAAAATTTGGTGTTTCTAGGACTTACGGGGGCTTTGCTATTAACTGCTAAAATTGGCGGATTTTTACTGTAATGTAAAATGCAGAAAATAGGCAGATGCAGATTTTCTGCATTTTACATTACAGTAAAAATCCGCCAAATTTAGCAGTTAATAGAAAAGCCCCCTTAGGTCCTAGAAACACCAATTTTTCAGGGTTTATTAAACTGAATCTTGTGAACAAGATGCAAAAATAAGTTTTCAAAAAGACATTATAGTTTTTGAGAAAATCGATGTTAAAGTCGGGTGGAATTTCCGCGATTTCTGGCGGAAATTCCCGCGATTTCCGGCGGAAATCCGCCTACTGCACTAGAATTACCGATTTCCGCATTTCGATGCGGAAATGCAATTTCCGATCGGAATTTTGGAAATTGCATTTCTGCGGAATCCGAATGAGCATCCCTAATGGTGCACAATTTTGTCAGGAATTCAGAGTGTGCCTTTGAGTGAATGATTTACTCCCAGGATGCACAGCAAGGCTCAGCAGCCAAGGAGCAGAGATGCCACCACATGAACAGAGCCAGGGAGAGCATAGTGTTGTGACAGGGAGAGATTTGGAGTGCGGTCAGGTCATTTTTAGCGGCATAGCTCCGTGTTTCTTATATTTTGTGTAGGACTGTTTTGTGTAGAATTTTGTGTATGCATAAGTGCTTAAACCAGGGATGGGTAAACTTTTTCCGCTACGATCCCGCATTCCTCAACTCTCCTTCCTCCCTGCAGAGTTGCGAGTGGTGCGTAATGATGGATTTAACTTTCCAGCAGCGATCTCCATGGCCACAGTGGAGTCATGTGTCACGCTGGCATGTACTGATGGTGGGTCACATGATGCTGCTTTTGCCATGGAGATTGGTGCTGGAAAGTGTGAATGGCTGACTTAAATCTATCATTATGGACCACATGCAACTCTGCAAGGAGGAAGGGAGATAAAGCTGGACCTCTATTCAAAACACTGATGTGCCATGTACAGCCTGCAAGCTAGAGTGTGCCCAGCCCTGGCTTAGACAGACATCAGTATTGTTACTATAGATAGGCAGGCTTGTTAAGTTAGCTACTGCACAATGTTTTGCATCACTGTGCTATACTGGGACACCTACTGCTGGCTAACCTATACTGGGGCAACTATACTGGGGACACCTATACCTGGCTACTTTTACTGGGGACACCTATACCTGGATACTTATATTGGGGCACCTATAGCTGGCTATCTATACTGGGGATTCCTATTCCTGGCTACTTATACTGGGGGCACCTATACCTAGATACCTATATTAGGGCACCTATACCTGGCTAGCTAAGCTGGGGCACCTAAACCTAGCTACCTATACTGTAGGAACATATACCTGGTTACCTATATCGGGGGAACCTACACCTGGCTACCTATATCGGGGCATCTATACCTAGATACCTATATTGGGGGGTAAATACCACATCACAAATAATGTTCTCTAGCCCACGGGGGGAAGGTTGTTGGGGGGTGCAATTTTTACACCCTTGCCCTGGGAGCATTTAAGCCTAGAGACTGTCCTGACTGGAAGCTGAAGCTTAGCTTCCAATGCACACTCTGCATCACACACATGGGGGAGACATGGTGGAGAGGGCTTATACTGGGTAGGCCTATACTCACCAATGGTGCGCTGATCCCTCGTCATGTACCTCTGATAGGGACATGTTCCCCGGTGATCATTGTTGATGACAGCATCATCAACATCTGGCAGCAAATTCCTTTTTTTTTCATTGAATTCAATATTATAACCTGTGGGGGATTCTGACGATGGATGGGCACCACGCGAGGGGCGACATTGGACAGGTTATGTATAAATGCACACACATTTATACACTAGGGGCAGTGACGAGGTGGCGGTCGGACGCGGCCAATTCTTGAGAGATTTCATGCTGAAAATGATCAAGAATCGGCCTGCGCAGCCAACTGATTTCTCTCTCTTATCAGATTCAATCAGAGAGAGATTTGTCTCTTGGTCAAATCTGCCCATCATCGCTAGATGTATGGCTACCTTTACATTCATATTATTACAAGTTGAGCAGCTGCAGCTTGAAAGTGATCAGCAATTTTCGAGAGTATTTTGAAAATTTAGTTTTCATTAGATGTTGTGTTTCAAGCTTTTATTATATTCAAAATGTATACTAGACCCTTGCTTGACACATTTTGGTAAGTTACAGTAAAAAAGATTATGAAAATTAATTGGATCACTTTTTGCACAGAAATCCAGCAGAAACTGAGCCAAGGAAGTTAAGTAGGAGATGGAAGGGAATAGTTTGACAATGATTACTACTATTTAAAGGCGTATGAGAGAAATTACTGCCGGGATACTTGGGCGCAGGATACAGCTAATATATGGCTTATCCTGCTCCTGCACAAGTCCCGGCAGCGTTAATTACTATTCCCCCTCCAGGTCCACATGGATGGTGGGGAATGATGTAATTTGGCTTCCAGCTATTGCTGGTGACTGAATTACAGTGTTTTAAAAGTAACTTCAGCTCCGTCTTCTGACAGCCCCGAAGTTACTCACTGTGTGCCGCTATAGCCGTAATTCCCGTTACGGTCTATGCGGGCGCCAGCTGTGCCCAAATCTCCAGCGCTGGATTCCTTGTGTTCAATTTAAGTGCATATAAAGGTGATCATTACCACCATAGCACCAATGAAAAGCTAAAACAGTTTGAGGGGTAGAGCAGACCAAAAATCGCTAGCGTAATCAAAGATGCTAATTGTTTTTAGAAGCGATTTTTCTAAGCGATTCCAGGCATTTGCCTAGAAATTTTTTAGTTATGCTTAGCGATTTTTGGAGCATTTTTGTGTAAAGATTTTTTACTTTTTGTACAGTTTGAGTTGGAAGTGAACAGCTTTTGCAAAAAAAAGTTTGGAAAAACGGTCTGTTATAGCGCTTTTTGAGCAATTTTCCACTTTTCCTATACTTAACATTGAGGCTGAATTGCCTCCAAAATGCTGCAGGACCCGCGTTTGCATTTGGGAAAAAATCACATCGCTCTGGTGTGATCCATCCCATGCAAATACATTAGCCAAGCACTTTTCAAAGCGCTAGCATTTTAAATAGCGTTCAGAAGCACTCTTGGTGTGCACCAGCCCTAGCTCTGGTATGGATCAGGTAAATATGGTGCAAAAGCAGTGCCGGCAAAAAATGACGCCAACATCGGTGTTGCTTGGGAATTTTGGCTAAATTCATTTTTGCATTGAAAATTTTATTTTTGATTTTGAGAAAAGAGATGTTTTACAGCTAAAATTTGCAAAAAGTGTGAAAACGATATATTTTTAACACAAAAATTTTTACCATGAAAATGCAAGAAAAAAATCGCTGTTTTTAGAGCAAAAATTTGTGAAAAGCATTAAAAAAAACTTGTTTTCAATGACACTTTCACTTGAAAATTGCAAAATGAATATTGACATTTTCACTCATCACTGGTCGACGTAGACGGCAACAGTAAAAGCCAATAGATCTGCTATTCATTGGGCGCCATAATTACCGTTCATTGCTGCTCATTGCGGCTTTTATTTTTGCTGCTTCCGGTGGTCGCAGGGTAGTTTAGGGGGTTAAGGTTATGTTTGGGGGGGGGGGGGGTTAAGGTTAGGCACGGGATAGTTAAAGTGGAAAAAAAACCAAAGTGTTTCACTTACCTGGGGCTCCTGCCAGCTCCTTGCAACCTTCCTGTCCCACGCCAGTCCTCCACGATCCTCCGTTCTCCCGCTGCCAGCTAGTTTCATTACCATTGATGTGGCAACTGCGTCTGCGCACCCCTGGCCATGCGTATCTTTCTTCGTGTGGCTCGGGGCACGCAGGTGCAGTTGCCATCGACATACAAGCCGACGGTACAATGGTAACAAGACTTGCTGGAGGCGGGAGAATGGAGGATCGTGGAGGACCGACGTGGGACTGGAAGGCTGCAAGGGGCTGGCAGAAGCCCCAAGTAGGTGAAACACTTGTTTTTTTTTTTTACTATGCAGTTCCACTTTAAGTTTTGGGGGTGGTTAAGGTTAGGCAGAAGGGGGGAGAGGTTAAGGTTAGGCACCGGTAAGGGTTTAAGGATAGGCTGCACCGGGGGACAGGTGGTCTTAGGGTTAGGTATGGAAATTAAGTAGTAGAATATAATAGAAGCAGAATAAGTAATTTTACAAATATTCTACTACTGTAAGTCTCTGTCGCTATTTTTTATCATGCACCATTTTTAACGGTATGCCCCCTCCCACGGGCCCCTATGGTTCAAGGTGCCCATGGTGGTCACCACCTCTGCATCCTGTTGCTATGCTACAGTTTAATGTTAGCATATACATTCTCTATTTGGTTAGTACGAGTCTTAAGTGATATGGTTTGTATAATTCAAAACATTGCAAAGGAAAGTACTGTAAGTGGCTTCTTGAGTATAGGCTGTTTGTGTGACATTAGGCACTGAGATTCTCATTAGATGGAGTTTTCCACTGTAGGCCCCTGACCTGAATCTAAGTGGACCAACTTGCTCAATATACTGCAAATAGAATGCATTTTTGTCACTCTTAATTTGGGTAATAATTCTAATCAAGTATTAATGTAAACTTGTATAAGAATTTCCTGGGCATATTTCCAATTCACTAACATGCAGTGTACACTATTGGCTGAATTGGCAGAAGCCTGCACTTTTAGGAGCTGTAGGCCCCATCTACTCTAATCAGTTTGACCTTTCTTATAAAGACAAAGTCAGAGATCTTGTAATATTTGCTCTATACAAGTCACACCCATTTGAAACAAATACAGCATAGACTGGCTCTCAGTGTGGATATAAGTCTACCGCATCTGTGAAATACTGGAACGATGTTTGAGTTCCAAGTTTCAACTTTCAATTCTTGTTAAAGCTATTAGAAGCAAGGGCTCTATTCATAGCAAAGACCTGTAAAACACCAATAAACTTTTTTGTTTATTATTTTATAATAACAAGGGACAGTGACATAATGATGAGCATGCTGTTCCACAGCAATATTTTGATGGGGCCCTCAGACCTAGGAACACTTGTGTATTAAAAACCTTTCACTACCCCACTGATATGTATTGACATGGCAATATACACTCACATGCAATGTACAGAGTAGTAGAAGTGGTAGAGTGTTGTATCGTGTTAGCCATCAGTGGAAGCAAAAAGTTTTGCATCTGGATGATACCATTCATTGGCTAATTTAGAAGAAACAATTGTCAACACACTGCGCCACAGTTCGCCGATATTATATCACCAAAGTCACAGTCACTGGGATCGCTGCAGATAGTCCAAACACTGGGTGATAAATTCAAAATTGCTGCTGCGCTCTCCAGACCTGATAGAAATAAATCTCCACATAGGGCAATATCGTTCAATCTGAGTAAATCACTGCTCCACCTATTCCACGTGACTCATGTGAAGTGCTCTCCCAATTATCAACCTTATCTGTGTCCCTTGTCCCCTCTCACTAAAATGCTCACCAGATTTTGGCCACCCCAGCGTTCAGATGGATCATGCACAATATAGTTATATTCACTTCACTGGATTCTGTAAAGAGGAAAGAATCTCCACATAGGGTAATACAGTTCAAAACACAATGTACTCCAAGCTCTAATTCCACCATGTGTCCTTAAAATCACCCTGTGATAGTGCCAATCCGACGTGCTACAAATCACACTGCTCACCAGATGCAGCCCACCTCTAATTCCAGGTGGAAGTTATGCTGTATGTTATAGCCAGGCAAGTTTCACACTCCTAGATCCTTTGAACAGGCCTTTTCAAGGTCTTGCTTTTTATTCCACTCTTAAAATTGCTCAGTATAAAAAATATATAAAAGAAAACCAACATAGCGTAATACAGTTTACACTGCTTCTATGCGCAACAATTCAATCTCACTTATGCCTCCATGTGCGTTCTGCGCATATCATACATCAACATCTGCCAGTGCCCATCCGTCTGGATTCCGTCTGGTGCCCGGGTGCGCCTAGATAATCCGCGCTCTGCCGTTCCGCCTCCTCTCCGGGTTGCAGGGTATAGATCCGTGCACTTCTGTGCTGACCGGCCGGTCCGTGCGCTCTCTCACTTCCGTGCGACGTCAGACGCACAACTCCGGGGCGGAGTGTTTTGAACTGTATTACCCTATGTGGAGATTCTTTCCTCTTTACAGAATCCAGTGAAGTGAATATAACTATATTGTGCATGATCCACCTGAATGCTGGGGTGGCCAAAATCTGGCGAGTATTTTAGTGAGAGGGGACAAGGGACACGGATAAGATTGATAATTGGGAGAGCACTTCACATGAGTAACGTGGAATAGGTGGAGCGGTGATTTACTCAGATTGAACGATATTGCCCTATGTGGAGATTTCTTTCTTTCAGGTCTGGAGAGTGCAGCAGCAATTTGGAATTTAGAAGAAAAGCAGCAAGCTTTTGGAGATTAAGCCTTCATCACACTGATTCCTGTATACTGACAAAATTTAGAACACAGCTTATATACACTAGATATTAAAAAGGAAATACATTGTACTTCAATAACTGTCATTGGATGCCTAATTACAACATCAAGAGGGTCCGACAGGGATGCTAGCGAATTTATGACAACATTTTTTTGCAGAGACCTTCAATCGAGTTATCTAAAGGACATTGGCAAGGGATCATTTCTGAGAATATTGCCACGAGAACAGTAATTAAATATAAGTATTTGTGGTTAATGAAGAACATTAAAGGAATTATTTCATGGTTGTGTCTTTATTTCACTTCTTAAAGGGGATTCCCAGATGCCACCATGAACTCCCCCCAGTGCTGTGTCAGCCTCCACCTCATCCTGGGCACCGGAGGTAAGGAAGATCCCCTTGTTCATGGATTGGACAAGGGCTCTGGGGGCGAGGGGGAGGCTTGGCCTTTCCTCAAGGTTTGGTCTTCCCTCTCTTCCAGAGCCTCTCCCATACCATGGACCATGTGGGCTGGTATAGCTCAGGGTGTGGAGCCCCAGGTGACCAGGGATCCACATTCTGGCTATCCCAGCCTGCATGGGGGACAAAGGGTTAAAGAGTATCAGGAGAGGGACTAGCGTAGAATATTGGCGTGGGAGCATTTCCGAGATTATTGGCGTGGGAACATTAGTTAAAAGTAAGTATTGCATTTTTATTTCAATTTAACTCTTTGTGGAAATGGGTAAGGGGTACTCAGTACCCCTATACTCATTTCACCCAGGGAGGGGACAGGCATCTGGGGTCCTGGGGGTATCATCGCACCTCACCTCCTCCTGGGCACTGAGAGGTACAGACTAACCAGCAAGCTCATGGTGACCCAGAACTCATTGGAGTGTGTAAGGACTACAAACTGGGCACTGAAGGTGGGGAAGAGCCCTTTCTGCATGGATTGGACAAGGGCTCTGGGGGAGAGGGGTTGGCTTGGCTGCCCCTCTCTTCCAGAGCCACTCCATACCATGGACCAGGCGAGCTGGTATAACTTAGGGTGTGGAGCCCCACATGGCCTAGGTTCCACATTCTGGCTATCTCAGCCTGCACAGGGGACAGCAGGTTAAAGAGGCTTGGAAGGGGGGACCCCATGTCATTTTTTTTATTTAACCTCTTAGTGGCCAAACCATAGCTAAAATTGCCATGAATCCTTATACAGCAATATTGCGGCTGTATAGCGCATGTATGTATTCCTGGCCAAACATTACCACATTTCCACAGGGTTTCCAGGTAGTCATAATAACTCACTGCTTAAAATCCAGGTGGTTATTACCATGGCCGGTTCTAGACTTTTTACTGCCTGAAGCAAACTTGTGAGGCTGCCCTCCCCCTCGATTTGGAGTGATTTTTTTATCCCATAGTATAGGTTGGTAGGTAGCCAGGTATAGGTGCCCCTGTATATGGTAGCCGGGTATAGTTGCCCCAGTATAGGTAGTATAGTTGCCCCAGTATAGATAGTGTACTTGCCCCAATATAGCTAGTATAGTTGCCACAGTATAGGTAGTATAGTTGCCCCATTATATATAATATAGTTGCTGCAGTATATGTAGTATAGTTGCCCCCAGTATAGAGGTATATAGAGGTCTTGTCTGTATTTGCTTTATTAACACCTGTGCTAAACTGTATGCCTGGAATGGACATACATTGTGAAATGTGAGTTTTTAATCTGAATGTTTTTAATGGGAGATTAAAATTTAATTGAGACGGTATCACGCTATCTGCTGGCGAACTATTCGGGCCATCTCTACTACTAAGTACTTGAGTACTGATAACTAGTTCTTAGGTTCTGTTGGCGAAGCCGGTGCTGATTGCATCATCCAACTGTTCAGAGGGGAGGCACAAACTAAATCTCTTTTGGAAGACTGCAGGCTGCAGGAGTGACTTTTTGTACTGCAGAAAGTGGCCAATGTCTTGCCCACTGACCAAGCACTTTACAGAAACTGACTGAGTACCTGCCCAAAAGCTAGGAAACATTTTTGGGATGGGGAGATAAAGTCGACAAAAAAATTATATTACCTATTTCAGAAACACAACATGTACCATATATTTATTTGTGAATATACTTAAAGAGAACCCGAGGTGGGGTTGAAGAATGTTATCTGCATACAGAGGCTGGATTTGCCTATACAGCCCCGCCTCTGCTGCTATCCCAAACCCCCCTAAGGTCCCCCTGCACTCTGCAATCCCTCATAAAACACAGCCGCGCTGCTGGCACACAGCTTGTCAGAGCGGGCTGTGTTTATCTCTATAGTGTCACTCTGCTGCTCTCCCCGCCTCCTGCAGAACTCCAGTCCCCGCCTGCGTCCCTTCCCTCCACGCTGATTGGAGGGAAGGGACGGGGGCAGGGCCTGGAGCTATGCAGGAGGCGTGGGAGCAGCGGAGACTGACACTACAGATGTAAACACAGCCTGCATAGCCCGGCTGTGATTTATGAGGGATTGCAGAGTGCAGGGGGACCTTAGGGGGGGTTGGGATAGTAACAGAGGCTGGGCTGTATAGGCAGACCCAGCCTCTGTATGCAGATAACATTCTTTAAACACACAAACACACCTCGGGTTCTCTTTAAGTCTGTGTAGAATAAAAGACTGTGGTTTTTATGAAAAAAAATATGAAATGTACATAAATGATATAGTCAGATATATATATTGTTCAGGCATTACCTTTTTCTGAAATAATGCAATATGTGCCAGGATGGAATAAAAAAAAAATAATCACATTTACTGTATGCTGAGAAAAATGTAAGTAGCTTTTCTGTCAAACAAGAACAAAGAGACAAAACAAAAGCAAATCTGAAAACTGAATAAAAAAAAGCCATTCAGATTGAGAGCTTTTGTTCGCCACCAAACCTACAGGTGCATGCAACAATGACAATAGCTAAAACAAGCAACCAGAACTCTTGCTTTCAGTCTTCTCTTGAATTAAGAAAATAATATCTGTACCATGGTGGGTTTACCTGAATGCATTAAACACAAATATATCATTATATATTTACTCGTAAAATGTAAACTAAAAAAAAAGAATGCATTAGAAATATTAAAATACACCGCGTGAACAATAGTGCCATTCTGAATTTTTTTTTTTTACCAATACAAAAAAAATAATTAACACTAAGGAGAGATTAACTGAATTTCACATTAAGCATATTTGTGGAATCACAGAGTGATTTTATATATATATTTAAAAAAAAATATTAGGACTGCTTAATTTTAACTTCTTAATGATATAAATAACTACCCATTAACGTAACTTTTTTACATGTTGTAATGTGTCTTATTGAGGAGTCTGAATCTGCATGAGATTTACAGTATTTCTGGAATGAGAAACAAACTTTTTAAACTGGAAATACCTGAGCTAATTTTCTCCCCCCAAACGTTCACCCATGCTACATCCAGGGCCGGATTTATACTTTTTTGTGTCCCTAGGTCAACTATGCTGTGGCTCCTCTTGCAGCAGCGCTGTAGCACCCCTCCCATTTCATGTGCAGCTTCCTCATCCATGTATCATCCATGTACTGAAACCCCTCCCATTCCATGTGTAGCTCCCTCATCCATGTATCATCCATGTACTGAAGCCCCTCCCATTTCATGTGCAGCTTCCTCATCCATGTATCATCCATGTACTGAAACCCCTCCCATTCCATGTGTAGCTCCCTCATCCATGTATCATCCATGTACTGAAGCCCCTCCCATTCCATGTGTAACTCCCTCATCCATGTATCATCCATGTACTGAAGCCCCTCCCATTCCATGTGTAGCTCCCTCATCCATGTATCATCCATGTACTGAAGCCCCTCCCATTCCATGTGTAGCTCCCTCATCCATGTATCATCCATGTACTGAAGCCCCTCCCATTCCATGTGTAGCTCCCTCATCCATGTATCATCCATGTACTGAAGCCCCTCCCATTCCATGTGTAGCTCCCTCATCCATGTATCATCCATGTACTGAAGCCCCTGCCATTCCATATGTAACTCCCTCATCCATGTATCATCCATGTACTGAAGCCCCTCCCATTCCATGTGTAGCTCCCTCATCAATGTATCATCCATGCGTATATTGAAAAAGGGCGCATGGAAAAAAGGGCGCGGGATGTAGCCGAATTTATAAGTTATAATGTAAAACAATGTTTTCCCTTAGTTGCGTTGTAAACAAAATATAGTGCTGTATCGCTGTAATGAACGTATATTAAACGGCAAAATACCGTCTATAACAACAACCGTATTCTGTTGTAAAACGTCAAATCGTGTGTATAACATAAACGTATTGTTGAATGAAACGTGAAATGGCGTGTATAACAACAAACGGATAGTGTATTAAAACTTCAAATAGCGTCTATAATAAAAACGATATTTACACTGCTATTAAGCATAGTAATAGAATAGTAGATTTTAAAGGTATTTCACAGCAATTATACCTAACCGTAAGCTCACACAGATCTCTCCTTCTCCCTATCCCTAACACCCAGTGCTGGGCCGAAATTACGCATTAGCGTAATTACGCATCGTAATTCACTACAAATGCACCGTAAGCATTACGTGTAAGGTTACGGTATTACGCGTAATTAATTACGCGTAGACTGTGGGGTTACGTTTTACGCGTAACAAATTACGTGTAAGACAGTAAACTCCCATTGAAATTACACAGTCTGCCGTAATCGCGTAATATTACGCTCCCGTATAATATAAAAAAGCCGCCGACTTTAAGGGTTAATAGCAAAGCCCCCTTAAGTGCTAAGAACCTCAAATTTGGAGAATATATTAAGGAGATCAGAAGGAATAAGAGGAAATTTTTTTTTTCAAAAAGACCTTATAGTTTTTGAGAAAATCGATGTTAAAGTTTCAAAGGAAAAATATATACATTTAAAAACCCGCCGACTTTAACGGTTAATAGCAAAGCCTGCTTAAAATTTAGGAACACCAAATTCACAGGGTATATTAAGGGGATCAGTGGGAATAAGAGGAAATTTTTTTTTTCAAAAAGACCTTATAGTTTTTGAGAAAATCGATTTTTAAGTTTCAAGGGCGAAAATGTCTTTTAAATGCGGAAAATGTCAGTTTTTTTTGCACAGGTAACAATAGTGTTTTATTTTCATAGATTCCCCCAAGTGGGAAGAGTTTTACTTACTTCGTTCTGAGTGTGGGAAATATAAAAAAAAAAACGACGTGGGGTCCCCCCTCCCAGACCTCTTTAACCCCTTGTCCCCCATGCAGACTGGGATAGCCAGAATGCGGAGCACCGGCCGCGTGGGGCTCCGCACCCTGACTATACCAGCCCGCATGGTCCATGGATTGGGGGGTCTCGGAAGGGGAGGGGCAGCCAAGCTTTCCCCTCCCCCTCCGAGCCCTTGTCCAATCCAAGGACAAGGGGCTCTTCTCCACCTCCGATGGGCGGTGGAGGTGGAGGCCGCGATTTCCTGGGGAGGGGTTCATGGTGGCATCTGGGAGTCCCCTTTAAAAAGGGGTCCCCAAGATGCCCACCCCCCTCCCAGGAGAAATGAGTATAGAGGTACTTGTACCCCTTACCCATTTCCTTTAAGAGTTAAAAGTAAATAAACACACAAACACATAGAAAAAGTATTTTAATTGAACAAAAAACATAACCACGAAAAAAGTCCTTTAATATTCTTAATTAACCATTAATACTTACCTGTCCCTTTAAAAGCCAGTTCCCACGCAATATCCTCGGAAATATACTGATCAGTTACAATGTAACAAAGTTATTACAATGTAACAACTTTGTTACTTTGTAACACCACCGCACCCGACGTCACTCGCCGCTCACCCGCCGGCCGCCGCATACACGCTAGTCCCCGCCGGCTCCCGCCGTCCACTCCGCCCACACCTGTCACCCATATACATGCTGGCACCCATGGGTGCCAGCATGTATATAGGTGACATGTGGGAGAGGCGGGGAGGGCAGCGGAGCCGGCGGGGACTTAGCGTCCCTTTACCCGACAGAGCTCTGAGCTATATTAGCTCAGAGCTCTCGAAAGCATCTTTGTATTTGGGCTCCAAGGAGCCCCATTGGTCCTTAGCAGACCAATGGGGTTCCTTCAAATCAGAAGGAACCCCATTGGTCTGCTAAGGACCAATGGGGCTCCTTGGAGCCCAAATACAAAGATGCTTTCGAGAGCTCTGAGCTAATATAGCTCAGAGCTCTGTCGGGTGAAGGGACGCTAAGTCCCCGCCGGCTCCGCTGCCCTCCCCGCCTCTCCCACATGTCACCTATATACATGCTGGCACCCATGGGTGCCAGCATGTATATGGGTGACAGGTGTGGGCGGAGTGGACGGCGGGAGCCGGCGGGGACTAGCGTGTATGCGGCGGCCGGCGGGTGAGCGGCGAGTGACGTCGGGTGCGGTGGTGTTACAAAGTAACAAAGTTGTTACATTGTAATAACTTTGTTACATTGTAACTGATTAGTATATTTCCGAGGATATTGCGTGGGAACTGGCTTTTAAAGGGACAGGTAAGTATTAATGGTTAATTAAGAATATTAAAGGACTTTTTTCGTGGTTATGTTTTTTGTTCAATTAAAATACTTTTTCTATGTGTTTGTGTGTTTATTTACTTTTAACTCTTAAAGGAAATGGGTAAGGGGTACAAGTACCTCTATACTCATTTCTCCTGGGAGGGGGGTGGGCATCTGGGGGACCCCTTTTTAAAGGGGACTCCCAGATGCCACCTTGAACCCCTCCCCAGGAAATCGCGGCCTCCACCTCCACCGCCCATCGGAGGTGGAGAAGAGCCCCTTGTCCTTGGATTGGACAAGGGCTCGGAGGGGGAGGGGAAAGCTTGGCTGCCCCTCCCCTTCCGAGACCCCCCAATCCATGGACCATGCGGGCTGGTATAGTCAGGGTGCGGAGCCCCACGCGGCCGGTGCTCCGCATTCTGGCTATCCCAGTCTGCATGGGGGACAAGGGGTTAAAGAGGTCTGGGAGGGGGGACCCCACATCGTTTTTTTTTATATTTCCCACACTCAGAACGAAGTAAGTAAAACTCTTCCCACTTGGGGGAATCTATGAAAATAAAACACTATTGTTACCTGTGCAAAAAAACCTGACATTTTCCGCATTTAAAAGACATTTTCGCCCTTGAAACTTAAAAATCGATTTTCTCAAAAACTATAAGGTCTTTTTGAAAAAAAAAAATTTCCTCTTATTCCCACTGATCCCCTTAATATACCCTGTGAATTTGGTGTTCCTAAATTTTAAGCAGGCTTTGCTATTAACCGTTAAAGTCGGCGGGTTTTTAAATGTATATATTTTTCCTTTGAAACTTTAACATCGATTTTCTCAAAAACTATAAGGTCTTTTTGAAAAAAAATTTTTTCCTCTTATTCCTTCTGATCTCCTTAATATATTCTCCAAATTTGAGGCTCTTAGCACTTAAGGGGGCTTTGCTATTAACCCTTAAAGTCGGCGGCTACCTAACATTGATCCATGCGTCAACTTTTCCGCTTGGCAGCATGACCTTACGCATTAATTGCTAGTAGGATTTTACACGTAAGCCTATAACGTAATAACCTGAATTACGGTATACTTACGCGTAATCGCGTAAGTGCTATGCGTAATTACAGACATGTTCCGAAATTGAATGTCTATGCCGTAAGCGTAATTTCGTAATGCGTAATAGCGTAAAATTACGCGTAATGATCCGTAAGCGTAGCTTTCTCCATTACGACCAGCACTGCTAACACCTAGACCCCCCCTTTGTATTAATACACATAATGTAATAAATTGTATATATTACACATATTGTGCTGTAACTATATCTAACCTTACTCTCATACACAGCACTCCCTGTACCTATCCCTAACCCCTAGACCCCCCTGGTGGTGCCTAACCCTAAGACCCCCCTGGTGGTGCCTAACCCTAAGACCCCCCTGGTGGTGCTTAACCCTAAGACCCCCCCTGGTGGTGCCTAACCCTAACCACCCCCCTGGGTAAGTATAACACAACAGCAAAACGAACTTGTAAATGATATTTCTTATAAACCTTAATCTGTTAATAGTACTGTAAACGAACATTTACTTGTAACAGTCAGGTAAACGAAATGTAAAAACTGAAAAATAAGTTATAGCTCCTATAAGCGAGATTTAAAAACGAAAAAATAAGTATAACACACAGTCAAAACAATCTTGTAAACAATGTTTGTTATAACCCTTTTTGTATAAACAAAATCTTTTGATAAAATGTTCCTTGTAACCGCTATTTCTCGGGCACCCTTTTTTCCTGTCGGGTGCCCAATAGCCGATATTTTGTATTGCAGTCTATGGTGGCGCCCTTTTAGTCCACTAGAGCTGTGCGCCCTTTTTTCCCTGCCCCTCATCCATTTACTGAAGCCCCTCTCTTTCACAAAGAGCTGCCTTGGGCATCAGTTTCCTTTTTTCATGTGTTGCTCCCCATTCAGCCTCCTCTTTTATAAATGTTACGGCCAGAACCCAAAGTCTGGCCACTTCGGGTTCTGGCCGGTCAAAGCTAGAAATGGCCAGCCGAAGCGGCCAGTTTGGGAAACTGAGGCTTTTTGCGGACTTTGGCCGGCCAGAACGCATTCTGGCTAGATGTGGCCGGCCAAGTCCCGAAGTTCTGAGTCCCCGCCCCTCCTGTCAGCTCGCCCCTGCCCCCTTCCGTCTCCTCGCAGTCTCCCCGGCTGTTCGGCTCCCCGCCCTCAGTCTCCCCTACCACTGAGCACTGCAGCTTGTCTTCCCGACGTTCTGAGTCCCTGCCCCTCCTGTCAGCTCGCTCCCGCCCCCCGTCGGTCTCCTCGCAGACTCAGTGGCTGT